>NC_139964.1:20774510-21974510 GCF_963993115.1 Abramis brama | reverse complement strand
ACAGTAATACTTTGCTCACATTGTTAATGCATTATAAATTTTAGTTAATACATTTAAATGACAGTTGGTCAATTTAAGGCAGTCGGTTTCTGCAAGTGTAATTAGTTAACTATAATTTAGTGCATTTTTACAGAAACAAACTAGATTACAGTAAAGAACTGTACAATTAACAGTATTTTACTGGCAACAGTGTTGCCAGTATTTTACTGTAAAAAAAAACGGTAAGGTCTAACAGTGCACATAGCAACATTGTTTCGGCCCAGATCCGGCCCACATCTGGCACACGTGGAAAGATGATCTGGCCCACATGCAGCATGGAATTACGGCACTTGACTGGGCCGCTCCTGTTTGCCAGATCTGGGCCACAAGCAGGCCATAGCAATGCCACATGTCAGCCAAGAGCAAAGAAATAAACCACAACTGGACCTTATCTGAGCCACAAAATCTGTGTATATTAAATATGGAGTCATCTCAGCCTTAATAAGCCTGTTAACAAGCAGAATCACTGAAGAAAAGAAGAGAACAGAAAAAAGAGATGAGCAGAAACACAAGAACTACAACTGACTTCAGCCACAGCCTCAGATGAAATCAACTGAAGAGAAAAGAAGACATTAAATCTGTGAAGATCTCAGCAGAGGAGGATTAAACAACTCCACAAACAGCATTACCAGCTTCACTTATTACTAACCAGACTGACTTCATTTCTGTCACACGTCTACAAAAGGTTTTATTGAGAATTAACAGAGGTTTAACTCTAATGTGTTTCATTTGAAGTTGGCTGTTGTGACAGTGTGTTTGTCAAACACAGCAGCAGCAGCAAAGAAAGCTAAAGTGAAATGAGATCAGGTGATGATGGTTACCTGTTGATGGGTTTATAATCATCATTAAAAAACCTGTTAGTAGGCTATCTTGGAAACATGCTTCCGCGCATCAGCGGGGCAGTCGGGTTATCCAAAAGATACACCGATCATTCATTAATAATAATTTAAAAAAAAAACCTCTGCGCTTGATCTTCCATTTTTGATGTCTAACTTCACAATCAATGGAAATGTGTAGTTTAATTTTAATAAATAAAGTATATAGTCCTATCTATAATCAATAGAAATTGAACTGAATATACAAATAGATAGTCCTGCTGCCTATTGTCAATAATAGAAAAATAAAATTAACGAATGAATTAAAATGAATGAATTAATAAATAAATAAAATAATATTGACGCACACGCTTTTCTGTCTCATTATTGCAACCTCTCTCTGTCTCTCTATGTCTATCTAATAACTGCATTAGTCTGCTATCAGTGGCTCAAACCTCCGTTACTAACTCTTAAATGAAATTTTGGAATTAGCAACGAAGGCATGGGAATTGATGCGTCGTGACCGCATTACCACCTCGGGTGTGCATTATTTTTCTAATAATTCAACGTCCTGTCGTCAATTATTCCTTACATAACAGACCGCATTCTACATTAGAATTCAACCAAGCCATGTAATAATACACTGTAAAAAAATGATTTCCATGATTTGTTAACACAACATTTTTTCTTTTGTCAAATCAACTTATAAGTTGATTTGACAAAAGAAAAAATGTTGTGTAGATTCACTAATGTTGTTCAGATAACAAAACATTTTTAGTTTAGGTTGATTAAACTAATGGCTTGGAGGTAATGCAGTGATATAAAATAAAAACATTAGTTGATTAATCTTAGACCGAGTCTTAATTTAACCTGCGCATGCGCCGGACTAGACGACACTTGAAGGAGAAGGCGCGATTTTCTCCTCAGCTTCCTCAAGCAAGGAAAGACGGTTTATGGTAAGTAATTTTAAAAAGTTCAGTGTCTTTATAGATTGGTTTTGTCTAAGGGTAATGTAATTTATTTACTAGGCAGCGAAAAATCAGAAGATGGTTTAAGTCTATAAGTAATAATTTTGCCTCAGAAATTCCAGAAGGTTATTTTAAAATAGTGTCATCTTTACAGTTTAGTAAGGCTAAGTATAAGTATAAAATATATATAAGTATATATTTTATAAGTAACTGTTTTACTTATGCTTCTGAAGCAACAAGTGTTCAAATTAATCTTTTTATGTGATATTTCAGACTTTTGAACATGTTTGCGACGTAAATTAACGTTAACTTGGACCACACCTGAAAGGGAAGGCACCATTTTCTTCTCAGCGTTCGGCTGTTTATGGTAAGTAATTTTAAAATTTTATTTGTCTCTATCTCAACTGGTTTTGTCTAAGATAATTTAATGTATTTCCTAGGCGGCGAAAAGTCCGAAAATGGTTTAAATTTATTATAATTTTGCCTCAGAAATTCCTAACAGCCTCTTTCGTTGACCCGTTTCCAATTTGAGGCCATTTTAATAACGTTAACATTAGTGGTTTAATGTTAAGGTACACTGTTAGCCCTTGCTGTAAAAAAAGGCGTAATTCAGACAGTAGGGGAGAGTGGGGTAAGATGAGCCAGTTTTTACTTATGTGGATCTCCAGGCAAGGGAAATTGAGACAGAAGTACAACAAAGACATCCACTGTTTATTTGGGATGTTGCCTATAAACTGAAAATTTAAGAATGCACCTATGACAAAGAGCCTTGAAAATATGACCTCAGAAAAAAAAGTGTTCATGTGACTCAACTTACCCCAGGCTAGGGGTAAGTTGATCCCAGTCAGGGGGTAAATTGACCATCCTATTTCTCACGTTTTTATGCAAGCATAATAAAAAAAAAAAACTTGCCTCTTTAAAAATAATAATTTAACAATACATTTACCTTTCCAAACAATGTTAATTAAAAAAACAACACACAAAACAAACAAATTAAATGAAAATTTTCCCTTTAATATTTTATTTGTTTGTATTGGTGAACAATAGTTTTAAACATTTATGTTAAGTGAAGGACTGCCAGCATAGCTTTCAGGAGCAAGAAATATGGTTATATGCTGTATTTCTTATGCTGTTAATCAAGTAATGTCCAATCACATACATATAAAAGTGTTTGGCAGAAAGAACGTCCCTCCAGTGTGTTGAATTCTAATTTTCAATTGTATTAAACAGTTTCACATTTTTGAACTTGTGAGACGAAAAGAACAGTTTGTGAGAACCGCTTGTGAGACGAAAAGAACAGTTTGTGAGAACCGCTTGTGAGACGAAAAGAACTTCCAGACCTCATTACACTTAAAATGACTATTGGACATTCCATCCATCAAGGTTGCAGGGAAATATAAGTTGTTGCTCTCTCCTTGCAGTTCCTCCAACCTTTTGAGGTTTAGGAAGCTTCTTCAGCACATCATTCAGTGGAACAGATCCTACATCATTTTCTTTGAATGCAAAAGTCGCTTTGTCTTTGTCTTTTGCCAGTGCAATCTTGCATTGACTTCATTGCCCTCAAGGCTTTCAACCAAGCCAATATAATGGTAGCTGTTGCATTTGGTCGCAAAATTCACAATTATAAAGTCACCAACTGACAGATCTGAGATGTCTGGTTCACTACTCTCATCCTGGGAGCTCTCACACTCAGAAGTGTCATCAAGTGGGATGGGAACATCACTCTCCTCAGAGCTACTGTACACTGGGGTTTTCTTCTTGGTTTGTTTCTTCTTGGACTTTCCTTGTTTTTTGATGTTGGTTACTTGTCTCCCCTTCAGTTTGTTTTTTCTCTTTTCATGTTCCATTTGTATTGCCTGCTTTTCAGGTGTATCAGTCAGGATCCTTGTCTTTACCCGCTTTCTCTTTGTCTGTGCCCTAGGCTGCTGACTTTTGGGAAAGGGTAGAATTTCAGTGGGAGACACATATCCAGGTGAGGTGAGGAGTGAATCTGTCCCACACATTGAAGAACATACACGTGAAGGCAACTCAGCAGAGGTGGAGGTTGAAGCCATGGGTGGATCTTCTTCAGAAGTAGACAGCACATCAGGGTTTGGCCTGTCTGACACCATGGATGGTTCAAACTCTGCATCAGAGAAAATATCTCTGTTGTAAGGAAAAATCCCTGTGGACCTGAATCCAGAAGAGATATTCCGTGGTGTCATTGCCGACATGAAAGCCTCGTTCACACATACAGGGATGTGGTATATGCTGGCTGTTTTGCCTGGGTTAGATCTCATCCAACCATCAAGAGCTCTGTTGTAATAGGTCTTGAATGGACCATAGACACTCTTGTCCAGAGGTTGCAGGCGATGAGATGTGTGGGGTGGAATTGTGAGCATAACAATCCCCTTACTCTTTGCTAAATCCAGTGCCCTCAGTGAAATATGGGCCTCATGGTTATCAAGGAGTAGCAGCATGGGATGGTCAGAGGAGCACTTGGTATGCTGAACCAGATGTTCAAGGAACTCAGCAAAGGTGTCTTCATTGATCCAGCCAGATCTGGTGGAGGAACCAATTGATCCTGGAGGTGCTCCTGTAATGAAATGGTCTTTGTATCTAACCCTTGGGAAGATGAACATGGGAGGCACTGCATTTCCAATAGCATTGACTGCACAAACCACAGTCACAAGCTCTCCTCTTTCGGCAGATGTGATGGCCCCCACTTGTTTCTTTCCCTTTTCCGCCACAACTTGCCTTGGTGTCTGCACTGTTGTGACACCCATTTCATCAACATTATAAATCATGTCTGGAGGAAATTTAAACCTTTAAAAAAAATATAAGAGCCATGATGAAAACAAACAGAATTGTTAAACTTTTCAAACAATGCTAAAATCATACTAAACACCCCTGAATACATATCCTAGTAACTGTGGCTGATAAGTAAACACATGCCAATTTCTTGTACAGTAAATGTACTTTACTCTTGTATCTGGCTATAGTTGCCATTAAATTGTATTAATATTATGGAATATATCAATTCTGTCACCTGTCCATCACTTTGGTCAGATTGTCAAAGAACTCCCCAACTGTAGATTTGTTGAAGACTGTAGCTCTTCCCAAAGATGTTGCTTCAGGCATACGACAGGAGAGATGGTTGCGTACCATAAAGTTCTTGAACCAATCTCGACCTAACAAAATAGAATTAATTCTATTTAGATACTGTAGCATGAAACCACAGACCTTTCCTGTCTTAATGAATAGCCTAATGTAATTTCCTGCACACCCTACCCGCTAGACCCTTCTCTTTCCAGTTGTTGGGGACCGGGATGTTGTTTTTCTGCGCAAACTGGAATGCCAGTTCACAGCATTTCTTTGGAGTGAGGCCATGGAACTGCTCAGCCAACTTTTTGATGTGATCGGCAAGCTCCTTTTCCCCCTCTTCTGTGAAGACCCTCTTGGCTTCTGCTGTTCCCCTGTACCTACTGTTTTGACTTTCTTTACCTCCTTCTTTTTTATGTACCTCCGCAGTGTTGACCTGTCAATATTTCTGTCCTTCGCCACTGATCTGATGGATTTTCCGCCCTCAACATCAATGGCTGCTCTCTCCATCTCTTCTAAGGGTGTTGAGCCCCAGTTGGTTCTTCTTTTGTAGGTTCTTGGCATGATAGCTTTTATGCAATGTGTAATGTATGGTTAACAGTTGTGTAATACTATATTTAAAACAATGTTATGCTTTAAACTTAATTTAATTGCCTTAATTTAGGGGTAAGTTTTTTTAACACATCATGCATAAACCAAAAAAAAAACAGTGGTTCAATTTACCCCACATCATCTGGCTCACTTTGCCCCATAGTCACCATTTTGGTAAAAACGGCCTAGCTTAGCAATTCAGGCTAACCTTTAGCTTAATGATTCACATGGTTTTAAATGTTGACAAATCACCAACATGTACCATACACAGCTTTAGACCTAGATACATTTGCTTTGACAAAACAGCTAATATACCTGCAATGCAGAAAATTTACTTCAACAAGCAAAAAAAGTGTTTTTGTGGAAAAGACAACTTACTCCTTGTCTCATGTGCTTCTCCTCTTCACAGCAATATAGAAATGATGGAGTCCTTCAAAATGTATGGTCACATGACACCAAATGTGTATAGTTGCCTAGAAACCGGGGGTGGGTCAACTTACCCACTGGCTCATTTTACCCCACTCTCCCCTCATACCATTTTCCATTAAAACAGTAATATACCGTAGAAAACAAAAATAGCCTACAGGAATATACTGGAAATGAACAGTGCTCAAAATCGACACTCAGAGGCTGTTTTCCCAATCACACCCAATACCCTCATTCACTATTCCCTACATTAGTTCACTAATATAGTCAAAAGAAAAAGAAGTGAATGAATTGAGACACTGATGAACACCTGATAAGCAGAATCACTGAAGGACAGAGAAACAAGAACAGAAAAAAGAGAAACACAAAAACTACAATTGACTTCCAGCAACACTGAGTGTGAAACCAGTTTACAAACCAGTTTACGATTATTTCTTTCATACATGTACAAAAGTTATTGTTGAGAATTAACAGAGATTTAGTTAATAATAACATTTGTTGTCACCATGATGGAGATCAGTATTTGCTTTAGTTGGTCTTGTCTCTTGACTTCTTACCATTCATCTCTCTCTGACTACTGTAACAATGAGTTTATAAAAACACATTTGTTATGGCAAGAAAAAGTTGATCAGGTGTTTTTATTCTTTTGTGATGATGTCACAATCATCTTGGACATGTCTGATTTTCAGATTTGTCCTGTATATATTCATTGAAATTATGGGTATGTCATATTTAGCATAAATCTGTCTATCTACAAAATGAAATCAAAATTTCTGTAATCATGTCTTCTGAAAAATAACAATCATATAGTGCATTCAATTTTATTTTACTCCTGCTTGACTCAGACACACACAGATATCAACAATCAGCATATGAATCTCAACAATGGTGAAAAGTTTCATGTCGCAATGCATGCTGGGTTCCAGGATAATATAAAACTCCCAGCATGCACTGCTGCATGAATACAAAAAAAAATAAAAAAAAATATTGCCACCATTGTTGTGATTAATGTGCTAAATTGTGATATCTCTGTGTTTCTAAAACATAGTGTAGCTCTGTTTTTTTTTTGGTTTATGCATGATGTGTTAAAAAAAATGAGTCATAGCAATTTATTGCTGTAGTTTCACAGTAGTGCTAATGTAACACTTTTGATCGAGGATAAAACTCTGAATGAATAAGAATTAATTCCTTAGTGAATGAACAGGCAATATGATGAATTTGTCACCATAAGCATTACAACCACAATCATTCATAAACTGTGTGTGCACACAAGTGTGACTTGCAAAAACACAGTAGCAAAAGAAAAATGAATATTTTAGCATCTGCATCCCTACTAAAGCAAGCACTGATCTCTATAATGGTAACTTCAAAACAAACATTTTCAATTAAACATCTTAATAACAACTTCTGTAGATGTATGACAGAAATAAAGTCATACTGGTTAATAATAAGTGTAATAATGTGTAATGGCTGGAAGTCAGTCGTAGTTATTGTGTTTCTCTATTTTCTCTTCTTGTGTTTCTCTTTTCTTCAGTGATTCTGCTTGTTAACAGCAGGTGTTCATCACTAATGCTCAACAATCACTTACATATTCCCTTAATTATCTCACTGCAACATTGTCTCAGTGTTACTTTTACTCTTTGTAGTGTGGATTTTCCTGTGGGGTTGAAAGGGTTAACAGTGTAAGATAAAAAGACACACCCACAAAATGTATTTTAACAGTAATAAACTGTAAGTTATAAAACAGGTTTATACTGGCAACACTGTTGCCAGTAGTTTACTGTAAAATTAATTTTTTGGGTCACCATTGTGCTGAAGAGTAGAGCCTGTGCTTCAGTCCAGGAGAAGATCTACAAGCATTGATGATTTGCTGCATGTTGCTTTATTTAACAGATGGTGACTGTGTAGTTGTTGGTCCAGTGGAAATCTCTTTATGTTCAATAGTTTTTTAGTGGTCTCAAATGAAAGAAGTTCACAGTAATACTTTGCTCACATTATTAATGCATTATAAATTTTAGTTAATACATTTAAATGACAGTTGGTCAATTTAAGGCAGTCGGTTTCTGCAAGTGTAATTAGTTAACTTGAATTAGAATTTAGTGCATTTTTACAGAAACAAACTAGATTACAGTAAAGAACTGTACAATTAACAGTATTTTACTGGCAACAGTGTTGCCAGTATTTTACTGTAAAAAAACCCGGTAAGGTCTAACAGTGTAGTTGCTTTCACACATGAGCCTTTTATATATATTTTTTTTAATTTTAGAGATTATGTGTGAACAGAACCTAAACAGGTTAAAGATGTGAGGAGCAGATGGCCTGCTTTATTTACCGAGAGACAGGTTAGCATTCTTTACTAAAACATGGGTTACTTTTGTAATACAGTATTGCCTTGCATTATAAACTGCCTTTTTTTAACTACCTATTCTAAAACTTAAAACACTTTTTTTTTTTTTTTTATCGTTAGAACCCATTTCTCAATACTTGGGTTACTTTGTCAAAACTCTTCACACAGTAAGCACAACAGTGGTCTATGTGGGCTAAACACTGTGGATCATTTATCACTGCTTTGGCACAAAATACATTCAGTGAATATATCTTTCAAATAAAAAACAAAAAAAGTTTGAGAGAAAAAGTTATCACACTGATAGCAAAAAAGCATTTTATGAGAGAGAAAAAAATATTTGAGAGAAAAAGTTTTCATACCAATAGCAAAAAATAATAATGTTTGAGACTAAAAAAAGTTTTGAGAGAAAGTATTTTCTCAGAACAAAAAAAATATAAATTAGATTTTTTTAAAAATTATTTCTGAGAAAAAAAAATCTCTCTCAAAATACTGTAATACACATGTAATACATAATGACATAATGTAATACATGTAATTACATGTAATAAAGACACAATTCTCTCTCCATAGATGAGTACCCTGTGGCGTATCCAGGACATTTTTACTGGGGTGGCCAAGATGGGACACAAAGCTAGTGTGGGGTGGCCATGGCATAGCGAAGTTTAATGCGTATACGTATGCAGCCGACCACGGTTCGAATCCCAGTCCTTTGCTGCATGTCACATCCCCTTTCTCTCTCCCATGATTTCCTGTCCCATAACTGTCAAATAAAGGTGTCTATCCTGTTAAAAACATTTTTTTTTATTCCATTTCCACCTATCACAGTCCTCAAGTATCTCTGGTTATTTTAACATGTCTATTTTTAATCAGTAATTATGTTCAGGATAGGGTACAAATTTTCTAAGAGCTATTTTCTTGTAGTGGATTAAAGTCCTCGTCTCTTCACAAGTTAGATTAGAGTAGCAAAATTCAACTGCTCTTAACTCATCCTATAGAATAACATTTATCAGTCATCAGCTCATCATCTGCGTCACCTGTGTTTGTTACCTGTGTTTGCTTTAATTGAGGCGCCATCTTGTGGTTACATAAAAACACAGCAATCCAGGCAACAGGACAAACCAAAATGCTTAAAGATAGGACCTTATTAAAAAGTGTATCTGTAAGCAAAAGATAAACTAAGCTTGTAAGGAAAAAAAAGTTCATTACATGCTTAGTTTATGTTATTATTTAGCTTAGATATAATTTGTTGGAGATACTGGAATTAGAATTTTTTAGTTTGTTCTTGCCAGGTGTGTTTTTATGTAACCACAAGATGGCACTTAAATTAGTAAAGCACACATAGGTAACAATACAGGTAACACAGATGATGGCCTGATGACTGAATAATGTCATTCTTTAGGATGCCTTGTGATGTATGAAAATGTGCAAAAAGTGGTTTTCAACCCAGACAGTATTCATGTCCAAGGCCCTGATGAAGGTATGAATTGAAACGTTGGCTTTGATTCAGCATACATTAAGAAGTTTATTTAAATCAAACAGTTAAGACTTAGAATCATAAATGGTTAAGATGCTTCTTCATAAATTAACTTATGACATTTGTGCCATTTGAATGCAATTTGCTCTGCCTCTGCCTATTTAAACGTCTAAAAATATGTGAACTGTGAAGATGAGCTGTAATTGATACAAGCAAAAAGTCCTTTATCTCACAAGAGAAGAAAGTCTTTAAACAGCCCTTAAATCACAGAGCAAATAAATAAGTCACAGCTTGTTCTTGTGTTATAGCTACTTAAATCTAGACTGTCACACTATATTTCACACACTGGTTGGCCAAAAATATAACATTAGCTCTATTGAACACACACATTTGCAAAAAAACATCCTCAGTCTTCAGTCCAGAAAATAGCGTTTCATATTTCATGGCGGTATCCAAATAACAATTAAAAAAAACAAAATGATAATGTTCAATGCTTAACTTGGTTTGCAGGCTGCTAAGCTAGCTAGTGCAGTGTAGTTCGACTTTTAGCTGCTACTTAGTGCTATAGATAAAGTTTTCCTACACATTCAGAGGGAACTATGATATAACTAAACATTAAATTACCATACCTAACTGCTTGTATGTGAAAGATGGGAAACCATCCATTCATATTGTCCACCCTGTTATTACTTAGTCCACTCTGTTAAGCGGTTGTTGTTGTTGTTATTTGTTTGTTTTTTTACAATAGTTTCATATAATCATAAAGAAAATAATAAAAATTCAGAGACAATGAAAATTTATTGGAATGTAAAAAATGTAGTACTTCAAAAAATGAACAAAAAACGCCTTTCAGGCACGTGTATCTAAAACCTAAAAATCAGGGCCGGCGCGTCCATATAGGCGAACTAGGCAATTGACCCTTCGCTAAGCCACGCCCGAAAACCGCCACAGGCCAATCGTGGCTTAGCAACCGTAACTACACAGCAAAAACTCCAGTGTTAAATTAACTCTCCTGGGAGTTTATATGGCTCCAGAGTCAGTGTTAAAATATGAGTGTTAAATGAACACTCAAGAGTTTTAAAGTTAATGAGCTCATTAAGTGATTAATTGAGTGATGATTGAGCATTATTGAAGACACCTGATGTTAACAAGCAGAATCACCAAAGGAGAAAATCTGTTTTTTTAAGACACCGTTATGGTGATCAGTGTTTGCTTTAGTTGGGCTCTTGACCCATAAAGCATTAACTTTAAATTTTGTTTGGCTGTTGTATCTGAGTTATAACTCTCAGATGAACAAAGAGAAAAGGTGTTCAGGTGGTGTTGGTTATGATTTGATAATCATAAATTCACCTGAATATCAACTCTCATTTAGAGAGTCAGATTTACCTTGTTGATTACAGCAGCCTGTGATTCTACAGCAAATAATTTTTATCATTATCAATATAATCCAAAATATTTCTTAATTGTTCTGATAAAAATACTTTATTTAGACACACTGACATCAATAATCAGCCTGTGAATCTCAACAATGGTGACAATAATAAAGCATGTTGCAGTGCATTCTGGGTGCCACCAATCAAAACTCATTCATGGCTCCCATCATGCATTGCGGTATGAATAAATTATGATCTGAATTGTCTTACTAATTTCCTTTACCTAATTGAATATTCTGTTTGTCACCATTGTTGAGATTCATACACTGATTCTTGATGTCTGTATGTGCCTAAAAGAAAGATTTTGTTTTATCAGAACAACTTTTAAGAAATCCTTTAGACTAGTTAGAAAAAAAGTTCTTATGATGTAGAATCACAGTGATGCTGTAATCAACAATATACATTTAAGTCAGAGATTAGGCTATAAATGAGTTCAGTGATTCAGGTGAAATTATGATTATGTCAAAACATAACCAACAAAACCTGATCAACTTTCTCTTTGTTAATCTGACAGTTATAACTCAGATACAACAGCCAAATACAATCTAATGTTAACAGTTTATGGGTCAAGAGCCCAACTAAAGCAAACACTGATCTCCATAACGGTGTCTTAAAAAAATAGATTTTCTCCTTTGGTGATTCTGCTTGCTAACATCAGGTGTCTTCAATAATGCTCAATCATCACTCAATTAATCACTTAAAGGTGCCTTATGTAAAAATAAATAAATTCATACTCCACATTCCATACCAGATGGGGGCAGTATACCTCCAGAAAGTGAGTTGGTCTACTCTAGAGTATGAATATCTTCAAGCTACTCCCCTTCACCTTTACCAGTGAATATGTTCATATTCGTTTTGTTCATATTACATTTTTATTGTTAGTTTGAATTACATTAATTTGACAGACAGCATTCGCTGATGTTGACCAAGCTAGCGCCAACGTAACCAGAGCTTCCAACTCTCACGCATTAACCGTGAGACACACGCAAACACTTTTCACACGCTCTCACCCCACACATCAATTTTCTCACGCACAGAAAAATCACGAAGCAAAGAGGACACGGAGACCGACAGACTAGACAGAGCAGGTTAGTTATGATATAAAAAAATCTCAGCTCTCAGATTCTGTCAATTAAATACCGTTTTGGCGCTTGTAAATGTTACACGACAGATCCCTAGCGCATGTGAACCGATCATCTCTACTAGCTAATAGTAAAAAAATCACGAACACTGAAAGATACAGTAACGTTAGGCTACAACTTACCAAAATGTATTCCTCATACATAATATCGACCAATCAGTGTTTTTTATCATCGTGAAGAGGTCAATAACACAGCTGGAGAACAATTATGTCAGATTTACCTCAGGAAAGCCATTTAATATACATAATATAGGTCACGTAGTTGGCAAGAAAAAAAGAGCAATAGAGATTGTGCTATGTGTACTATATTACAATACTGTATTTATGAACGTTATATACGTTTATCGAACAGCCTTCGATACATTTCTATGTTATAACTTCCCGAAAATCTACACAAACATATAAAACAAACTTCTAACGAAATACTAACAGCATCTTACTTACCAATCCAAACGAAATGTTGCAAGTTCGAAGTCAAACCTCATTTTTTTCATGTCCATTAGTTGTCTCCAGCGATGGAAAGCAGTGCCAATGTTTACTCTGGTTCTGTTCCTTTTTTATCAGATTTTATTTGAATGTAGTAGTGGGCAGTAGGCTACTTTCCACACGATTGACATCAGGTTCAAGTACGCCCACAAGCCGTGCGAGTTATTCGTGTATTGCATGTTTGGCTGGTGGTTATGTTGCCGGCATACCGCCTCCCATGGCCGAAACTGGTATTACGACACCTGTCGGGCCGTGGCTATTAATGCTAATGCTAATTGAGGTTGATATCTCTGCAGCACTATAACTTGACATTTTTTTAATGACATCATCGCCCTTATTTCTTCTCATTCTTTTGATGCATGTAGCTCATTTTTTGGATATTTTTACCTCAATTTTTACATAAGGCACCTTTAATGAGCTCATTAACTTTAACACTCTTGAGTGTTCATTTAACACTCATATTTTAACACTGACTCTGGAGCCATATAAACTCACAGGAGAGTTAATTTAACACTGGACTTTTTGCTGTGTAGGCGCGGGAGGTCTGGCAAGCTTTCGAGCGAGGGAAACATGCCGAAGCGTTGTGCGTATGGATTGTGCAAATCTGATACCCGGTATCGTAAAAGTTTGGACGGGGTGGTGGATTTTGTTCCCTTCCCGAAACCTAAAACCCAAGGGGAGAAATGCCGGGCGTCATCTTCATTTATATAGCGCTTTTAACAATGTAGATTGTTCCAAAGCAGCTTTACATTGATAATAGGAAATTAAAAGTAAAGTGTTTTGGCTTTATAGCAGCTCTAGAATAAAGTTATTGTCCAGCTCGTGGATCAAGCAGTGTGATTAAAGGCAAGACGGAGGCTCACTGACATAACTTAACGTTACTTAAAAATATATTTCAGCATTTTGTTAATCGACGGCAAAACTAGTAACGTTACCCCAATCCGATCGCGACTCTCCCGGTGTCTAGTAAAAGTAAAAGGTAGTTAGTAAAAGGAGGGGAACATCAAGGGGCTTGCCGGAGATCTCCAAGGAAAAGGTTGATGTGCAAACTTAATCAGTTCATAACAGTAAGTTAATCACTTATATGACCCACAACGTGTGAGCGGTAGCCTGGCGCGCTACAAATATAAGTGGGAGAATGTTATCATTGCAAAGTGGTCAGGCTAATGTCTTGTGTTTATTCCACAATACTTATGGATAAGCTGTTTGATTTATAAATATTAGAATATTTTCAAATTTCACTTACGCTGCTGTGCATGCACAAAGCTGTTCCTCAATTTGTGTGTTTCCCATTTGAATGATCAGCGTACGAGGCGGCTACTGCTTGCGCTGGGACCTAACGTTATAGGCTTTAGCTTAAATTTTGATGAAATTATTCTCTAATCGTTTGCATATTATGTCGTGGATATAGCCCTCGAATGCATACTGCAGTCTTGCTCTCTCATATTTTCACCTGTTCGCCAAAAATGACTAATTATCTCCTTAGGAATGTCTGAAACCGGTGCATACATACTGTAATAGAAGTGCCAGGCGCAAAAGCTTGACAGGTGTAGCAACAGTAACTAAGGAGGGCGGGGCTTAGCGAAGGGTCAATTGCCTAGAGCGGCACTTTTGTAAGGGCGGCAAAATGTGTGCCAATCGGGAATGAACAATTCACAAAATAGGCTATATGATTTGCTGAGCTGCTGCTGCGCCGCCCCGCCCCGCCCCCTGCTCTCACGAGTCATGACTGAGTGATGGGAAGTTCGGATCATTTTACTGACTCTCTTGTTCGATCTCGTTCATCAAAATGAACGAATCTTTATTTGAGTCATTTCGTTAATTTAAGTGGCTTTAAATGTTAAAATTTTAACAGCCAAATTCCCCGATCATCCACCTACGCATATAGTATATATATATATTTGCTTCCTCTTGGCCTACTAAAGTGTTCCTGCAACGGGAGTATTCTCTGGCTAGAGCGCAGAACAGCGGAGTGTGTGTGGACAGAAGTGCATGCCTGAGCTTGTATTTTGGGTTAAGCTGCGTTGCTTTGACATTGTGGAAAATATAATAATAGAAACAAAATGTATTAGCCTTTTTACCCGTTATTATCAATCTAAATTAATCTTGTTTTTAATTTAACTTAATTTCGTTTTTCTTTATTTAAATTTAGTTTTTCTTTATTTAAATTTCGTTTTTCTTTATTTAAATTTCGTTTTTCTTTATTTAAATTTCGTTTTTCTTTATTTGAATTTCGTTTTTCTTTATTTAAATTTTCTTTATTTAAATTTTTTTCTTTTTTTAAATTTCGTTTTTTCTTTATTTAAATTTTAAATTTCGTTTTTTCTTTATTTAAATTTCGTTTTTTCTTTAAATTTTAAATTTCGTTTTTCTTTATTTAAATTTTTAATTTTGTTTTTTCTTTATTTAAATTTTGTTTTTTCTTTATATTTTAAATTTCGTTTTTTCTTTATTTAAATTTTAAATTTTGTTTTTTCTTTATTTAAATTGTTTTTTCTTTAAATTTTAAATTTCATTTTTTCTTTATTTAAATTTTTAATTTTGTTTTTTCTTTATTTAAATTTTGTTTTTCTTTATTTAAATTTCGTTTTTTCTTTAGTTAAATTTTAAATTATTATTATTTTTTTTTTCAATTGTTTTTCTTTATTTACATTTTGTTTTTCTTAATTTAAATCTACCCTTTACTGTGTCAGTAATTTGTTAGTCAGAAAACTATAGACTACCTTAAAGGATTGCTTAATTTAACAGACCTGTGTGTGTGCGTTTTATATCACTAGTGCAGCGTGCGTTAATAAGCCCTGCCCGTGTGAGGCGCGCCGCTTCCTGCTCGCGTTGTTCTGTAGTTTACTAAAAGTTTATTAATTCTGAACGTGTCGCGTCTCGCGTGTCCATCTACAGTATATTGCACCAAATGCGACACTGCACTCCCTTGTGAAGTCGATTGGATGAACGGTTCTCGAAATAATCAAAATGCAAACGGACATACAGACACATAGAGATTCCTGCCTTTATTAGAGAGAAGAATATGTTCAGCACCCTCTCGAAGCTTTGAATATTCGATGTTCATTACTACTGAAGCTTCGAAGCTCAAAAAATGGTATTCGGACCAGCCCTAGGGGCGGCACAATTGTTTTTCGCCTAGAGCGGCAGAAGTGCACTCGCCGGCCCTGCTAAAAATGTAAAATGATGTGTTTGTGAGAAAGTAAGTACAATATATTCTGATAGTTTATGACCTGATATGCTTTTAAAGGGGAAAAGTAGAGTTAGAATTAGAATCACAAGTATTTTAAACTGAGTTTGACTTTTTGTAAACTTCAAAAGGCACAAATATTAGGAATGACCCAGCTGTGAAGAAATGGACATTCATGGTCCATTCATGCATTATTATAAACAGTAAAGTGAATTTTTATAAGCAATAGGGAAAAAGACAAGCAATACCTAAAATAACAGCTGAATTTTTAATTTACAGATATTATTTGTAATTTTACAGAGTTTTGAGGACAATTTAAAATGAAAGAAAATGATTGTCAAAAAATCTGTTATTTTTACAATGCATATATATGTATTTATTTATCATATTTTTTAGACGTTAATCATAAATATGTAAACGTTTATTTCATGCGATTAAATTCTGGACCGCCTCATTATTAATGTTATGAAGATTTTTCAACAAAAAAAAAATTGTACATAGTTAAATTATTATTATTATTATGTCAGGGTTCTTTACATAATCAGTGCATTGATGGTTTTGTAAATAACTAAAAAAAAATAACTTTGTGAAACTTAAAAAGGTTCTCCAGTGATATTAGAACTGCTGCTCATTGGATGTTTTGACATCGCTGAAAAAAATAATAATTAAACTTTCAGACATCATTGCAGTTCTGCAGTTTACACATTTCATGACCCCTAAAAAATCAACAGAGCAGCTGCCAATTTACCAAAGGTTACATTTACATTTGCACGTCATTTACGGGAAAACTGCCCTCAATTTGACTGACATCAGCAAAAGTGTTCTTTCATGATAGACATCTTTATGTGGTTTTCAAGCCTGCCGATCATGAAATGATCTCCATTTGCTGGAGTAACAATGACAAGCTTACAGGA
Organism: Abramis brama; assembly: GCF_963993115.1. Taxonomy (NCBI): domain Eukaryota; kingdom Metazoa; phylum Chordata; class Actinopteri; order Cypriniformes; family Leuciscidae; genus Abramis; species Abramis brama. Next base: position 21,957,605 of record NC_139964.1, on the reverse strand, counting down.
GGAGTCACTAAACGAAGTCTAGTGGACAAATCTGAACTATAGGTCTTTGAATGTTTATGTTAAATAAATTCAGTTCCCTGCAGAGAAATCAAAGTATCCATTTACAAAATAAAAATTCAAAACAGTTATTTTAAACATAGCAATACATGCTATAGGCTACTGTTTAATTCTACATGGGTGACCTTAAATACTCCCTTGTGTAATTTCCAGTAAAACAAACTGCAAACAAAAAAAGCAAGCAAATAGATAGATAGATAAATAGCAGTTTGGACTTTGAGGGTGACGGAGGCGAGTATAAATCTGAGCTGCTGCAGGTTCACACACACACACACACACAGAGAGACACGATGGACGTGAAGCTGCTGTGTCTGACTGTTGTTCTTCTCTCCTCACCCCTCCTCACACTGTGTGACCCGCTGTGAGTATTAAACACACCGTTTGCTCATAGAGTTACTAATAATCAGTTTTTAAGATTTTAAACGCTGCACAGCAAAATCCTCAGTGTACATATGTGTCTACACTACAGAGTGTTAAAATTAACACTGAAGCAGTATTGTAGTTTATGAGATAATTAAGTGATTAATTTAGTGATGATTGGCCATTAGTGGTGACACCTGATGTTAATAAGCAGAATCATTGACAGAAAGAGAAAAAACAATAACAGAAAAAAGAGAAACACAAGAACTACAACTGACTTCGAGTCATTACACATTGTTGCACTTATTATTACTAGTTTGACTTTATTTCTGTCATACATCGACAAAAGTTCTTGAGATTCAACAGAAGTTTAGACGGTAATGTTTTATGGAATTTTTCGTTTCACCATTTTTATTCGTCACCATTATGGTGGTCAGTGTTTGCTTTAGTTGGGCTCTTGACCCTTTTCATTTTTTAATGTTAGTTTTTCTCTGACTGTTCCAACCAGGGCCTGAAGTTAACTTTTTTGACCACCAGCCACTGTGACTTTTTACCAGCCAGCCAGCCAGTTTTTTTTTTTTTTTTGGCCTCATAAAAGGTGGAAAAAAAAGGAATTGCACAAACATTTGTTCTTTAACTTGTAAGAATACACATTTAAGTGCTGTCAAGTTATTAACGAGATCCATACAAGTAATAATAACTCTTAGAATACAGATATAGACCTAGTGCAGCTCGTATGTAAACAAATCACACGCGGCTGTGTTGATGGCTGGGCAGCTGTAAGTTACAGCGTTCAGGATTAAGCAGAAGTAAATTAATATTGTTATATTACTGGTAATACTGCTTTCACAGATGCTTTCTTTACTCCAGTAATGTGCATTTTTAGCTAAAATCCAACGAAATGGCTGACTTCGTTTAAATGTCAAAGAACAACAGTTGAAAAAAAACAAAAAAAAACGTAAAGACCCGGCCCCTTTAGTTACTGTTGCTATGTCCGACAAGCTACACCGCGCTCACGCCAAACCATGATCTCACGCAATGAAAAACACATCGTGCAGCAGAGACACTGACAACACGCTGACAGACAAGACAGTCCAGGTTACTTTTGATATTAAACAAAGTCTCAACGTTAAAATTTGGTCATTTTTAAAGAAATTTTGACAATACCGTTTTGTGGCTCTGTAATGTGTCTTGACAGATCGCTGTGGTGCCTCAGTTAAAGCTGCTCGTGAACCGATCATCTCTTCCTTCTAGTTAATTTATAGCATCAAATAAACATGAATGAACATAAGAAGGAATGTAGTTTTAACTGCGGAAAGATGTCAGTAGGCCTACTCAGTACACTCCGTTTTTTCAAGTTCAAATCCTCCAACGTTGAACTCTCCTGACTGCTTTGTCGGACAAAAAAAAAGGCGGATTATGATTGGCCAGATCGCCTGTCAATCAAACTCCCCGCAAAGGGTCGATTCTCATTGGCTGCCTGCCAATGTGGCAGGTAGATTGACAGTGTTACCCGCCAATTGCAGAATTCACCCGCATTTGGCGTGTGGTCGGGTGTTAATTTCAGGCCCTGGTTCCAACATTGTGTTTATAAAGCACATGTGATACTGCAAGAGAAAACATGACCTGCTCACAATATGTTATGATGATAAGTTACCTAATTCACTGATGTAATTCAGAGTCTAAATCTTTGGCTATATGCTTGATGTTTCGTTTTAGTACTTTAGTATTTTCGTTTTGTGTATAAATACTTTGTGCACAAAAGTTATTGTGTTTAAACACACAGACATCAAGAATCAGCATATGAATCTCAACAATGGTGACAATAAACAAACTAGTGACAAACAGATCAACTCTGAACATCACAAAACAAGCTACTAAAGTCACAACAAAACAATAGCAAAATAAAAGCAAACAGAAGAAAAACAATGAAAATTACAGGACATTTCAGCTGCATAATTTATTCATGCTGCAGTGCATGATGTGAGCCATTGATGCGTTCTGATTGGTGGCTCCCATCATGCACTGCAACATGAAGCATTTGTTTGATTGTCACCATTGTTGAGATTCATATGTAGATTCTTGATGTCTGTGTGTGAGTTTAAAACCTTCAGATCATTAAAATATTGCAGAAAGTAGCTATTGTAGTGAAAAATTAAAGCATTTGGATAATCAGTTTATAATATTGAGATCAGTGAATCAGATCACTAGTAATTTCATCATCGAAACATAACCAGGGCAAATGCTTTTGGGAAACACAGCCCAGGTCATAGTTGCTCTTGCAGCAACAAATGTGCTTTATAAACACAGAGTTGGAGCAGTCAGAGAAATACTAATGTTAAAAAGGAAAGGGTCAAGAGCCCAACTAAAGCAAACACTGACCACCATAATGGTGACTTGAAACGGAAAATTCCACAAAATATTACCGTCTAAACTTCTGTTGAATCTCAAGAACTTTTGTAGATGTATGACAGAAATAAAGTCAAACTAGTAAAAATAAGCGCAATAATGTGTAATGGCTCGAAGTCAGTTGTAGTTCTTGTGTTTCTCTTTTTTCTGTTATTGTTTTTTCTCTTTCCGTCAATGATTCTGCTTATTAACATCAGGTGTCAACACTAATGGCCAATCATCACTAAATTAATCACTTAATTATCGCATTAACTTCAACACTGCTTCAGTGTTAATTTTAACACTCTGTAGTGTGGACACATATGTACACTGAGGAGTGTTAATGTAACACTGTGGATTTTGCTGTGTGTGATTTGATCTCCTCAGATATATTCTGTCAGCTCCTAATTTGCTGAGAGTGGGTTCCTCAGAGAACGTGTTTGTGGAGGCTCAGGATTACTCTGGAGAAGACCTGAACGTGATGATCTCAGTGAAGAACTTCCCAAAGAAAGACAGGGAGATCACGTCCAAAGTGACACTGACTGCAGCAAACAATTTCCAGATCCTTACAGATATAAAGGTGATGCCACCTTATGTAATTTACAGTATGCAAAAAGTATATTTTTGTTTGTAAATTGAAAAATGCGTTTTTATTTTATTCAAATTTTGCAAAGGGTTAATTTTGTTTTCTGTTCTTTAGATCCCTAATGATAGGGACTATTTCTCTGATGATCCTCTGGAGAAGCAGTATGTGTATCTACAAGCTCGGTTTCCATCTCAAATCCTGGAGAAAGTGGTCATGGTCTCATTCCAGTCTGGATATATATTTGTACAGACAGACAAGCCCATCTACACGCCTGCTAGCACAGGTACGATTATGTGCTAAAACTTGACAAAGTGGATTTAAACATGTTACATCATGACATCATTCTGTTAATTATTAATCTGGGTGCTGCTTTTATCAGGCCTTGTTATCTGCAGAAAACCAAACCAACTGAACTCATATTTCAGTTTTTGCTTGATATCTTTTACAGTCAAATACAGGATTTTCTGTCTGACACCCAACCTGAAACCACTCAGTACTTCAATCACAGTGGAGATCATGGTACACCTTTTAATAATTGCACAGTTATCACACACACCCCACACACATTCATGACATTTCAGAAATAATGAGCATGTGACTGACGATCTCAGCAAACACCCCACATAGCAACATTGTGTCGGCCCAGATCTGGCCCACATCTGGCACACGTGGAAAGATGATCTGGCCCACATGCAGCGTGGAATTACGGCACTTGGGTGGGCCACTCCTGTTTGCCAGATCTGGGCCACAAGCAGGCCATAGCAATGCCACATCTCAGCCAAGAGCAAATAAATAAACCAGAACTGGACCTTATCTGAGCCACAAAATCTGTGTATATTAAATATGAAGTCATCTCAGCCTGTTAACAAAAAGAATCACTGAAAGAAAGAAGAGAACAGAAAAAAGAGATGAGCAGAAACACAAGAACTACAACTGACTTCAGCCACAGTCTTAGATGAAATCAACTGAAATAAAAGAAGACATTAAATCTGTGAAGATCTCAGCAGAGGAGGATTAAACAACTCCACAAACAGCATTACCAGCTTCACTTATTACTAACCAGACTGACTTTATTTCTGGCAGACGTCTACAAAAGTTTTTATTGAGAATTAACAGAGGTTTAACTCTGGTTCATTTGAAGTCACCATAATAGTGAATAGTGTTTCCATTAGTTGGTCTCTTAACTCGTATTATATCTTTTGTCTTTTTTGGCCGCTGTGACAGTGTGTTTGTCAAACACATTTGCAGCAGCAAAGAAAGCTAAAGTGAAATGAGGTCAGGTGATGATGGTTACCTGGTGATGGTTTTATAATCATCATGAAATAGACTGATTCACTGAGGTAATTTGAATCTAACAACTGTGTTGTACCAATAATATATTCTCATCACAAACCATGTGTTACTGCAGCGTGAGGTCCAGCAATATTATAACAATCAGTTAGAAGATTTTAACGAACATGAACATGAAAAATGAATCCACGGTGACACACAGAGATATCAAAAATCAGCACATGAATCTCAACAAGGGTGACAATATATATATATATATATTTTTTTAGATAAACAGATTAATTCAGAACATCACTGAAAAGCTACTAAATGTCACAAAAAAACAACAGCAAAAAATAAAAGCACATATTTAGAATTAAAATAATAGGACAATTCAGCTGCATAATTTATTCATGTTGCAATGCATGCTGGGAGTTTTGTACAATGATGGTACCCAGCATGCATTGCAGCAAGGTACTTTTGATTGTCACCATTGTTGAGATTCATACGTTGATTATTGATGTCTGTGTTTGTCATCGAACAGTAATTTTTCGTGCTCATGTTTGTTAAAATTTTCTAACTGATTGTTATAATATTGCTGGACCTCACGCTGCAGTAACACAGGGTTTGTGATGAGAATATATTAATGGTACAACACAATTGATAGATTCAAATTACCTCTAAAACAGTCTATTTCATGATGATTATAAAACCATCATCACCTGTTCTCGTTTCACTTTAGCTTTCTTTGCTGCTGCAAATGTGTTTGACAAACACACTGTCACAGCGGCCAAAAAAGAATAAAAGATACAATACGAGTTAAGAGCCCAACTAATGGAAACACTATTCACTATTATGGTGACTTCAAATGAAACACATTAGAGTTAAACCTCTGTTAATTCTCAATAAAAACTTTTGTAGACGTCTGACAGAAATAAAGTCAGTCTGGTTAGTAATAAGTGAAGCTGGTAATGCTGTTTGTGGAGTTGTTTAATCCTCCTCTGCTGAGATCTTCACAGATTTAATGTCTTCTTTTCTCTTCAGTTGATTTCATCTAAGGCTGTGGCTGAAGTCAGTTGTAGTTCTTGTGTTTCTGCTCGTCTCTTTTTTCTGTTCTCTTCTTTCTTTCAGTGATTCTTTTTGTTAACAGGCAGAGATGACTTCATATTTAATATACACAGATTTTGTGGCTCAGATAAGGTCCAGTTCTGGTTTATTTCTTTGCTCTTGGCTGAGATGTGGCATTGCTATGGCCTGCTTGTGGCCCAGATTTGGCAAACAGGAGTGGCCCACCCAAGTGCCGTAATTCCACGCTGCATGTGGGCCAGATCATCTTTCCACGTGTGCCAGATGTGGGCCGGATCTGGGCCGACACAATGTTGCTATGTGGGACAGTGCTAATATTGATTTCTGTGTTTCTGAAGAATCCACAAGGCATCACAGTTTCATCAGAGAAGATATATTCAGTGAAAGGGATGAAGTCTGGAAGCTACGCCATTCCTGAGGTTGCCAGGTATGTAAAACACTGACAGGACTGAAGCTATTCATCCTGACTGAACCGATAAAACATTTTTATTGCTTAGGGCTAGGGCTATATTCACACTGCAAGCCTTGTGATCATGCTCAATTTAAATTTATTGCTCAGATCCAATTTTTTTTTGTATAGCTGTTCACATTGTTCTTTTAAATGTGGCCAATATGATCCTTACCTGAACCGCATGCGCAAAAGAACGATAAAAAGATGGCATGCAGAAAAAAACACAGAGAACAATAAATAAATTGATTACGCTTGTATTATAGTGAGAAACCAGTGTAGTTTTTAAACATATACATACGAGCCCTCGTGTTTTGCTTGTCTATAGAGTTGTCACTGTTACATGAGTTCTGACAATCACTGTCCTTCACTGACTTTCACAGTGGCGGCTCCAGGACTTTTTCTTGGGAGTGCTAAGAATAAACAATCCCTAATGAAACAAAAAAAAACGTTCGCCTTCAGAACTGCCTTAATTCTACGTGGCATTGATTCAACAAGGTGCTGAAAGCATTCTTTAGAAATGTTGGCCCATATTGATAGGATAGCATCTTGCAGTTGATGGAGATTTGTGGGATGCACATCCAGGGCACGAAGCTCCCGTTCCACCACATCCCAAAGATGCTCTATTGCAGGGGTGGGCAAACTACGGCCCGCGGGCCACATACGGCCCGTTAGGCTGTTTAATCCGGCCCGTCGAGTATTTAAAAAATTGTCTTAAGATCGCGTTCATTTTGCCTTTTTCTTGCAATACTTTGCGTTTTATATGTATTGCGTTGCATATATTTGACAATCGGAATATCAGATATTTTATGCCATAGCTAACAAATGTAAAAAAGGAAAAATGACATAAAAGCAGATCATCATTCATTAAGCGCTGTTGTGGCTGCAGTGTCTCACGTAACAAGCAGTGACGCGTCACCATGGAAACCAAACAGACAGCGACTTAAGCCATAGACTTGTTGCACGTTAACGTTTTTTCCTTTTTTGGAAACTCAGAGAAAAAAATGTGTGGTAACCGCTTGCACACCTGTTTAGTTTTTCCTTTGACTTGTCTGCTATTTAGTTTCTTTGCTCCTCTGGATTTGTGGATGTATCATTCCTGACTGATTCCGTTTACCGACCTTTATCGCCCGGCTTTCGGCTACGCTCCCCTGTCTGCCATGTAACGTTACAGAACCCGGTTTTGTTCATTAAATGTTCTGATCTGCCTTTGCTTTTTATGTTTTATTTTATTATACTTAAAATAAATGTATATATTCGTTTATTTCGTTTTTTCCCCACAAATGCATGACTTTTGGAAGTGCAAATTGATTGCCATGTGCAGTTTTAATAAAGTTGAATTAACGTAACCTTCTGTCATTTTTACTCTTCTAAGTGTACACTTGTAGGTGTTTTGTTTCTAATTTACTGTTAGGCCCATTAAATAATAATAAGGATAAACAATATTTAAAAAGTATAGGCTATAATTATCTAACATCTGACTAATTAAAAATTAACCTCAAAACATAACATGCTAAATGGGCGATATCTAAGTTAGCATAAAAAATGTATTGTCAGAATGTCGTCTCTCACATTCGCGCAGTCAATTTCGCGCAGACGTTGCCACAACCTAAATGTGTTTGCTCAGCCCGATCTCATGAAAGTGCGAATACCACGAATTGTATTTGTAGTGCTTATGATACGCAGTTTTCGCGTGCATATGATGCGCACTTTATGGCGTGTAATAGGCACGCACTCCGCACCCCTAATCCTAACCAAGGGGTTTACAGTGCGTAGATATGCACGCAAAAAAACATTTTTGGCATATAAATGGCACGATAAATAAAATTCGTGGTATAGATACGCACTTTCATGAGATCGTGTTTCATAATCTGCTACTGGGCAGGTGTTGTGCCGAATTTCGACCCCCTGCCAAATTATTACCCCCCTCCTTGAAGTCAGTACCTGATTGCCTAATCCTAACCCCACCCCTAATCCTACCCCTCCCCCACAACTAATCCTAAACCTACCAATACTAGGGGGGTAATAATTTGGCAGGGGGTCGAAATTCGGCACAACACCGGCCCTCTGTCAAATTTTAAAACCCAGTGTGGCCCTTGAGCCAAAAAGTTTGCCCACCCCTGCTCTATTGGGTTGAGATCTGGTGACTGTGGGGGCCATTTTAGTACAGTGAACTCATTGTCATGTTCAAGAAACCAATTTGAAATGATTCGAGCATCAAAGGATGGGTACATGGTGGTCATAAAGGGATGGACATGGTCAGAAACAATGCTCAGGTAGGCTGTGGCATTTAAACGATGCCCAATTGGCACTAAGGGGCCTAAAGTGTGCCAAGAAAACATCCCCCACACCATTACACCACGACCACCAGCCTGCACAGTGGTAACAAGGCATGATGGATCCATGTTCTCATTCGGTTGACGCCAAATTCTGACTCTACCATCTGAATGTCTCAACAGAAATCGAGACTCATCAGACTAGGCAACATTTTTCCTGTCTTCAACTGTCCAATTTTGGTGAGCTCGTGCAAATTGTAGCCTCTTTTTCCTATTTGTAGTGGAGATGAGTGGTACCCGGTGGGGTCTTCTGCTGTTGTAGCCCATCCGCCTCTAGGTTGTGCGTGTTGTGGCTTCACAAATGCTTTGCTGCATACCTCGGTTGTAACGAGTGGTTATTTCAGTCAAAGTTGCTCTTCTATCAGCTTGAATCAGTTGGCCCATTCTCCTCTGACCTCTAGCATCAACAAGGCATTTTCGCCCACAGGACTGCCGCATACTGGATGTTTTTCCCTTTTCACACCATTCTTTGTAAACCCTAGAAATGGTTGTGCGTGAAAATCCCAGTAACTGAGCAGATTGTGAAATACTCAGACCGGCCCGTCTGGCACCAACAACCATGCCACGCTCAAAATTGCTTAAAGGGGACCTATTATGCCCCTTTTCACAAGATGTAAAATAATTCTCTGATGTCCCCAGAGTGTGTATGTGAAGTTTTAGCTCAAAATACCCAACAGAATTTTATTTACAGCACGTTTAAATCATCATTTTTTGGGTCTGTGAAAAACGCACTGTTTTAGTCAGGGATGTGATTTTTCCGGATTAATCCGGAATTCCGGATTTTCCGACCTGAAAATGTGACCTACGTGAATCATGCAGATCTGTAAAAAAAAAAGAAAAAGGGGGGCGGGGGGTAATCTCACAGCCGTCACCATGGTAACCCGGGACGGAACCACAATCGCCGCGAATCGCGGCCACACCGGGCGGCACGTCAACATGGTTACAGATGGCAGAGAGATGCAATCTTTCCCCGCCCAGCGAGTGCTTGAAGTGCGTCAGAAACAGAGCGCGCGTGCGATCAGTTGTTGGTAATTTGTTGTGTAGCGTGCGCGACGCCGCATCCAATGTAGACATTGCTTTTTTTTGAGGGCGCTTAACACACAGGCTCGTAGAAACGGGCCTGGCAGCTCGCGCCAGTTCTAGACACGGTGAAAGTTTCCTGATTGTGACGGATGGCTGAATTTACATGACACATTATAAATGAGCATTATAGTCTGCGATAGATATAGTGCCAAAAAGAAGAGAAGAGGATAAAAGGGGATAAAGACAGAGGTAAAGTGATGTAGTGAATGAACAGTTTATCTAATTGCATAGGAGTGAGATACTATAATTTCATGGCAGTTATTTTTACCTTAAACTTAATGTTAGCAGTTGTTCTGACTGAGTTCTCCAGAGGCCCCAGACTGTGTGATTTTGTTACAATCATGTCAGTTTTAAGACGCATTTTTTATTATCACTTTTTTATTAATGTTTTACCCTACAGTTGTGCAGTTTTGGGGGGAATACAGTATACAGGCCAAAAGTTTGGAAACATTACTATTTTTAATGTTTTTGAAAGAAGTTTCTTCTGCTCATCAAGCCTGCATTTATTTGATCAAAAATACAGATCTTTTTTTTTTTTAATATTGTGATATATTATTACAATTTAAAATAATTGGTTTTCAATTTATTATACTTTAAATTATAATTTATTTCTGTGATGCAAAGCTGAATTTTCAGGATCATTACTCCAGTCTTCAGCATGTGACATCCGGTCTATCACATGATCCTTTAGAAATCATTCTAATATTCTGATTTATTATAAGTGTTAGAAACAGTTCTGCTGCCTAAAATATTTGATGAATAAAAAAAGGTTAAAAAGAACTGCATTTATTAAAAAAATATATATATATTTTCTAATAATATAAATCTTCTTTACTATCACTTTTTATCAATTTAACACATCCTTGCTGAATAAAAGTATTGATTTATTTCAAAAAAAGAAAGAAAAAAATTACTGAACCCAAATTACTGACCAGTAGTGTATATTGTTGTTACAAAAGATTTCTATTTTTTTTTTTTAAATTCTTCTTCTTTTTTATTTTAATTTTAATTTTATTACTTTTTATTCATCAAAGTATCCTAAAAGTATCACAGGTTATTAAAAAATATTAAGCAGCAGAACTGTTTCCAACTTTGATAATGAATCATCATATTAGAATGATTTCTAAAGGACTGGAGTAATGATCCTGAAAATTCAGCTTTGCATTACAGAAATAAATGATAATTTAAAGTATAGGCTAATAAATGGAAAACCAATTATTTTAAATTGTAATAATATATCACAATATTGCATTTTTTTTTGTTATGTTGTTATGTGTCATACTCATGACATAAGTTGGATATTGCACATTAAGCAGTTTAAGTTTGGTGTACATTTTTTTAAAAAGATATATTTTATTTTTTAAATTCAAATAAGTTGTTGTCATGTGTCATAAAAAGTTGGATGTTGCACATTTAGCAGTATAGGTTTGGTAAAAAGATATTATTTTTTAAAATTCAAATAAGTTATTGTCATTGTTGTTATAATTATTATTACTACTATTATTACTATAGTATAGTAATTACTATTACTATATTACTATACTATTATTATAGAATGGTGTTGATGGCACAGTGGATTAGACACTTGGCTTTGATTTCCACTGCAACACATCCACCAAATAAGTTGTCATTTGTCATACTGTACAAAGAAAGTTGCATGTTGCACAACTAGCTGTAAAATAAATTAAAATGTATTTTTTTGTTCAAATAAGTTGTTATGGGTCCTGCTTTACTATCCATATAGATGCGCCACCAGTTTGATCGGGGGGGGGGGGGGGGGGGGTATATTTCTCAGTATATGTCTCAGTATATTTTCCTGCTTTTTTGTCCTTAGCCAATCACATGAGACACCCCTCGCTGCAGCCTGTAGCACGATGACGTAGTTGGATGATCCAATACGTACTGGACGCGCATGCGCGGTGGTGCGTTTTGGTCTGTACAAATAAAAACAATTAAAAAACCTGAATTTAAGTTAAATATAAATGATCACTTGACTGACAACTGCGTGATCTGACTGCTGTGATCAGTTTGTATATTAAACTTAAATTCAGTTTTTATTTTATTTTATTTTTTTATGTATGTACATAAAACTCCGTCGCTATAGAAACAAAGACGCTAAAATGCAATCATGCAATGAGCTTCTCTACTACTTATTGTGAAATTGATATTTTTATATTTGCTATTAGTATTATCCATACTGCAAAATCCTTATGTTTGTATTCAACTATGTGTGGGCCTAATGAAAAATACGGGACAAATCCCGTCCCTTATTGATTTGATACGGGACGCATCATCTTACTTGTAAATACGGGACGATTCCGTATTTTAAGGGACCTTATGTACAGAGCACTGTGGAAAAATAGTATAAGGAACCAGGCAAAATATCATTAAGCACTTTTTTTTCTGACAAGATTTAGTTTAGCTGTTATTATTTCTTGCTTTCACTCAACAGCAAATATGACCTGAATAAAATAAAATGCTTTATTTTAAAATGTTCTGTATACACGCAATAAATCCATCACATTTAGGTTTAAAATCATGTGATTTAAAATGTTGTAAAATTAACTATTTTGCATGTATGTGAGAGAGACTAGGAAAGCATCACATTTATGTAAATAATTACTTATTCATCAATAATTACTTGTTACTATTTATCAGTAGGCTACTACACAGGTTAGAACGTCATCTCACCTAAGACCAGCGCATGCGAATTATGTTCATGAACGTGACAAATGAACGAAAGATTCGGAAGGTAAAGTAATTATTTATGTTCCCTGTAAATAATTTTTGACTGCATTATAATGATTTCTTAATTCAGAATATGATCAAGATTGCGTAGGTGGATGTATTCGGGGAATTTGCCAGTTAAAAGTATAACATTTAAAGCCCCTTAAATGAGCGAAATGACTCGAAAAAAGATTCATTCATTTTGATGAACGAGATCGAACAAGAGAGTCAGCAAAATGATCCGAACCTCCTATCCAATACGTATTGGATCATCCAACTACGTCATCGTGCTACAGGCTGCAGCGAGGACTTCTTGAATCACATGCCTGTTTAGTCCTTCTCCTTTAAATGCTAATGAGCTGCTGGTTCACGTCACAGGGGGCGGAGCCTAAGCAGCCGCGATCAGAGCTAGAACAGGGAAGATGATGATAATAAAACAGACAGTCACAGTAATGGTGTTCATTTCGACCATAAAAATGCCTGCAGAGTCAGAGAATATATGCTGTATGGAGTTGGAAAAGGTATAGTTTAGTTTAATTACGATTATAACCTATTTGGCATTGCTTGTATACACTATTAATGCAAGCCTGCTGTAGGACTCCGTCTGACGATCTAATTGTCTGAATGATGACACAAAATATACTGATGCGTTTAATAAAGTTTACTGTATGTCACACAAAAGATGAAGCATCAGTTTTTCTTCAGAAAATCACTGTTAGAGCTGAGTAAACAGTATAAGAAGTGCATAAGTAACTTACATAAATTTCTGTAGAGTTGAGGGAGCATTTTTTTTTTAAACAAAATGAATCCACCTCGTCTTCAGTGGCTGGCAGATTTCAAGAGTAAATAGAGAGAGCTATGTGAATGAATACATCCAGCTACAACACCACCAACGCTTGGGAGATGCTTCGACGCTTCTCGTGAGTGCATTGCTGCAGCAATGGCTGATGTGTAAACTCGCAGTGAACTCGATCAGGGCGGGTCTAAGTTATAACGGCGGTGTCAGTCAACACTCGGGGGCGGGGCCTGTGGCTTTAGTGATGTCACTAAAGCCACATTCTGAAAACGGGTCGTTTGGAGAGACTGCTTTTGATTTATGGAGATAAATAAAAAAGGAGTGAGTGGATTTTTATCACTGTAGGGTGGTTGTGTACACACACTGCCAACACACATTTATGTCCAAACACCATACAAAAGTGAATTTTGCATAATAGGTCCCCTTTAAATCACCTTTCTTTCCCATTCTGACATTCAGTTTGGAGTTCAGGAGATTGTCTTGACCAGGACCACACCCCTAAATGCATTGAAGCAACTGCCATGTGATTGGTTGATTAGATAATTGCATTAATGAGAAATTGAACAGGTGTTCCTAATAATCCTTTAGGTGAGTGTAGTAAAAAAATAAAAATACCATCTTAAGATATAAGTATATTAGCATCATACTTTTACCTATTTTCACAATACTTTTAACACACTTTAAAATAATTGTACTTTAGTATATTTTCTAAAAATATATTTGAAATGAAAATTCTTTTTTGTTTGCACTTACTTTGAAACATATTTTAGGTATATTTTCAACTGTGTGCTGAAAACAATTATTGTAATGCATTGAAGTATACTTTCAAAATTAGTATACAATAGTATAGTATTGCAGCGTTTATACGCCCACGTATAAATATTATTAATTATTATTCATAACGGATTATGATCAATAATTAATATTTTAATTATTTTTAATTATTTTCAGAATTTACTGTAGCAGAATCAATAGTATGATCATTTTATCAGTTCATCCAATGAACAGAAAGCATAAACAAGTATTAACTCTAGGAAATATAATATCTTCCTGGCCAAGAAAGAATTAATCTCCAGCTAACAATAAATTAAGAAATAATCACGGGTACCAGCATCGGTAACTTAGATCGAAGTTTAAGACAATAAATTTGATAAGCACACACAAGCAATCTCTTTTCAAATGCAAACAATACTTTATTGATTATATACTAACACCTAAAGCTAATTATCTAAAACATCTAACACAAACCCACGCACACGCACACATTCATACAAGTTACAGAAAGAATTACAAAAACAAATAAAGAAAGAAAAAAGAAAAAAAAAGAAGAATGAGTTTGGAAAGAAGGAGTTTAAGGGTAAGAGGAAGAAAATTCCGAATTTCTATATGCACTTGTGAGACATGACCTGAACGAACCATCAATCATTAATTTAACCCTTCTATCGTTTCTTAGACAGGTTATTATTTATCTACACCAGTTCAGTTTTAAACGTCTGGAGGTACTTGCGTCTTTGCTTTTGCGTTCTTTTTGGGAATTCCTTTGGTCAGCGTCAAAGGGGTTCGTTCGTTGGTTATGGTCTCCTCGTGCCTGGATAGATGGGGCGAGAACCAGTCACGTGGTGGCTGGCGGTTGCGGATGGTTGATGCGTCTTTGAAGTTGAAAGCGTGCGTTGCAGCTGTGAATCGTGGAACGAAACTTTGCAGCAAAACTTAAATTAAAACCGAGACTCACAACGGAAAATAAAGGAAAACTTAGAAAAGAAAAGAAGATTTAGACAAGAGTAGTAAGATGGCTTGAATAAAGCTGTTGAACCCGTTCTTCTGATCTTAATTTGGGTTCTTTTGCTCTTTTCGCTCTACATGGTTGCTAGTCTGAGTTAGATCTTCATCTTTTTCTGACCATCTCTCTTGAGAGTGATAGCAGAGCGTTTCTTGAGGGTGAACCCAGAGAGCGAGAGCACAGAGAGAGAGCTCTTCTCTATCAGAACATTTTTTGAACGAACTAACTTCCCCCCCCCCCAACGCTCTGCGCTGGGTTTTAAAGGGTTTTTAAAACAAATAAAGGTTTGTTACCCTACCAATGAAGTCCTGACTGTTGCTTTGTTTGCAAAGTCATAAATAAGACATGATTTATGACTTTGCAAACAAAGCAACAGTCAGGACTTCATTGGTAGGGTAACAAACCTTTATTTGTTTGGCGCAGAACCTGGGGGGTTTCTCTAATGAAACTAAAAGACCAGATGCAACAGTTTTAGGCATGATTTCTAATTATCAGAATATGAAACATTTTACACAGATTTAATTCAAGCCATCTTTTGAATCAAAAGCATACGATCATACTGATATGAAACACAACACACTTTCATTCACACCTCTAATAATTATAACAATTACATGAATTATATGGGATTAAAGCATATTAAATGGACACATGTATTGTAGAAACACAAAGAATGATGTATGATGTTTTTAAGTCCATTGAAGATTGTTCTTGAATGAGTTTTACGTATACTGTAGGAAGAATCTCAGTTTTCTGGTTTAGAGAGAAGAGAATTGGTTTGGTCATTCAGAGGTCCTTAAGGAGGAGGGGTTCAGGAATGTTGTGGGGGTTCAGTACATCTGCTGGTATCGATCAGTCTTGCAAACTAACAAAGCTAGCATTGACCAGTTCTTCCTTCAGTTTAACCAATTAGTCTTTGGTTACAGACTCTCTGGAGCCTGGGTGAGTTATGGCTCTTGTAATTAGTAGAATATTTGTTTATTAATGTGCATTTGTTATTGAATACAAAGTGTGCAATTTGTTGTATTTGGAATAAGCCAAAGGTATTACTGAGTAGCCTGACTTCGTCATACTCATATTCTAGTCAGAATGTGAGTCTGATACTGTTTCATATGGCTTTTATTATGGGGCGTGTCTCAACCGAACCAGGAAAAAAAAAAAACCTCTGTTCTTCATTCATATTTTCAACCAACAAAATGTTGCGGCTCTCTGTTCCTCTTTTAAAATGAATGCGCTGTGGATATCTTCTATAACAGACGCGATGGCGGAATCTACACATGATGTTTCATAAACAAAGTTTGGGAGGAGCACGTACAAATAATCAATCCAATATCAACTTGTCATCAAACAATACCATGTCTAACGTTACCCCTATCTATCAGCATGAGGAAGCATATTCACTCTGTCAACTTACCTAACACTCCTTGACAGTTTTTCAGCATCCCTCCACCACCTCGAATCCTCACTCTTGTCTTGGCTTGTTCTCTCACAACCAGGAATACGGGGGGAGTATGGCTACCGAGCCCACAGCCCTCTCCTAGGACAGCACGTCATATACGCATTTATTCTATCTGACTTATTTGTAAGTGTGAACTCGTGAAATCTCAATTCTCCAGCGGCAGTCATCTTTGTTGTAAGCTAATTCAACCCAACCGCTCTTTGATGACGTGGGTGATTACGTAACCGCAGATCATCTGTCCATCATCGATTAAAGCCTGCCCTGGCAATTTGATTGGCTCGGCCTTCTGGGAGCCGAGCATAATTACTCCTCAATGGATCGAGTTCAGACCGAACTTCCCGACCAAAAATGTTGTGGGCGGGGTTCGGGCTGGCACCCAGGCTAATTACTGAGCACATATATATATATATATATATATATATATATTTACTCAAATATAATATGGTATATTGCTTGTATGTTTTGAAGACACTTGTAATGAATTTGTAATGTACTTGTAACACAAATATAGTACACTTTAATATCACTACCCAGCGGGCACCTTGATGTTAATTTAACATCAATATGACATTTGTTAGTATTTGATGTCAATTCAACATTTATTTGATGTCAAGATGTCATGATGTTGATCCCAGCAGGCACAGGATATAGACTACAGCGTCGGTCAGTCGTTGGATTTTGGTTGAAAATGAAAGTCGGGTTGACGTCTAAATCCAATGTTTGTTTGACGTCAAGCTCCAACGTTGGGCAGTCGTTGAATTTTGGTTGGAATAAACCACACTGTTAGACCTTACCGTTTTTTTTTACAGTAAAATACTGGCAACACTGTTGCCAGTAAAATACTGTTAATTGTACAGTTCTTTACTGTAATCTAGTTTGTTTCTGTAAAAATGCACTAAATTATAGTTAACTAATTACACTTGCAGAAACCGACTGCCTTAAATTGACCAACTGTCATGTAAATGTATTAACTAAAATGTATAATGCATTAATAATGTGAGTAAAGTATTACTGTGAACTTCTTTCATTTGAGACCACTAAAAAACTATTGTACATAAAAAGATTTCCACTGGATCAGCAACTACAGTCACCGTCTGTTAAATAAAGCAACATGCAGCAAATCATCAATGTTTGTAGATCTTCTCCTGGACTGAAGCACAGGCTCTACTCTTCTGCACAATGGTGACCCAAAAAATAAATTTTACAGTAAACTACTGGCAACAGTGTTGCCAGTATAAACCTGTTTTATAACTTACAGTTTATTACTGTTAAAATACATTTTGTGGGTGTGTCTTTTTTATCTTACACAGTTAACCCTTTCAACCCCTCAGGGAAATCCACACTACGAGTAAAAAGTAACGATGCAGTGAGATAATTAAGGGAATATGTAAGTGATTGTAAGCAGAATCACTGAAGAAAAGAGAAACACAAGAACAGAAAATAGAGAAACACAAGAACTACGACTGACTTCCAGCCATTACACATTATTACACTTATTATTAACCAGTATGACTTTATTTCTGTCATACATCTACAGAAGTTGTTATTGAGATGTTTAATTGAAAATGTTTGGTTTGAAGTTACCGTTATAGAGATCAGTGTTTGCTTTAGTTGGGATGCAGATGCTAAAACATTAGTTTTTCTTTTGCTGCTTGAGCTGTGTTGTTGCAAGTCACACACAAGTTATGAATGACTGCAGTTATAATGATTATGATGACAAAATCATCATATTGCCTGTTCATTCACTAAGGAATTCATTCTCACTTATTCAGAGTTTAATCCTCAATCAAAAGTGTTACATTACCACCACTGTGAAAACGCAGCAATAAGATACAATGACTCTTTTTTTTTTAACACATGATGCATAACCAGAGAAACAGACCTACACTGTGTTTTAGAAACACAGAGATATCACAATTTAGCACATGAATCTCAACAATGGTGGCAATATTTATTTTTTATTATTATTATTATTCATGCAGCAGTGCATGCTGGGAGTTTTATATTATCCTGGAACCCAGCATGCATTGCGACATGAAACTTTTCACCATTGTTGAGATTCATACGCTGATTGTTGATATCTGTGTGTGTCTGAGCCAAGCAGGAGTAAAATAAAATTGAATGCACTATATGATTACAATATTCTTCAGAAGACCTGATTACAGAAATATTGATTTCATTTAGTAGATTCACAGATATATGCTAAACATGAGATAACTATAATTTCAATGACTATATACAGGAAAAATCTGAAAATCAGACATGTCCAGGATGATTGTGACATCATCACAAAATAATAAAAACACCTGATCATCTTCCTCTTGACTCTTTCTTGCCATAACAAATGTGTTTTTATAAACTCACTGTTACAGCAGTCAGAGAGAGATGAATGGTAAGAAGTTCAGGGACAAGAAACCAACTAAAGCAAATACTGATCTCCATCATGGTGACAACTAATTTTATTAATAACTAAATCTCTGTTAATTCTCAACAAGAACTTTTGTACATGTATGAAAGAAATAATCGTAAACTGGTTTGTAAACTGGTTTCACACTCAGTGTGGCTGGAAGTCAGTTGTAGTTTTTGTGTTTCTCTTTTTTCTGTTCTTGTTTCTCTGTCCTTCAGTGATTCTGCTTATCAGGTGTTCATCAGTGTCTCAATTCACTCACTTCTTTTCATTCACTCTGTCAAGGGGACTATATTAGTGAACTAATGTAGGGAATAGTGAATGAGGGTATAGAGTGTGATTGGGAAAACAGCCTCTGAGTGTCGATTTTGAGCACTGTTAATTCACAGTATATTCCTGTAGGCTAGTTTTATTTTCTACGGTAAATTACTGTTTTAATGGAAAATGGTATAATATTGTCAGAATTTTACAGCAAGGGTTAACAGTGCAAACAAAAAGGTGAAATGCATGGCCGTACACTTATTACCAGCTTCACTTAAAACTTACCAGATTTACTTTATTCAATTTCTGTTTTAAAGAAATAATATTTTGTATTTTAAAGTCACCATGATGGTGGTTAGCATTTGCTTTAGCTGTGCTCTTGACCCTTGACTCTTTAATATAAACATTTTTCTGGCTGCTATAATTGTGTGTTTATAAAGCACAATTGTATTAGCTAAAAAAGCCATGAAAAAATGAGATCAGTTGATGTTGGCTGTTTATTGATGATGATGATGATGATGATGATGATATCATCATCATGTAATTGCCTGAATCCCTGATCTTATTCATTGTCTAACGTTTTAATTATATAGGACTTGTGGTTTTAAAACTGTTTTATTCATAATAGAAGTCATTTGATTCTACAGCATGTCTAGCAGTGTTGTTTATCAAATAATATACTTGGTTTTTAAAAACTATTTAGTGCACAAAAACCTTTCATCTATGACAGGGGTCGGCAACCTTTTTGTCATAAAGTGCCATTTTTAAGTTCATCACTGTGCCACAACACCCACATAGCACAAATATTTATTTTCTATATACATTTTTTTAATAAAATACCATATCCTTTTACCCAAACTGAATAATAAAAACAAGTGTAAATGGGTAAAATTGATATAAATATTTTTAATTTTCATTTTATTTTCTGACATTACATTCTGTGCATTTTGGGCACTTTTGTTTGAAATCATATTTATTTTGTCCATCAAAAGTGTGCTTTCACTTTAATTGAGCGTGAGCAGCGCAGACAAAATAGACTCGGCGGCGAAACCCCCGCTTCACTGCTGCTCACGCGATGCTCCTGCTCCCGGTGTGAACGCACTCATTGATTAACATGCACGGCGAAAAAAATATGTGTGAAACGGCGTAATTCACGAGGTTTCCTACATGTGCGTTCCGTGTGCACGTGTGATGCTGATGTTGCGCGATGTTAATCATGCGGCGCCCAAGTGCATTTGACCGGCATAAAATCGTCATATGTCAGACTGACTGGCCGGTCGCGGATCACGTGAAAATCGGCCAATCCGGTCACCAGCGGATCAATCGGTGCATCTCTACTCCTAACTTAATAAAATAAGCTTTTTTTACTATGAGGAATTATTACATCAAAATGTAGATCTGTGTGCAGGTAGACTACTTTATCTGAATGAAATACATACACTTTTCTCGCATTTGCTTGTGTGCCAGGATTAACCCTCCGCATGCCTTAGGTTGCCGACCCCTTATCTATGGCATTACTTAGACATCAAGAAACCGCATATGAATCTCAACAATGGTGACAATCAAACAAAATATCCAGATAATCAGATCAACTCCAGCTGCATAATTTATTAAAGCCGCAATGCATGCTGGGAGATATGGGTGAGTTTTGATTGGTGGTACCCAGCATGCACTGCATAAAGCATGGCTAATTCTTGATGGCTAAGTAATAATGTAGAGGAAAAAGCTTAATGAACTAAATGTTTTCAAAATCCTTTATATTATTTGATAAAGAACATTGCTCTCATGCTGTAAAATTAAATGGTTTCTATTTTAAAACAACATTAAAAACACAAGTCCTATATAATCAAATCATTAGACACTGAATAAGATCAGGGATTCAGGCATTTACATGATGATGACTTCATCATCAATAAACAGCCAACATCACCTGATCACATTTTTTCATCTTTTTTAGCTACAACAATTATGCTTTATAAACACACAATTATAGCAGCCAGAGAAAAGTTTATTTTAAGGAGTCAAGGGTCAAGAGCACAGCTAAAGCAAACGCTAACCACCATCATGGTGACTTTAAAATGCAAAATATGATTTCATTAAAACGGAAATTAGTAAATCTGGTTAGTTTTAAGTGAAGCTGGTAATAAGTGTACGGCCATGCATTTCACCTTTTTGTTTGGTTTATTTCAACCAAAATTCAACGACTGCCCAACGTTGGAGCTTGACGTCAAACAAACATTGGATTTAGACGTCAACCCAACTTTCATTTTCAACCAAAATCCAACGACTGACCGACGTTGTAGTCTATATCCTGTGCCTGCTGGGATAGCATCATGACATCTTGACGTCAAATAAATGTTGAATTGACATCAAATACCAACAAAGCATGACATCAAAATAACATCAAAATGACATCAGCAGAGGTCAAAATCTTGACATCAAATTGACATTGACACTTTGACGTCAATATGACTTTCATTCTTGACCTATTTCGTGACGTCATTTTGACATCAATGTTGCCCGCTTGGTAATCAAGCATGTAATTAGTCATGGTCTAAACAGGCATATAGTAGTTCTTGTGTTTCTCTTTTATCTGTTGTTTCTCTTTCCTTCAATGAGTCTGCTTGTTAACATCAGGTGTCACCACTAATGGCCAATCATCACTTAATTAATCACTTAATTATCTCATTAACTTCAACACTGATTCAGCGTTAATTTTAACACTTTGTAGTTGGACACATAAGTACACTGAGGAGTGTTAATTTAACACTGGGGATTTTGTTGTGTACTTTGTGGATTTTTATAAAGTAGGGTGGTTGTGTTCATACACTGCAAACACACATTTATGTTCAAACGTCATGTAAAAGTGAATTTTGCATAATAGGTGCCCTTTAAATAATTGAATATCTCTATATTCAAAACCTTCTATTTAAAACATTAATCTCATAACATTGTTATCATGAATTTAAATGCATTCATGCCAGTACTGAGACACATTAAACAGTATATAAATATAGCCTACCTAAATGCCACCTTTTTACTCTTCTATGCCACCTCTTCAGTGGAAAGATGAATTTTTCACATTTCATTTGATTGGTAACTTCTTCCTGATTGTGTATTATTATTTTAACTCAATTTATAAATATAAATGTATGAATTTGACATAAAAGATTTCACATTTTATAAGGTTAGAAAAATGCCCTTACAAAGGTGCCCTGGCAAGTCATTTTAAGGACTCAAATATCGCCTCATAATGGGAAGGTTGATGTCTGTCATTGATCAGAAGGTGTTTCTAAATTTTCCTAAAAGAAATGTAAGCATAGAGTCTTGTCTATAGATATCTGGTTTTGACTTGGTGTGTGCCTAAGTTGATGTTATTATCAGAGATTTTAAGGTATGGTTGCTAGGTGATTTTGTTTTGTAAATTTCAGAAAACTTTAACTCGATTTTCCCCAACATTGACTTTGCTGACTCTGGTGTAGCTCAGTAATTGATTTGTCCGATTTCAAGTTTTCTTTAATGGAAAATGTGAAAATAACAAGAACGAATTTTTGAAAATGTATTAATTCAGACTCATTTTGCTAGCTCGGGTCACAATTTATGAGAAAAAAATATTACCCTGTTCATGGTGTTATCATCGTTTTAATTTCATAAAAATTGTTTCTCTATGTTTCAGTCCTGGGATCTGGAAGGTTGTCACTCGGTACACAAACACCCCTCAGAAGTTGTTTACTGCAGACTTTGAGGTCAAAGAATATGGTAAGATGTGTGTCAACAAAATGTGTGTTGTGTATGAATAACAACTGAAAAATAATGTTCCAAGACAACTGCGTGTGCTAAAGGGGGTATAAGCTCATGTGTAGTATTCATTGGTTCTCATTGGATATATGAGAGAATGAAACTACAAAATATTCCAAGGCACTCCTGAGGATACAGAGGAAAGCTGTGTTAAAACGAAACACTTTAAAGGGGACCAATTATGCCCCTTTTCACAAGATGTAAAATACGTCTCTGAGGTCCCCAGAGTGTGTATGTGAAGTCTTAGCTCAAAATACCCAACAGATAATTTTTTACAGCATGTTTACTGCTCAGAAAAACGCGCTGTTTTAGTGTGTGCCCTTTAAATGCAAATAAGCTGCTGCTGCACGGCACAGGGGGCGGAGCTTCATGAGTATGTATTTGTCATCTGCTTGTATGCATCCACTATTCATAACCTACAAGTCTGCTGTTTCGGACCAGGTCCGAATGATGATCAAAAATATACTGATGAGTTTAATAAAGTTTATTGTACATCACACAAAAGATGAAGCGTCAGTTTTACTCCAGAAAATCACCGTAAGAGCTGAGTAAACACAGTATAAGAAGTGCGTAAGTACATAAACGAATTTCGGTAGAGTTGAGGGAGCATTTTCTTTGAAAACAAAATAATTCCACCTCGTCTTCAGCGGCTGCCTCAGATTTCGGGAGTAAATAGAGAGAGAGCTATGTGGATTAATACATCCAGCCACACAACACCAACAATGCTTGGGAGACATTCTCGTCAGTACAACTCGCTGTGAACTCGATCAGGGCGGGTCTTAGGGTTGTGCCGATGGACGGTGATGGCTGACCGACATCACGATGGAGAGCCACCATCGTGATGCCACGCCCCCCCGTTGCGAGTCGGGAGTGCATGGTCATTTCTGACTCGACCTTTTGCTCATCAGTGAGCGTGGTTGCAGCTGCTGTGGCTGCTCTCTTCGCAAGAAGGCTGCCCAAAGACCACTTTCTTTTCTTAGGTACAGTGTTGCATCTGGTTCCTCTCCCTCTTCTCCAGCATGTGAGGGACCTGGTGTTGGCCTTGTCGGCGTCAGAGCAATGTCTCTCACAATCTCTTCCATCATTTCAAATTTTGTGGAATGAAGTTCGGGAGGTTTCATATGGTCCCCTCGGTACCTGGGGTCAAGCAGTGTTGATTTACGCATCATCCTCTGAATGGTGTCATCACCATATCTGCCTTCCATCTGCTCTAGGATGACACGCTTCAGGTCGGCTGTCAGTTTGGAATCATCATCTGACTCCTCCAGCACACCTTCTAAATGGGCCAACATCGGCAGCAGTGAGGACACCGTTACGTAATTTTCTCCAGAGAGAATGTCTGTGAAGTCCGCTACTGGCTTCAGCGCGTTGTTCACCGATTCCAGAACACTTATGTCTTGCCATGTCAGCTGGGGGAGTGGGCGGCGGCTTTTGTCTTGGGCAAACGCACGTTTGATGGCTTGCTCCTGCTCCAGCATTCTGTCCACCATTTGCTGTTTTGAGCCCCATCGTGTTGCACAGTCCTGTCTGTGAAGACCCAGTAAATAATAAAATACATAATAAATAATTTAAACAATAATTCGTTCGTTGTTAGATAACCGTTTTAAAAATGACAGTGATCAATGAGTGCTCAGGGAGTTTCAATTTCACTTGTGCTTTCTGCAGCTCACTTCGCCTTAGCCAGCTGTGCGAAAACGCAGTGTTGACTGCCCGGCAAACACCGAAAGCTCGGTCTGTGCTGGTCCTCTGTTGCGCAAGCGAGTTGTTTATGGCCAGGTTCAAGTTGTGCCCAAAGCAACTTAACCATGGCGAATTCAATTGCCGGATGGCTGCAACAATATTCGCCCCATTGTCGGTAGTTATACAGGCAATTTGTTTCTCTTGTAGTTTCCAATCATTAATTGCCTCGTGCAGTGCTTCTTCCAAATTATCTGCTGTATAGCTTTCGGGCATGAAGCTAGTTTGTAAGCATTTGGACTGCAGTGTCCACTCCTTACTCACATAATGCACTGTCACTGACATGTAGGGCATAATATTGCAGCTGGACCACATGTCCGTTGTTAGGGCCAAATATTCTACATCACCCAGCTCTTTTGTGATGTTACTTCTGACCTCGTTGAAAAGGTTTGGGATAGCCGTCTTGGAAAAATATTTCTGACCTGGCAGCTCGTATTGTTTATCAAAGGTATGCAGCATGGCCTTGAACGACGGCTTCCCCACTGTATTGAACGACACCATTTCTTTGGCCAGGAAGCGAGTTACCGCATCTGTCAACTGCCTCCATCTGTCACTGTTGGTTTTATATTTAGTGCTTTTTGCAAAAGCCCCAGTTATCGTCTGCTGACCCTGGCTAGCTTTTTTGCTAGGCCCAGCAGGTGCAGGCAAGGTGGCATATTCTGCTGGATGGCGCCCACGCAAGTGGTCATGAAGATTGGTCTTCTGCTTCATCTTTTGCGCGGATCACACGAGTAGATCTTGCACATAACTTCAGTCGGGTCCCTTGGCTGTCCACTCTCATCAGGTCTAAATCCCCAAAATTGCCATATAGGTGAAGTAGTACTCTTTTTAGCAACCAATACCAACGCCATTGTATCAACTCTTCAAGTGGAAGGAAGCTACTTTTTTTTCCCCTTACGTGTGACCTATTGGAAAGCCCAGGTGAGTAATTGTTCACGGTTCACGGTCGTGCGTTGGAACCACAGGCGGTAAGTAAAACTGCTTCAAATGTCTGTGTGTTGTTAGCTATCGGCGCGTAAGCACAGCAAGTAAACAGTGAACAGCGCTCGTGATTCTTTAGCTCCGCCCACACGGCACGCCTCCAGCCGCTTGTTTTTTTCCGGAAAGACTCGGTACAGCCTATCTTTCTTTTATAAATATAATAAAACTAAAGACTTTTTGGAGATTTGAAGGATGCAGTACTACTCTATAGGTACTCAAGATTAACATGAGATTGACTGAAACATAAAATAAAATAAAAAGTGCTTAAAAGTGCACAACTCTTCTTAAGCTACTTTTTTTTCTCTTACGTGCAACCTATTGGAAAGTCCGGATGAGTCATTAGTTGGGTTAGTAAAATAACGAAATTAAAGTTTTTAAAGGGATAGTTCGGCCAAAAATGATATTTAACCCATGATTTACTCACCCTCAAGCCGTTCGAGATGTATATGTCAATCTTTTTTCAGATGAACACATTTTCAGTTATTTTAGACAATGTCTTAGATCTTTCAGTGGTTATAATGTGAAGCTATGGGGTCCACCTCCTTCAAGTCCCAAAATGTGCGCGCATCCTTCACAAAAGTAATCCATCCAGCTCCAGGGGGATAAACGAAGGCCTTCTGAGGGTAATCCGTGCGGTTTTGTCGTAAAAATATACATATTTAAAACTTTATAAACAAAAATAACTGGCTTCCGGTAGCAGTCGACGCGCGTTCACGGAGATGGATGCTGCCGTATGACGTAGGATGTAGCGTAGGAAGTGTCGTGATGTAGAACGAACGTGACAGCGCAGCCAGAGAGCAGAGCAAAACAAAACTCTACGTTCATTCTACGTCACGCTTAAAAGTGCACAACTCTTCTTAAGTGGAAGCTATTTTTTTTCCCTTACGTGCAACCTATTGGAAAGTCCGGATGAGTCATTAGTTGGGTTAGTAAAATAATTAAATTATAGTTTTTAAGTAGAAAAAAAAATATGTAAAGAGATGTATTAAAATAATATATATTTTATATATTAAAATATATATTTTAATATATAAAATTAATAATATAAAATAATAATACATATATTTATGTTTATATATTTAATATATTAAAATGATATTTTTTTAATATAACACACATTTATGTCATAACAGCATGCAAAAGTGAATTTTGCACAATAGGTCCCCTTTAAGAAAAAATTATGATTTAGCAATTTATTAAAGGCCTTTTATGCTTAACCATGTGAGTGTCTTGGAATTTTTGTTGTTTCAAAAATATTTATTTATTTGTGTCTTTTCTCTGGTTTGGTTTCTAGTGCTTCCAACATTTGAAGTGAAATTAACACCCAGTAAGTCATTCTTCTATGTGAGTGACGAGAGCCTGACAGTCGGCATTGAAGCCAAGTAAGACAACACAAATCTTCTTATAATATATTGCTCACTGTATGAATGAATCTATAATGTTTAAACATATTGATATAAAATAGATTTGTATGTAATTCTTTCAGGACCACTTCTGTGACAATTAGCATAATGTTTGAATTGGTGGTATAGAAGCAACATTAATGATATTTGGGGAGGGGGGGTAATAATCTCCGTTAATAATCTCCGTTAATAATCTGTTACACAGAACTTTATTATATTAAATATTAATCAAAAATGATTCACACCTTCACAAAATCCAAAAATTCAGTGTAAGGGTAAAAAATTACAACATTATTTATAGTAAGTTTATTTGATTCACAGCTTATTTAGAGTTTTGACCTCGACTACCCAACTGCATTTACCGCAAACAGTCTAAACTAAAAGATTGTTTTGGTTGAATCGGTTCAAAGGAGTCATTAGTTCGCAAATCGGACGTGTCATTAGCGGACTTGTACGCATTGTGTGATTATCCCGGCAGTTAGGACATCGCACAAGATTTGTCAACACAGAAAACATTTCATCATTGGATAGGTTTTGTTTTGTTTATTGAAAGTGTTTTTCGTGTCAGCTGAATGGACGGAACGCTTTTCAGAGAAGATATTTTTTTTTTAGCACAACACCCAGCAGTAATTCAGGAAAAAAAATACCCGAATGCTTCATGTGAAACTTCGGTCTTCCGATCTTTTACCATCGTGTCAATTCTCAATTGATTTTGATTAATATGCGCGAGGGAGCGAGAGAGAGCAAGACAGTTTGAAGATGGTGAGGGTGCGCGCGCGCGACCGGGCCTCTCTCTCTGCTCATTCTTTCAGTAATATGCGCCCTATCTACCAAGCGCAGCAGTCATCTACATCACTCACCGATCAAATAAGGTCTTGGCGAGACAAAAAAACGCTTGTGAGAGAGACGCGTGAGTGACAGAGAAAGGAAATGCAGCTGAATGAATACGCTGCGTGTTTTAAATAGCGTATTTTTTGTATTTTTTTTTTTTAACGAAACGCAATATGTGGCAGCCGGTGTTGATTCTGTGGCGCACCGCCACGAATTAGTCTATGTGTGGGAAACACTGACATATACTTATAAAACGCTATTTAGGCTTCTGGAGTCGTTTTTGTGAGAAAATTTCATTTCCGCATTTGAAAACCTCCGAACAGGGAGTGACGTAACGGGAGGGAGAGCTGTCAAAGTAAACAATAGGAAAGCAATGGATTGCAATGACAGCTCGGAAGCTGAGGAAATTGTTGCCTAAATGTTTACTCGTATGATATATATAATTCATATAATTGACAGTCGAGCCTTTTTGAAGTGTCACAATGAGTGTCTCTTCCCATCAGAGTAAATCCCACAACATCACAATGTGCAGCGTCACCGTAGCGATGAGGAACGACACCATGGTAACAAAGAATATTGTAGGCTAAAGCAGACTGTCCAACACTCACATACTTGAAGAGTGAAAGAAGAGAAATTTAAAAGTTTATTCAGAGAATGAATAAAATAATACAATTTTGCATTTAAGTTCTATTTTAAATCAGCATTGTAATATGGATAGATAGATAGATAGATAGATAGATAGATATGCATCATTCAAAATTTGGGGTCAGTTTAGCATATTTTTGAGAGAAATTAATATTTTTTTATTCAGTATGGATGCATTAAATGGATCAAAAGTGACAGTAAAGACATTTATAATACGAAAGATTTTGATTTCAAATAAAAATACTTTAAACTCTCTTTTCATCAATTAATAAATTGTTAATTTACAGAACAGCCTATTATTTAGGACGGATAGTATGCGAAGTGGGACGCTGAATAAAACACACTTAATCTCAAGTAAATGTATCTTGATTTAAGAATGTTTAGATAGGCCTATCTGTAGGCTACCGGAAAACAAGACAAAACACTGAGCAAAAAAATCTCTTTTTTCAGTGTATATATGATGATATCATATAATTATGAGCCTGATATGAAGCCAAGTGAGCAGGACAGGCCAGGATTAGAAAGAACAACGGTGAGTTGTGGAGTGAGGAGAACAGGGCGAGAGAACAGTGTTAGCTTATAGATGTATTCACGTTAGCCGACGATATGTATAACACTATGCTCAGATCACAATACTGTACAGATTATTATCATCATGTATCAGGCAATAGCAACGCTAGTATTTAGACCCTTACCTGCATGTGTTGTGTGTGTCAGCCATTAGGAGACAGTTTCCAGAGGAAGAGGGACTTTATAAAGGCTTTGAATTGACCCATTTGGTGACAATGAATAAAAAAACACAATCACAACTGTCTTACTGTATAAAAACTTTATATGTAGAAACAGCCAACACAAACATTAAAGTCGGTTTGTACAGATTGAAAATTAATTATAGAACATAATTAGGGCTGGGACAACGTGACGTCGACGCAAAATATGCGCGTCGATTCGTCAGACCCAAAACAAAGATGGGCGGCACCGGAGAGTAGTAGGAACACAAGTGGCTCCTCAGACTTCAAGAAGTGCACTCGTTCTTCTTGACCATTTTGGTCGCATATGCTCTTGAAATATCTGTGTGACCTAAAAATATATTTGGGAGCATTTGTGCGAGTGCAAATAATGGTTGTGGTGCAACCTGTTTTCATTCCTCTACACTGTTATCCCTTGCTGTAAAAAAAGGCGTAATTCAGACAGTATCATACCATTTTCCATTAAAACAGTAATATACCGTAGAAAACAAAAATAGCCTACAGGAATATACTGCAAATGAACAGTGCTCAAAGTCGACACTCAGAGGCTGTTTTCCCAATCACACCCAATACCCTCATTCACTATTCCCTACATTAGTTCACTAATATAGTCCACTTGACAGAGTGAATGAAAAGAAGTGAGTGAATTGAGACACTGATGAACACCTGATAAGCAGAATCACTGAAGGACAGAGAAACAAGAACAGAAAAAAGAGAAACACAAAAACTACAACTGACTTCCAGCCACACTGAGTGTGAAACCAGTTTACAAACCAGTTTACGATTATTTCTTTCATACATGTACAAAAGTTCTTGTTGAGAATTAACAGAGATTTAGTTAATAATAAAATTTGTTGTCACCATGATGGAGATCAGTATTTGCTTTAGTTGGTCTCTTGTCCCTTGACTTCTTACCATTCATCTTTCTCTGACTACTGTAACAATGAGTTTATAAAAACACATTTGTTATGGCAAGAAAAAGTTGATCAGGTGTTTTTATTCTTTTGTGATGATGTCACAATCATCTTGGACTATCTGATTTACAGATTTTTCCTGTATATATTCATTGAAATTATGGGTATGTCATATTTAGCATAAATCTGTCTATCTACAAAATGAAATCAAAATTTCTGTAATCATGTCTTCTGAAAAATAACAATCATATAGTGCATTCAATTTTATTTTACTCCTGCTTGGCTCAGACACACACCGATATCAACAATCAGCATATGAATCTCAACAATGGTGAAAAGTTTCATGTCGCAATGCATTCTGGGTTCCAGGATAATATAAAACTCCCAGCATGCACTGCTGCATGAATAAAAAAAAATAAAAAACAATATTGCCACCATTGTTGAGATTAATGTGCTAAATTGTGATATCTCTGTGTTTCTAAAACATAGTGTAGCTCTGTTTTTTTTTTTTGGTTTATGCATGATGTGTTAAAAAAAATGAGTCATAGCAATTTATTGCTGTAGTTTCACAGTGGTGGTAATGTAACACTTTTGATCGAGGATAAAACTCTGAATGAATAAGAATTAATTCCTTAGTGAATGAACAGGCAATATGATGAATTTGTCACCATAAGCATTACAACCACAATCATTCATAAACTGTGTGTGCACAAGTGTGACTTGCAAAAACACAGTAGCACAGTAGCAAAAGAAAAATGAATGTTTTAGCATCTGCATCCCTACTAAAGCAAGCACTGATCTCTATAATGGTAACTTCAAAACAAACATTTTCAATTAAACATAATAACAACTTCTGTAGATGTATGACAGAAATAAAGTCATACTGGTTAATAATAAGTGTAATAATGTGTAATGGCTGGAAGTCAGTCGTAGTTATTGTGTTTCTCTATTTTCTGTTCTTGTGTTCCTCTTTTCTTCAGTGATTCTGCTTATTAACAGCAGGTGTTCATCACTAATGCTCAACAATCACTTACATATTCCCTTAATTATCTCACTGCAACATTGTCTCAATGTTACTTTTACTCTTTGTAGTGTGGATTTTCCTGTGGGGTTGAAAGGGTTAACAGTGTAAGATAAAAAGACACACCCACAAAATGTATTTTAACAGTAATAAACTGTAAGTTATAAAACTGTTTTATACTGGCAACACTGTTGCCAGTAGTTTACTGTAAAATTAATTTTTTGGGTCACCATTGTGCAGAAGAGTAGAGCCTGTGCTTCAGTCCAGGAGAAGATCTACAAGCATTGATGATATGCTGCATGTTGCTTTATTTAACAGGCGGTGACTGTGTAGTTGTACTATAGTTTTTTAGTGGTCTCAAATGAAAGAAGTTCACAGTAATACTTTGCTCACATTATTAATGCATTATACATTTTAGTTAATACATTTAAATGACAGTTGGTCAATTTAAGGCAGTCGGTTTCTGCAAGTGTAATTAGTTAACTATAATTTAGTGCATTTTTACAGAAACAAACTAGATTACAGTAAAGAACTGTACAATTAACAGTATTTTACTGGCAACAGTGTTGCCAGTATTTTACTGTAAAAAAACCCGGTAAGGTCTAACAGTGTAAAAAACGTTTGCAAATTACTTCACAGTGTGTAAGTTACCTTATGTGCGCTGATACGCGATGGCCGGATCATCATTCTATCCAACGTAATATAACCAATCCAGGGGTTTTCCTGCTTTGAAGTTTTTTGGCGGCTGCCAAAGCCTTATTTGATCGGTGAGTGATGTAGAATAGAATGACTGCTGCGCTTGACAGGGCGCATATATAAGTACGAGAGAGAGCCCCGGCCGCGCGCGCACTCACCGTCTTCAAACAACACGAGCGCTGTCTTGCTCTCTCTCCCTCGTGCATATTAATCAAAATCATTCGACACGATAGAAAAAGGCGGAAGACCAAAGTTTCACGTGGAGCATTCTGAGATTTTTTTTCTCCTGAATTAACGCGGAGTGTGAATTGTGCTAAAAAATAAACTGCTGGGATAATCACACAACACTTGCCGTAGAATACACGTCCACTAATGACACGTCCGATTTGCGAACTAATGACTCATTTGAACCGATTCACTTTAAAACAACTGATCTGTCCAACACTGAACTCACGAGACGTCTGAATCGGTGTATAGCAATTAGGTAACACTTTACAATAATGTTCCATTTATTAAATTCTAGTTAACTACATTAGTATTTTTTTTTTAAGAAAAAGGTGAGTGACAGAGTATATTATACTTTGTTGTTATTTTTATGTGAATGAAGAATTAAAAGATGCACTTTTTTCAGTAAGCTAGGACTATGTGTTGTCAACAAATGGTCAATTCTGTTGGTTCAGAATCTCTGTTAGCTTAAAGCCCTCAAGTTTACATTGGTTACTGTATTCTTTCAATTGCTCTAAACAAGTATTTTTGGTGACCTTTTTATTTTTTTTATTGAAAATCTTTTTTTATTGTTGTTATTTTCATCTGAGAGAATTACAAGATGCACTTTTTTCAGTAAGCTAGGCCTATGTCTTTAAGGCTTCAAGGTTTTATTGAATGCTACCTCTGACTAAGAATGCATTACTTTGCACTTGTATTGTCTTTTATTTTGGAATTTTAAGAGCAATAAACATATTGCAACGTTAAGAAATTCATGTTTTTTTTTTCATTCAGATATGTAAATCAACATGTTTAAATGTTCTTATTAGTCAAGCCATGGTTCTTATTAGTCAATTGATGGGGAGATAATCGAATCGAAATCGAATCGGACTGAAAAAAAATAATCGTTAGATTAATCGATGCATCAGAAAAATAATCACTAGATTAATCGTTTAAAAAATAATCGTTTATCCCAGCCCTAAATATTAATAATATATTATATTTATAATAATAATAATAATAAGTGTCGGCTGCAGACTAATAACAAACACATAAATGCATTACATTACAAGTTTATGTAGGATATGTTAATGAATTAAATTAAGACAAGGCACATTTTGTAAAACAGATGTACAATAAGTGATCTCTGACGGATCCGTGAGCGTCATGTTTCCTGCTGGTGGCCGAACCACATGCTGACAGCGGACCGTCACCGGGCGACCCGATGAAGGAGCCGGGACAGTGTGCACATATCGCCGGGATTATAATCATCCGGTCTATAGTGAATGCTACACACTACCGCGTTATTCAAAGCAGAAGCAAAAGTGAAGTCCCATCTCTTACCCTGCACAAAACGCAGTTCATTACAGGCACGGAAGATCGCACCGTCCTTTTTCTTATTCGGAAACCTGTGGACTCGGTGTCCTGACAGGCCATAATTCACAATCATTTACCACGACGATGATTAATTGAAATACAATAAGCAACGAAAACACACTGAATCATGACCGCTCCAACTGAATACCAACCTACTCCGCACTGAGCGAACTCAGAGCCGGCAAACGACTCCCTCTGGTGACCTACCCATCACACACATACACACAAGTCAAGCGTCTATAAAACGCAGATATCAGGCCGGGTGAAACCCGTAGTTGTTGGGACATCAGAGACCAGTTTGTCCAGGAGGGCAACATGTTTATTAGCAATAGCTATAACGTTAGCTCCGTAGTGTCCGACGTTTTGAGCCATTCCTACGCACATTGCTTGATTTTTTTCCCATCGGACTTCAGTAAAGGGCTGCGGACCTTTCCCACCATCTTTTCCGACATGAAGAATACACTTTACGGGTGTTAATCGAGCTTGATCGCCGCTATCAGATGAAGATGCACTGCTTACGTCCTCCTCTGTTTACATGTGCGTAGTGATATTGGCTTGATTTCGGCTCTGACCTACTTACATTTTCGATGCTGATTGGTTGAAAATCTAGCTCAACAGTTTTAGACGTCTCAATACGCAGTCAATATAGTGCGCCAATAAATACACTTTTCTCATTAACTGCAGGATAATGCGTGGAGAACTTTTTTCTTGGATACCTTTTATTAACGTTGAACATATTGAGCAAAAGAAAAAGTAGTGCCCCGTTTGTCGGAACGAAACCCTATTTCTTGGCCTCTTTTAGGCTACCGACAGCGGCCTACATGTCCTGCACAAGGTGAGCATTATTTTAGAACACATCAACTTAAATGCCGTGACACGAAACCCCTCGTGGAAGAAGAACGCCGTCATGTTTACAACTGTGACAAGGAGCGTCCAATAAAAAGCCGTTCTTTAATGTCATTCACCATCATTTTGAGGCTTTTTATTTGTTTTATTTTAATTTTAATTTTTTTAAGTATCGATTCAGGCACCGGTACCGTTTTAAAAGTATCGATTTGGCACTGGAAAAAAACCCAAACGATACCCAACCCTAATTGGGTTACACCAGCTAAGTAATTTTTTTGGTCAGATCAAAGTTAAATGGTAAAATGGCTCCTTTCCTTCTTCAGTGGAACAGAAAATGTTCAAGCTACTTTTTTTCTATGTCATGAAACTGGATCTGGATCAAGCGCAGTTGTCGTCACGTTCAGTTTTTACAGCAGAAATTGTATGTGCTTTTATAGGTACCTGTTTGGACAGAAGGTGGAAGGACATGCGTTTGTGATGTTTGGTGTGAGGGATGGTGAGAAGAAAGCAAGTCTTCCTTCTTCTCTTCAAAGAGTTCAGGTGAGAGACATTAAACATCTAGTTGGGATAAATCTAATTTCTTCTCAACTAGAAGTTAAATTAAAATTTTACTTAATCTTGTTGACTGCTGTTGTCTTTCTCATATGAATAGATTAGGGAAGGAGGAGGTACAGCAGAACTGAGCAGGGAGATGATCACTAAGACCTTTCCAGACATTAACCAGCTGGTTGGACGATCAATCTATGTTTCAGTCAGTCTTTTAACAGAAAGTGGTAAGACTCAACAGATACTGTACATCTGTATGCATGTTTACATATATATTTATATATGAGAGGCTAATCGTGTGTGTGTGTGTGTGTGTGTGTGTGTGTTTCAGGCAGTGAAATGGTGGAAGCAGAAAGGAGAGGCATTCAGATTGTGACGTCACCGTACACCATCCACTTCAAAAAAACACCACAATTCTTCAAACCTGGGATGCCCTTCGATATCTCTGTATAAAACTATAGCTGATTTTACACATTAAACTAAAAAAAAAAAAAAACACCCTATCTGCTGTTCATCAAGCAATGGCTTTTAAGATACCACTTAAGATTAAGAGACATTTAAGATAAAATTCACACATCAGTACCAAAATACTGGTAAATACTGTGATATTAATAATTGGAAATTACCTTTAAAATCTGTGCTGTTTAGCTTCACCAACTGTACAATTTGTCAACAGAGCAGTGCTACCCACATAGCAACATTTTGACGGCCCAGATCCGGCCCACATCTGGCACACGTGGAAAGATGATCTGGCCCACATGCAAAACTCCTGTTTGCCAGATCTGGGCCACAAGCAGGCCATAGCAATGCCACATGTCAGCCAAGAGCAAAGAAATAAACCAGAACTGGACCTTATCTGAGCCATAAAACCTGTGTATATTAAATATGGAGTCATCTCAGCCTTAATAAGCCTGTTAACAAGCAGAATCACTGAAGGAAAGAAGAGAACAGAAAAAGCGACGAGCAGAAACACAAGAACTACAACTGACTTCAGCCACAGTCTAAGATGAAATCCACTGAAGAGAAAATAAGACATTAAATCTGTGAAGATCTCAGCAGAGGAGGATTAAACAACTCCACAAACAGCATTACCAGCTTCACTTATTACTAACCAGACTGACTTTATTTCTGTCAGACGCCTACAAAAGGTTTTATTGAGAATTAACAAGTGTTTAACTCTAATGTGTTTCATTTGAAGTCACCATAACAGTGATTAGTGTTTCCATTAGTTGGGCTCTTAACTCTTATTGGGCCATGTGGCCAGATGTGGGCTGGATCTCGACAGTCACAATGTTGCTATGTGGGTAATGAATAGAAAAGAAGAGAGACTTGAGAGGTGTTTTATGAAAACGTGGAATTCATCCATGATGTGGTGCAACAGTCATCCATCTGGAGCATGTTTACATAGACAAAGAATTAAAAACCAGCAAGGTGGAGTGCAAAAACACATTCTGTGTCAATGGCCATTATAGTACATGTCCACTGCAGCAAGAATGCTAGTTCCTTCACTTTGGTGTGTGTATGTAGGGTGTTAATATAAAAACATTCAATACTATACAATGAAATTATTCAGACTGCATTTGACATCTGAATTACATATTTTAATATTATGTAAGAAATGTGATTCATGCACAAAATCTAGAAACACTCATGACAGATCTCACCTGAACTTTTTAGCAATTGGCTGCTGTGTAATTTTTTTATCTGTCATTTGCATAAAGTTGAGCATTTCTCAAATTTATGACACTCAACATCAACACTTGCACTGCTAATTAAATCTCATCACAGAAATCAGCCTCTAATTTACAGTACAATGTGTTAACTATAAAGTTAAGAACCTGAATGGTTGTGGAAACTATGGAATAATTTCATTAACTTTTGCTCTGGGTTCTTTAAAAGGTTTACGTTACAAATCCTGACCAGACTCCTGCTGAAAATGTGGAAGTGGAGGTCAGTCCTGGAGATGTCAGTGGTCAAACAAGGGCCAATGGCATTGCGAAGGTTAACATCAACCCTCTAGAAGGATCTTCTACACTGCAGATCACTGTAAGACCTGCAAACTCAACTAATGTTCAGTCACTTTCACTGGTGAACTAGTGGAAAATTAACATAATTTAACGTGTGTCAGTAAACAAATGTTGAAGAAGCAATGGAGCATATTCTACAAAGCACATCAGATAACAATACATTTATTCTTTCCAGGCAAAAACCAAAGATCCACAATTAACAGATGAACAGCAGGCAGTGAAGACGATGACGGCTCTCGCTTACGTTCCCAAAGTAGCCAGCGCCAAGAATTACCTGCACATCGGCATTGATGCTGCAGAGCTTCAGATTGGTGATCAAAGGAAAGTCAATCTGTTCACTGGACAAGTCAAAGATCAAGATTACACATACATGGTAAAGATTATATTTATTTCATATTTGGCTGCAGCACAAATGTATTAATTTATTATGTTATTTGATTTTACACACAGCTTGTGTTTGAAACTGTACAAAGTGCTTAAATTCCCCCTGTAGTATATCTCTTAAAACTCACCTTGGATTACCAAAATTACATATTTAAAAGTTTTCTCCTGTGAAAAAAAAAATTCTCCATGCTTGAATGTAGCTCTACAGCAGGGATGGGCAAACTCAGTCCTGGAGGGCCACTGTCCTGCAGAGTTTAGCTCCAACCCTGATAAACTCTCCTGTCTGTAGCTTTCTAGTAATCCTGAAGACATTGATTAGCTGGTTCAGGTGTGTTTGATTAGGGTCCCAGATAGACAGCAACCATCAAAACAATGTTAAATCAATGTTAATGTGTACATTTTCGACTCAACATCACTTTTGCTCCCTCAATTAATGTAGAATTTTTTTTAAGATTGAATCCATAAATCAATGGTAATGGCGTTGAATCAACAATTCATGATTCAATGTTACAATGTGATGTTGGTTCAGCATGTTTGCACTCTCAGAAAATGAAACACAACAATTACAACTGACTTAAAGCCACACAGCCTGAAATCAACTGCAAATAAAAGACAATAAATCTCTCAAGATCTCAGCAGAAGGTCTTTTTGACAATTAACAGAGGTTTAGATGTTGATGTTTTATTGAAAATATTTGGTTTCAGTGTTTATGGTGATCAGTGTTTCATTTAGTTGGACAGTTTGACTCTTGGCTTTAATGTGAGTGTGTGATCTTTGCAACAGTGTGTTTTAAAACACATAATTTATTGCAAAGAAAGCCAGACACAAAGGTAATCAGTTGAAATAATTATCAGCATCAGCATTCACTAATTTTACTCTGGCCAAAAGTGGTTTTAAGTTTTAACATCTAATATAATAACTTTACTTGAATTGAATTAAATGTTTTGGATATCACCATTAAATTATTATTATTATTATTTTTTTTACTGACTCGAAGTTGGCACTGTGCATGTGAAATACACTGTAAAAAAGAATACATTGATTTTATTAGTATCTAATTAATAAAAATGAGGCAACAGATTACAAGCAATATTATTAATTAAATTTAACAAATTAGAATTGAGTAATAATTAATCAAATGAATTCCTTAAAAAGTAACCATTTAAAATGAGTAAAATTTACAAAATATCTTTTATTGCCAACATTGAAGACACCTGGTGTTAACAAGCAGAATCACTGAAGGAGAAAACCATAATTAAAGTCACCATTGTGGAGATCAGTGTGTGTTTTAGTTGGGCTCTTGACCTTAAATTATTAACTTTAAGTTTTGTTCGGCTGCTGTACATGAGTTATAACAGCCAGATGAACAAATAGAAAAGGTGATGTAATGGCGTTGGTTGTGTTTTAACATAATCATTATTTCACAATCATTAGACCTGAATCACTGAACCTCATATAGAGTGCAATTTATGAGTTAGGTTTACTTTATTAATTATAGCAGCACTGTCCTTGAACGGCATAATATTTTTTAACTTTTACAATGTAAGGCAAATAATTTCTAAAAAGCTTCTCTTACATAAAAGGGAGACACACAGACATCAATAATCAGCCTGTGAATCTCAACAATGGTGACATTTATAAAGCATGTTGCAGTGCATTCTGGGTGCCACCAATCAAAACTCATTCATGGCTCCCATCATGCATTGCTGCATGAATAAATAATGAGCTTATGTTCAGAGGTGATCTGTTCGTCACCATTGCTGAGATTCATACGCAAAATCTTGATGTGTGTTTGTGCCTAAAAAAACAAAAATTTATATATATATATATATATATATATATATTTAATTAATTAATTAATTTTTTTTTTTTTATTATTGATTTGATCATTTGGATTTCATTGAAAAGGCTAAAAATATTATACTGCTGTAATTAATAAAGTTAACTTAACTCATAAATTGGACTCTATATGAGGTTCAGTGATTCAGGTCTAATGATTGTGAAATAATGATTATGTTAAATCACAACCAACACCATCAGATCACCTTTTCTATTTGTTCATCTGGCTCAGGTACAGCAGCCGAACAAAACTTAAAGTTAATAATTTAAGGGTCAAGCGCCCAACTAAAACACACACTGATCTCCACAATGGTGACTTTAATTATGGTTTTCTCCTTCAGTGATTCTGCTTGTTAACACCAGGTGTCTTCAATGTTGGCAATAAAAGATATTTTGTACATTTTACTTATTTTAAATGGTTAACTTTTAAGGAATTCATTTGATTAATTATTACTCAATTCTAATTTGTTAAATTTAATTAATAATATTGCTTGTAATCTGTTGCCTCATTTTTATTAATTAGATACTAATAAAATCAATGTATTCTTTTTTACAGTGTACCCCAAGTAGCAAGGTTTTTATTTAGGGGAGAAAAAAGGGCTGTCTAAGTTACTGGCGTCAAGTAAGCCTATTAATAATATTAATAATATTAATGTCTGTTTTTTAGACAATAACGAGTGAAAATAGTTAGGTTAGATACATTTGAGTAGGCCTGTTTTGTTAAAAATCGATAGCTGTAATGCTTTGGTGCAGAAGGAAGCCCGTGAGCCACGAAGATAAGTTTGCATGCAGATTAGGCTATTTTCTGCCTATTTTAGACAGCCTAGTCAGCTCATTTTTTGTTTTGCATCACTTATAGCTCTTAAACCTTTAAAATGGAGTTTAGGAAGATGTATGTAACCACAATCATTAGATTTGAATAGCTCTTAAAGCCTTATCTCTTGTCAAAAGGCTCAACGCGACCGCAGACTTTGAAGAACACTGGCAGCAGTGACGTCTGTGTCTGTACCATTCTAATCAATGACAGCGTAAACTCTCCCTGCTCCCAAGTCATAAATCTCGTGTCTCCGAATCATTAAGCATGATTTTGGGGAAATGTTTTGTTAATGTTGGTATACAACAGTATATGATAGCAATATAAGGTATAATACCAACTTTAACGATACAATGTTTAATAACTCAAAAAAATGCCTTTTTTTTGTTTCCTGAAAAATAATGGTTTTGGAGATGCGAGGATTCCACCCGACAGCGACGATATTAAAAACACCGCATAGACAAATAAACAACATTAAAAGCTGGATTTTCACCACAGGGGGACTTTAAGTCTTTTTTAACTTGTCTGTATCATTTTCAGATCTTAAGTAAAGGTCAGATTGTTAAAGCAGACAGGTTCAAGAGGAAAGGACAATCTCTAGTGACGCTGCCTCTAACTGTAACCAGAGACATGGTGCCGTCCTTCCGCTTTGTGGCTTATTACCATGTGGGCTCGTCTGAGGTGGTGTCTGATTCAGTCTGGGTCGACGTGAAGGACACGTGCATGGGAACGGTGGGTCAACCATCACAAGAAATAGTTGATGTCAAACAAATGCTAATTAACTAGATCTGATTCAGTATCTCTCGTTTTAACAGCTCAAGCTTCAGGTAAAGGACGAGGACAAGAGGAATACCTATGAAACAGGAGATCCAGTCAAGCTGCAGATAACTGGAGATCCTGGAGCTAGAGTTGGGCTGGTGGTGGTTGACAAGGCTGTGCATGTCCTTAACAAGAACAGACTCACTCAGACTCAGGTGAAGGACCTTCTTCAGACGTCATGGCACAATCAGCTCTGATTTAAACCGCATGTAACTGGTGTCTTTTTTGCACCTTTAGATCTGGGACGTCATAGAGAAGCATGACACCGGCTGTACAGCAGGAGGTGGAAGGGACAGTATGGGGGTTTTCAGTGATTCAGGTCTGATGTTTGAGTCACACACAGCTGGAGGAACCGACACCAGAACAGGTTTTTTTTTTTCTTTTAGATTTCTTTTAGTTCGATCTTCCTGATGTTGTGAAGCACAAACCTACAAGAAAAACTCAGTTGGTCACTACCTGAACACTAACACCCAAGTTTCTTGCTGTCCTGGTTGGTGTTAGTGTTGTAGACCCCAATTGCACAGTGTTGTTGTGGTCTTCTGACGGGAGGGCAGGAATTATAAGGAGCTCCATTTTCGCAAGTTTAAGCTGGAGATGAAGCTCCTTCATACTAGGCGATATGTCTGAAAGGCAAGCAGAGATACGAGCTGAGACAGTTGGAGCATCAGGTTGAAATGACAGATAGAGCTGTGTATCATCAGCATAGCAGTGGCAGAAGAAGGCATGTACCTTTATGATTGTGCCCAGTGAGGTTGTGTAAATGGCTGATGTGACTCCGACACCTCTGTTCTCTATGACACCTTGAAAGACCTGCCTGTGATGTTAAACTGAAGCCACCGAAGAACTTTACCTGAGATGCCCCAGTCCGAATGGGTGGACCTGGTGGTTTACAGTGTCAAAGGAGGAAAACCGGTCCAGTACACAGTAAAACCTAACAGTAATATGTACTAAATAAAATTGAGTTCACAGCACTCAAATATTACCGAAACTTGAATAACTGAAACAGAACTCAAACTGAATGAATTATAGAAGATATACGAGTAGTTACACAACCAAGCACTTCGACTTGGCGCAGTAAAAAATCACGCTGGTTCTAATGACAGAAGTGAGAGGGAGAAGGGGAGAGGATTTTTCAGGAGTGATGATATTACTGCGCCGAGTCGAAGTGCTCCCAAGTGCTATTCCGCCATACATTATAGTTATCCTTTTTACCCGCTTAGAAAAGCACCACGTTTTATTTTGTGTCACCATTCTTGGTCGTGTAACTACTCGTGTAACTGTATTAAAAAAGGGAAAACGTGGAGGTGTTTGGTCGCTTCTAGCTTCATCTCTGTTTGGTCCCTAATTAATGACCTGGGCTAAGCTAAAGTGCTATCAAAGTGTCGCATCGCGCCAGAGCGATTGAGTGCACGCACTGAGACGAGAGAGGTATGTATCAACTCGTCTTAGTTAAGGGAATAACATAGTTTAATATGAAAAATCGGTGAAGTATCCCTTTAAATCTGTGAAGATCTCAGCAGAGGAGGATTAAACAACTCCACAAACAGCATTACCAGCTTCACTTATTACTAACCAGACTGACTTTATTTGTCTACAGAAGTTATTATTGAGAATTATAGGTGGACTGTATTTGTTTTATTTTATTTTTTAGAATTAATTAGGTTTAGATGTTTATATTTTTTGGAAAATAAGTTTAGTTTGATGCCATCAGTTTTGTGATTAGTGTTTGCTTTTGTTAGTCAGTTTGAATTGGTGATTTAATATTAGTTTTTCTCTTGCTTTTTTTATTTTTGCCAAACACAGTAACAGAAGACAGAGAAGGTGTGATCATTTGATGTTGGTTACTTGTTGATAATAAAGATTATGTAGTGTTTTGATTCACTGATTTTATCTAGTGTAAACGCTTTGACTAAATTGGTGATATTTTTGTTTATTGATTAAGTGTTCATGTGACTGCACATCTTGATAAACAGTAGTGTTATGACAATCTGAAGAATAATACTGTTAATTTTTTTTATAAATGTCATTTGGACACACAGACATCAAAAGTCAGCGTATGAATCTCAGCAATGGTGACATGCTGCAGTGCATGCTGGGAGCCATGGATGAGTCTTATAATAGGGCTCCCAGCATGCACTGCAGCATGTCACCATTGCTTAGATTCATACGCTGATTATTACATTTGACCAGAGGTGGAAAGTCCAGGGGTCAGAAAGTAAAAGTCCTGCCATATATTTATTCCACCCATGAACTCACACAGCAAAAACTCCAGTTTTAAATGAACTCTCCTGGGAGTTTATTTGGCTCCAGACTCAAGAGTGTTAAAGTTAATGAGATAATTTAGTGATTGATTGAGTGATGATTGAGCATTATTGAAGACACCTGATGTTAACAAGCAGAATCACTGAAGGAGAAAAATCACAG
This sequence comes from Abramis brama, assembly GCF_963993115.1. Classification (NCBI taxonomy): domain Eukaryota; kingdom Metazoa; phylum Chordata; class Actinopteri; order Cypriniformes; family Leuciscidae; genus Abramis; species Abramis brama. The sequence continues at coordinate 21,914,507 of NC_139964.1, read as the reverse complement.
TTTTAATTACCATTATGGATATCGGTGTTGGCTTTAGTTGGGCTCTTGAACCTTAAACTAATACCGTTAGATTTTGTTTGGCTGTTCTATCAGTGTTATAACTCTCAGATGAACAAAGAGAAAAGCTGATCAGGTCATTTTGGTTGTGTTTCGACATAATCATCTTTTGACTTGAATCACAAAGCTCATTCAGAGAGTTAGGTTTACCTTGCTGATTACAGCAGTCTATGATTCTACAGTATACTCTTATCAATATAATCAGCATTTTCAAAATAATCCAAAAGATTTCTTTAAAGTTGTCCTGATCAAAACACTTTGAAAAGTTTTTTTTTTTTTTTTTTTTTTTGGACACACTGACACCAATAATCAGCCTGTGATTCTCAACAATGGTGACAATAATAAAGCATGTTGCAGTGCATTCTGGGTACCACTAATCAAAACTCATTCATGGCTCCCATCATGCATTGCGGTATGAATAAATTATGATCTGAATTGTCTTACTAATTTCCTTTCCCTAATTGAATATTCTTTTTGTCACCATTGTTGAGATTCATACACTGATTCTTGATGTCTGTGTGCGCCTTAAAGAAAGATTTTTTTTTTTTTTTTTAATCTCAGAACAACTTTTAAGAAATCATTTGGATTATAATGACAAATCTGGATATTATTCAGTAGAATCACTGTGATGCTGTTATGACCAATATACATTTAAGTCAGAGATTAGACTCTAAATGAGTTCAGTGATTCAGGTTAAACGATGATTATGTTAAAATATAACCAACACCTGTTCACCTTTTCTCTTTGTTCATCTGGCTGTTATAACTCAGATACAGCAGCAAAACAAAATCTAAAGTTAAACATTTAAAGGTCAACTGCCCAACTAAATCAAACACCGATATCCATAATGGTAACTAAAATTGTGATTTTTCTCCTTCAGTGATTCTGCTTGTTAACATCAGGTGTCTTCAATAATGGTCAATCATCACTCAATCAATCACTTAATTATCTCATTAACTTTAACACTCTTGAGTCTGGAGCCAAATAAACTCCCAGGAGAGTTCATTTAAAACTGGAGTTTTTGCTGTGTGAGTTCATGGGTGGAATAAATATATGGCAGGACTTTTACTTTCTGACCCCTGGACTTTCCACCTCTGCATTTGACAGTAATATGTGAGATTTTGTTTAATTACGGTAACCCACTATAGTGCAGCAGATTAATTGCATATTTCAAGAGAATCGTTCAAATTGGTATAAAAGCATGAAATTTGGCACAGATACTCTCTAAGGGTCACTCTTTGGGAAAAAGGCGTTGGCCATCCAAAAATTCAACATGGCGGCCATTTTTTCAAGATGGCCGCCATTTCTGTCAAATGCTCATTATGTCAATCGTTCAAACAGTGATGTAGGCATTAACATTTTGTGAAAATACTCTCTTCAGAATGTTTTTTTGGAAAACGGTGCTTGTCCCTCAAAAATTCAAGATGGCAACCATTTTTCAAGATGGCCGCCATTTTTCTTGAATCCTTAATTTTTTTTTTCAAATGGTGATGCTATCATGAAATTTGGCACAAATATTCTTAAAGGAACATTATCATGGAAAAAGATGTGTGCCACTAAAAAATTCAAGATGGCGACCATTTTCAAGATGGCCACCATTTCTGTCAGAGCTCAATTTAATGTGTTAAGGAAGGTTTTGTTTAAAGCTACACTGTGTGATAATTTCCCCCATCTAGCGGTGAAATTGTATATGACTACCCTGTGAATATTAGTTTCTGTTCCTTTCAATTTGGAGGGCGTTTTAACTCCTACGGTGGCCGTATTATTCCAAGATTAACATGGCTTCCAGTTCGACTTCGTCCGATTGCGCCTTTAAAACTATCACGTGTGATCCGTCGCAGCACAGATTTATGTTACAAGGTAAACAATACTTTTTCACCATTGACGTGAGGAAAGTAACGCAAGTTATACTAGAGGTCGTTCTGGCGTTATGCACAACCATTCTATGGTTAGACAAGCAACTATGAAACTTCGAATTTACACAAATAGGCTGAATTACCTGTCGAGAAGAATGCAGGCAACATTGGCGTCCGTTTTAAAATCTTTGCTCCTCATGAGCTCTTTCCATCTGGGAAAAGTTAGTCCAGTATTGACTTTGGTCTTGTTGATTTGCCTGTCGCGTTGACGTTTTAATTCTCTCCTTCGCTTCCTTGGTGACTCTGCTACAATGTCCTCGAAAATAGCTAGGCGTGATCCTCCATCAGCAATCTTTCAAATCTGCCGGCAGTCGCGAGTAATCTCCCCCTCGCATTAGTCTCTGTGTCACTGAGTGTAAAGCGTGAAAGGCGAAGCTTGAATTTACAGGTATGTCCCTCTTTGGCTAATGTAGTTTCAAGATGGAGGGGCAACATGGCGACCAGCATTCGAACCCCTCACCCGTATGTACTTGCAATGGCAGATTATAAACTTACGAGAATACTTTATTACTTAAAAGAAGTAAATATACATTAATGAGCTCATATATTTTTGAAAGAACTAAGTGTTTTTTTGCTAAGAATCAACTAAAAAAGTTACACAGTGTAGCTTTAATAGAGTGAACGTCATTACACAACCAGGGCACACTGGTGACTTCTCTGCTGTGGAACTCAGCATGGGATTCAGTGTCAGCTGATCTAGTTTTACTTACACTGTAGTTCTTGACTAGTAGTAAGAGTATAGCTAAGTTTAGTGTCCCAAATGCTGTCTAACAGCCCCTCATCAATTAGCTAGTAATAGATGTAGTTAGATAGCCGCACCTGAATTGACAGGTTGTGCCAGCGCGGGAGAGCCGAGCCAAGGGTAAGCGGGGCAATACATGACTTGTTCATGTATGCTTACCTGGAAGGTGTACAGATCACATGGGACTTAAATGGCACTGGATGAATGATCGGGCTAGGTGTAGGTGACCCGTACCTAGTTGTATCCCATACCTGAATGTGTACTATGTCTATGATTGAGGTGGTAAAAGGATAACCCCTCGGCCTTAATCAGAAAAAATCCCATGTCAGCCAAGAGGCCAACTGATTGGATGAAATGTTGTCTTTGTCAGACAGACACAAAGGAACCCCTCCAATCACCACCTACCCATCATGTTTCTCAACATGATGGCTATAAAATGATTGCCACCAACATTCCACTCTTTCACAAGATGAACAAAATGCCAATGACCCTGGACCTGGAACGATTGGATGAAGGTGGTGGTATAGAAGCTACTTTGAGAAGGAGCCAAGCGAAGTATCACTACAATTGTCGACTTCGGTTCAACAACACAAAGTTACTTCGTGCCCAGAAGCAACAATCCGATGCTCAATGTAGTGAGACAGATGAAGGCCAAACAAAGCATCGCAGAACCATGATGCAGAAAAGTCTAGATGATCAGGTTTGCTTTCTTTGTGATAACATATCTCCTGAATCTGACCTACGTCAGGTAATGACACTGCAACTGAATGACAGACTACATGAATGTGCACAAACACTGAATGATGCTAAATTATTGTCTCAACTAAGTGGTGCTGATGCCATTGCATAGGAGCTGAAATACCATCATTTGTGTCTCATTCATCTTTACAACAGAGAGAAACTCCACCTCAGAAGGCTTGAGAAAGAGTCACAGAGTGAAACGATTCAACCAGCCATCTTTCTTATGGCTCTTTCTGAACTGGTCACCTATATTGTTGAAACCAGTCTCAATTCTGATGGTGGTTTTCCCACTTACAAAGCATGTAGAAGAGGTACTCTTCAACTGTGAGTGACGGAATCTAAAACAAAAATCCAGAAAATCACATTGTATGATTTTTAAGTAATTAATTAGCATTTTATTGCAAGACATAAGTATTTGATACATCAGAAAAGCAGAACTTAATATTTGGTACAGAAACCTTTGTTTGCAATTACAGAGATCATACGTTTCCTGTAGTTCTTGACCAGGTTTGCACACACTGCAGCAGGGATTTTGGCCCACTCCTCCATACAGACCTTCTCCAGATCCTTCAGGTTTCGGGGCTGTCGCTGGGCAATACGGACTTTCAGCTCCCTCCAAAGATTTTCTATTGGGTTCAGGTCTGGAGACTGGCTAGGCCACTCCAGGACCTTGAGATGCTTCTTGCGGAGCCACTCCTTAGTTGCCCTGGCTGTGTGTTTCGGGTCGTTGTCATGCTGGAAGACCCAGCCACGACCCATCTTCAATGCTCTTACTGAGGGAAGGAGGTTGTTGGCCAAGATCTCGCAATACATGGCCCCATCCATCCTCCCCTCAATACGGTGCAGTCATCCTGTCCCCTTTGCAGAAAAGCATCCCCAAAGAATGATGTTTCCACCTCCATGCTTCATGGTTGGGATGGTGTTCTTGGGGTTGTACTCATCCTTCTTCTCCTCCAAACACGGCGAGTGGAGTTTAGACCAAAAAAGCTCTATTTTTTGTCTCATCAGACCACATGACCTTCTCCCATTCCTCCTCTGGATCATCCAGATGGTCATTGGTAAACTTCAGACGGGCCTGGACATGCGCTGGCTTGAGCAGAGGGACCTTGCGTGCGCTGCAGGATTTTAACGTAGTGTGTTACTAATGGTTTTCTTTGAGACTGTCGTCCCAGCTCTCTTCAGGTCATTGACCAGGTTCTGCCATGTAGTTCTGGGCTGATCCCTCACCTTCCTCATGATCATTGATGCCCCACGAGGTGAGATCTTGCATGGTGCCCCAGATCGAGGGAGATTGACCGTCATCTTGAACTTCTTCCATTTTCTAATAATTGCGCCAACAGTTGTTGCCTTCTCACCAAGCTGCTTGCCTATTGTCCTGTAGCCCATCCCAGCCTTGTGCAGGTCTACAATTTTATCCCTGATGTCCTTACACAGCTCTCTGGTCTTGGCCATTGTGGAGAGGTTGGAGTCTGTTTGATTGAGTGTGTGGACAGGTATACAGGTAACAAGTTCAAAAAGGTGCCGTTAATACAGGTAATGAGTGGAGAACAGGAGGGCTTCTTAAAGAAAAACTAACAGGTCTGTGAGAGTCGGAATTCTTACTGGTTGGTAGGTGATCAAATACTTATGTCATGCAATAAAATGCAAATTAATTATTTAAAAATCATACAATGTGATTTTCTGGATTTTTGTTTTAGATTCCGTCTCTCACAGTTGAAGTGTACCTATGATCAAAATTACAGACCTCTACATGCTTTGTAAGTAGGAAAACCTTCAAACTCAGCAGTGTATCAAATACTTGTTCTCCCCACTGTATGTGCAACCTGTACCAGCAGTGTATCCTTTTTTCTAACAGTGGCCCTTCCTCTCTGTGGACTACACCTTGCCGTGGTGGAGAGGCTTGTGTATGAACTCCAATGAACCTGAGAGCTATGCCGGCGGGGATTTTATATCCCTGGCAAGTTTAACTAAGCTGGACAGGTCAAAGGAGAGGAGGCAGACAAAGCAGACATTATGACTATTTGACAGAAATGGTGGCCATCCTGAATTTTTGAGTGGCACATACCTTTTTCCAAAAGAGTGTTCCTTAAAGAGTATTTCTGCCTACTTTTATGCTTGCATCACCATTTGAACAATTTAAATAATTAAGGCGAGACACTACAGGTGAATAGGGTAAAAAGATTTAACTAGCAGATATCACCATGAAACTTTCCCAGTTGATTACCTACATTAAGATGAGAAAAAAATGTATTACAAGTTTTCTGTAATTTAATGTTTAAATATGCAAATTAGGCAATATCTAATTAAATATGCGCTAATTTGTATATATTTAAAAAAAGGAAATCTGAGTATTGGATAAAGCCAGATTAAAAATTATTTTTTCATTGTGTTCACATATTAGATGGGGAAAAAATTCCAGAGGCATTTATGGATATCTACTTTTGTTATCCTGTAAATCATAATATACTGTCAATAGCCTTAAAAAAATTATTTTCGCCATGTTTTTTGGAATAAAATGTTATATAAATCAGGCTAGGAATAATATATTTACAAATCCCTCTGTAAATGTCTTCATAATATAACTAGGTACAAGACTGGAAAGATTGGTGTATATAGGTGCTACTGAAGTGGAGATTTCAGACTTGGAGTACACTGTTAGCCCTTGCTGTAAAAAAAGGCGTAATTCAGACAGTATCATACCATTTCGCATTAAAACAGTAATATACCGTAGAAAACAAAAATAGCCTACAGGAATATACTGTAAATGAACAGTGCTCAAAATCGACACTCAGAGGCTGTTTTCCCAATCACACCCAATACCCTCATTCACTATTCCCTACATTAGTTCACTAATATAGTCCCCTTGACAGAGTGAATGAAAAGAAGTGAGTGAATTGAGACACTGATGAACACCTGATAAGCAGAATCACTGAAGGACAGAGAAAAAAGAACAGAAAAAAGAGAAACACAAAAACTACAACTGACGTCCAGTAACACTGAGTGTGAAACCAGTTTACAAACCAGTTTACGATTATTGATTTCATACATGTACAAAAGTTCTTGTTGAGAATTAACAGAGATTTAGTTAATAATAAAGTTTGTTGTCACCATGATGGAGATCAGTATTTGCTTTAGTTGGTCTCTTGTCCCTGGACTTCTTACCATTCATCTCTCTCTGACTGCTATAACAGTGAGTTTATAAAACACATTTGATATGGCAAGAAAAAGTCAAGAGAAAGACGATCAGGTGTTTTTATTCTTTTGTGATGATGTCACAATCATCCTGGACATGTCTGATTTTCAGATTTTTCCTGTATATATTCATTGAAATTATAGTTATCTCATATTTAGCATATATCTGTCTATCTACAAAATGAAATCAATATTTCTGTAATCAGGTCTTCTGAAAAATAACAATCATATAGTGCATTCAATTTTATTTTACTCCTGCTTGACTCAGACACACACAGACATCAACAATCAGCATATGAATCTCAACAATGGTGAAAAGTTTCATGTCGCAATGCATGCTGGGTTCCAGGATAATATAAAACTCCCAGCATGCACTGCTGCATGAATAATAATAATAAAAAGAAATATTGCCACCATTGTTGAGATTAATGTGCTAAATTGTGATATCTCTGTGTTTCTAAAACATAGTGTAGCTCTGTTTTTTTTGGTTTATGCATGATGTGTTAAAAAAAAATGAGTCATAGTAATTTATTGCTGTAGTTTCACAGTGGTGGTAATGTAACACTTTTGATCGAGGATAAAACTCTGAATGAGTAGGAATTAATTCCTTAGTGAATGAACAGGCAATATGATGATTTTGTCATCACAAGCATTACAACCGCAATCATTCATAAACTGTGTGTGCGCACAAGTGTGACTTGCAAAAACACAGCTCAAGCAGCAAAAGAAAAACTAATGTTTTAGCATCAGCATCCCAACTAAAGCAAGCACTGATCTCTATAATGGTAACTTCAAACAAACATTTTCAATAACAACTTCTGTATGACAGAAATAAAGTCATACTGGTTAATAATAAGTGTAATAATGTGTAATGGCTGGAAGTCAGTTGTAGTTCTTGTGTTTCTCTATTTTCTGTTTTTGTATTTCTCTTTTCTTCAGTGATTCTACTTATTAACAGCAGGTGTTCATCACTAATGCTCAACAATCACTTGCATATTCCCTTAATTATCTCACTGCAACACTGTCTCAATGTTGCTTTTACTCTTTGTAGTGTGGATTTCCCTGTGGGGTTGAAAGAGTTAACAGTGTAAGATAAAAAGACACACCCACAAAATGTATTTTAACAGTAATAAACTGTAAGTTATAAAACAGGTTTATACTGGCAACACTGTTGCCAGTAGTTTACTGTAAAATTTTGTTTTTTGGGTCACCATTGTGCAGAAGAGTAGAGCCTGTGCTTCAGTCCAGGAGAAGATCTACAAACATTGATGATATGCTGCATGTTGCTTTATTTAACAGGCGGTGACTGTGTAGTTGCTGGTCCAGTGGAAATCTCTTTATGTACAATAGTTTTTTAGTGGTCTCAAATGAAAGAAGTTCACAGTAATACTTTGCTCACATTATTAATGCATTATAAATTTTAGTTAATACATTTAAATGACAGTTGGTCATTTTAAGGCAGTTGGTTTCTGCAAGTGTAATTAGTTAACTTGAATTAGAATTTAGTGCATTTTTATAGAAACAAACTAGATTACAGTAAAGAACTGTACAATTAACAGTATTTTACTGGCAACAGTGTTGCCAGTATTTTACTGTAAAAAAACCCGGTAAGGTCTAACAGTGTATGAGAGAAAGGTCATTTTGAGAAAACAGGCTTTAAAGATTTATCATCAGCCAATGACATTGCGCATTCAGCCCTTTTACTTTCGCGATTGGTTGCTGATAAAAAGGAAATTACCATATTTGGATCCAACAGCATTGTACAGTGAAGAGAGAGCTTTCCAGCGTGCCTGTGATGACAGAGAGCAGACAGAGATCGCGGATCGGCAGGAGGATTTACAACGACAACTTTTGTTGAATTTACGAGATATCTACAGGCGCAAACAGACAAAGTGTAGTAAAATAAAGACCTAAATGTGTATTTCGGACTTTTTTCACCACAGTCTGAAAGAAGACATGTTATTGAAGACAAATATCCAAAAATCTCAAAATTGGCCAGTAAAAAAAAAACAATGCTTTTGCCTGCCGTGTCTCGCCTTAATATTCGACAGGAACGGTGGCCATCTTTAAAAATGGCGGCCATCTTGAATTTTTGAGGGACAAGCATCTTTTTCTATTAACATGTCCTTTAGAGAGTATATTTGTATCAAATGTTATGCTTGGATCACTGTTTGAATAATTGATATAATAAGCATTGAATAGCAATGACATATTGAATTTTTGAGTGGCCAACGCCTTTTTCCAAAATAGTGGCCCTTAGAGAGTATCTGTGCCAAATTTCATGCTTCTATACCAAAGTGAACGATTTTTTTTACTTATCTGCTGCACTACTAGTAATCAGGGAGGAGATTTGTGGCTCACTTCACTTATTGGCTGTTACAGATAACCACCATCACATGATCATCATTGTGTTTGGCATGCTTTGTAACAAGTATAGTGTAATTTGTAAAATTAAAAAGTCAAGGGTCAAGAGCCCAACTAAAGCAAACACTGATCACCAAAATGGTGACCCCAATTGAAACTATTATTTTCAATTAACATACCAGCAAACTAGTCGCTTTTCGGCGAAAATCGCCGTTTTGAATGGGAAAATGTCATCCACGTGAATCGTGTAGGTCCGAAGAGTTTTTTTTTTTTTTTGGTTTATTGTCATCACGCGAGTCATTTGGCCAATCACAGTCAAGATAACGGCAGCGTCTTCTTTAAAAAGCCCCTGGCTGCAGCTTTCCCGCGGATGAATTCAAGTTAGTGAACATGTTTAACATTAACGTTATAATGGAAAGTAAGCTTGTCGGCTACTCAGCTAACGTAAGATAAGCAAATTGTGTTGTTAGCCTACAATGTTAGTTCAATGTGAAGGATTTTGGTAAGGCTATCTCATTCCACTGCATTACAGTGTTAATTTCGTTTTTTCGTTATTATTTTCATCAACGACATTTTTCACAGATGAAACCGAGACGATAAAGAAAATTATAAAAACTAGTTTTTGAATGACAAAAACTATGACGAAAATCTATTGACATTTTCGTCAACGAATAAAAACTAGACAAAAATGTTAGATAGTGACGATTTGGGAAGCGATCCATTCAGAACTGATAGTAGATGCGCACATTTGTACTGAACGCGCTGCATGTATCATGTCTCATCTTTCTGTGCGCACGCACACACCCGACCCGAAGCGTGCAGCCATAGGCGGCGTTCACATATCGCGCCTAAAAACGCATAGAAAACGCTAGGCGCGCCGCGTTCTCCTTTTTCCAAAGCGCTCGGGTGGTTGCGCTCCGGAGGCGTCTGTCGTTGCTAAGCTTGGTTCTTGTCACGTGACCTGCGGTGCGCTTGCAGCATTCTGAAAAGTTGAGATGTTTTTATCTCGATGCGGCGCGGACGCGCTTGGAAAAAACGAGCGCGTTGCACCGCGACCGCGTCACTTCCATTATGAGCGCGCATACCGCGCGCCTACATTTGAAATAACGAACTTGCGCGCGCAAAAGACGCGATATGTGAATAGGCCCATAGACACCTATACAGCGTGCAAGTTCTGAATTGAGCTCTGTTTCGTGTTTGAATGGACAAATACACACAACATTATGTCTAAATGTCCGTTTTGGAGAGTATTTGACTTTCTTTCTTCTGCTATACAAAAAAGAAGATATTTTAAAGAAGGTTGGTAATTAAACAGTTGCTGGTCCCCATTGACTTCCATAGTTTTTTTTTTTTCCTACTATGGAAGTCAATGGGGTCCATCAGACATTTGGTTACCGACTTTCTTCAAAATATCTTCTTTTGTGTTCAGCAGAAGAAAGAAATTCATACAGGTTTGGACCAACTTGAGGGAGAGTAAATGATGACAGAATTTTCATTTTTGGGTGAACTATTCCTTTAATATTGATCAAGCAACAAAAGAAAAAGAAAAGCATTCACTGCTCGTTAATAGCTTTAATAAGGATTAATTATATTTAATTCATTTAAATATGTCTGCTTGAAAGAATAAAGAATGATGTATGCAAGAAGTTATAAAGAATGCATATATCATTAATTGAAAAGAAGACTGTGTTCTACTTTAGGAAAAGTGGTTTTATTTAATTTTAAGATATTTTTTAAGTCACAGTAGTTAAATCTGTATCTGTATTGCATGTTCAAACTTTAAAATCAATTATATTAACAGGTTAATAGTTGTTTTATCCGGGAGCATATGGGTTTGGACATTTTAGAGACTAAATTAATGCATTACAATTGAACTAAACCCATTATATTTTAGTCGACTAAAATCTTATTGTATTTCGTCGACTAAAACTAGACTAAAACTAAAACAATTCAGATGACTAAAATATGAATAAAACTAAATGGTATTTTAGTCAAAAGACTATGACTAAAACTAAATCAAAATTTGCTGTCAAAATGAACATTGTTATCTGATTTTTTATGTATATGTACGAAATGAAAACGAACACGTAATGAAACAAGACCCATTGGTGTCTGGGGAGGGGGGGGGGTTATAAAATGTGTCACCTTTTTCAGACCTTCTGAGTTTGCAGGTATGAATTAAACATCAACATCTAAACCCTTGTTAATTCTCAATAAGAACTTTTGTAGACGTCTGACAGAAATAAAGTCAGTCTGGTTAGTAATAAGTGAAGCTGGTAATGCTGTTTGTGGAGTTGTTTAATCCTCCTCTGCTGAGATCTTCACAGATTTAATGTCTTCTTTTCTCTTCAGTTGATTTCATCTGAGGCTGTGTCTGAAGTCAGTTGTAGTTCTTGTGTTTCTGCTCATCTCTTCTCTTTTTTTCTGTTCTTATTGTTTCAATGATTCTGCTTGTTATCATCAGGTGTCTTCAGTAATGGTAAATTATCACCTAATTTATCACTTATAACACTCTGTAGTGTGGACACATAGCCTATGTACACTGAGGAGTGTTAATTTAACACTGGGGATTTTACTGTGTATGTTTCAAACTTGATTCAATGATGGTCTACTATCAGGTTTTTTTTAACCTCTCTCAGTGATTTTTACAATTTATTCAAATGAATTGACCCTTTAGTGCCTGAGTGTCCCGTCGCTAAAAAGAGAAAACGAAGAGCTGAGAGTCTCCTGCAGATCACTGGTACACTGGGTGAGGAACTGGACTTTTTTTACTCTCAGATTTTACTCTTGCAATTCAAATCAGATCTTCTGTGATTTAATTTTGATTGTTTTACTGTGTTAAAGATCCCAAACCTTCTCTTTACTGTTCATGTTTTAGGGGACTTTAAAGGGCACCTGTTATGCAAAGTTTGAACATAAGTGTGTGTTGGTAGTGTACACAACCACCCTATAATGATAAATATCCACCCAGTGCTTTTTTTTTAAATCCCCATAAATCATAAGCACTGTCCCAGAACAAGCTGTTCTCAGATTTGGGGCAGTGTGATGTCACTTTGCACAAGCCCTGCTCAGGACTGTTGACTGACACTGCAGTTTTAGTATAGACCCGTCCTGAGTGAGCTAAACACAGTCCGCCATTGTTTCGACGCCGGAGCAGCTGTAGACAAGAATTTCTCATAAGCGATTGAGGTGTTTTGTTGTTGGATGTAAGAATGAACGTAGCAGTCTTCATTTACTCCTGTTGTTACTCGAGGATGGATCTGTACCAACTGTTCGTGATTAAGCTTACAGTCTCCAGAGCGATAGGCCTAACGTTACTGACCACGGCAGAAATGAAAGGGAGAGCGCGGTCTTTATGACGGCTCATCGAGTCGTTTTTACGGATATAAAGTTTACCAGTTTATTAAGCACCCACTGAAAAGCTGTGCATATATTTGTTTACTGTTAGTTGTAACGAGTGTTTTGTGTAATTTGCTGTGTATGTTGATGATAATGAAAGGGAGAGAGAGAGAGAGTTTATGGATAAGACTTTAAAGCAACACCAAAAAACTTTCCCTCTTCCGTCCCCCTACAGGTTGGAAGCAGAATTGTCCATTACTGCTGTCGTAAATAATTTAGCCTACGTCGCACACTCGCTCGCTGTTTATCTAGCACCGGCTTTGGAAATAACAATGTTCACAGACAAGGTAGAGTATGTTGCATGATTTTATGAAAGTATGATGTATTGTGACATCAGAAATGAAGAAAAGCAAAATAATGACTATTGTAACGCTTGATGTAAAGCAAGTCAAATTTGTAGTTTCTTATGTCTCATTTGAACTACAGAAACGCTACCTGATCTGGCAAACTTGCATAGTGTGGTTATAGCAGATATCGGTCTGCAAAGCTAATGCAGAAGTGCCTTTCACTCTGTTACTACTTGATGAACCATTGAAACGATTTTCGAAACATTGTTTTAAGGTAAAGAATAATCTGTTGAAAATAATGTGTTGTTTTAATGCGCACTTCTTATACGGTGTTTATTCAGCTCTTATAGTGATTGACTGTGAAACTGACGCTTCATCTTTTGTGTGATGTACAATGAACTTCACTGAACTCATCTGTATATTTTTGGCCATCATTCGGAGGTTTTTTTTTTAACCCCTAATTTTTTTTTAATTTTATTTATTTTTTTATTTTTTTATTGCAATAACAATAACAATAGGGGAATACAGAGACATACAAAACACTTGAGTCTATAAAAATTCACAACTCTGCATCAGAAAATCAGTCATACATCTAATCAATTATCCTTTTCAACAACTGAGATGTCTTAACAGCTTTACGATTGTTCTGTATTGAAGTCAGAGAATCGTAAAAAACCTTTAACTCAATGGAAAATAGTCTACCATTTGGTACAATTAACATATATTTTGCTTTATGTATATGATATTTCCCAATTTTTTTTATTTTATATTATCCATTTCCAATAAACCGGTATCACAATCCATAAACAAGACCATTATATCAGTTATCGTGACAAATTTGTAAAACACCTCAAACATAAACATAGAAACTTTGGACCAAAATAATTTGGTATACTTACAACTAAAAATTAAATGTACAATTGTTTCCTCTTTACAAAAACAACATAATGGAGATACCCTTTCTTTAAACTTCATTCGGACTAGGGTGGCCATTTCCATAACACCAAAAAGAGGACACTTTACGGCATTTAGTGAGGCAAGAATAATTGCATAAGACTCTGGTGTACTCGCAACTACAATACAATTTTGTTGATCATATCGATGGTAACATGATACATTGATTCTGAAATAGTCTATTCATTGCCAGACAATTTGATCTACGATATATCTTGATGTAGACCTATGTGTGACAGAAGAGGCAAAAAAGTGTTTGTTCACAGTATTTGTATTTATTCAAGACATTGTGATGTCTATTTCAAAAATTGACCACTGAGATGAACCTGTCTTGAAAAGTGCACAGTGCCTGAAAACACAACGTTTCGGGACTTCTGGAAATCACAGAAATACATAAATAAACAAATAATGAATGCGAAAAATAAATAAATCCACATTTCAGTTCTTAAAGAAGTTCCCCCTCTGCAGCAGCTCAGGCGACAGCAGCTCCTCTAGGGTCATCATGGCCAAATTCGTGCTCTTTTGTCCATTCCGGATTAAATGAGGTCTGACGTGTCGGCATGTTATGATATGACGTAGCCAGCACGTGGACTCCACAACGTGGAGGCTTGTTTAAAGGGGACAAATCATGCTAAATCCACTTTTTTAGCCCTTAAATGCATTTTGCTGTATATTTGGAGTGTTTAGAAGTATAGAAAAGTTGAAATTATTCTCTTCAGGTGCTTCGTTGATATCTTTATATTCTGTTTTGGTCATATTTTTCAACCTGTTCCGATTTTTCTGTTCTCTATGATGTTTTTTGAACTATTACGTCACAGTATTTGCAGCGGAACTGCCAAATAAGGACATTGGTTTCCGGCCCAACACTTCGAGCAATCCGCCATTTTTATTTCTCGCTGCAATTTTGTAGTCCAAGCTAAAGGATGCAGAAGTTACGAGAGGGTAAGTTAAAATGTTCGGTTGTTGGATGTAGTAACCCACACGCTTCATTACACCATCTAATGTAGATGAACTGCTGCAATTGTGACAGGGCGCATGTTTAACTGAAAGAACGAGCAGAGAGAGAGACCCGGTCGCGCGCGCGCACTCTCTCTCTTCCGAGCCAGGCGAAAGTGTAAACAAGACTTCACCGTCTCCAAACTAGACGCTCGCACATATTAATCAAAATAAATTGACACGGTGGTAAAAGGTCGGAAGACCAAAGTTTCATGTGTAAATACAGTAATACACCATTGTGATACATCCATATGAAGACGTTGTTCTTCATTTTCATTTCGCTCCGGCTCCGACTCTGGCTCGAACATGTAAGGCTGGCTGGACAAGTCTTCCGTTGTTGACATTTTGTTAATAACGTGTGAATAAAAAGTTTCTGTGCCGCTAGATAATCGTATCTCTGCTATGAAACTACAAAAATGGCCGAACGGGGTGGAGTTGAACCGAGTGTCACCTCTACAAACTGGAGAGGGGGCAGGGTATGAAGTGTCTCAATTGCATTTAAAGAGACCGCACCAAAACGAGTTGCTCTCAGACACACATCAGAAAAGGGGTAGAAAAGGGGCCTGTGGAGCTATAATAATGAGGAATTCAGACCCAAGCATTGCAGTTCCGCTTTATATAGACAAATACCTGTTCTGTTTCCATTAAGCATATATTCTCTGACTCTGTGGGCATTATTATCCAATTCCGGGTCAAAATGAACACAGCTACTGAGAGTTACTGTTGATATTATCATTCAGTGAGATAAGATTGTCCTGAAACTGAGCACGAGCTCATTAGGCTCTGCCCTCTGTGCCGGCAGCAGCAGCTCATTTGCATTTAAAACGATACACACTAAAACTGTGTTTTTTCTGAGCCCCAAAAAGTGACAATTTAAATATGCTGTAAAAAAATTATCTGTTGGGAATTTTGAGCTAAAACACATACACACTCTTATTTTACATCTTGTGAAAAGAGGCATAATAACACAGGTGGAAAGTCCAGGTTCAGAAAGTAAAAGTCCTCCTCAGTATTTTGTTCCAATCACCTGGATTTGCTAATTCAGACAGGAGATAGAACTAATTAGTGAAATCAGCTGGGTGGATCAACAATCAAGTTTATGGGTGGAATAAACATATGGCAGGACTTTCTGACCCCTGGACTATACACCTCTGCATACTAGGTGCCCTTTAAAACTTTTTTAATCCCCCCTTTTAAATTTTTTTAATGCCAATGTTCTCCTACTCCCCTCATTGTTCATGATCTTCTCAGCTGGTCAATACTCTGGTGAACTGAAGCAGTGCTGCATTGATGGGATGAGGGATAATAAACTCGGCTACACCTGTGAACGAAGAGCCAAGTATATTGTAGATGGGCCAGAGTGTGTCCAGGCCTTCCTGCAATGCTGCAAAGAGATGACAACCCGCAAAAACATGAAGACAGAAGAAGAGGAGATGATTCTGGCTCGCAGTAAGTATTAACTGATAAATACAATTGTCACAATATTCATTGTCACACGGTTTATTATGTGCATATGTTCTGTTTTATTATGTTGCTTTTTGTCTTACATCCTGAGTAAATAGCCACTAATGCAGTACTAGGGAATATTTACTACCATGTTTTACTGTCTCACCATTTGGAAAATACTGTAGCGCTGTCTGTAGTTTGAGGCTTGGGTACTTTTGAAAGCAGTATTTGTGATAATAGTCAAAAGTGGATAGTCATTGGCAGAGCCGCCTTAACCTAATGTTAGGCCCTGTGGCTGAGAGGTTTTGTAGGCCCCCCATCCCCTCGATTTATAGAGTCTCATTTTAAAAAAGTGTAATATCTAGGTAATCTACATCACAAAATGCATTAGATTCTTTCGAGACCTACAACAGTGAGTTTTTTAATATTGTTTTTAATTTTAATATTGTTATTAACATATCACTGAGTCCATTTGAGCATAAACACAAGACACTTTATTTAACAACCACACACAGCAACTAAATTTCAACTTTATGCAAATGAGAAGCGATTTTCGCGAGCGACAACCAATAGGAAAGAAACCTTTCCGTGGAGCTCAGCTCCCGTCACCATCTCGAGTGCAGTGCAAGACAGAAGAGTTCGAGGGCGATTTCACCGTTTTATATGATTTGACTGTAACTAACCACAAGCATGGATATAATCAGAGGCGGACAGAGTACACAGCTTCATTACTTGAGTAAAAGTACAGATACCCCTTGCTAAATTTTACTCAAGTACAAGTAAAAGTACTACAGTCAGATGTCTACTTAAAGGGGAAATGAAGCAGTCAATCAAGGTTACATGATTTACAAGATGGATTTCCACTATAATCAACAATTATATAAGAAACATGACAAATGTAAACATATAAAAGAAAAAAGAAAAAACGTTATATCTTTCGCGGCCAGGGCGCCGCCATTGTGCAGTATTCTAACCTGTGACGTCACGGGGTTGGTTGGCTTTAAAGGCTCTGGGCTGAGTTCAGTAAAACGCAGTGAAAGATATAAAACTTAACATTAAACTACGCATAAAAAGCGCTCATCTGCTATCATATTATCATGTCAAACCTCTCATACATGTTTGCATCACACTGGCTCGTTAACAACATGCATGTGCTGGTTGAACCAGCGAACAACTAACGTTAGGTACAGTCATTGTTAGCTAACAGCTGTAAGCATGAACTAGCTAAATAACGCTAACTTAGTTTTTAGCTAGTGAAGTTTAATAGTACCAGACAAAAAGACGACGTCTAACGTTATGTTAACAAACTGCACATGCACACTGTAGATGTTTGTGAAATAATTATTTATTCAATATAATGTTTTACATTTTACAGACATGTAACAAACTATTTACAGGCTATTTGCTAACGTTATAGCTTGTGTGTGTGTGTGTGTGTGTGTGTGTGTGTGTGGACTACTCTTCAATCGTTGGCTGGCTCACTGAAATGACTAAATAAAAAAGCCGTCTTCCTGCTGGCCAGTATTTGGCATATTTCATTCTGTAACATACAGATCTGTATTATGCTATTGTTTTTTATAGTGTTATACATTTCTTACAGATAATCACGATGATTATTGCGTTTGTCTTACCGAATGTGGTATCTTCCTGTCAGCAATTACAGTTTTTCTATAAGCTTTTTTTTATTAATGCCGACAGTAAAATGTTGCCAGATATTGCTACGAAAAACAAGCAACAATTTTTTTTAATTTTTTTTATAATAATCCGAAATAAGTTCAAAGCTTGTGTTTTGGAAATAAGATTAATATATCACGAACCCTAACATGCAACTTTCCACTTTAATAACTTCCTAAAGTGTGACATTAAATCAGAAAAACAAGTCCAGAAGACTACTGCCACCTTTCCATTAGGTAGATCTGGCAACACAGGATTTTTTACAGTCTATGGATCGCACCCGTGCCCTCACAACGCGCTCTCAAGCCCCGTTCACTGCGCTAGATTCTCGCTGCAAAATGAATTGCAAACACTCATATGAGGTGGTTTAAACGGCTAATTAATCATTCAGAGAGCTTGAAATTTTATTTTTGAATGTAAAAAAATGACAGAGGTCCGGACCTCGGTGACCTCATAGCTGGCTACGGCCATGTCCATCACCGGCTGTTCGACATAGCGACGTACCACTGCTCGGTTCCCACGCCGTATCGACTCAAACGCATAAGCAATGGCACACATGGGCTCAACAGGTCTTTCAAGTTCGCCTTCCTCCATTTCAAATCAATTGCGTATTCAGTCCGGTCCAGTAACGCTTCACTCTCTTCACTCACCAGCGGAACCAACCAACCTCGTTACGTAGGCTGTGACGTCACTCCAAAATGGCGACTCGCTAGCTAGAAATTACGAAAATAATTTTGTCATATCTGTGGTTTTAACAACTTTTTAAAATAAAATTTTTTGGCAAGGTGATTTTTCTAATATATGTAGCTACTACCAGTGCCAAAACATGGACGTTTCATTTCCCCTTTAAGTAAAAGTACTGAAGTACTTGTTTTTAAAAGTACTTGAGTGTCAAGAGTACAAGAGTACATTTTCTAAATATTGCATTACTACTGCCACAGTGCTTACATTGGTAAACACAGCAAACACTTGAAGCGAAAACTATCATTAACTTGTTCAGAAAATTGAAATAGTCTGGCGAGGTGGGGCCACGGGTTGGCACATTCCCGGGATAGACCTGCTGCGTCTTCATCCATTGTTTCGTCCATGGTTTCGTCTCTTATCTAAATCTGACCATGGAGTTGACTTTGGCGGAAAGCTGAAGGTGATTGCTGATAGGCTGTCCCAAACAGTGGCGCCTGCACAATCCAGTCATGTTTGAGAGGGAAACAACAAATTGAGGGTTTCCGAGATTGTTCTTTTTTCCTTTTTTTTTTTTTAGAAGAAGTAACGGGTACTCACGGTTATGGATAGAAATGTAGCAGAGTAAAGAGTACAACATTTGCCTCTCAAATGTACTTGAGTAAAGTCATGAGTACTCCCCAAAAATGATACTCGAGTAAAGTACAGATCCCTCAAAATTGTACTTAAGTACTGTACTCAAGTAAATGTACTCCATTACTGTCCGGCTCTGGATATAATAAAATGATGCATGGAAAAGAAACTGTCGACAGTCTCAGTGAGTTTAATTCATACATTTATAGTTCGAGTGTTGTAGTTTTATGTTGCAAGTTTAGCACTGCTGCAGTTCATTTTACAGTTTTCCCTGCATTATGTTGACTATTAGGGACAAGAAAATTTATTATTTGTCAAATTCGGATGACGTTTTAGTAATTTATGACAGTATGAGTGAGTTTAATTTGTAGATTGATCGATTGTTAAAGGAGAACTCCGGTCAATTTTAACATTGAGCTCATTTTTTGTAAATTTGGAGTGCTGTCAATACAGAGAACAACGACAAAAATCGGTGTTGCCTACTACACCTTGTTATCCTCTTTTTAAAATTTGCACCCTGTTGACTTCAATGGGGCAAGTTTTAAACCTGCTTTTAGCCTCTTAACATCCTTGATGTGTCATTACAAGTGCCCAGCCATTGTGAGTGATTCCTTCAGAGTGAACACGGTTGAATCTGACTGCAGTAGATGTGAAAGATATGAATAAAAGTGATGTTAATTCAGCCAGCGCACATACCTGTATTTTCTTCCTGTTTTCAGTCGAAGTCCACAGTAGTCGATTGTCGAGTTCACGCGCTTGATCATAGGTAACTAAACCTATGCGCGTGAACTCGACAATCGACTACTGTGGACTTCGACTTCAAAATCTGTGATATTTCTACTTTTGTATGTGTCCACTTACAATCAAATCAAAACATTGTGCTTTTGTAAAATAAAGAAAATAAACAGGGTGTGCGTTCTGCCTCTCCGCCTCGCTGAACTTTTTTTTCTTGAGCACGTCTATAAACTGAAACAAAACTCAGCGAATACTTGTCACACATTTATGAGCCATATATCTTTATAATCATTTAAGTGTGTACTTTTAAATGATCGGATTCAAACTGAAAACAAATATTCTCTGCTTAAGTAATTTGTATAAAACCAACAAGATGTCCAGTTTCTCACGCGCTTGCTCATTATTTTTAATTTGACCACGCCCACACGCGCAAAAAGAGATTGACATGCAAATTGTCCATGCCTCACACGAACGCGCTCGTTACCTCAAAAACAAAGCACCAAACTTCACTAAAGTCTCTGCTTTTCGTCGAGTTTGGAAGACACGCGGTGAGCTTACATTGGATTTATCTCAGAAGAAGAAGAACGCTATTTGAAGACAAGAAAGATGCAAGGTAAGAAATTCTTAATTATTAGTTCATGTTATTGTTGCATAAACTTCACATTGCAGTTGAACTGTTGCTAGATATATGGTGAATATTATAATATTTAGACCCGTGTTTACTGTAGAGTTGTGACGTTCGCGAACGAACCGATTCTTTTGAACGGCTCATAAACATGAACGATGGGAGCCGAGTCGCGGCTGGAGGGGAGCCGTTCTTTCTGTCGTTCTTTTTTTCCTATGCGTGTTTCACACAGATGCACACAAATTAGCTCCTCCGCGAGACAGAACAGTTATAGGGGGAGAGTCGCACCCAGCGCAGGGGTGCTACCAGGCACGTGCACACAGACATCAAAGGGGGCTTGAGCACCTGCAATTTTTATTCCTGGAGAGAAAGTGCCCTTTTTTCTGGGGTGCTTTTTTTTTTATTTATTATTTTTAAATAATATATATTCCTGTTTGCGTACAGCTTCCCTGTCAAACAAATATATTTATTGAAGAATAGTATATCTAAATATCAGGTCAGGAGTTCTGAAGCGCTCCCTCTCTCTCTCTCTCCCGATTAAAACCCAATTGTATTGCTTCCACTAAAGAAAATAGTACGCTCCGTCTCTACTGTCAATTAGATGCAAATGTGCGCATTTTAACTAGTTGACGCCTAATTTGCATACAGAACGTCCCCAGTTAATGACTTAATTACATCAAGAGTCTTTCCCCCTAAAATTTAGAAATCTAAATTGGTGAATTTAGAAGAAATCTACAGATGCAAACAGATGGAGGATACACTCTAAAAAATGTAGTAAATCTGAGTAACTGCATCTGGTACATTAATAAATAAAACTGAGTAGAAATAAGTTAACATTAAACATTAAAAATAACAATATTTATAAATTAACTTTTTATTTATGAGTAATTTAACTTTTTTTTATTTCCTCTAAACCTTTATAAAACAGTATTCCATACAACCACAAATACATGCATGACATTGGCTTTTATTGAATTTTTACTCAATTATTTTGTTAAGTTTAATTCAAACAATCAAGTAAGATTTTCAGAGATTTTATTAAGTTAATAAAGTTAAATATTTCTGTAATATTTACTAAGCCACAGAATATTTTTAAGAGTGTAGGTTTAAAACAAACTCCATCTAAATGTGGATTTTGAAGGTTTTATTTGATGATGATGATACAGTCCTCCCTCAAATGTGAAACTAAGTCCATGTCAGTCACCATCAGTTATTGTGTATGTGTCTGTGTGTGTACATGCATAGCAATAATAATATTAATGTATTTGATTAAAACATTAAGGCAATTCAGTATTCTGATGCTTGGTTGTGTGAAGCTAAAAAGTTATTTTGCTTGTGAAACAAAAAGTATTTAAACAATTAATAAATATATACTTGAAACTAGTAGCATAGAAAATGTTTTCAAAACATGCACATTGTGGAATGGTTTCCTTTGCTGCTCTATAAACCTAGTGAATACTAAGGAGACCATGGTTTCTGTGTGAACTGATTATTTTGTAGACATCTTTTGAAAATGAAACAATTGCGTGAGTTTGAGGAAGATAAAATTAATTAACTTTTTTAATTAATTTTTTTAAAAAGGAAGTTAGAGTTGCGTTAATATATATACTTTTTTGTTTAAAAAAAAAAAAAAAAAAAACATAATTATGAGAAGTGCCCTTTATTTCACTTGAGCCCCTGCCCCTCAAAATGTCTGTGCACGTCCCTGGGTGCTACTGCCTAACAGCATGATGATAGTTGTGCACGCATCATTGCTATCAAAATGTTCTTTTGTGATACTGTTCTTGTATAGAAATTTTTCACTAAAAGCTGTTTTGCACAGACATTCATTGCAGCCCACTTTGTTATTGTTCATTTAAGACTTGAAGGGGCTGATGTCCTATTTGCAAAGTTTACAGTAGTAATAGTGGACTGTATGTAGACATTTCCATTTTATTTATTCTAATTTTATCTACAGTATATATTTAAAACTTTAAATATTTTTTGTTTTCTATCAAAATGTTCTTGTGTGATAACAATGTTCTTGTGTGGAAGTGTTTGTAGTAAAAGCTGTTTTGCACAGAAATTCATTGCAGCCGGCTTTGTTTTTGATGTTTATTTGTGAGTAGGTATTGTATGAATAACATAAGTCAACGTAGCTTTACACATACACACACTTTGTACTAAAGGTAAATCCAAAATAGTGATGTCACTGTCTAAGCAGAGGGATGTTGTGCAACCCTATGGAATATAGTCCACACATGACAAATGAGGTAATAATCAATATTTCAGAATAATTCAAACTCAGATATTGGTGTGTGATATCTGAGTTTTAATTATTTGACTACAAATCTCACCTCATCATTCCTCCCAGTGATTATTTCCAGGATAAACTGAGATCTTTGTTTGAACTTCTTAAAACTGACTAAATATTTAAAAAGAGCCAAAAGAGCCGTTCTTTTGAACGGCTCTTTGAAAGGAACGGATCACCAAGATCCGGATCCCCTCAAAGAGCCATAAATCCCATCACTAGTTTACTGTTACTGTGTTTGTGGATATCTGCTCAAACGTAGATATGTATAATATGGTAACCATAATGTATCATATTTTGGAGCGAGCTCTGCGTTTGAATGTATAATATTTTGGAGCGCGGTCTGCGTTTGAAAAGCAAAACGCACCAAACAATAGGCTTCATGTTTTTATATTGTAATCAATATATTTTTCTCTAGCGTAGTTGTTACTGAAATCTTTTGGAAGATTTAATTTATTGTTATTATTACTTTATGCAGCACTGCGCGTAGCCTATGCCTACAAGGCACAACAAACCTGGTGTTCATTATTGTTGGAAACATTTGTGTGTGTGTGTATTTTGTGAATTAAAAAAAAAAAAATATATATATATATATATATATATATATATATATATATATATATATATATATTTTTTTTTTTAATACAGGGCCCAGATGCAGCTGAGTCCTGCTGACTTCAACACATGAGTCTCTTTACATGAACATGGTAAAGTGAAAATCAAACACCTTGGATATTAAAGGTATGTACAATGTTTTTAGGAATGACACAAAGGTCTCTGTCTTTGGATCATTGTTTTCAATAGTGTGTTTTCATTGTTTTCAAGTTTTTGTCATTTGTTGTGTATCTTTGGATTATGTTGTGTTGTAAATAAATCCAAACAATCAAAAAGCCATTCTTTTTTTAATCTCCTCATTCTTTGTGCAAGGTTGCTCAGAATGAAAGGGCCTGATAGCTCCTAAAATAGGGCCATTAGGGGAGGGTCTTTGTCTTTCTCAGATGTGAAAGCCATACATATTAATGATGTGATCACGCCTCCCGCATAAAGCTTTCTTACACAAAACACGTCTTAAAGTTTTTAAATCAATATATTGTCTTATCTGAATGAGCAGTCAGGGTGATTTTCACATAGTTTTGGAGCAAATATTCTAGGCTACGTGATACAATTTTCAAAAGTCTTGTGAAGAAATAATCAGTATGGGTTTCATGAGCTTATTTCAGTGACAATTGTTTTTTGTATTTTCACAAACCACGCATAAAACGTCATTATCTCAAAACTACAAACTTTTACACACATGCTGCTGATATATTATTGTAGCAGTGTTTGTGCTTAATACAGTGTAATCAGACTTTAGCCATGAAAATGTCACAAGTAACAGAAATAAGCACAAATGTCAGAGCATGTCAGAACACCTCCAGGGCCAGAAAACACCTCAGACCCCAGAGGGTTAAAGGAGTTCTCCTGTATTTACATCCTGTTTTCGGTTGAAGTCCACAGTAGTCGATTGTCGAGTTCACGCGCATAGGTTTAGTATGTACGATCATGCGCCCAAACTCGACAATCGACTACTTTGGACTTCAACCAAAAACAGGATGTAAATACAGGTATGTGCGCTGGCTGAAATAACATAATTTTTATTCATATCTTGCACATATACTGCAGTCAGATTCACCCGTGTTCACTCTGAAGGAATCACTCACATGGCTGGGCACGTGTAATGACACATCAAGGATGTTAAGAGGCTAAAAGCAGGTTTAAAACTTGCCCCATTTAAGTCAACAGGGTGCAAATTTTAAAAAGAGGATAACACGGTGTAGGCAACACCGATTTTTGTCGTTGTTCTCTGTACTGACAGCACTCCAAATTTACAAAAAAACGAGCTCAATGTTAAAATTGACCGGAGTTCTCCTTTAATTGGGGTTGGAGCTAAACTCTGCAGGACAGCGGCCCTCCAGGACCGAGATTGGTGAACCCTGCCTTAGAATGATGTGTACCAATTTTCATTAAATTCGTAAAATTGGGTGATGTCTGACTATTTAATTTGCTTGAGAGATTTATTGTCTTCTTTTATTTGCAGTTGATTTCAGGCTGTGTGGCTTTAAGTCAGTTGTAATTGTTGTTTCATTTTCTGAGAGTGCAAACATGATATTGAACCAACATCACATTGTAACATTGACTCAACGCCATCACCATTGCTTTATGGATGCAATTTCAACAATTTTTCAACATTAATTGCTGGAGCAAAATAGATGTTGATTCAATGCAGTTAACATTGATTTATCTGGTCTATCTGGGACCCTAATCAAACACAACTGAACCAGCTAATCAATGTCTTCAGGATTACTAGAAAGTTTATCAGGAGAGAGAGAGAAAAATAAAGACAGGAGAGTTTATCAGGGTTGGATCTAAACTCTGCAGGACAGTGGCCCTCCATGACCGAGTTTGCCAGAGGTGTATAGTCCAGGGGTCAGAAAGTAAAAGTCCTGCCATATGTTTATTCCACCCATGAACTCAGCAGCTGATTTCACTAATTAGTTCTATCTCCTGGCTGAAAAACTGCTAATTAGCAAATCCAGGTGATTGGATCAAAATACTGAGGAGGACTTTTACTTTCTGAACCTGGACTTTACACCTCTGGCCACATGTCAGCCAAGAGCAAAAGAAATAAACCAGAACTGGACCTTATCTGAGCCACCAAAGCTGTGTATATTAAATATGGAGTCGTTTTAGCCTTAATAAGTCTGTAAGTAAGAGTCCTCCTCAGTATTTTGTTCCAATCACCTGGGGCATGTTCAAGTTCAAAACGGTGCGCAACGTTTTGCTACGGTTTCCGGGTTGAATGTCATGTTTCCTGGAAACGGCGTGCACCGGTGTGCAACGGGGTTTGAGATACGTTTTCACTTGTTTGGTGGGTGTGTCAGAACTGCAGTCCAATCAGCAGCAACATATAAAGCACGTGGTATTAAAAAAAACCCTGCACCCTGCTGAAAAAAGTGAACTCGCACAATGGGTTCAAGGAAAGTAATTTACATGTGTTCGATGCAGCTCGGTATACGCAACAACTGAGGATATTAGAAGACATGTTTGTCGTAAGTTTTATTGTAAAAATAAAGGATATCAACATAATGATGTAGTTGTTTATTTTTAGCTTCATTGCAAGTGTATGACATTTGGTATAGAAATAAACAATGGTAATTAAGTGCTTTTCCTAAAAATGAGAAAGAAAATACAGGGTATTAAAACAGTATGAACTACAAATAAAGTCAGTATGTGAGGCTAAATAGATGTGTTTAGTCTGAAATAGGTAAGATGTGTCCATTTCGGTTTCCACAAATCCCTTCACTCGATTGGGATGTTCTCTTTTGTTCTGGGCGGCAAGTGCAGTAACTGTAACATCAGGCATATTTTGTAGTATTAAACACATATTTATACCGACTTCATCAGGCTCCGAAAATTCTTCACAAAGAACACAAAGAATGGCCTTCTCAGCTGCCATAGTTGCAACTCTTGCGTCATCAGAACAGTGTGTTCAACGCATCACCGTTTCTGTTTAAAAAACGTTGTGCAACATTTTGTCGGGGCTGAACGCAGCCCTGGATTTCCTAATTCAGCTGAAGAGAGAACTAATTAGTGAAATCAGCTGACTGAGTTTATGGGTGGAATAAACATATGGCAGGACTTTTACTTTCTGACCCCTGTACTATACACCTCTGGAGTTTGCCCATCCCTGGTTTAGCCTATATCTTAACAGTGCTTTGCTGTATCAAATTCAGGGTCTCCAGATGTACCAAGTTGCATGTGAAGTGGACCAACAGTCTAGGAGAACTCTGAAAAAGTAATATTTTCCGAAAATTCTAGTGGAAACAATTTTCCACCAATAAAATAATGGATATAAACTTTTGTAGGCTTTGACTTCAGAGAAATACAGTTCTTAACTAAAACGCAATTGTACTTTTAATGCTGCTTAGTGTCTGCCCAGTCAACACGCTGATCTCACAGTGATCTCTCCATATGATCACAGTGTGAGTTTAAAGTGAGCTAAAAGTGTAACCTCACAGTACACTCACTGTGTGCTCATATTATGGCCACAATGTGAGTCAACCCCGATAGAAATGTTATTGGACATGGACTCCAACATCGCTCAGACATCACATTTTGGTTGAAAATGAAAATTGGTTTGACATGTAAACATTTGATGTCAGGCTCCAACTTCATTAAACAACTCCACTAACAGCATAGTATGAGCACACAGTGAGAGCGCTGTGAGGTTACACTTTAGATCACTATGAGCTCAGATTGCTGACGTTGTGACCACATGGTGAGATCACTTGTGAGATCAACGTGTTGACTGGGTGACACACGTGTGGGGGGTGCCTGAGTAGTGGGGCGTGGGAGGTATAGGGGGATTTAGAAACACCCCACCAATTTTAAGATTTCTACAACTTAACGGTCTCTGACACCCAAACACTTTTAATGCAGAAAATTAGTAATTGGTAAAACAGTACACATTCAATAGGGTCTCTTATACATTTTTACTTTACTTGCTCTAAAAGGTCTATTCTGTCAATTTTTTATCTGTTACAACAGGTGATGATGATGATGACTATTATACAGACTCTGATGATATCGTGTCACGTACTCAGTTCCCTGAGAGTTGGCTTTGGGAAGAGATTGATCTATTATTGATTCTTGGGAATTTGGCTAAAACAGGTTTTAATTTTGAAAATAAAAAGTTAGTAAAATTACAAAATCTGAAGATATATTATTATTGACCAAGGTCTTGGCTGTTCAGCAATATATCGGTGCAACCTCCTCATTTTGTATTTTTTTCATAAAATAGGCGTTTTTCCAGTTATTACTTTGTTTTTGTCAACACCGTCAGACACAATAAAAAGCAAATAATTTTTTATTTATTTGGTCTAATATGTATTTAGAGTTTTTAAATCATTATCTGGCATTCTTAGTACACATATTTGCTGTTAAGTGTTAAATATTCACTTTTTTTCATGTTTTATACTGTTTCACGTGTACTCTTTTAAAAGATCTAACATCATACAACGTTTACTTTAAGCCTAAATAGAAAAAGTGATGTTTTTTTATTTAACAAACATATTTTTTGTATTAAAAGATACCCTTACTTTAATAACTCAACAGCACTGAAGAAACATATTGTAAGCATATTCATTTAAAACAAATAAAACTCCCTCTGATGGTGGTGACTTTAGAACTGAGGGTGGTGACACTAATCTGACGGTGGTGACAGTGGCCTCATTACAACATACAATTCCAAAATTTATACAACTCAAGTCAATGGCTTCTTGCTTAACAACTTTATTTAACTATTTGGTCCAAAAAATAACAATCCTGAGCACTGTGATAAACATTTAGCCTGCCTACTCCGAGCTGGATCGTGTATGGCCTGATCCACCGGACTGTTTGGGGGAGTTTCTAGGTGATCTGAGCCCTTTCTCTTACGTTCTCTTGATACTTTTTGTCTATGTTTCCAAGCCTTTCTCTGACTTCTCTTTTCCCTTTCATTCAAGTCATTGCTATTTTTTTAGCTTCCCTTCCTCCACCCTCTTCTTCCATCTTTGCCTTTCCGTTCTGAGGTATTCCGCCTTTAAAGGAGAACTTGGCAACTTTTTTAACTTAATAAAACTGTCTAGAAATAATTTGGATGGTTAAACAACCTGTTCTGGTGATATTGGTGACTTTCCCCGCTCCCCCCAGCGTTCCCATGCGGAAAACCAACCTCGCAACTTGGGGACTACCGTCCCGGCAAGATAGAAATTGGAAGTCTTGTGAGAAGCGAGAACGAGAAGCGAGAAACACGAACTGCTTTACAGCAATTCGACATAAACACATGCCATATGATACTGTGTATGATGTATTACCCACCTCGGCCGGCTACGATAATAACATATGCACATGAGCAGTGGTAGAAAGGGGGAGGAGGGTGCCTCAAGTGAGTTTTTTTTACGACTGTGTTGTGAAATATACGGCCCACAGCTGTAGGGGGAGCTCTTTGAGAAAACACGCGACAACAAAAGTGAAGATCAGCGAAGAAATTACTAGAGTTGCCGAGTTCTGCTTTAACTCTGCCTCACTGTGTATTATCTCTCTCCGCTTCTTTTAATATTCCCTGTTTCTTCTCCTCCACAGATAGCTGCTACCTAGCAATAACTTCCTAAAATACTTAAAGTCAAAGTTGACCCTGGGGGGGAAATTACAGTGAATGTTAGATTTGGTTAAATGTTGTCATGCCATTTTCATTTGGCTTTAGTCATGGGAGATGCATAGCCTACAAGGGATATTGTATGTGCTATATAGGTAGGTAGTAGGTGCACTATGTGCATCCCAAATGACGTAAGCCAAATGAACATGGCATAATAGTGAATTGAGAGAGAGGGAAGGTTACCAATGGTTATACCGCAGTTAGGTCCGGTCTAATTACACTGAACAAAATTATAAACGCAACACTTTTGTTTTTGCCCCCATTTTTCATGAGCTGAACTCAAAGATCTCAGACTTTTTCTATGTACACAAAAAGCCTATTTCTCTCAAATATTGTTCACAAATCTGTCTAAATCTGTGTTAGTGAGCACTTCTCCTTTGCCGAGATAATCCATCTACCTCACAGGTGTGGCATATCATGATGCTGATTAGACAGCATTATTATTGCACAGGTGTGCCTTAGGCTGGCCACAATAAAAGGCCATTCTAAAATGCAGTTTCATCACACAGCACATTCCAACAAATGTCGCAAGTTTTGAGGGAGCCTGCAATTGGCATGCTGACTGCAGGAATGTCCAGCAGAGCTGTTTCCCGTGAATTTAATGTTCATTTCTCTACCATAAGCAATCTCCCAAGGCGTTTTAGAGAAACTCGTGTTCGTGAGGATGTTCATGGATATCCACGAACATCCTCACTCTCACTCGTGCTATATTGCTTAATAGTAGCATGCGGTGTAGGCCTGTATGGAAGAAATATAGGGAGAATTACATAAATACAAATATAAAACAGGTTAATGAAACATTACAGGCCATATTGGTATTTATTGTGATCAACAATTATATTCTAGCCTTCGTTGAGGACCATTTGGAGGTTTTTGTCACCACCGTCAGATTGTACGTCACCACCGTCAGACAGAAAACCTGATGGTGGTGACGTATGACGGTGGTGACAAAATATACTCTTTCACATGATATGCATGAGTTGTTCACATTAGCCATCTTTTTTTCCCTCTGTTGCTATCTACTTCAGACCTCTTCTTAAAAAGTATACATTTATGTCATAATCTAATCTAATGTTTTTTATACAAAAGAGACGGTGTTGACATGTTATGGTTGTGACAGTAGCAGTGTCCAAAAATATGAACAAGTCTAAGAGAAATTAGCAAACTTACAGGAGCTTGAGTGATCTTGAAGCATGCAGAACAGTTGAAGGTTTGAAAATGGGGTCCCCAGGAATTAAGTTGACCTTGTAGTTGCCTGATTTTATTGCTTTTTATAAATATCTGACGGTGGTGACGAATATGTGGGACACATTTTGAGCAACCACAAAATAATTGTAATATATATTAAAAACTACAAACAGTGAGGTTTGAACAATATTTACTATGTACTCTTTCATGTGGTAAAGATATTTTTCAATTTAATTATTACGTTTTGTTTTTTTAATCAAGTTGAAATGATTATCTCCTATCCGAGGACAACTGATTTTGTAGGCAATGGGCCAGCATATAATCATTAAATTAATACAAATTAAAAATAAACCTATAAAATAACCTTTCATATGTGCAAAGGACCCCCTGATTATAACCTTGATTCTTTTTATTCATGAAAATGTTATTAATTTCCAACAGAATTAGCACTTTTCTTCGTGGGACATGTTTTATCCAAATTCCCAAGAATCAGTGCTATGTGAGAAGTGGTGAGTAGGAGACTTTTAGACAAAAGCTGTGATTTAAGCCCCATTCACACCAGGCCAGCTGGTACGGTTACAGTTACATTTTCTACTGTGGGCTGATAGCGGCCGCTCTTTGGAATGTAATACGAATGCGTCAGTCGTTGCCTTGGTAACGCGACGGTTTACTGATGATATGAGATGAAAATTGCGACCGCGTTATGAAGAATGATCAGCTATTGCTTTTAATTTTATTATTGCTTTGTTTACTTCACTCAAATAGCGTTCTATACAGAGAAACTGGTAGCCAGGCAACAGACCAGGGTTATTATAGTTTTGCATTTTTCATTAGTTTTTATTTTTATTTCGTTTTGACTTTTTGTTTTCAAATTCAGTTTAGTTTTAATTAGTTTTTAAAGTGGGTTTGCTAGTTTAGTTTAGTTTTTATTTTTTGAAAATGCTTAGTTTTAGTTTAGTTTTTATTAGTTTTAGTGTTAGTTTTAGTCTTTTTTTGTAATTTGGGTTATTTGTCAGGGGCAAGATTCAAAAAGGTCAGAAAAAGTATTGTGTAATACTAACTCAACAAAAATGTCATACAATTTTAGGAAAAAATTCACACCCCATTGAAATTCCTTTAGTAACGTTACCTCTTACAAAATCAACACGCCGTACCAGAAATCTACACATCTTCTATACAGAATTCACACCCTATACAAATACCACAGCTGTACAATTTTCACACCCTATAACTTACTTAATTTATCCTATATAGTCAATAGCCTACTCATCTGGATTGAAGCAGCAAACATTCAGTGTAAAAGTATAGTGTTTTGACATCGACAACCACAACCAAAAAGTGCATTTTACCTCAAACTTGCGACTAGTTAACTTTCTAAAGAAGGCGCAATCGCTTCTCGGGTCGACAATAACACACTGACAAAATTATATTCAGAATTTAAAATATTTTTATACCACTTTTTAATGTGTGATTGTGTAAAGGTGTTCACGAGATGGAGATACCAACCTTTCGCGTACTTGCAACGTCGAACGAACACTCGTTCTCATGGAGACGCGAAGTGCACGGAGGGGAGGGGCTGTGTGTGTGTGTGTGTGTGTGCGCGCGCGCGCGCGCATGTGAGAGACGCATGAGTGACAGAGAGACGGAGGGTGAGCAGGGAATACGCTGCGTGTTTTAAATAGCATTAAAAAATGAAAGACCTTGACAAAGACGAAAACTAAGGACATTTACTCTATAATTTTATTTTATTTTAGTTAGTTTTGCCAAACACACATTACAGTTTTATTTAGTTATCGTTTTTTTGTAATGCCTCGTTTTTATTTTTATTTCAGTTAACGACAATGTTTTTTTGCACCTAGTTTTCGTTTTTTCGTTCGTTTTCGTTAACGATTATAACCTTGCAACAGACAAGTGACCAATTCTGAGTACTTAATGGATTCTTCCAGCACGGTTCGTGCTGAGAATTCTGGGCCGAGAACGGTTTGTAATCAGCCTCAAGTGGAAACACAACTCAAACCGTTCCATTCAAAAAACTGTTCGGCCCGACGGTGGAAGAGCGGCTTGTGTGTGTGTGAGTCTGATGGTAAACAACCATTAGTACACTGTTAGACCTTACCAGGCTTTTTTACAGTAAAATACTTGTTAATTGTACAGTTCTTTACTGTAATCTACAGTATGTTACTGTAAAAATGCACTAAATTAAAACTCGAGTTAACTAATTTCGCTTGCAGAAACCGACTGCCTTAAATTGACCAACTGTTATTTAAATGTATTAAATAAAATTTAAAATGCACTAATAATGTGAGCAAAGTATTACTGTGAACTTATTTCATTTGAGACCACTAAAAAAATAATG
This sequence comes from Abramis brama, assembly GCF_963993115.1. NCBI lineage: Eukaryota > Metazoa > Chordata > Actinopteri > Cypriniformes > Leuciscidae > Abramis > Abramis brama. The sequence continues at coordinate 21,881,996 of NC_139964.1, read as the reverse complement.
CCAATAAAGACAAGCTGGACCAGCAACTACACAGGTGTACCGCCTGTTAAAGGAACACTCCACCGTTTTTTGAAATAGGGCTTATTCACCTTCTTTCCTACATTTAGATAGGTGGGCAAATGCATTTTTGTCTCAGTGCATGGATTGTTTTAGTTTGACAGGGTCGGCGCGATCTTAGCTTAGCTTAATGAATGGAATCCTTTGTTGCCAGCTAGCATGTCCTGAGTAAAAGTGATAAAAAAAAATAAATAAAAATAACCCACCTAATTACTATCACTATTACTAATCACAACGAGTACAAATAGAGTCAAACTGAGCTTGACGACGTAGATGTGACGTGAGCAAACCGTCTGTCTTCTAGTAGCTGTGCCAAGATCAATCTGAATCATTCCCTTCCGAGACTTGCAGAGACGGAGAGTGTGAGTAGGAGCTGTCCATGAGCTAGGAGCAGGAGAAACTTTTAGTAGGTGTTTTGATTAATTACTTTGTCATTTTGCCTCCACGTCCTCCCGATTGCCCGCGAGCTTCTCCTCCTGTCCATACGGTAATTTCCTACTGTGCGACAGAGAGTCGCGTGGCTATGACGCAATTGTTAGCCTATTTTTACAAAAATTGCTTCTACGAGGCCATAACGGAAGCTACAAGGTAATGAACATTTATACATTATACATATTACACGCCTTTTATACATTTTCGTGTTTCTTTAGAAATAAATAATGGACAAATGGAGTCTTTAAACGCCTCAGATGTGAAGTTATTCGCTGTCAAAGTGACGCCAAAATGAATGGGAGTCAATGGGATGCTAACAGCAGGTGGGGGTCCGCTAGCCAATGGCGGTGCCCGGGGGTACCTTCAAAATAATAGAAATCCATGCCCCCCTGGAAATCCCACGACTTCCGTCAACATACCGGCGTGAATAGTAGCTGGCTATTTTTCCTACAATACATGAATGGCGATGAACATGGCTGATTTTGTGAGAGACGAAGAGGGTGACTTCTCAGACAGGCAAGATCCAGAACCATACCTCTATGAACCAGAGTTTTCAGAAGAGGAGCTGCGTGCTTTGGAAATAGAACGACAGGAGGAGGAGGTTGCGATCGCTCAACAGCCTGAGGACGTGAGGATGAGAGCCAACATGAACTGGTGGTATGAATGTGGGGGAATATGCCAATCTATGCCGACTGAAATAGAGTGTCTGTGCTGTGGCGAGTGGGACAAGTTACTGCCATCGATGCTCAACGCGTCAGATCAAGATGAGCGTGCCCGCAGTTGTGTCACAGCTACCGAGGACTTCACGGCGTTGATCCATCCTGCAGTACTTGATTATTTTTTTTTCCATTGTGATAAAGTGAACTGGAAAAAACGCCCCACGCTGAATGGACCAAATGGACGGCTGTCCACAGAATAAGTGATTATTTTAAACATAGCGCGTGTATAGATCGACCCATATTATACCTGTATTCACAAGTTGTTGGATTTCAAGTGTTGCGTGATATCTCTGCACCCAAGTAGCAGTTCTTCACCTGTGCTTCCCCCTAATATAGTCCCAAGTCAATATCTGCCTAGGAAATCACCTAGTGTTAATCTGCATCGCTATTTGTACAAGTTGTGAATACGCAGGCCACAAGAAGTAATTAGGTGGGTTTTTTTGTTGTTGTTTTTGGATCACTTTTACTCAGGACATGCTAGCTGGCAACAAAGGATTCCATTCATTAAGCTCGCACCGATCCTGTCAAACTATGCACTGAGACAAAAATGCATTTGCCCACCTATCTAAATGTAGGAAAGAAAGTGAATAAGCCCTATTTTAAAAAAAACGGTGGAGTGTTCCTTTAAATAAATGTAGCTATAACATGCAGCATATCATCAATGTTTGTAGATCTTCTCCTGGACTGAAGCACAGGCTCTACTCTTCAGCACAACGGTGACCAAAAAAAAATAATTTTACAGTAAACTGTATTATAACTTACAGTTTATTACTGTTAAAATACATTTCGTGGGTGTGTCTTTTTTTTATCTTATCTGTTAACCCTTTCAACCCCAAAGGAAAATCCACACTGCAAAGAGTAAAAAGTAACACTAAATCAAGTGGTACAGTGAGATAATTAAGTGAATATGTAAGTTATTGTTGAATATTACTGATGAACACCTGCTGTTAAGAAGCAGAATCACTGAAGGAAAGAGGAACACACAAACAGAAAATAGAGAAACACAAGAACTACAACTGACTTCCAGCCATTACACATTATTACACTTATTATTAACCAGTATGACTTTATTTCTGTCATACATCTACAGAAGTTGTTATTGAGATGTTTAATTGAAAATGTTTGATTTGAAGTTACCATTATAGAGATCAGTGTTTGGTCGGGGGTGTTGCGACGTTCGTCTGTTATAGCACAACTTAGTTTGAATAAACGAGCAGACACTGATTAGCTACTTGATCGCCTAAATTAAGAAAATATAATTAATATTTGTGTAGTGTTCAGTGTTGTTATCGATAGAGATACGCGGATGGGGTATTATTTCATCCGCAACCGCATCACAAAACTCATCATCCGCACCAACGTTTTTTGACCAAATTCCAAAGCTGCACCCGCCCACCATCCGCTGATTGTCTATGGACGATGCAAAGATATTTAATGCTAATGTATGAGGCATATGATATCTATGCATAGTGTTACAAGCCTGGCTCAAAGCAAGCAACAGAGTAGGGAAAGACCACACGCGGAATAGCAATATATAGATATATATTAGATTTATTAAATAAATAGAATTTAACAGAATAGATTTTATACAGTCAGTAATGAACTAAACGGTGCGGGAGAAATGGAACGGCGGCGGGTCTCCTCCCGGTCTCATCTGAAGCGTCTTTAAAGGCCTAGACCAGGAACTGATTAGCACAACTCCAAACAGCTGCGCCCAGCTCACCTGTAGGAGACAGACGCAGCACACAGACAGGAGGAGGATGCTGAGTTTCATTCATTTACGATGAGATGCGCTCTAGTTCACATTGCAATGCAAGTGAACGCGGCGCACCGGCGCCTCCATGTCACGGTTATTATATTGTCTGCTATATTTGCTTTTTATTTATTAAATACATGCAATTGGTTGATGAAACATTTATTAAAATTAAGATACAATTTGTACAAAACGAAATTCGCTTTAAAGAAAGGCTTTATACAAAGCAAAACTTAATGAAGTGGTAAAAATCATGTCTGACGATTTACAAAACAAAACTTCATTAAGTGGTTTATTATTGCAAATGTTTATTATTGCAAATGTTTTTCATTTGTTGGTAACACTTTATTTTGATAGTCCGTTTGTTGAGACTATACTAGTTATTAGTAGCCATTCAGTAGCTTGTCAACAGTGCATCAGTTGACATTCAACAACACTGTTTCAACTGACAAGTAACATATGTTCAACTGACTGCCTATAGACTATAAGGTACAATTCAAGTGTTAATCTACAGATTTTACGAAAAAGTGCCTGTTGACTGATTTAAAAATGTTTTTAAAAAATGTTTTAACCATTTGTAGATAATCTGTTGATAGTCAACTAAAGATTACATGTAGTTGCTCATTTGTTGCTTGTCAACAAAGAAATTGTTTATGATCAGTAGACTATTAATAGACATTCTCAACTAAGCGTTAGTAGATATATTTTAGGACTATCTAATTAAAGTGAAAAAGAGTTTATATCAGTAGAAAGTCTATAACCTATCAACAGATTAATATATTGTTTATGATCAGTTGACTATTAATAGACATTATCCACTAAGTGTTAGTAGATATATTTTAGGACTATCTAATTAAAGTGAAAGACAGTTGATATCAGTAGAAAGTCTATAACCTATCAACAGATTGCATACCTAACCTGACTGAAGTAGAACAAACACTATGGCCAGCACATCAGAGAAAAAAAAAAAGACTTTTATTAAATAAAAAAAATAATGCAACCCATTATTTACTAGGATATCACGATCACATCTGAACCATCTGATTATGTGAAAACAATTATATTAAGCATTGCAAATGAGAAAACTCTCAATAGTCTACATCAATGCCCGAGGCCAAGATCAAAAGTTATAAACAACAAATAACAATAATTATTAATTAATACATTTAGCCTTTCATGACAGTAAGTTTTACAGAAAATCGCATTTATTAAATGCAGTTTAACGTTATAACAGTTATAAAAGAAATAATCTCTGTTCCTGCTGCAAACTCGCTTCGGAGGATTAACAGACAAGACTATAGTTTAAACCCTTAACAATACCTTCTTTAATCGTTTAACCATTTTGTAACATTTCGTTTATTTAACGTTACGTTGAGACACAAAGGGCGTTTTCTCCTATAGAACCATAATACACCAAAACACAATATAAATTAACAAAATACATAATTTTTATTAGCTAACGTAACGTTAGATGTAATCCAAATCTTTATAATCCATACGCAAGCAAGAAACAGATCCAAATTAAGCCCTTCATCCACATCCAGCGATCTCCATCTCCATTCTCAGCAGCGACCGTAAATGTCAAATCCCGGGCTTGTGATGAATAGAGGGTGCTTCTCATTTCTTATTTGTGCATCCTCGTTTCCTTTCCTCGTGTCTCAGCTCCGCCCCCTGTAGGATACGAGGGAAGGCTGCAAGGAAAAGACGCGAGGACGGAGTAATCGAATGTAACTTTTTTTTATACATTGGAATACTTGATTACTCAAGCGTCACTTCATCGCATCATCAGCAGCGCTCAAAGGATCTGCCCTTATGTTGTTGAAGTTTGTTTATTTAAGAAATTCATAATAAATAATAATAAAGCAAGATACCCTGTTGAAATATGTGAGATGTGTGGTTTATATAAACTGCAAAGGTAAAGTATAAATTAAAATGATTGTGACCGATGTGAAGGGGGAGGAGAATTTAGACGTGCGTCACGTTTAAGTCACGTTTAAGTCGATAAAACTCTTCCGCATAGGATACACCTGTGTATCCTTGCTCATGACTCCTCAGGAAGCCTCCTAACTCCTCGATCCTCGACTCCTCGCGGTGCAGTTAGAGAATTGAGATGTCCTTCAAGATGGCTGAGCTCGATCGGTTTCCGGGTCATAGGATGGAGGACGGAGGAGCGAGGAGACGAGGAGGGATATTGAGCATAGATATCATATATAAACGCTAGATGTCTCGTGCGCGCTGCTGGCCAATGGAGGTCGACGTCCGCACGTGGCGGCCATCATGCCACAGGTAGCTCGCTCACTCGTTTAATGGTGCATGTACTTTTAAATAACCATAACTTGCTCAATTTTCTACCGATTTTCAAACGGTTTGGTTTGTTATAAACGTCAGAGATGTAGTTATGACACTGCATACATACACTGCATACATATGAATAATTATAACATACATGTTCAAGCATTCGAAATTATAGCCACGTTAATAACGTTTGTAAGAAACCAAACCGTTTGTAAATCCGTCAAGATTTCAGCGAGATAAGAGGATTTGTGTGCATGCTGATCACTCACCTTACATGATTGCCTGCCTGTGACAAGATGGCCGAACGGTGATGCCGGAAGTGACTGCGCCATAAGACATCTAGCGTTTATATATGATATCTATGATATTGAGAAGCACCCTTAAATTCAAAAATTGCGCCCTCAAGTAGCGTTACGACATGTTTTACGGCAGTGATATCAAACGCTCATTGGCTCTCGCCTGCTTCATCACAGATTGCAGCATGCCGTGTTTCAGTTGAAAGAACATTGAAATCAGAGCCCGTCTACGGAGAGCCTTGGCACTTCCTATTAGCCCCATTGTATAGATGGTTGGTTGCAGTTCCATTAGAATTCCACTGGAAGTGATCGCGGGCGAGTGCAGACTGAATGGGAGTCAATGGGGCTATACGGCTAAATTTGTCTCTTTCACCCGATTGCCGTTGAGAAATTTCAGATTTTATTGTAGGTTTTGCAAGTTCAACATGGGTTATAGGTCGAAAATTGAATGAAAATGAACTTATGTCCTTTCGATTTCTTACAAGTTGAGTTGTTGCCCATAACACGCTAGCATTCTGCTAATGAACGCTGATTGGTCAGTGGAGGACTGATTACGACCAGAGATGCCGCTTGATGGCATTGTGGCATCCGAAGCGGGACCAGAAACAAACAAAACAAAAACTCTTCTAGCACGTGTGTTTACCTGTGTCAGCTGTGTTGTCGATGCCTCGAGTGAAAAGAAAGTGCAGAGCGCGAACGCGCCAGAGTGAGTGAAGGATTTCCGTAAAGCAGTATCTCTGGCGCGCGCGTGCCGTCTTCACGCAGAGGGAAGCTGGGTTAACATTTTCATGGATTAATAACTTAAATTCTGCTCTGTCCCTTATACAAAACTATTATATACTGCCAGAGAGGACTGCAACACATCGTCATTTGAACGACTTTTGGTACCGATTTACATTTTCGCAATAAATTATTATGATTACACATCTGTTGTTTTTCTTCATGATTTTAGCCTGCATAGTTTTAAGAAATGGTTATGGGTAGGTTTAGGGGCAGGAGTAGGATTAATGTTAGTGGCTCAAAATATATTTTAATGCTATTAATAAAACTGGCATTTCCCTACACATCTCTGTCCATAAAGTCTTTTATTCTTTTTATATTCTGTATAAAATGAGTAATTTATATTTAGGTTTGGGAGTAGGGTTAAGGGAACTTTGTGATTCGTAAACGTTTTGTAGCTGTGAATTCGTAATAATTCTACGTTGCAGACATGTCTGTATCATACGTTTCAGCATCTATCCAAACGTACAAAAAAAGTATGTTTTCAATCTGTTGATAGGTTATAGACTTTCTACTGATATAAACTGTTTTTCACTTTAATTAGATAGTCCTAAAATGTATCTACTAACACTTAGTGGATAATGTCTGTTAATAGTCTACTGATCATAAACAATTTATTTGTTGACAAGCAACAGATCTAATCTTTAGTTGACTATCAACAGGTTATCTACAAATGGTTAACAATTTTTTAAAAACACTTTTAAATCAGCTAAAATAATCATTAATTTGATGCACATGAGACCCCTTGAGTAGGATATACAGTATCATATACTTCATATGCTGACATGACTGTTGACATTTAACTGACAGATTGATCTTGAGTTGTTGGTACTCAATCTACAGAAAGTTAGTTGACAACTGAAAGTTAGTCGCCAATTGGTTAATAACCTCTTGCAAAATAACATTGACAGTCAACAGGCACTTTTTTGTAAAATCTGTAGATTAACACTTGAATTGTACCTTATAGTCTATAGGCAGTCAGTTGAACGTATGTTACTTGTCAGTTGAAACAGTGTTGTTGAATGTCAACTGATGCACTGTTGACAAGCTACTGAATGGCTACTAATAACTAGTAAAGTCTCAACAAACGGACTATCAAAATAAAGTGTTACCCATTTGTTTAATAAATCTCATAATGATGGCACATCACTATATCATAGTCATAGCTTTTATTTCTAATCAAATACAGTTGGAAACGACATAGACCATTAATAACACAGACTGTCAACAATTGTTTTTAATTAGTATTTAAACATTCTCTATGATAAAAAATGTTTATAAAAAATATTTTAATAACATGGTTTTGGCGGTTATAGAGTTCTAATGACGGTGTTCAACTATAACTGTCGGTCTCACGGTTATATACTAACCGTCACACCCCTAGCTATTTTTGTTTTCTATGGTATATTACTGTTTTAATGGAAAATGGTATGATACTGTTAGAATTTGGCCTTTTTTAACAGCAAGGGTTAACAGTGTGTATTTTCCTCATTTCCCAGTTCAACACCATTCAAAGCCAGAGATAAAGTGATAAGACTTTTAGACAAAAGCCGTCAGTTGAGCATCGTTCACACCCATAGCAAATTATGTCATTCAACATGAGCTGTTGGCGACATAGTGTGTGTGTGTGTGTGAGAGAGAGAGAGTCTGATAGTAAACAACCATTAAAAGATTACTTCATCAGTCTTCTTGTATTTTCCCTCATATCCCAGTCCAGCACCAGTCACAGATAAAGTGATCCTCCTGAAAGACTCTATTACTACCTGGCAGATCTTGGCTGTCAGTCTGTCACCAACACTTGGTAAGATGAAACTGCAAACACAGGATACATGGTCTGAAAAACATCATCATCATCCAGGAGCTGCTGCTTTAAACCCTTCTGTGTGTCTGTGTTCCTCCTCAAAGGCATCTGTGTGGCAGAACCTGAGGAGATTATAGTTTTTAAACCATTTTTCATTGACCTCAAGATCCCTTATTCAGCTGTGCGCGGTGAACAACTGGAAATCAAGGCCATTATTCACAACTACACACCAAAAAATCTGAAGAAGGTAGATCTGATTTGATATTAAAAATGTATTTGATGATGATGATTTTATGGTATACATTAAAACTATGTGCATCATAATAACCCCTTCTGATCGATTCAAATTATTTACTAATGACAGCATGGATTCTGAGAGTCATTTCAGTTTTTTTTACCTGCTTGTGATTCAAACTGTAGAAAAGTACACTTAAACAGAAATGTTGTCCATCATACATTTCATATTTGATTCAAATGCATTTACTTTGGATGAACTATCATCTACATATTAAAGAGATGTATACCTCACTCCCATTTTCACCAGGTGCGTGTGGAGCTTATGGAGACAGAAGATGTTTGCAGCTTTGCCAGTAAGAAAGGCAAATACAGAACAACAGTAAACATTGACAAAGGCTCCAGCATAGCGGTTTCATATGTGATTATTCCCATGACGCTGGGACATCACATGATTGAGGTGAAAGCTTCAATATTTGAGTATGAGGATGGAGTGAGAAAGACCCTGAAGGTGGTGGTACGTCTGATGCGTGTAATGGCATTTTCATCCCTTTCGGGGTTTTTATTTTTGTTAATATAATGACTAATAGATGTTTGTCATATTATTTTTAATTTTTAATTGATAAACTAGAGTACCACCGGTAGTTATCTCTATCTCTCTATCTCTCTCTCTCTCTCTCTCTCTCTCTCTCTCTCTCTCTCTCTCTCTCTCTCTCAGTCTGAGGGTGTGCTGACTCCATTACACAGACCAAATGTGGAACTTAATCCTGTTAAGAATGGTGAGATTTACTGTGAACCATACAATTACATTACTGTGTTATACTTCTGGTATGCAACACATTACATTTCCAGCCAATTATGAAAAAAAAAACTTAAATGAATATCATTATAGTTTCAGCCAATAAGTTCATAATCAACTTCTGCTCTTTTCTTGCGCAAAACTCACCAAAACTGTACAACATCTGATCAGCACATGGCTCATGCCTTTTACTTCATCTTCCTGTTCTTCATCCCAAATGAAACAGGGGAAACACCTATAGTTATTAGAGCTGCAATACCAGATAATCGGGTTCCAGGCACACCTGCTAACACCCACATCTCGATTGCTGGTAAGGAAAAATATGTTTTCAAGAACATATAGTGATTATTTATTTAAAGTTGTGCAATTTTGTTTAAAGAAAGCTGAAGCCTATATCTACAATCATCTCATTACATCTGTCCATCTGTCTTAATTTAACACTGCACAGCAAAATCCCCAGTGTTAAATTAACACTCCTCAGTATACATATGTGTCCACACTACAGAGTGTTAAAATTAACACTGAAGCAGTGTTGAAGTTAATGAGATAATTAAGTGATTAATTAACTGATGATTGAGCATTATTGAAGATACCTGATGTTAATCAGCAGAATCATTGAAGGAAAGAGAAACAACAAGAACAGAAAAAAGAGAAACACAAGAACTACAACTGACTTCGAGCCATTACACATTATTGCACTTATTATTACCAGTTTGACTTTATTTCTGTCATACATCTACACACATTCTTATTAAGATTTAACAGAAGTTTAGATGGTAATGTTTTATGGAGTGTTTGTCGTGGTCGTGGTCGAGGCCAGCATTTACCCGCTATAAAGTTACCATAAACTTCGCAGCTTTAAAAAACAATCATTCCTAATGCCGAAACCTGACAGCCAATACGAGTCAGAGTAACGTTAGGGAAGAAATGTTTTCAAAGTCTTTTACACCGCGAGTCTGACAACTGGACACACTGCTGAACAAAGAACCGCACACTGTTAACCCTTGCTGTAAAAAAAGGCCAAATTCTGACAATATAATACCATTTTACATTAAAACAGTAATATACCGTAGAAAACAAAACTAGAATACAGGAATATACTGTAAATCAACAGTGCTCAAAGTCGACACTCAGAGGCTGTTTTCACAATCACACCCTATACCCTCATTCACTATTCCCTACAGTAGTTCACTAATATAGTCCCCTTGAATGTAAATAAGTGAGTGAATTTTCAGGCTGTTTTCATGCCTGAAATGCTTCATGTTGCAGTGCATGATGGGAGCCACCAATCAAAACGCATTCATGGCTCACATCATGCATTGCAGCATGAATAAATTATGCAGCTGAATTGTCCTGTAATTTTCATTGTTTTTTTCCTATTTGCATTTATTTTGCTACTGTTTTATTATGACTTTAGTTTTGTGATGTTCAGAGTTGATCTGTTTGTTTATTGTCACCATTGTTGAGATTCATATGCTGATTCTTGATGTCTGTTTGTTTAAAAAACAATAGCTTCTGTGCACAAAGTATTTTCAAAATTGTTCATATTGCTGTTGGATCTCAATCTGTAGAATCTCAGAGCTACAAAATGAAACAAGCATATAGTAAAAGATTTAGACTCTGAATGACATCAGTGAATCAGGACACTACATGCTGATAATGTCATCATCAAATCATATTGTGAGCAGGTCATGTTTTCTCTTGCAGTAACACACATGCTTTATAAATGCAACATTGGAACAGTCAGATAAAAATAATCATCAAAAAAATGAAAAGGGTCAAGAGCCCAACTAAACCAAACACTGACCTCCATAATGGTGAATTGAACCGAAAAATTGCATAAAACATTACCGTCTAAACTTCTGTTGAATCCCAAGTAGATGTATGACAGAAATAATGTCTAACTGGTAATATTAAGTGCAATAATGTGTACTGGCACGAAGTCAGTTGTAGTTCTTGTGTTTCTCTTTTTTCTGTTATTGTTTTTTCTCTTTCCGTCAATGATTCTGCTTATTAACATTAGGTGTCACCACTAATGGCCAATCATCACTTAATTAATCACTTAATTATCTCATTAACTTCAACACCGCTTCAGTGTTAATTTTAACACTCTGTAGTGTAGACACATATGAACACTGAGGAGTGTTAATTTAACACTGGGAATTTTGCTGTGTGGGGATTTTGTTGTTTGTGGGCTGGGTTGTAATAATTTCACTTTTATTCACTATTTTTATTTATTTTATTTTTACATTACTATGTTTTAATTGAGCAGGTCACACCAGATAGCAATTGATCACGTTATAAAATAGAGAACACAGGACACATATGATCACTAAAACCATATTCAGAGATGGTCATGGATGGATTCTGACCACATGCAACAAAATATTCAAATGTATAAAAGGAATTCTGAACTTTTGTTTGACCCATTCAGGACAGACAGCCTCAAGCTGTTGCAGTGTAGAAGCAAAAACATGGTTTTCATGCATGTATGCATGTATGTATGTATGTTTGTATGCAAATGAGCTGCTGCTCCCCGCTCCGCTTTCCAGAAGAAGTGCAGAGTATTTACAGCTCGTACCTCGGATACTCTTTCAAAAACTAAAACATCTGTTTGGTTTTGATTATAATCTCTTTCGTGGTCACGCTCACGTGACTTGCAGCTCTTCATCATTATGAAAGTTTATTATCTGCATGCGTTTTAAAACCATACAAGTCTAAACTTCTGATATTGTTTTCTCGTTTGCTGCGGTCCGAGCCCGAGCACGATCTGGTTTCACACTCAACTTGATTCTATCGAAACCTAGTGCGTTTGCGTGCATCTTACGTCATCGCAAACGTGCATAATACATGATAGAAAACAGAACCCGAGTCAATATACAGTATTGTATTTTTTTATTAATTTGGTGCTATTATGCATAGCTGAGTGAACAACACAGGTTTATGTGTGTGTGTGTGACGCATAAGGTGGTTTTCAGCTGCTTGCAAATGAACTCTTTTGAGGAGACAGTGGATTTCCGTTAATTTGTTGTCCTGATTCGACGCACTATGCGCGAATACACTGCAGGCTCACTCTCGCTCGTATCCAAGGTAAATCATCAACACTGTCATCCCTTACATGCGTTTTATTTAACTAAATATATAATAGTCAGCTAAAACGCTTGGGCAGGTCACTTTTCTTCCTGAACAAGTGCGCACCCGAGTTCGTGTTGCTTTCACATTCAGGCGAACCGCGGCACGGTTCGAGTGCAACAGAATTCAGAGCACCTCCTCCAGGTAGTCCCGGGTTCGGTACTCCAGTGCGCACCCGGGTCCACATGACAGCGCTCACATTAGATATTTTTCATGCGATCCGTGCCCCGTTCCGAACTAGACTGCCAGTGTGAAAGGACCCTAAATCAACTGAAGATAAAAGACGACATTAAATCTGTGAAGATCTCAGCAGAGGAGGATTAAACAACTCCACAAACAGCATTACCAGCTTCACTTATTACCTATTACAATTAATAGAGGTGTAGATGTTGATGGTTTATTGGAAATAATAGGTTTTGTAGGTTTAATAGATCAGTGTTTCCTTTAGTTGGACACTTTGACTCTTGGCATTTTTATTAGAGATGCACCGATTGATCGGCTGGTGACCGGAATTGGCCGATTTTCACGTGATCGGCCATGACCGGCGACCAGCCGGTCAGTCTGACATATGCCGATTTTATGCTGGTCAAATGCACTCGGGCGCCGCATGATTAACCTTTTGAGCGTTATGGTCTCATATATGGGATTTGTATTTCTGTCAGTTAAAATATTTTAAACTTACGCGTGAAAGGGTTAAAAAGAAAAGATCGAAAATAAATATTTGTGTGTGCTGTAAAGTGGTTAGAAAAAAAATAAATCGGAATCGGCTAAAATCGGTATCGGCAGGTCAAACTCAATGAAAAATCGGAAATCGGAATCGGCCTAGAAAATTGTAATCGGTGCATCTCTAATTTTTATGCAAGTTTGTGGTCTTTATAACAGTGTTTACCAAAACACATAATTTGTTACATAGTAAGTCAGAAACAAATATGATCAGGTGATATAGTTTCAACCATCATGAAGTAGAATGATTCACAAATCTCATCACTGACCAAAAATTATTTTTGTTATCAATAAATTATTTCCACCAATGATAATTTCTTGCCACCAATCAGACATTCGGATATGTGATTTTAAAAATACATTGTAGAGTATTTGGATCAGTTATATTATCAGTTAATATAATTAACTTCATGTAGTATAATTAATATTACAATCAACCCACCTGTTCATAACTAAACTAAACATACATACATGCATAGGAAAAATGGTGAGTGATAGAATGGAACAGGAAATGGAACTATGGAAAAGATCCATTTAACTATGAAAAGAACCATCAGCTTATCATTTTCAGTCCCCACAGACATCAATCTGAAGAAACAGCAGTAGAGAGCCAGAAAAAGAGAGAGAGAGTCACTGTGAATTTGTCTCTAATAAAGCCTGAGAAAGGCCCCACCTCTCCGGGTTTGCTTGGCCAATGAGAAGGGTGTAATTTCCTAGCAGGAAAATTCCTCTGTGGTTGATTTATGAATCTTTGTTTTAAGCGTGCTCACTTGCATGTGCAGCTGGATTGGTTTCTTATGAAGAAACTACGAAAGATTCTTGTAATACTAATATGTTGCACAGCTCTCAACATATCTTGTACACAATCATTTCAGTCTTTAAAGTACCAATTTATAGAGACCAAACATGCTATAGGTGACCATTGATTCTATTGTAAAATACACAGCACCAACAAAATAATAGTATTAAAAGACATTACACATGACAGTACATCATTCACAAAATGTTCTGGGATGCATGCTCATTATATATATATATATATATATATATATATACAGTATATATATATACAGTATATATATATATACATATATATATATACATATATATATATATATATATATATATATATATATATATGGCAATGCTAAAGGAGGGGGGGGTCAACGTTGTAAGTACGTTTGAACACACCCAAATACAATCCGACTACGCCACCCCGTAAAGAAACGGGGAAATAACCAAAATAAGGGACACAGGTTCGTAGGCTGAAGTAATCCGAGAGAGGCGTGTGAACAATGTACAAAAGACTTTATTCAAATCACCATAAATAGTTAAAATGTTCAGTGATAATCAATGTCAAATGTCAGGTCACCATCAAGCACTGTCACAATCAGAAACTCTGTGTACTGGACAAAATAAAGATATCAATTTGAAAATACTCACAACAAAAAAATAAACAAAAGAAATAATAAAAGACACAGGCTTTTCAGTGGCAGGGGCAGGCTAGATGGAGTGAAGACCCTATCTGTGGATTCGTGTAACACACACGCACACACAGTGAGAGGTGAATCCAAGCAGCACTGCACTCCACACAACTGCACCACCACCTGTAGTACTCCAAACTAGCTAGCTAGCCTCCCAGCCTCGGGCCAGCAGTGCCTAGAATACACCAAAGCAAACAAAACAAATTAAATTCAATAATACAGTGGAAATATTTCCATCAAAGTAAACAAAAACATTTATAAAGAAACACTATTACAATATCAAACTTAAAATATTGAAAATATACAAAACAAAATACTAGTAAACAACGATATAAACAACACCACACAAAATGAAATGAATGCAACAGTTCGAATGCTCACTGGAGCAGGTCCCAGAATCAGAGTTCCCCAACACTAGCGTGGAAACACTTATCAGGGCACGAGCGATGACATTAATAATGCCCTAGATGTAAACCAGCCCAAAAAACAGCAGGAAAGGAAAAACAGCAGCGCATCCTCCTTTAACAACGGATATAAACTTCCGCCTTCAAGAAACGCGACGGGAGAGACAGCTCAGCGCACTAAGAAAGAGAAATTCTTAATTAAATACTTGTCTTGTGAAAAAGAGGAAGCAGATTGATCACGCTTACCCAAAGCAATTCCTCGTGCCACACGGAGTGTATAGTCGCTCACAGCTCATAATGAATTAACATGCAGGAAGACTTTTCACTGATTTCACGGCTAAGAGTTAAACAGATAATTAATCACCCGACGCCAAAATAACAGTAGGAAAAAAAGAATCACGCACATACCTGACATGCAGTGGACAGCCTATGACCCAACCAGGCATAAAACGCACTGAGAAAAGAGAAAGTCTACATTTAAAATCCACATGCTCACGTCTATTAGCCAAACAGCTACAAACCAAGAGAAACCACGCACCGTCTACACCAGCGCGCTCAGTATGGGCGGTCCTAGTCGTGACGCACACCAGGCGATCTAACTCCAGCCTTAAAATACCATCAGTGCCACCTCCAATAGGCTATGGTGGGTGACAATCATGCACCAATGAGCCAATGAAACTGAACTACGTCACCCACCTTGCCACATATATATATATATATATATCAGTTCATCGATAAATGAATGCAGGGAAGTCTATGTCTGTAGGTCTTGTGGCCTTGGGGCCTTGTTCACCCTGCTAACAGCCATAAAACCAACTTATCTGATCGTGGTCATGGTAACTAAGACCTTCTTGCCCTTGTTGGAGGGGATGGGACTACAGATCCCAGAGTGAGTTTTCAATATTATTTTTAAATATAACAAATACTTGTGTCTGATTTGCCTCAGTCGTTACACAATCTATGGCAAATTTTTGTGAAGGAAGACAAGCATGTGAAGTTTAGGCCTATCTGGTTTCAAACTGAAGCGAAACACTGTCTGAATGTTTCCTGAAGAACTGAAAAGCTCCTAAATGCTCCTAAAAGTATGATTTGTCATACCTAGGATATCCAGATCCACCAAAGGAGGGAGAGCATTTTCACATTTGGCTCCAAAACTCTGGAATAGCCTTCCTGATACTGTTCGTTGCTCGGACTCGCTCTCCCAGTTTAAAACTAGATTAAAGACACATCTTTTCAGCCAGGCATTCATATAATATTGTTAATCTCACAGTTTCAAACTACAATCCGGCCTCTAGTTCATAAATGCCAGAGGAGAACTGGCCCCCGACTGAGCCTGGGTTCTCCCAAGGTTTTTTTTTTCTCCATTAGGTCACCTGATGGAGTTTTAGGACACCATTAGGTCACTTGATGGAGTTTTTCGGTTCCTTGCCACTGTTGCCTTTGGCTTGCTCAGTTGGGGATATTTTGGGGATATTTAATTTTATTCTATCAATCAATAAATTCCACTAGAAACAAACTTTGTTGTATTATTTTATTTTAATACTGTGAAGCTGCTTTGATACAATCTGTATTGTGAAAAGCGCTATACAAATATACTTGATTTGATTTGATTTGATTTGATTTACTTTACTTAGACTATGATTTGAAGTCTATTTAAAAGAATGTTGTGGTCAATAGTATCAAATGCAGCACTAAGATCGAGTAACACTAATAGCGAGATACAACCACGATCGGATGAGAAGAGCAAGTACTATGGTACGGTCTAAATCCTGACTGGAAATCTTCACAGATATCATTTCTTTCTAAAATGGAACATAGTTGTGAAGATACTGCCTTTTCTAGTATCTTTGACAGATAAGGTAGATTCGAGATCGGCCTGTAATTGACTAATTCTGTACAATCAAGTTGTGGTTTTTTAACAAGTGGTTTATTCATAGCCAGCTTAAAAGTTTTTGGTACGTATCCTAATGACAAAGACGAATTAAAGCCACAATATGTAACTTTTTTGCTTTAGAAATAGCAAAAATCACTATATGTTATATATATTTTTTTAGTTGTGTATTTACTAGGGGTGTGAATTGGCACTGCCCTCACGATTCGATTCGATTACGATTCACCAGGTAACGATTCGATTCAATTCGATTCTACGATGCATTGCGATGCATCAAAATTCTACTGCACACAACAAGCCAAAATTTCCATCAGTCATGAGGCAATACAAGCAGTCAGATATTGAACAACAGATTTTATTGGCTGCTATGTGTGTATTATCACTCTCCTGTATCTTTGACATAAATGTCATTAAATAAAATAAAATTGAATGGTACAGGGTATTGGATATGGCATTTTCAAACCTGAAAAAGTAAACATAAATCACTGCTTTCAGTGATTTGAATGAGAAATGTTTCTCTTCTCTCTGCTTGAGAACCATTTGAAATTAAATTTCAACTTTATTGTCCAACTCAAGGCCAGAAAATAAACAGTGTAGGGGTCTAACGGTTCACAAAATTCACGGTTCGGTTCAATACGATACACTTGTGTCACGGTTCGGTACGTTTTCGATACAGCAAAAAGAAAGAAATGCCAGAGAAATTTCCTTGATTTTTTTTTTTAATTCTTTTTTATTAGAACTAACATCATAAAGTATGACATTTTTTTCTTTGAGCAATGATGGAGCTATAATTGACTCTTCTTAGGAGCATATAAAACAAAACAGCTCCTTGGAAAAAATTAAATGTAATATTTTGTGCTTATAAACAAATGTTTATTTTAGTTCAGATTAACATTTGAGGGCAGCAATGTTATTCATAATGTCGAAATAAATCCGACATAACGTTACTTGAAAGCATTATAGCCTACTATTCCTGCCAAACTTCCAAAGTTGCAGTTAGTGTTACTACAGTAAATCCATGGTGAATATTGCAGATCTGTGGACACCGGATAGTTCATTCATGTCACAATGTTTCTTCCTGGTTTCCACGTCAGCGCTGTTTGATCCGTTAATAACGGAGAAATGTGAATGTTTCTCACTAGATCTCGCAGCAATGTTATTACTTTAGTGGCGAGTTCAAATGCTTTCTTTACTGGATCTCTTTGCGCTGTGTAATATAAGATCGGCTCACGCTGCTTTGGTCCAAACTGAGAAACAGTCCGTCACGAGTAGCTCAGTTTCGTTCCGCTTACATTCCGTTTGCCATTTGATGTTGTGGTCGCGCCAGCGTCTATATTATGAGCGCGCTCGCGACGCGGTTACATTTGAAATAACCGTTCGGTTTGAAAATGCGTGCCTTGTACCGAACGGTTTAATACGAATACGCGTACCGTTACACCCCTAAAACAGTGACATAATCGATTATGGCACTTTGCCGCATCGATGCTGAATCGTGCATGCCCCACATTGCGATGCATCGCCTAATCGATTATTGTTGACACCACTAGTATTTACATTATCCCGACTTTTTCCAACAACTTTCAAACCAAGAGAAATTTGTAATTTAATTCGAAAACACGTCACGTTTCTTTATTTCCGTTTTGTCGCCGTCAATGGCGTCATATCCGCGTTCTCCTTGGTTTCCGCTCGTACTGCCATAGCAACCAGAGCCCTCTGAAAGTAACCAAGGCGACAGACGTGGACAACTGTGTAGTTCGAAATGTCTATCTGCATGCTGTTGTTGTTTCGTTCAAACATTATGGGCCATAGCAAGCAGACTTTGGATAAAAAAGGAGAACTAAAACGAGAATCAATATCAGCGTGTTGTTTGAGATGCCGAGAGCTCCACGTCCGAGACTTCGACCGCTCCTACATGTACTTTATTAAACAGGTGAGCACATTTACATAAAACTAATCAATGTTATATAGTTCAACAATGATACAATGTTAGAATATGATCTGTATGTTATTCTAATGTTGATTTAGCTTACTGCTAGTCTCATACAGACAAACTAACACAGAATAACATAAATTTTAACACATTTAAATGTTTGTTTAGTGTGCTAGTGTAATGTTAGACCAAGTGAAACAGCGCTGCGTTACCTCACAAGTTTAATTTGTCTAATAAACTGACCTGTGAGTAGTAATTCTGCACTTGCATGTAGTTTGGTAGAATGAAATGTCCATGTTCCTTTTATATCCTTTTATGTTCCATGTACTTTACTCGCGTCGCGTGTGGAGCTGATAGCTGTCTCTTAGCAATCCCGACCTGCTTCATATCACAGTCATGATAAAAACATTGATGTATTTACTCATCCATAAACATTATTAGATCGGTCGGCTTGACGTTGACGACAAGATCCATAATTCTTAGCAAATGTTGCGTCATCAAACTACGCCTTTGTTATTGTAAGAGGTAAGTGACCCCTAGCGGCGAAAAAAATGACATAGTGTACATTTAATGATATTAAGAAGAGGATCTATGACCTCTGGAAGCATCTCTTTCAGTAGCTTAGTCGGTATAGGGTCTTACATACATGTTGTCGATTTAGATGATTTAACGAATTTAGTGAATTCTTCCTCTTCTATAGCAATGAATGAATAAAATTTTTCCTTAGGGAAACTACAATGCACTTCCTGATGCGATACTGTAGTAGACATTTGCATGGTTATAATTTTCTCCCTGATGTTATCAATCTTATAAGTGAAGAAGTTCATAAAGTCATTAATGCTGTGCTACTTGGAAACTTCTGTTTTTTTTTTAAGCTTTAATTTTCGTTAGTTTAGCCACTGTTTCAAATAAATACCTAGGATTATGTTTATTTTCTTGTAATAGGGTTGAAAAATAAGCAGATCTAGCAGCTTTTAAAGCCTCTCTGTATGCAATCGGGCTCTCGTTCCATGAAATGCGAAATATCTCTAGTTTTGTTTTCTTCCAGTTGCGCTCCATTTTTCTGGCTGCTCTCTTAAGGGCCTGAGTGTGCTCGTTGTACCACGGTGTTGGACTATTTTCTTTAATCTTCTTTAAGCGCAACGGAGCAACTGTGTCTAAAGTGCTGGAAAAGAGAGAGTTAAAAGTTTCTGTCGCAATATCTAGTTCTTCTAAGCTATCCGGGATGCTGAGATGATGAAACTGATCAGGAAGTTTATTAATAAAGCAATCTTTAGTGGCAGAAATGATAGTTCTAACATATTTGTAACACGGAGTCGGCTTTGCAGCCTTGGCTAAATGAAGTTTACACGAGACTAGATAATGATCTGAGATGTCCTCGCTCTGCTGCAGAATTTCAACGGCATCAATATTGATTCCGTGTGATAATATTAAATCTAGAGTATGATTACAACAATAAGTAGGTCCTGACACATGTTGTCTAACTGCAATAGAGTTAAGAATGTCTTTAAATGCCAATCCCAATGCATCTTTTTCGTTATCTACATGTATATTAAAATCACCAACAATTATCTGCAACCAGTACTAACTCTGATAGAAAGTCAGCAAATTCATTGACAAAGTCTGTATGCACTCAATGTCAACAGGTTCCACTTAACTAGGTTACGTTTGGATTTATGTAACATTATTTCAATTAAGTTAATTACATAAGGTTAATCCAATGCCCTTTAGTTGAATAAGTTTAACAGTCTTAATTTTGTCCAAAACAATTCAGTTAATTAAGTTCAATTATCCTAAAATTGTGTTGTTGAATTCAATTTTTACCCTTAGATGGGTTTGGAAGTTTTTTGTATGTCCTTAATCGTGGAACAGACACAGTCTCTATATAATGATATCTAGGTGAAATGTGATGGGATTTATCTGAACTTGGTGAGGTGAAACAGCTAGCAGACGGTCGGTTTAGCCAGTCTGTCTGCTTCCTGACCTGAGTCCCAAGTCATGTTTGTGCTCTAAGACTATGTGCCATATTACTAGAGAGAAGAGCAGCACCATCCTAGGAGGGATGAATACCATCTCTTTTCAACAGGTCAGGTCTGCCCCAAAAACTTTTCCAATTGTCTATGAATTCTATATTATTTTGTGGACACCACTTAGACAACCAGCCATTGAGTGAGGACAATCTACTAAGTATCTCATTACTCCGGCAAACAGGAAGGGGTCCAGAGCAAATTACAGTGCCTGACATCGTACTTCACACACCTCTTTAACATTAATTTTAGTGATCTCCGACTGGGGAAGTCGAACATCATTAGTGCCGACGTGAATAATAATCTTAGAAAATTTACGATTAGCATTATCCAGCTTTGATGTCAGGTGCTCTGGCTCCCGGGCAAACATGTGACTATGGTGGCTGGTGTCTCTATTTTCACGTTCCATGTAATAGAATCGCCAGTATCTAGGGCACAATCAACAGGATTCTCAGTGGGTGTTTCACTGAGTGGGGAGAATCTGTTTGATGTTGTAATCGGAACGGAAGAGCGGAGTTTTGTCCCGCGACTACAGCGCCTCACCGTCACCCAATTGCCTTGCTGCACGGGCTCTACTTCAGCTGGAACCGAACAATGTAAAGAATTCACTAAGCTAGTCGCATCCAAAGCAGTATCTAAAGCCCTTGCATTCTTACTATCCTCGATTAAAGTTTGGATGTGTGTCTCTAATTCTGAAATCTTCCCCGTCAGCTTGACTATCTCCCTGTATTTATCACATGTAAATCCTGTGCTGACAGAGAAGGATATGCTAAACATGATGCATGAGGTGCAAGTGACAATAAGAGGAGAAGATGACATGACTTACCGTGTTTGTTGACTGATCCTACTCAACTAAGTTGTTTGATGGACCCCCCTATCTGAGGGTTGTCCCCTCCTAAAAAATATCATTAAAATATGTGTATTGTAAATAATACAATGATATATACTTAAAATAATTGTTTAAGTAGTAAAACAATACAAATGCAAACGGGGCAACACAATTTTTTTTTTTTTTTTTTTTTTTTTCACATTTTGAGTCCCCCTCCCTTGCCTCACAGTGCTTTGGTCCACTGCCTGCTCCCCTTTTACCTCACCAACAAGGTTTTTCAGTAGTTGTGAACCTCCAGTAAGTCAATGCTTTGTATTCACTTTAAACATCGGATGAAGTGATTATTTTCTCTTTAATACAGATGATGCTGCGTCATTAATAAATCATGACAATTTTTTTATGATAACCAACTTTTCTCACCTATGTAGTTATGTTAGCGATTATAACGTTTATCCTTGTTTTATACAGTCTATGCGTTTACATAGATTGTTTAAAACCGTTCCCTCACACACACCCATAGTGTGTACGCATACACGTTGTAGTCTTGTAGATTAGACAAGTGCGGGTGCGCACTTAGATTTTCACGCTTTCACTGTGTGATTTAGTTTATATCGTTTAATATTAGTTAATCTAATATAATATCACACAAATCTAATATAATATCACACCCATTGAAAACCATCAACAGGTAACCATCATCACCTGATCTCATTTCACTTTAGCTTTCTTTGCTCCTGCAAATGTGTTTAACAAACACACTGTCACAGCGGCCAAAAAACACAAAAGATATAATAAGAGTTAAGAGCCCAACTAATGGAAACACTAATCACTGTTATGGTGACTTCAAATGAAACACATTAGAGTTAAACACTTGTTAATTCTCAATAAAGACTTTTGTAGGCATCTGACAGAAATAAAGTCAGTCTGGTTAGTAATAAGTGAAGCTGGTAATGCTGTTTGTGGAGTTGTTTAATCCTCCTCTGCTGAGATCTTCACAGATTTAATGTCTTCTTTTATCTTCAGTTGATTTCATCTGAGGCTGTGGCTGAAGTCAGTTGTAGTTCTTGTGTTTCTGCTCATCTCTTTTTCTGCCCTTTCCTTCAGTGATTCTGCTTGTTAACAGGCTTATTAAGGCTGAAATGACTCCATATTTAATATACACAGATTTTGTGGCTCAGATAAGTTCCAGCTCTGGTTTATTTATTTTGCTCTTGGCTGACATGTGGCCAGAGGTGTAAAGTCCAGGTTCAGAAAGTAAAAGTCCTCCTCAGTATTTTGTTCCAATCATCTGGATTTGCTAATTCAGCAGGAGATAGAACTAATTAGTGAAATCAGCTGCTGAGTTCATGGGTGGAATAAACATATGGCAGGGCTTTTACTTTCTGACCCCTGGATTATACACTTCTGGTCGTGAACTTGCACGGCTTGGACTGCAAGCTGAGATCCGCGCCCAGAGACGAACGGACAGGCACAGATGCACGGCGACGGTCTCTTCGCGGAGGCATGTGCACAGAGCCATGGGCTTCCACCTCGTCCCTTTAGACGCACGCCGATTGTGATTGCAGACCCCGACTTTACCACGTAGAGTCCTCCTCCTCGAAGCAGCCTTGCGGCGGCTCGACTGCAAAACCAGACTTGCTTCCTTTTTACCAGAGCATTTCTCGTCAAGTCCAGCGTGTCCGTGAGAAGGACCGGTGCGTGGTGACGGCAAAGGACTATGGTCCCAGGCCTCGTCGTCACCATCGTTTCTGGGTGGGGGAGGGCTTAGATTCTTCATGCCACTGCGCAACCACTAGTGAAAAACTGCTTTAGATGTGTGTAATCTATACTGTTTATTTGCCATTTTAAGTCATGTTTAATATTAGTTTTTTCTTTATTTGCATATGAGATATGAAACTGAATGTAGTCAGATCATGTTATATTTCAATTCGTTTAATGACGTCAGTTTTGTGTCACAGAAAACCTAGAAATATGTTATTTTCCGGACAGTAAAATAGGTCTTGGAAATAATATTTTGTTATGGATTGAACAGATCCACTATTTACGGGGAATGTTAAAGTCTGAAAAGACTACTGACTATTTGTAGCCTGGGTTTCCCCATGCTGCTTTGTGCGCAGCGCGATTTTATTCACGCTGCTAGGCAGCCTGGATTCCATGGACTAGATTTTCACCTCAGCGAGGGAACCAATCACAGAACGGGGAGGGAGCAGCAAGACGATGACGACGTCTATGCGACACATTGAAGCAGTTTGTTTATATCTATGGATCTAACATGGCATCAGACGCTTTCGATGCAGCCTTAGATAGTTTAGAACGCAAGTTTATTTCGTCTTCTTCCTCGTTGAATTTCTCTCGCTCTACATACGTCATCTGGTATAATTGAAACGATTGGCTATGAACTACGTACAGGCGCATTTGATAGACATTCGTAGCATCCAATAAACGGCTCTGGGCATTCGTAAACCACGCCTCAAATACGAGAAAATGAACATGTGGTTCCCAGACCACGTCTCAATGAGAAAGAGGTCTGACGTTAGCCAGGCTAGACTATTTGTGCTGTCAGTTAAAAACCTACCAGTCACAGCATAGTGTTGGAAGTGTTGCATAAATGCATAAATTACAGCTCATCGTAATAAAGATAATAAAAACTAAATTCTCAGCCTACATTTCCTCTTTCCTCCTTCCAGGTGAAGAGATCTCTCAGACAGTCGAGCAGGCCATCAGTGGAGACTTCATGGGTCGCCTTATTGTCCAGCCCAGTGGATGTGGAGAGCAGAACATGATCTACATGACTCTACCTCTCATTGCCACTCATTATCTGGACAGCACCAATCAGTGGGAGGCTGTTGGCATGAACCGCCGTAGTGAAGCCATTAACCATATCAACACAGGTCAGCAGGATACAATAGTTATACAGAATCTGACTAGGATTTGAAATAAAAGAAGAAAAAGATTGAAAACAAAATAATATACAATTAATTTTTGCATTAAGGTTATCAACAGCAGCTGGGTTTCCGTAAACCAGATGGATCTTACAGTACCTTTAAAGAGAGCCCGAGCAGCACATGGTATTTTCATTTCATGCCCAGTTTCTCCTGTCATATTTTATCCTATATATGTTTTTTATGATTATTTGTAACAAACAATAATTTGTTAATATTTTGCAATTCTGTCTGTTAAAGGCTGACAGCATATGTGGCCAAAGTCTTCGCCATGGCCATTAACTTTGCTACTATAGAAGAAAATGTGCTCTGCAGCGCCCTCAAGTGGCTGGTTCTCCACAAACAACTGCCAGACGGCTCCTTTAAAGAGGACACAGCTGTAGTTCATGGAGAGATGGTGGTAAGTTGAATGTCCCTGATAGCAGACCAACAATGAATAAACATTTAATCAAGGTTTAAACTTCTTTAAGTTTAATTTTTTCCATCATATTTTTATTTCTAAGATGAAAAATAGATCAAGATTGACATAAAATCGATATTTGTTCAACTTAAATTAAATCACTTATTTTACATTGAATCAACATTGAAACAACAAATCAATCTTGCTTTATGTACAACAGGATCTTAAATTAAATCTTAAATAAATAGAATAAATCTTACTTTATTCATATACCGGTGAATCAAGTCCGTTTTGACGTCTTTCAAGCAGACATTATGCAGGGCTGAAATAAAAATGGTTTTGAAGCAAAAAGTCATTAACTTCAAAATCAATGATTAAACAACTCAGACAACTCAAAACAAACAGCATTACCCTCTTCAAATATTACTAACCTGTTTGATTTTATTTCTGTCAGACGTCTCCAAAAGTTCTTATTGAGAATAATCCGAGGTTTAGATGTTGATGTTGTATTGTTTAATTTGCAGTGACCATGATGGAGATCAGTGTTCGCTTTAACTGTACTCTTGACTCTTGACTCGATAACATTAGTTTTTGTCTGGCTGCTTTAACTGTGTGATTGTAAAGCACTTTTGTTATAACAATAAAAGCTAAGAGTAATATGATCAGGTCATGCTGGCTATAAATACTAATGATGACACAATTATGATAATAGTTATGAAACAAGCCTGACTCACTGATCTCATGCAGTTTAATTCCATATAGAATGTGTGATGTATTATTAATACTAATTACAACAATCAGTTATGAATTATTTGAGTGATGCAATAAAAAAGCATAACTTAGAAATCAACAATCAGCATATGAATCTCAACAATGGTGACAAACGGCTGTCTTTCAAATTCCCTCTGCATGCAATAGGACAGCGCTACAACCAACCAGAGCGTTTTCCCAACAGCGGAGCTTAGTTGATAGATTAAACTTTTGCCATATCTGGCCAGCAAAACTACAAACACATCTTCCTTTTTTAAGAATGACTTAAGAGCCGTTCTTTGTTCTTTTCTCAAAGAAAAGCTTAACTCCAAGTCCTCCAGAGTCGCGGCCAAAGCCGATCGACCGCTGTTCGCCAGCAGCAGCTCTTCTTTGTTTTCAAGTAGCAGGGAATTCCCGCCCACTGACTTTATACACGATGTGATTGGCCTGACTAGAGTTTGGTTTATCCAACTTGAAAAGTCAACGGAGAGTTGATAGACGACACTGGCTGCAAAATAAAATGTGCTACCGCTAGGGTGCGTCTAGATTTCTAGGCTAACCCAGCATGCATTGCGGCAAGACGATTTTTGTTGATTGTTACCATTGTTGAGATTCATGTGCTGATTCTTGATGTCTGTGTGTCTGAATAATGCATAAGTTCAAAAATGTTTTGTGCATCTTTACATGTCTTTGTAATAACTAGTTACCATAACACTGCTGGATCTCATGCTGTAGAATCACAGGGCAACTATAATCTAAAATAAAAATGACCAACACATTATTAAAAAATTAGACACTGGATGAGATCAGAGGTTCAGGCCACTAAATCAACAGTTACACAAAATCACCTGATCATATTTTTACTTGTCTTTTTACCCATAATTTTTTTTCCATTACAGCAGCCAGAGAAAAGTTAATGTCAAAAGGTCAGGGGTCAAGAGTCCAAATAAAGCAAACACAAATCACAATGATGGTAAAGTCAAACTGGTTTGTAATAAGTAAAGATGGCAAAGCTGGTTTTGGTGTTTTTGTAAGATGCAGTTAGTTTCCATAACCCTTGAAGAATCTGCATCTATTTCACAGGACATTTGTTTCCATGATTTTAATAAACCAAGAAAAATCACACAGCCAGTGATCATCATACATATTAGTTATTTGAAAAAAAAAATTATATATATATATATATGATTTGATATTTTAATAATAAAATGTTTGTTTTATGGGGGAAAAACTGTTGCATCCAACCCCAAATAAAATTATAATTAATATTACTATTTATTATAAAACACTGCTTACATTTTTGTAATAATTACAATAATATACATTAGTAATGCAATTTATATTGCTATCTTATAATATTTTAAACTCATGCATGTTTGGTGACCACTGATTAATAACCCTAGTAGAAAGGGCTACATTTGCAGACTTATTATGAAAGCATGTGTTTTTTTATTTTATTTTTTATTTTTGTTTTTTTTTCGTGATACTGTTTATTTGTGCTTTATTTCAGGGTGATGTACAAGGTAAAGATGCTGATGCCTCTCTGACAGCCTTTGTTGTGATTGCCATGCAAGAGGGCAGAGAGATCTGTGCTAGATCAGTTGGTGTAAGTACAGCTCTTCCACTGTTTTGTTCATCAAAAACTATAAATGATATATTAACAGTTGATTTTTTTTTCTCTTGGGTTTAACCTCTTATACTGTTATGTTTACCGAAAACAAAACACTTTTCCTGTTGATTTTAACATTGTACACACAATTTATAGAGTCTGGCTGAAAGTATCAGGAAGGCTGCTGCATTCTTAGAAGGTCGACTTCCACAACTGATCAATCCTTACGCTGTTGCGATGACGTCCTACGCCATGGCCAATGTTGAAAAACTCAATAAAGAGATCTTGATGAAACATTCCACCCAAGGAGAAGGTCAGTCACACCAACAAGTCATCAAATGTGTTGTGCTTCATATAACATTGAACAATAAAATAAACCAGAGTGGAAATTCTGAAAGAATTATGTAGGTTTTGTGGTGTAATGATCGCTGCCTGTTGGTGTCAATAACAGTAGAATGAATAGAGTGGGAACAGCAACACAAATAGTTCATAAATAAGCCAAAGCATCATGTATACAGCAGGTGTACATCATGCAGCATTTTACATGGTAAAAGCCCACACAGATATGAAGTTGTAGCGAAGTGATTGTTAGCAATGTAAATTTACTTCATTTACTTTATAACGTTACCCCGGAGACAAAGTTTTATAATTATTGCAGCAATATTCAACTTTACACAAGAAGAAATCCTATAAAGAGAAACAACTTACCTATGGCATGGGAGTGCTCAAGGGTCTGTTGTCCGACCAGGAGATTGACTGGCTTCCCATCCTCCAACAAGCGCACATAAACAATTTTGCATTCGGTGTTGGATATATCAGTGTCTCCGTCTATTAGAACGGCTACCCAGCTAGAAATGTTTTGTTCTAAAAATGTTCTGAGAACATTACCATGAAGTTCTAATAATGTTTTCAGCGGGTAGTTTTATTTTGGTTCCCAGACTGTTCTCCTAAAAGGTACACAGCAAAAACTCCAGTGATAAAAAGTTAATGAGATAATTACGTGATTAGTTGAGTGATGATTGAGCATTATTGAAGACGCCTGATGTTAACAAGCACAGAATCACTGAAGGAGAAAATCACAAAATGTAAGTCACCATTATGGTGATCAGTGTTTGCTTTAGTTGGCCTCTTGACCCTTATATGTTTACTTTAGAATTTGCTTGGCTGTTGTTATTGATTTATAACAGTCAAATGAACAAAGAAAAAATGTGATCATTACATTCAAATGTTTTCTTTAAAACATTAACCAAACTTTAGGGAATGTTAGATAAAGTTCTGAGAACGTTCCCTGCTAGCTGGGAAGCTCGATGGTCTGGATCAGCATATGTGAGCAGAGTAACAGATTCCCCTTTATGCTCCAGCTTCATCTCCACACCTGTTTTTTTATCCCCGTTTTGTGTTTGAATCAGCCGGTAGGTCCTGGACTGTCGCTGGACAGCATCATCACTCTCTAGAGGCGACGGCCTATGCTGTGCTGGCACTTGTGAAGGACAAAGACTTTGATAAAGCAGGAGAGGCAGTGCACTGGCTGGGCAGACAACAGTCTTATTATGGTGGATCTGGCACCACACAGGTACACTAACATCTCATCATCTGACTTTAGCTTGAGTTGACAGTAGCAGTAGTAGTAGCTTGAGCTTAAAAAAAAAAAACAGTAAATCTGTCAGAAGCCTTCAGAGGCCTTGGACTATTATTATTATTCTATTGTTTTCTCGTAATCTCGACATAGAAATGATTAAGTCGTGATAACAAGAAAACAACTTTTGTTAAAGGGAATGTGTATTTAAAATGGGTCATTTATGTAGAAGAAATGTGAAATTATTTCTGAATTTGGAGCTTTCTAGACTGAGAAAAGCCAGAACATGTATTTTTGGCTCATGTGGATGAAAGACAACAACTCCTAGAATGCACTTGATTTTGCTGCCCTAGGAGGCCACTCCCAAGCCACGCCTACCAGTAAGAGAGCGCAGTTAAACAACAAGTCTAGGCTTCTAGTGAGTCTCCGTGATGAGTCTGCCCGGGATTTCGAGATCGCCCAAATCTCCGGGATTCAGCTTTTGCGTTCTACAGTCGCCATTCATTATGTTTACTGTGGCGAGCAGGACGAGACTAAGGGCCATGGGAGAACGACGCGAGGCCGGTGACGTGATTACTGCAGGGCTTAAAGTATTCCGGCGGGGGGCCGGATTTCCGGCTTGAGTGCAGGTCCGGCCTCCGGCGCAGGCAAAATTTATTTATCAGGCTGCAAATTACAGTCGG
The DNA here is from genome assembly GCF_963993115.1 of Abramis brama. NCBI lineage: Eukaryota > Metazoa > Chordata > Actinopteri > Cypriniformes > Leuciscidae > Abramis > Abramis brama. The sequence goes on along the minus strand of NC_139964.1, from coordinate 21,852,450 downwards.
AGGCACTTTAATCTGACTTGAATAACACACCGGTCCCCTTCAACCTACCTGTCACCACTATTGCCACCCGCTGGAGAACTCGACTGTTATATATTTGTCCCGATTTTCCGCGCATTTGTGAAAAAAAAACTTGCCTTTCCTGCACTTCTTACGGTCCCTGAATGCATCTCACACGCACTCTGAATGCATCTAACGTGCTTCTCTCGGAAACCAAAACAATGACTATGCGGATGCTGTAGCTAGTGCTAATGGCTTATTTACAACTTTAAACATCTAAAAGAAGCGGCGATGGGCGCAGGGCAGGTGGAAGACAGGCCTGTTGTTGTGGATTATGCAAAAGAAGTTTTGCAAAATGGACGCTAATGATCGACCAGACAAGTCATCGGATAAAGAGGCGAAGAGCAGCAAGTTCTACGACTTATCCACAGTGAGTGTAGAGTTTATATGCTTGCGTTGCCGCGCTTATCACCGGCGCTAAAATAAGCACTAAAAGGCTCTGTCGCTCTCATGAATTCATTCGCTGCATCGGATCTGTCCATCCCCGGTACCCCGCACGAGAGCAATATGCTAATGAGACTACATGAGAAGTAGGACATATTATTTATTATTTTATCAATATGAACAGTTTAGATGCCCTTCAGACTTGCAGTGTAGAGATGTAGGCCAGGAATATATAAGATTTTATAGAGCTGTGCTTCCAAAACAGTGGACCAAGCCCAAAGCATGTAGTTGACAGTTATTTAAAAATTTGGTTTGGCTTATTAAAAGTTTCCTCAACACCTCACTCTGGGTAGTGCCACCCCTTTAAAAAATTTCTGTGGCTCCGCCACTGTGCTGGAAACCACTGTATTGTGTGTTTTAGGTATTCTTTGCCAATAAAATGTATTCAAATCTGAATTACATAACATTGTATTGGCTAGGGATGTCCCAATACCACTTTTTCACTTCCGATACCGATGCCGCAGCTTTGGCTATTTGCCGATACCGATATCAATCCGATATTTTTATTTTATTCTTGAACTAATACTAATACTAATAAAATATAATGGAAGCACTTTGCTCAATTAGCCACATAAAAACATCTCACTCAAATGGAGAACAAATACTTCTCCAGTATATAGTCCACAACAACAGTTGATAATGAAAGACTGCCAGCCTTTATTCAAAAGACCTTGAGATATGTTTGGTAACCTGAATGAATTTAAAATTAATTTGCTATATTTCAGATCAATATATTTGTTTCCTTAAAATTTTAATTAACTTTAACTTTATTCTCATCTGAATTATAAATAACTTATTTCTGTATAAAATAATACTACTTTTAAAAACACATTTGATTTTCTTTTTTATTCAATGTAGAATGTGTAACTTAAAAATAAACAGATTAGTGCTCTGTTTTAGGACAATAAATGAAAACCAATGCAATGATTAATGTCCAAAAGATGAGATCATTTTTGCTTTTAAACAGCGTGTGTGTGTGTGTGTGTGTGTGTGTGCGTGTGTGATTTTGGTTGGGTGACAGTTACAGTTTGACAAGAGTTTACAGTTTGACAAAAGCACAATGTTGTGTTTTACACAAATATGAGTAGGCTAAACACTTTTTGCAGTTTTAATGATGTCCTGTATGAAAATGACGGAGTATGTTTCCACTGTTCGATCGCGCCCGTGCCTCTCTCTCTCTGACACACACACACACACACACACACTCCAGCATTGCAATCTTGACATCGCAGCCTGTTCATTTTGCTGCGTTCACACCAAACGCGAATAGAGCGTCAAATTTGCGTCTATCGCGTCTAGTTCGATGCTTGAACAGTTTGAATCCATTCGTGCGTCCAAAGCGAATAGGACGCGCCGTGCGCGTATAATGATAAAGTGAGCGTTTGAAGCGATATAGACGCGCGTTCAGAGCTAAGGCGGGCTACAGATTAGGTGTCCCTAAAGAACCCGCATATGCTCGTATCTAACAGTAACGTTAACGGTTCCACCCCTAATGGGTATCGGATCATAGGTATCGGATAATTTTTTTTCTCCCCTCCGATATCCGATCTAGCGTTTTGGGCCAGTATCGGCACGATACCGATGCCGTGGATCGGATCGGGACATCCCTAGTATTGGCTGTCAATCACGATGGGAGAGTAGACGAGTTACAGTATGTCCACCATATCTTGTGGGGGTTTTGCATTAAGCCATTTGTGGTGCCCTTACCACATTGTGCCTCATATACTGTAAATGTTAGACCCAGTGACAGGCTGCCATGAAATGGCTTGCATAATACTAAGTAAGGAGGCCACAATATTTTTGACTCATGGCTGAAGTTAAGTTTCTCCAGCTCTCCCAAGGTTGGCAAAAAAAATGCATCTCAAAATGCATCAGATTGATGCTTTAGAATATGGAATTTTCAAAATTTTCTTCCCAGGGGATCATGCCCCCGGACCCCCCTAAAGGGGTAATATCCTTCTCACCTTTTTCACCCCTGACCCGTTTTCATGCCTGAAACGGGCTTGGTAAAAGTCCTGGTTGAGCCACAGAAAGTTCAGGCTCAGGATTTTTTTTCACTTTAAGCCCTGTTACTGATGAGCAGGGCCACACGGAATCTGCTGACTTTTTTTGTGATTTCTGTGTGGAATTTTTGGGAAAATCTGCGGAATTAGGCGGAATGGTTTTAAATGTGTTACAGGTGCAATGTGTCATATTTCTGAGGATCTATTGACAGAAATGCAATATAAGATCCATAACTATGTTTTCAGTGGTGTATAAAGACCTTACTTAATGAAACGTTATGTTTTTATTACCTTAGAATGAGTCATTTATATCTACATAACCGCGGGAACCCCCTTCTATGAAGGTCGACATATCATGACGTCATGTTTCTACCGTAGCCGAAAGCGAACAAACAGCGCTAAAGAAACCTCATTGCTTGACTTGCTACTCTCTGCTGCTGACTCAGACAACAACATCTTTTGTCTTACGTCGGCCACCGTAGCTTCTCCTTCGAGTTTGAAAACGGAGGGATAGGCCGTCAGTGACTGGCTGTTTGCAATTCGCAAATCACACACTGCACCTTTAAACAGATCTTAGAGTATTGGAACTGAAAATATTACAAAATAAAATATTAAATATTCACTTCTTAATTTTTATTTAAGGTTTACAATACAAATACAAATAGAAAAAGAACATTTGATCTATGTTATTGTCCATACACTAAACAGCGGAGAAAATTGCATTGTGCACAGATCATTAAACAAGTAATTGCATATAATTTAAGAACAGGGCAAAATAAATATCAATATTAAAATAAATAAAGTATATAAAGTAATGAACTACTTTTAAGAGCTATAAATTACTTTTAAATAAATAAATAAATAAATACTGGTGTGACAATCAGTTACAGAACAGTTCATTAAATACATAAATACATAAAAATATAATTAAATAAATATATTAATAAATACATTCATATAAAAAAAAAACACTAATTTACTATTTTACTACTAATTTAGCATCAGAAAAAGTCATTTGACGTCAGAAAAGCTACTGAATGTGTGTGGAGTTTGGAGCTTATTTTGAGTCTCTGCTGTTGAATTTGGCAATCAGCATCATCTTAACATTGTCCTCGGTTAGGCTTCGTCTGTGCTGTGTCAGAAGAGAAGAATAGTGGGAAAAAAGTCTCTCCACATCCACTGAAGTAGTGGGCAGATGCAGGTACAGTGCAGCCAGTGGGGCAAGTGTTGGCATTCGATCTTCCCTTGCAGCCCACCACTCCACTGCACTAACCTCGCCTGTATCACTCTTGTCCATACAGATGTAGCGATGCCACTCCTCTGCAGACACCTTGCTCAAAGCAGGGACAACTTGGACATAACTCTGCATATCAGGTTTTAAGCCAGATACCTTGGCTGGATCAAAGATTGGGAGGGCTTTAAATAGTTCAGTGGAAGGATGTCTCTCCATCACAGCCTGAAGCTTGGTAGAACATTGTGCCATTGCTTCTTTAAACATCTCAGAACAAGTGTACCGCTCATCATCATTTAACTCCTTCATCTGCTCTCTGGTGCGGGGACGCCAGTCCTCAGCCTCTGCGGTGCGCCCATACTCAAACAACATGCTGAGGTCCTCTAGCTGACTGAAGATGGTGGCAGCCACGGGTCTGGAGGTTTCTTCAAGCTTGACCAGGGTGGCAAGTATATCGGAGCTATGCTCAACAATGAAGGTGGCCTGGATTTTCATGAGTTTTCCGTTCTCCTCTAACAGAACTCTAAGATCCCGCACAGCTTTAGAGGACAGTGGCAGCGTTTGGATGAAGCCGTGCAAAATATCAATGTTTTCTGCCAGATATTGCACAGCTTTTATCCAGGAACCCCATCTTGTCTGGACAGCAAACACTGGCATGAGAGGAGACAGACCCTGCTGCATCATGAAGGCCCTCAATTCAAGACGACGCTGGGGTGACTGGCAGAAAACACGCTTTACCAAACCACACATCCGGTTCAGTTCTTCAAATGTCTCTGGAAACACTGCTAAAACTAACTGCAGAAGATGTGCAAGACAGGTGACATGTACGGCATTGGGAAAGAGGCCATAGAGAATCGTGTTATATGCTTTTTTCATATAACTTGCAGAATCTGTGACAAAAGCCCATACATCATTAAAATCAATGTTGTTGGAGTTAAGACAGGAGATGACAGCCTGCGATACGGTGCTGAAATTAACCCGATCCAAAAAAACGAGATCTGCTGCAACAGGTGGCTTGCCCACTGGCTGGAGGAGAATAGCAAGAGCACAACGTCCGCAAGCATCTGTTGTTTCATCTGCAATTACATAAACAGGACTTCCATTTACAGCCTGCTTGATGTCCTCCAAATACTGAGGAAATAAGTGTGGAAGATAATCAGAGCGTAGGTGAGATGGAGCTGGAATTGACCCTCCCTGTTTGCAGTACTTCTGTAAAAATGAGGAAAATTTTGAGGTTTTTTCCAGAGGGATGTCGGCTTCAATGAAGGTCTTTATGAAATCATAAATGAACTCCTTTCTTTCAGCTGTAGATGGAGTCTTAGACATACAGGAGGCCAATGTCTGTGTTCTGAATGATGCTGGGGGGTAAAAAAGTATTTTATTTTTTTAGGGGGCTATTTTAATTCCAAAGCCAAGGGAACTTTATCAGGATGCATAGTATCCGGAGAACATTCATTTATTTACGATACATTATTCATTCACAAAGAGAATTGATGCCCTTGAAGGTTAGAGTTTTCCTCATTTTATTGATTAAGGCATTAAGATTTCCAAAAGATGATTTTGTATTCCTCTTTTAAGTCAACTTTAGCATGGGTGTGTTCACTTATGCTAAGCACTATATGTGTATGTGTGTGATTGTGTGTGTGTGTGTGTGTGTGTGTGTACTGTTCACAAGTTTGGGGTCGGTACGATTTGAAATGCTTTTAAAAGTCTCTTCTGCTGTGTTGCACAACAGAGGTTTACTGGTTAAATAAAATAATGTGAAATGGTTTGATTTTACTTAAAACATTTATAATAAATAAATATAGTACTATTAGCCTATCAATATTACTTTGAGAAGTACGTTCGATTGTATAGTATATTTCTGTGATCATTAATATTCATCAAGTTAAACCGAACTTTTATTTTGACGGGTTTCTGAGTGTATCTGATGCTGAAATGCAGAACGTCGTGTAATCAAATCTGCGGCACTCATTTACAGAGACTCGCAAAACTATCAGACTTTAATAGCAGTCTTTAATATTCACAGACACTAGTCAATTAAGCGATTTGATATTATAATCGGCAATGAGACAGAGTAGTTATTTCCACTTTGCGCCGGTATTGCGGTAGCAATAAACACAAATAAACACAACCCAGCACTGTTCTCATCATGATTACTTTTTATTATTTTTCAACACAAAGAAAATAAAACTTTAAATAAACTTGCCAAGAGCACTCCTCTTTCTATTCGTGTGGCGAGCGGATTTGAGATGTTCCAGTGCCGTCTGTCGCCTCAGGTAATCAACGGAGTGTTGACAGGCTTTACAAAACATAACTCCGCCATCTTCATAAAAATCGTTTGCAAATTCTTTTGCTCTGTCCTGTGCCGTGATTTTGACAGACAAGTGACGTTTCCTTAATTCCTCCGCGTTCAGTTTTATTTTAGACATTTTCAACTTTCACTCTCTCATAAAATGTAAACATCAATCAGCGCAGCCTACTACCCCCTCACAATCGTGTGCGCGCGCGCGCAGGTTGTAGCCTGTCAATGACTGACACTACATTCCGGGGAAAACTGCGGAAATCTGCGGAGGTTTCTGCGGGAGTCATCAGTGATGAGCGACACCTGTGAGACGCACCGGTCTCATATCTCTCATGGAGGAGTGGGAATTTTCTTAGCAATGTTAAAACGCACATCAACCGATCACTTGTTTAGCGTTCATGTAAACACTACATTCAGATTCACCAATCGGAATGAATTCAGTTAGATCAGGGCTCGCAAAATTTCTAAATCGCTGGTAGCCCTTCCAGGGTTCCCGCGGGATCTTAAAAAGTCTAAAATTCTGAACTTTAAATTTAAGGCCTTAAAACGTCTTAAAAACGGCCAGATTTTCATCCGTGGTCTTAAATTTCATTTAGTCAAGTCTAAAAAAGGTTTTACCCTCGTTCATTTCCAGTAACGCTGGCTGCAGAAAGTTATTACAAAGTAGCAAAAAAGTATCAAATCGTAGCCTACAAAAGCGGAGCTCGATCAAGCCCCGAAGTGACAGTGGAAGGAAATGCGACTGGCCCTGGCACGCACTAGCACGTCTGCTTTTGGCCCGACAGTGGAAACGCGGCTATTGAAAGCTCAGTCAACATGAAGGATGGGGTTTCTCTTCTCCATAAATATCTTGTAGCAGAGCTACAGCAAGCGTTTTTCGGTGGTGGAAATCCATTAGCTACTAAAACTTGCGCAGTGCATGGTTGCATAACAACGACAGATGCCACGGGAAAATTGGACCAAATTTTACTATTAATAATAAAAGATAAGCTAATGTGCATTGTAAATCTCAGTAATTTATCTTTTTTGACTCATTCTTTTTATAAAACGTTCACATGTACAAGCTACGTTAAATAAAAGTAAGGTGCATAGTCACTGCTTTCCTGGTGCTCGTGTTTCTGAAATCGCTGCTCACGTTCCCGAGATTCTGAACGAGCGCGTCGGAACTGTGGTCCTGCACGCGGGAGGGGCCGACATCAGGCTGCGACAGACAGAGGTTCTGAAGAAAGACTTCAGGAATCTGATCGATACGGTACGCAGCACATCGCCTGATATAACGATCATTGTGTCAGGACCGCTTCCCACGTACCGACTAGGTCATGAAAAGTTTAGTAGATTATTCGCGCTAAATGAATGGTTAATGTCATGGTGCAATGAGCAGAAACTGCTCTTTGTAAATAATTGGAATCTGTTTTGGGAGCGTCCTAGGCTCTTCCGCGCTGATGGCTTACACCCAAGCAGATTCGGATCGGATCTTCTGTCAGATAACATCTCCAAAATGTTAAATACCTTTTGACTAGTAACCAAAAGTTCAAATCATAGTCTCTGCTGCACCAAATTAACTGATATAAATAGTGTAGAACATTGCATAGAAACTGTGTCTATTCCTTGTTTAGTGAGATCAAATAATAAATCTACTGCAGGATCTAGAAAAAATCTAATTGTTATTAAACCAGAAAATGTTGCTATTAGTAACCAAAAACAATTTCTAAAGCTAGGTCTTCTAAACATTAGATCACTCACACCTAAGGCAGTTATTGTAAATGAAATAGTCACGGATAATAGCTTCGATGTACTTTGCCTTACTGAAACTTGGCTTAAACCTAATGATTATTTCGGTCTAAATGAGTCTACTCCATCAGGATACTCCTATAAGCACGAACCCCGTCTGATTGGTCGTGGCGGCGGTGTTGCAGCGGTCTATAGAGATATTCTCAATGTTACTCAGAAAACGGGTTATAAGTTTATTTCGTTTGAAATACTTGTACTAAATGTTACGCTCTTAGATGTTAGAAAAAAATCCATATTATCTCTAGCCTTGGCTACCGTATATAGACCGCCTGGGCCTTACGCTGATTTCCTAAAAGAGTTTGCAGATTTTCTCTCAGATCTATTGGTCAATGTAGATAAAGCATTAATTGTTGGAGATTTTAACATACACGTAGATAATCCAAATGATGCGTTAGGGGCTGCGTTTATAGATTTATTAAATTCCTTTGGGGTCAAACAAAACGTCACCGGACCAACTCATCGTCTTAATCACACACTCGATTTAATTATATCATATGGAACCGATCCAACCGATATAGATATCATTCCACAAAGTGATGATGTCACTGACCATTACTTGGTAACTTGCATATTACGTACTGCTGTAATATGTCATGCTGCGCCGCGTTTTCGACCAGGCAGAACAATCCTTCCATCCACCATAGATAATTTCTCGAGTTGCTTGTCTGATCTGTCTCAGCTGCTGCCTGAACCCAAACAAACAGATGAACTAGAAGAACTAACTTAGCACTATGAGCACCATTCTCTCTAGAACATTGGATGTTGTTGCACCCGTTAGATTAAAAAAGGTCACAGAGAAAATTAAAGCACCATGGTACAATAATACTACGCATGTTCTAAAGAGAGAAACCCGTAATTTAGAGCGTAAATGGAAACAAACTAATTTAGAGGTCTTTAGAATCGCGTGGAAAGACAGTATGTCACGTTATAAAAAGGCCCTAAAAGCGTCCAGGGCTGAGCATCTCCGCAAACTAATAGAAAACAACCAAAACAATCCTAGGTTTTTATTTAACACCGTGGCTAGACTAACAAATAAACAGACGTCACCCGAACAAAATATCCCGTTACAGTTTAGTAGTAATGATTTCATGAACTTCTTCACTGAGAAAATAGAAAACATCAGAACCACAATTGTAAACGTTCAATCCTCAATCGCACCTTATAATTCAGCCTCAATTTTCCCCCCGCAAGAACAATTACAGTGCTTTACAACTATAGAACAAAAAGAGTTAAATAAACTTATCACTTCATCTAAAACAACAACATGTTTATTAGATCCTATACCAACTAAACTACTGAAGGAAGTGTTACCTGTAGTGGAAGAGCCTCTCCTCAATATTATTAACTCGTCTTTATCTTTAGGTTATGTTCCAAGAACATTTAAACTGGCAGTGATAAAACCTCTCATTAAGAAACCACAATTAGACCCGCATAATCTAGCAAATTATAGACCCATTTCAAATCTACCTTTTATGTCTAAAATACTAGAAAAAGTTGTGTCCACTCAACTGGGCTCTTTCTTGCAAGAAAATGATATCTATGAAAAGTTTCAGTCAGGATTCAGGCCGCATCATAGCACTGAAACTGCGCTCGTTAAAATCACAAATGATTTACTCTTAGCTTCTGACCAAGGCTGCATCTCAATACTAGTTTTACTTGATCTAAGTGCTGCGTTCGATACTATAGATCATACAATACTCTTAGATCGACTACAAAATTATACTGGTGTTCAAGGACAAGCATTAAGCTGGTTTAGATCATACTTATCAGACCGCTACCATTTTGTCTATTTAAATGGAGAAAAATCGATCATAATTCCAGTAAACTATGGAGTGCCGCAGGGATCTGTGTTGGGCCCTCTGTTATTCTCAATATATATGCTGCCACTTGGAAATATTATAAGGAAACATGGAATTAGTTTCCATTGTTATGCTGATGACACTCAAATATATATTTCATCACGGCCGGATGAAAACGCTAAATTATCCAAATTGACAGAGTGTGTTAAAGATATAAAAGATTGGATGACGCGTAATTTTCTATTATTAAATCCAGACAAGACAGAGGTAATACTTATCGGTTCAAAAAACCGCCCACAGAACCTCTCACAATACAACTTTGACATCGTAGGATGTCCTGTTACTTTATCCTCTACAGTAAAAGACCTGGGTGTTATACTCGATTGTAACCTGTCTTTTGAAAATCATATTTCGTATGTTACAAAAACAGCCTTTTTCCACCTTAGAAACATTGCTAAGCTACGTAACATGCTATCAGTTTCTGATGCAGAAAAGTTAGTTCATGCATTCATGACCTCGAGACTAGATTACTGTAATGCTTTATTAGCCGGTTGTCCTGCATCCTCAATAAACAAGCTACAGTTAGTCCAAAATGCAGCCGCTAGAGTTCTTACTAGATCAAGAAAATATGATCATATAACACCGATTTTATCATCACTACATTGGCTACCTATAAAGTTCCGTATTAATTATAAGGTATTGCTACTGACTTATAAAGCCCTAAACGGCTTAGCTCCAGTCTATTTAGCGGATCTTCTATCACCCTATAATCCATCGCGCTCTTTAAGATCAATAAATTCAAGGCTTTTGGTCATACCTAGGATATCCAGATCAACCAAAGGAGGGAGAGCATTTTCACATTTGGCTCCAAAACTCTGGAATAGTCTTCCTGATACTGTTCGTTGCTCGGACTCACTCTCCCAGTTTAAAACTAGATTAAAGACGCATCTTTTCAGCCAGGCATTCATATAATATTGTTAATCTCACAGTTTCAAACTACAATCCGGCCTCTAGTTCATAAATGCCAGAGGAGAACTGGCCCCCGACTGAGCCTGGGTTCTCCCAAGGTTTTTTTTTTTTCTCCATTAGGTCACCTGATGGAGTTTTAGGACACCATTAGGCCGCTTGATGGAGTTTTTCGGTTCCTTGCCACTGTTGCCTTTGGCTTGCTCAGTTGGGGATATTTTGGGGATATTTAATTTTATTCTATCAATCAATAAATTCCACTAGAAACAAACTTTGTTGTATTATTTTATTTTAATACTGTGAAGCTGCTTTGATACAATCTGTATTGTGAAAAGCGCTATACAAATATACTTGATTTGATTTGATTTGATAAAAAAAAAAAACGATTTAAAGGCTGAAATATGTGAGGTTTATCTTTTTATAAAACCTTTTTTTGTCAAAACTTTATTTGAACTTGTACATGTTAGTAGATAACATGTTGCAAGACACTCTTTTAAAATCTGGCCATCATTTTTAATGTTATTATTTTAATGTTTATGTAAACAAAAAGTGCATATTGATGCTAATTTTATTTGTTATTTGCTGGTTTTCGACATAAAACTTGGTGAATTGAATTCATTGTGTAGTATTAGTTCGTTTTGAAAGTTTGTTTTAGCCTATTTTCATTTTGGGCATAAGGTTTTGGGCATTTGGCACGTTGTTGGGTGTGGAAGGTTACTAATGTGATTGCTTTATCTGTAAATTAAATTAATGCTTTTTCAATGACTGAATTCATTGAAATAAAATGATTTCTCAGAATTTCTTTGATTTTAATATTTTTTGGTAATGTGCCGTTGTGTAGGTCTTAAATTTCAATCTTTATGGTCTTAAAATGTCTTAAAAATTTGACTTACTGTAACCTGCAGAAACCCTGCCCTTCAGGCAGGCACTCTTCAGATTTTGGTAGCCCGAAATTAATTTTACTAGCCCAGATAAAAAGACAATTTTTAATGTAGAAAATTGGTTAGGAGTCAAAACAATGAATCAAAAACTTTTTCAAAACACAAAATAACAACAAATATGCATCTGGTTCTTACTGAACTGAAATGTGTATGACCAGTATGGAACATGAATCAGTCTGTGTCTGTGGCTCAGCCCCCAATGAGGGTATGATGAAAAAAAAAATGAAAAAAAATAACACTTTAGTTTATGGTCTAATGCTCACTATTAAGTTTCATTAACATGCAGATGCCAGGGTTTTATCATCACTGAGGTCCCTAATGTGAGGTAGGGTAGGCTAGTCACGGGGGTTTGGGGGCATCCCCGAGAAAGTTTTGAATTCTCTGATCTACATATGTGACCCGATCTGGCGAAATGAGTCGGAAGTCGCAACGTTCCATTTTAAGATATGGGCCGTTTATGTGGAAAAACAATGAAATACTTTTTTTTTTTTTTTTTTTTTTTTTGTGCTAAATTTCAAAGAACAGACATTCAAAAATAATCTCCTAAAGTTTCGTAGTCCAGATAATTGAGTAAAGGTATTTAAATGACTATTAAAGTTTACAAAGTTTTACTAAATTCGCTGGAAATGAATATTGCTTTTCTCAACTCCTCTCGTCACCTCTGAGCATTTCCCGGGTATCCCCTGAAACGTCTCTGCTCTCCAAATATGGTGTTACACGTTGTATAGAACCAATCAAAAAGCTTAGAAATGTACACAAACGCTGATCATTTGTCAATGGGAAGCCCCATTTCGACTGACCGGCACGCGATTGGTCCAGCGATCCTCCTGTCAGACTCGCGGCGCTCTGTGTAAACAAGCTAGCAGATCTCCTCAGAAAGATTAAATATTATTAATTTGAGAAATGTCGCTGTCAAAAGAGAGCAAAGTCGCCAAAAAGTCGCCAAAAGCGTTGAACTCACTTGAGGCTTCTAACCTAAGCTCTGCTGCTGGTCATCAAGAGTGGCTAAGGCTAGTCAGTGATTGTTTTGGATCTGGAGACGTGTCATCCTCTGATGATTTATCGTGTATGGATGTGAGTGAGTGCAATTATTCTGTGAGTGTATTTATCTGCAAGGAGAATCCATTACAATGTGTTTGATTTATTTTAACCCAATATTTAACTGTTGGTATATCCGTTATGAATATGTTACACTGTTATTGTCAACTAGCCTACACAAAGATATGATTGCATAGGCTAACATTATTTGTTCTCGGTTTCCTTGTCTCTCTGCCTCTCTCACTTTCTCTCTCTCTCTCTCACACACACACACACACACACACACACACACAGAGACACAGACACACAATACACACACACACACACAGAGAGAGAGAGAGAGACACACAGACACAGACACACACACACACACACACACACACACACACACACACACACACACACACACACACACACCCTCTCTCAAGCAAAACTGTAGCACCTCTGTTCAATCTTTCTGATTTTAGTAAAGGTTTGTAAAAGTGCCTTTTAAATTATTTATTCAAATAAAAACTTCAAAATAATTTGAGCTTCAGCCTGGTATAATAGCATATATTAATGTCTTTGGTCAAATTAAGCTGTACAATAAATAGTTCATCCCTTTAAATGCAATGGATTTTGAAAGATATCAACAAAAAACGGGCAAAAAACTTTAAAAGCGATTTTCTCAGGTTTTCAATTGGAAAAAGAGGGCAGACGACCATAATTCAAATGTGTATATATTTACAACCATTCAAGGTATGACTTTGACTAGGATATCATTTGAAAGCTTATGGTCTCCTCTTTCCAGTAATACCAAAATATCAGTTTTGAAATTTGGGTCACTGTGACTCATTTTGCTGGATCAGGTCACATATGTGCATTTTGAGATGTTTTGAAGGCCAAAAAAAAATTGGAAAACAATAGCTTTAAAACCATGTAAGTGGGTAGCTGATTATTTTTCTCTCCTCATGCAGCATCACACTCCTATTGTCTTTGTTTTTCTCTTGTTCTGTCTCTTCCCCTCCTAAAGCTGAGTTTTGACTGATAAAGGCTTTTCATTTTTGTCTGTCAGTGAAGTAAACATAGGGTCAACTGATTCATTTTCTCAGACGCATTCATTTACTGAAAGCTACTAAGTTTATTAAATTCATTCACAGTATGTACACATTCATTTTTGATCTTATTCCTTATACAGGGCCGTAGACAGGGATTTATAATCAAAGAGGTCCTACATTTAAGGTTATTAGGGGGTTCAAATTTTTTATTTCTCTGATATGTCCATTTCAAGACGTTTGAAGGCCAAAAAAGGATAAAAAATAGCTTTAAAACAATGTCAGCGGGCAGTAGATTATGTGTCAATACTAGGGCTGTGCGATATATATCGTGAGATTGTTATGCGCATCTCGTCAGTAAAGCCGGTTCCTTGATTAGTAGTAAATCACCATCACCTGCTTTCAGATGAAGCGGCATTTAGGGCTGAGGAAAAAAAAAAAGGAAACTTATTGAGATAGTTTGGTTTAACTTGTTAGCAGCAGTTTTGTGACTCTTCAGATTATGATTATCAGTATTTTACTTATAATTCTAAATATTTAATAAACATTGTTCTGATCAAAAGACATTCAGATAAATTCATTTAAAACACAGACATCAATAATCAGCCTGTGAATCTCAACAATGGTGACAATAATAAAGCATGTTGCAGTGGCTGCCACCAATCACAACTCATTAATGGCTCCCATCATGCATTGCGGTATGAATAAATTATGATCTGAATTGTCTATGTAATTTACTTTTCCTAATTGAATATTCTGCTCCTCACCATTGTTGAGATGCATAGACTGAATCTTGACATCTGTGTGTGCCTAAAATAATGATTTTTTTTTTTACACAACTTTTAAGAAATCCTTTATATTATATCAAAAATTCTGGGTATTTATGCAGATTCACAGTTATGCTGTAACCAACAACATAAATCGAAGTCAGAAAGAAGGATTTTAATGAGTTCAGTGATCAAGTTCAAATGATGATTGTCATAATATAACCAACACCATCAGATCACTTTTTTCTTTGTTCAACTGGTGATTATAATTCAGAAACAACAGACAAACAAAATCTAAAGTTAATAATATATGGGTCAAGAGTCCAACTAAAGCAACCATTGATCGTCATAACGGTGGCTTACAATTTGAGATTTTCTCCTTCAGTGATTCTGCTTGTTAACATCAGGTGTCTTCAATAACGTTCAATCATCACTAAATTAATCACTTAATTATATCATTAACTTAAACACTCTTGAGTGGTCCACCAGAGGTGGAAAGTCCAGGGGTCAGAAAGTAAAAGTCCTGCCATATATTTATTCCACCCATGAACTCACACAGCAAAAACTCCAGTGTTAAATGAACTCTCCTGGGAGTTTATTTGGCTCCAGACTCAAGAGTGTTGAAGTTAATGAGATAATTTAGTGATTGATTGAGTGATGATTGAGCATTATTGAAGACACCTGATGTTAACAAGCAGAATCACTGAAGGAGAAAATCTCTTTTTTTAAGTTGACATTATGGTGATCAGTGTTTGCTTTAGTTGGGCTCTTGAACCTTAAACTAATAACGTTAGATTTTGTTTGGCTGTTCTATCAGTGTTATAACTCTCAGATGAACAAAGAGAAAAGCTGATCAGGTGTTTTGACATAATCATCTTTTGACTTGAACCACAAAGCTCATTCAGAGAGTTAGGTTTACCTTACTCTTATCAATATAATCAGCATTTTCAATATAATCCAAAAGATTTCTTTAAAGTTGTTCTGATCAAAACACTTTGAAAGTATTTTTTTTTTTTTGGACACACTAGCCGCGTTTCCATTACCCTTCAAATTGCGCAAATTGAAATTGCGAATTGAAAATACGCACAATGGAAACACGTCAATTTCGCAAAAACTCCCGTTTATCGCAAAAAAGTTTTTACGCTCTCATGAGGTGGTTTTTCAGGCAATTCGAAAAAGGAATATTTCGCAAAACTGCAATGGAAACAGTTTTTGCGCATTTACAGTCACCTGACTTAGAAGACGCGGTGTGTTTGAGGTCCATGTATAGCTACACAAATAAGAATAATTTTATATTATTTTATTATAACATTTAATAGGCTATATTTAGAAGACGCTTTTATGCAAAAAAGGAAGCTGAGTGTGGAGCGCGCACTGCATGACACGGAGGCGCGAGCGCGAACACTTGCATTTTCCTATCAACAGTGGAAACAACTTAAAATACTCTATCATTTCTGGTCATACAGAAAATAATAATACATTATTCTCAACTACTTTTATTTGTGTAAACTCACCATAACAAGAAAACGTTGTGCTTTTGTAAAATAAAAGAAAACAATCAGACGCACTTTCATGATCTCCGTAAACTGGAGCGCGAGAACTGAAACAAAATGTAGGCTAAAGCTTGAAATGTCCACTTTAAAACGAACAAATTTGAATCGAAGGCTAATACCTTCTGATTATGTAATCCGTCTGCTTAACAGCGGAGATGGAGATGTGATTTTAGCCAAAACAATAGTTTATTAATAATATTAATGGCTCTTCTCATTCAGCACTGCGGGAAAAACATCAATTCCAGGTTCTAATTTGGCCTTAGAAAACCAGTAAAATCGACATGTTTTCCATATTAATTTGTGAATATTTTAAATGTTTAATAAAGGGGCAAAAAGTCATAAACTGAAAAAAAATCTGAAAATTCGTCGATATTTACTTTTTTGCGCAGCAGTTGGTCTAGCCAGTTCAAATTAAAATTTTGGTGACACAAAAGTAGCCTACATGGATCGTTTGGACAGAATACGAGACAGAGTTCTTTATTAAATTAATAAAAGAAACAATAATTAGCCTATAGGAATACTGGATTCTAAATCTCAAATAAATGCCACAATCAAAGATCGGAGCAGAAATGAGGGCGAAACACCCAGAAACTGCTTAGGCTTTATGTGTCGTTCGCAGTATAAGGGTCTTTCCTGCCATTAATGCTTGGATAACACGCCACGTCTCTTTCGATTGATAATAATAATGTCTAATGCAGTGGCTGTGATATTATATAAACCAACGTCCATTGCCGTGATTTTTGGAATGACTTATCGCGAGAGAAAAAAGGACGTTAGTCGCAAAACATCGGTTAATGGAAACACCGTCATTTCGCAATAGTTTTTTATCGATATTTAGATAATAGCGCAAAACATTTGCGCAAATCTATAATGGAAACGCGGCTACTGACACCAAGAATTAGCCTGTGATTCTCAACAATGGTGACAAAAATAAAGCATGTTGCAGTGCATTCTGGGTACCACCAATTAGGGCTGGCCGATATATCGCACGATATTGTTATGCGCATCTCATCAGTAAAGCCGGTTCCTTGATTAGTAGTAAATCACCATCACCTGCTTTCAGATGGAGCGGTGTTAAATTAACACTCCTGGGAGTGTATATGAGTCCACACTCAAGAGTGTAAAGTGTTAAAATATGAGTGTTAAATTAACACTCAAGAGTGTTAAAGTTAATGAGATAATTAAGTGATTAATTGAGTGATGATTGAGCATTATTGAAGACACCTGATGTTAACAAGCAGAATCACTGAAGGAGAAAATCTCAAATTGTAAGTTACCATTAAGGTGATGGGTGTTTGCTTTAGTTGGGCTCTAGACCATTATATGTTTACTTTAATATTTCCTGCTGTTTGTCTGCTGTTATTGATTTATAACAGTTAAATGAACAAAGTAAAGTGTGATCTGATAGTGCTGGTTATGTTTTGACATAATCATGCTGTGATCTGAAAAATGAAACTTATTGAAATAGTTTGGTTTAACTTGTTAACAGCAGTTTTGTGTTTTTTTTAGCCTATGATTATCATTACTTTACTTATAACTCTAAATATTTAATGAATATTGTTCTGATCAAAAGACTTCCAAATGAACTTATTGAAAAACACAGACATCAATAATCAGCCTGTGAATCTCAACAATGGTGACAATAATAAAGCATGTTGCAGTGGCTGCCACCAATCACAACTCATTAATGACTCCCATCATGCATTGCGGTATGAATAAATTATGATCTGAATTGTCTATGTAATTTACTTTTCCTAATTGAATATTCTGCTCGTCACCATTGTTGAGATGCATTGACTGAATCTTGACGTCTGTGTGTGCCTAAAATAAAGATTTTTTTTTTAAACAACTTTTAAGAACTCCTTTATATTATATCAAAAATTCTGGGCATTTATGCAGATTCACAGTTATGCTGTAACCAACAACATACATCGAAGTCAGAAAGAAGAATCTTAATGAGTTCAGTGATCAAGTTCAAACGATGAATGTCATAATAAAACCAACACCATCAGATCACTTTTTTTTTTCTTTGTTCATCTGAGAGTTAAAACTCAGATACAACAGCCAAACAAAATCTAAAGTAAACACATAAGGCTCAAGAGCCCAACTAAAGCAAACAATAATCGTCATAACGGTGGCTTACAATTTGTGATTTTCTCCTTCAGTAATTCTGCTTGTTAACATCAGGTGTCTTCAATAATGTTCAATCATTACTAAATTAATCACTTAATTATCTCATTAACTTCAACACTCTTGAGTGTTCATATACACTCCCAGGAGTGTTAAATTAACACTGGAGTTTTTGCTGTGTACAAAGAGCCGTAGTTAACTGACAAGCTGAGCCATATCGCATTAAATATCTCTGCCAATACGTCCGCGATATTAATGCGATATGGCTCAGCTTGTCAGTTAACTACGGCTCTTTGTAGTAAATGCCGCTCCATCTGAAAGCAGGTGATGGCGATTTACTACTAATCAAGGAAGCGGCTTTACTGACGAGATGTGCATAACAATATCGTGCGATATATCGCCCAGCCCTACCACCAATCAAAACTCATTCATGGCTCCCATCATGCATTGCGGTATGAATAAATTATGATCTGAATTGTCATACTAATTTCCTTTCCCTAATTGAATATTCTTTTTGTCACCATTGTTGAGATTCATACACTGATTCTTGATGTCTGTGTGCGCCTTAAAGAAAGATTTTTTTTTTTTAAATATCAGAACAACTTTTAAGAAATCATTTGGATTATAATGACAAATCTGGATATTATTCTGTAGAATCACTGTGATGCTGTTATGACCAATATACATTTAAGTCAGAGATTAGACTCTAAATGAGTTCAGTGATTCAGATTAAATGATGATTATGTTAAAATATAACCAACACCTGTTCACCTTTTCTCTTTATTCATCTGACTGATATAACACAGATACAGCAGCCAAACAAAATCTAAAGTTAAACATTTAAAGGTCAACTGCCCAACTAAATCAAACACCGATATCCATAATGGTAACTAAAATTGTGATTTTTCTCCTTCAGTGATTCTGCTTGTTAACATCAGGTGTCTTCAATAATGCTTAATCATCACTCAATCAATCACTAAATTATCTCATTAACTTCAACATTCTTGAGTCTGGAGCCAAATAAACTCCCAGGAGAGTGCATTTAACACTGGAGTTTTTGCTGTGTGAGTTCATGGGTGGAATAAATATATGGCAGGACTTTTACTTTCTGACCTCTGGACTTTCCACCTCTGGTGTGGACTCATACACTCCCAGGAGTGTTAATTTAACACTGGAGTTTTTGCTGTGTACAAAGAGCCGTAGTTAACTGACAAGCTGAGCCATATCGCATTAATTATCGCTGGCGATACGTCCGCGATATTAATGCGATATGGCTCAGCTTGTCAGTGAACTACGGCTCTTTGTAGTAAATGCCGCTCCATCTGAAAGCAGGTGATGGCGATTTACTACTAATCAAGGAACCGGCTTTACTGACGAGATGCGCATAACAATCTCACGATATATATCGCACAGCCCTAGTCAATACCTGCTCTCACTTCTTATCCATCACTCTTTCTTTTTCTCTCAGTCTCCTCATCTTGCCCTGTCTCTTCCCCTCCAAAAGCTGAACTTTTTTAATTTACTGAAGGCTAATTGTATATTAATTCTCAACATGTACACATTCATTATTAATCTTGTGCCTAACATGATGAAAACGGCTTTGTAATGCTCTGTTAATGTCCCCTCACAATGACAGTAAACTAATTATTAGTCACGTTACATAGGCGAAATTCGACAAAAGTATATTCGTTTGTCTGATTATTTTTGTCATTCGTTTCACATTTATGATCTAAAAAAGCTGTCAAATATGAAATGTTTAGTTTATCTTATCTCGCACTTCACAGTAAACTGAAGCGTTAGTTGCTCTGCTCAAATTTGCGCGCAGCAGCTTCTGTGTATATAAAGCCCATCGCCACAGACCAATGAGGCTCAGATGAACACACACACACACCCTGTCCTCTGTCTCTGACGTGCGCTGTGCTCAGCGCCGCTGCTGATTGAAGATGAAGAACGCGCTGAATCTGATTATAACAAGACTGAAGCGAACACTATTTCAGATAGCCTTTCGGGCAGACCGGTTATGCATTTTGGTAGCCCGACTTGAAAACACAATAGCCTCGGGATGTCGGGCGAGCGATTTTGCGAGCCCTGTAAATTGAAACAAAAAGTGTGCATGTAAACAATGAATGGCGACTGCAGAAAGCAAAAGCCAAATCCCGGACATTTTGGACAATCTCGACGGCTGGACATGTCCGGGAAAAAGAGGATGGTAACCCCTACTACTCAGCTTTCTCCACAAAACAAGAGCCTGCTAGCTTAGCTAACCAAAAAAAGATGGCTGACACAATGTGTACATTCTGTGAGTGAAACATGCGGGACAGCCTCTACTACTGGCTGTAGTCTTTAGCCTCTGGCCAAAAAATCCTCAGATGACGCAAAATGACGATTTTTGCATCATCGGTGGATTTTTTCCAGACAAAAAATACATAAATCTCTCCTCTCAGGGGGATATGAGGGTGGAAAGCATGGTAATTCGAAAATACTACAGGTTTTCTACTAATACAAAGCTTAATGCTAAATCCTGAAGTATCTCTTTAAGTTACACAACTGTGCCAACAAGTAGCAGTATAGAACCATATATATCACCCTTACTGTACAGCAAAAACTCCAGTGTTAAATGAACTCTCCTGGGAGTTTATTTGGTTCCAGACTCAAGAGCAGTGATGGAGTACTCAAGTCCTGGACTCGGACTCGAGTCCGACTCGAGTCCCTATTCTCTGGACTCGAGTCCGACTCGAGACTCTATTCTCAGGACTCGTGACTTGACTTGGACTCGCGGACTGATGACTCGTACTTGGACTCGGACTCGAGGATATATAAAATCGGACTTGAGCATTCATCAAATGAATGACGTTGGATGAAGTTTCTGACTAAATAGGTTTTAAAATTTGATATAAGATGTTACACTTTTCCTGTTTTGGGCTCCAAGACCGGACGGGATCTCTTTTTTTCCTGCATATAAGAACGAGCAGAGAGAAAGCCCCAACCGCGCACGCGCGCTCTCACCGTCTTCAAACAACACGAGCGGTGCTCCCTCCTCGGTGCATATTAATCAAAATCAATTGACACGATAGTAAAAGGTAGGACGACCGAAGTTTCACGTAGATCATTCAGAGATTTTTTCTCCTGAATTACCGCAAGGTGTGAATTGTGCTGAAAAAAAAACAAAAACAAAAAACGTTTGCCTTATCTTCTCTGAAAAGCGTTCCGCACATTCAGCTGACATTAGCCACAATTTCAATAAACGAAAAGACCTATCTAGTGATGAAATGTTTTCTGTGTTGACACAAATCTTGTCCTGTCTTAAACTGCCGAGATAATCACACAAGGCGTGCCGTAGGCTACACGTCCATTAATGACACGTCCGATTCGCGAACTAATGACTCCTTTGAACGATTCACTTTAATGAATGGTTAAAACAACTGTCCCATCTGTCCAACAACGAACTCACGAGACGTCTGAATCGGTGTATAACAAATCGGTAACACTTTACAATAATGTTCCATTTATTAAACTCTAGTTAACTACATTAGTTAACATTTAGGCTAGGCTACTGCACTTCTACAGCATTGTTAATGTTAATTTTAACATTTAGCCTACTAATAGCCTATATTATTGAAATCAAAAGTTTTTATTTATATTTATTTATATTGTATTTATTTATTTATTATTTATATTTGTTAAACACAGCGTCATTTTTGTTTAATGTAGACCCTCTTTTATAATTATATCAGCTCTTTAAAGGTGCCAGAGTAGAGAAATGTAGGCAGTCTTGAAATATAACACAGACTCAACCTTGATGACTCGACTCGGACTCGAGACTCGACTCGGACTCGAACTCAGGTAATGGTGACTCGACTCGGACTCGACTCGGTCTCTTCTTTGGTGACTCGGACTTGGACTCGGACTCGAACACGGGGACTCGAGACTCGACTCGGACTCGACAGTTGGTGACTCGACTACAACACTGCTCAAGAGTGTTAAAGTTAATTAGATAATTTAGTGATTCATTGCGTGATGATTGACCATTATTGAAGACACCTGATGTTAACAAACAGAATCACCAAAGGAGAAAATCTAATTTCAGTGTTTGCTTTAGTTGGGTTGTTGACCCTTAAAAGTTTAATTTCAGATTTTGTTTGGCTTTTGTATCTGAGTTATAACTCTCAGATGAACAAAGAGAAAAGGTGATCAGGTGGTGTTGGTTATATTTTAACATAATTATAATTTTACCTGAATCACTGATCTCATTTAGAGCCTAATCTCTGACTTAAATGTATATTGGTCATTACAGCATCACTGTGATTTTACAGCATAAGACCCAGAATTTTCAGTATAATCCAAATGATTTCTTAAAAGCTGTTCTGAAATTTTTTTGTTGTTGTTTTAGGCACACACAGACATCAGGAATCAGTGTATGAATCTTAACAATGGTGACAAACAGATTATTTAATTAGGACAAGGAAATTACTAAGACAATTCAGATCATAATTTATTCATACCGCAAAGCATGATGGGAGCCATGAATGAGTTTTGATTGGTGGCACCCAGAATGCACTGCAACATGCTTTATTATTGTCACCATTCACAGATTCACAGGCTGATTATTGATGTCAGTGTGTCTAATTAAAATAATCGTTCAAAGTCTTTTTATCAGAACAACTTTTAAGAAATATTTTGGATTATATTGAAAATGCTGAAAATCATTTGTTGTAGAATCACAGGCTGCTGTAATCAACAAGGTAAACCTAACTCTCTAAATAAGTTTTGTGGTTCAGGTCAAATGATGATTATGTCAGAACATAACCAACACCACCTGATCAACTTTTCTCTTTGTTCATCTGAGAGTTATAACTCAGATACATCAGCCAAACAAAATCTAAAGTTAACGATTTAAGGGTCAAGAGCCCAACTAAAGCAAACCCTGAAATGAGATTTTCTCCTTTGGTGATTCTGCTTGTTAACATCAGGTGTCTTCAATAATGGTCAATCATCACTCAATCAATCACTTAATTATCTCATTAACTTTAACACTCTTGAGTCTGGAGCCAAATAAACTCCCAGGAGAGTTCATTTAACACTGGAGTTTTTGCTGTGTGTGTTAGTTCACATTGGCCCAGACTGTACGCATTTGGGACAGAGAAAGTGAAGACCTTACTTCTTTGTGATCACTATACTTTGTCCAGTATTGTGTGCGATAAGTAATTAACTTAGCTAATGTTAAATGCTTGAATATGATTATTTTGATTCAAAGTGAATCTGTTATTGTTACGGTCTAACTGCTAGATGCATGAATCGTCACAGTTTCACTACTGCAATTGCATTCGGTGTGATACTAAACTTATTGCTTATTAAAACTAATTTTGACGTCACTGTATAGTATTCTGTTTGCACCTTATTGTGAATATTTAAGATGCCATTTTAATCATCGTTTAATTATTTCAGTAACTGTTAGTTTACCTTGCTGTGTCACTCAATGTATATTGATAAGAAATAGGATTTATAGCCTATGTAAAGATGTGTTTACATAGGAAAATACAACTCCAGTTTACAACTGGAAAATCCCCAGTGTTAAATTATTAATACTCCTCAGTGAACATACGTGTCCAACTACAGAGTGTTAAAAGTAACACTGAAGCAGTGTTTAAGTTATTGAGATAATTAAGTGATAAATTAGGTGATAATTGACCATATTGAAGACTAGAAGGAGGAAGCCAGCACTGTAAAAAAAAAAAAAAAACGTAAAAAAATGGTAATTTTCTGGCAACAGGGGCGCCAGAAAATAACTTTAAAAACAGAAAAATACTGTCAGGAAAAAAACATAGATACACTGTAAAAAAACAGTAATCACTGTTTTCCTATAAAACACTGTAATCCTATAATTACAGTTTATTACTGTTATTCTACAAAATAAATAATTTGGAAAAACGGATAAATGATGTCAAATTACAATAAAAAACATTTAACTTTACGGTTAAACTGTAAATTTAGGGTTTTATAAAGTTATTTTATAATAATGCTGTCTATCTATCTAATTATCTTTTAATATACAGTTTTTCTATGTAAAATAACTATGAAGTTATGTATAAAAATGCAATAAGTACAAATACAAAGTTTATATATTTAGTTTTAATTTTTGCAGATCCAATTTCACAACTTTGACCAATCTCTAATTAAGTACTTAATAATAGCAAATGTACAGTCAATTTCTGTTAAATTAACTAAACGTATAAGTACAGAATACCTGCACATTTACAGTATTACTCATTAAACAAACACTGAACATCAATATACGTGAATGATACAAGCTTAGTATATAATTTAGAACGTAAAAATATCCACATTAAAAGACAATTGCTGTATACCTTTATACTCTAATATAACTTATTATTTTACACATTTACAATTACATTTTATCCAAAGTGACATAAAAATTAAGAGAACAATAGAAGCAACAAATGCAGTGACAAGTCCCAGTTAGTGTAGCACAGTACACATATCAAGTTTTTTTTTTTTTTTATTAAAACAAAGATTTAGTATTATTGGGTCAAGTGTTTATGAAAAGATGGATCTTTAGCAGTTTCTTGAAAATGTGTTGAGTTGGGCAGGTCATCCCACCAGCAGGGAACAGTCCAGGGAAAGGTCAGTGAAAGTGATTTTGTGTCTCTTTGGGATGATGGCACCACAAGGCGCCGTTCACTTGCAGAACACAAGCTTCTAGAGACACATAGATCTGAAGCAGTGAGTTTAGGTCTTGCTGCAGCATCTGGATCAGTTGCAGAGGTTTGACTGATGCTGGAAGAGCTGCCAGGAGAGCATTACAATAGTCCAGTCTGGATAGAACAAGAGCTTAGACAATTCGTGCGCACACACACACCACACACACACACACACACAAAGCCCTGAATGCGCAGCAATGGAGATTTGAAACAAAAAATCATAAAATATACATGAAATTATGGGAGAATAAGACAATGAAATAATGATAAAAATGAGCATCTATTTGCAAGACAAGATTAAAAGACTAGCCTATGCAATAAAAAATAATTCAATACAGGCTTACTGTATGTAGGGTACTGTATGTACAAATACTATTATTTAACCCCCAAAAAACTCACTTTAACCCCCACATGCTTAATAATCTTTAAGGAAAACATATTGAATAGATACAGATTTCTGCAGTTATACCTTCTTTTCTTTGTTTTCTAATTTCACAGAAAAAAATCTGTAAAATATTACTTAATAATTTATGTAAAATTACACATAACTCTGTAAAAATACAGACAAGTTCCTTTTAAAAAACGTTACAAGCAATTACCTGTAAATTTAATAGTGGACCTTTAAATTACAGCAAATATCTGTAAAATAACAGGCATTTCACAGTATAATGACAAAACGGTAAAATTCTGTAAAAAATACAGACCGTTACCTGTAAAATTACACTTTTTTTTACAGTGAGTGTAACGCACATGATGTCACATTACAGAGCTCTATCTTTGAATGCTTTTCTGTGCTTTCCAGGCGACCATCATGGTGTTCCAGGCCGTGGCAGCGTATCGCACGCAGGTGAAGGACAAACAAAACTTCAATCTGGACTTGGAACTGTCCGTGGCAGGAAGAAGCAAACCTGTCAGATTTACCATTAAAAGAGACAATGTGCATCTTACACGGTCAGAGAAGGTGAGGAGAAACTCATTAAGATTGTTCAAATGGTTCCTGTTTAATGTTTCAATTGATTTTTGTTGTATATTCGGGAGATTTTTGTTTGTCATTCATAATTTTTAATTGTCTTACATCAAAAGTGTTGTGTTTGGTCAATGAAACTTTCAGCTATCTCTACTATATCATGGATTTGATTATTCTGATAACATCTGCGTTCACTCAACAGGTGGACATAAACAAAGACTTCAATGTGACGGCTAGAGGAACTGGAACAGCCACTCTCTCAGTGAGTGTTCATGAGCGTTTATATGAGATAGCAACATTGTTTCGGCCCAGATCCGGCCCACATCTGGCACACGTGGAAAGAGGATCTGGCCCACATGCAGCGTGGAATGACGGCACTTGGACGAACTGCTCCTGTTTGCCAGATCTGGGCCACAAGCAGGCCATAGCAATGCCACATGTCAGCCAAGAGCAAAGAAATAAACCAGAACTGGACCTTATCTGAGCCACAAATGAATGTGAATATTGCAATGTTGCTATCTGGTGTGAACAGCAAGATTAAAGCGTTTTAAATCTTTAAATCCGTCTCATCTAATCTGAGACGTGCTGCTCTTTTCAGGTTCTGACGCTGTACTACGCCAGACCTGTTGAGAAGAAATCTGACTGTACATTCTTTGATCTGACTGTTAAAATGAGTCAAGACTCTGAAAGTAAGATTGACAAAGAGGCCTTTCTTCATCACTTTATAAACAAAGGCTTGTCACACTGTGCTTAACCCTAGTTCAAGTGTGAAATTTTCATTTTATTTTTATATTCCCTTTAGAAAGGGAAGACTTTACTTGAACTAAAACCACCAACAACTTTTGTTTCCCTTTAGTAAAACAAGGAGCCATTGCAAGTTACAACTTCATTATGGAATTCATGTATGTGAACAAATACCCTAATTTATTTTTATGTCAAGAAACCATTTTATTTGTAATTAATCAACATGTGCTCATGTTTTCAACATGTTTTCACACTTGGTTTGTTTATGTGGTTGGAGCCCGAGTTTGAACCATTCGCTGTATGTTTGCTTGAGATGCGACTTATCTAATGTGACTAGATAATGACTCCAGCAGAGACTCCAGTTTCACTGCGTTCTGATGCGGATGCAACTTAGTCTTCAAAGACAGTTTATTCAAAAACGACTACAATATGAGAAATCTGATATCAAGAAGAATTTTGTTTTTTGTTTTTTGCACCAAGTGTGAAAGCAGCCTTAAATGCAATCAGAGTAAATGGAGCAAAACTGAAGGCCTACTAAACCTGTTAATAAAATCTGCTCTTTCTCTCCATCTTTACAGCTACAAAAATGATAAAACTGATGCCACTATGACTATTCTGGACATTGGAATGCCGACAGGATTTGATGTTGAAGAAAATGATCTTAAAGAGGTATTATGATGATAAACTGATGCAGAATTGCCTCACAATTGTATATAGAAGAGGAATCCACACATCTGCAGATAGGCCATAAAACATGTTGGTCATCATGTGATGCATTTGATTTTAGATTTTTGATTTGAATTAGATTTTTTTTCTCATTTTCTTGCCCTCAGTTGTCCACGGGAAAGGAGAAATACATTCAGAAATATGAAAAGAATAAAGCGCTGTCAGAGCGAGGATCCCTCATCCTCTACTTAGATAAGGTATTTCAACAGACCTTGTTGCCTGATGATGTCAAACACAGATTTGCTTTCTTTTAATTAGGAAACCATGATTTTTGATTAATATCACAGTATTGTTGAATTCTTGATTCTGATTGGCTGAGAGATGTTCCAAGATGCTCATTAACTGTGAGGCCATGTGGTTCCATGTAACCGCATAGCAACATTGTGTCGGCCCAGATCCGGCCCACATCTGGCACTTGTGGAATGATGATCTGGCCCACATGCAGCGTGGAATGACGGCCCTTGGGTGGGCCACTCCTGTTTGCCAGATCTGGGCCACAAGCAGGCCATAGCAATGCCACATGTCAGCCAAGAGCAAAGAGATAAACCAGAACTGGACCTTATCTGAGCCACAAAGTCTGTGTATATTAAATATGGAGTCATCTCAGCCTTAATAACCTGTTAACAAGCAGAATCACTGAAGGAAAGAAGAGAACAGAAAAAGAGACGAGCAGAAACACAAGAACTACAACTGACTTCAGCCACAGCCTTAGATGAAATCAACTGAAGAGAAAAGAAGACATTAAATCTGTGAAGATCTCAGCAGAGGAGGATTAAACAACTCCACAAACAGCATTACCAGCTTCACTTATTACTAACCAGACTGACTTTATTTCTGTCAGACGTCTACAGAAGTTTTATTGAGAATTATCAGGTGTTTAACTCTAATGTGTTTCATTTGAAGTCACCATAACAGTGATTAGTGTTTCCATTAGTTGGGCTTTTAACTCTTATTATATCTTTTGTCTATTTTGGCCGCTGTGACAGTGTGTTTTTAGTCAAGCACATTTCTAGTAGCAAAGAAAGTTAAAGTGAAATGAGATCAGGTGATGATGGTTACCTGTTGATGATGGTTTTATAACCATCATGAAAAAGACTGATTCACTGAGGTATTTATAATCTAACAATTGTGTTGTACCATTAATATATTCACATCACATCAATATTATAACAATCAGTTAGAAGACTTTTACAAACATTAGCATGAAAATTAATATACGATGACAAACACAGATCTCAATAATTAAAGGGATACTTCAGGATTTAGCATTAAGCTTTGTATTAGTAGAAAACCTGTATTTTCGAATTACCGTGCTTTCCATCCTCATATCCCCCTGAGAGGAGAGATTTATGTACTTTTTGTCTGGAAAAAATCCTCAGATGACGCAAAAATCGTCATTTTGCGTCATCGGAGGATTTTCTGGCCAGAGGCTAAAGACTACAGCCAGTAGGAGGAGCTGTTCCGCATGTGTTCAACCCGCCAATAGAGGGTGGGATCTCACTCACAGAATGTACACACAGTGTCAGCCGTCTTTCTTTGGAAGCTAAGCTAGCAGGCTCTTGTTCTGTGGAGAAAACTGAGTAGTAGGAGAAAGCTGAGTAGTAGGGGTTACCATCCTCCTTTTCTCGGACTTGTCCGGCGGGCGAGATCGTTCAAAATGTCCGGGATTCAGCTTTTGCTTTCTGCAGTCGCCATTCATTGTTTACATGCACACCTTTTGTTTCAATCTAACTGAATTCATTCCGATTGGTGAATCTGAATGTAGTGTTTACATGAACGCTAAACAAGTGATCGGTTGATGTGCGTTTTAACATTGCTAAGAAAATTCCCGCACCTCTGTGAGAGAAACGAGACCGGCGCGTCTCAGTAATGACGCCACCGGCCTCGCGCCGTTCTCCCGCGGCCGTCAGCCTCGTCCTGCTCGCCACAGTAAACATGATGAATGGCGACTGTAGAACGCAAAAGCCGAATCCCGGACATTTTGGGCGATCTCGAAATCCCAGGCAGACT
This sequence comes from Abramis brama, assembly GCF_963993115.1. Lineage (NCBI taxonomy): Eukaryota > Metazoa > Chordata > Actinopteri > Cypriniformes > Leuciscidae > Abramis > Abramis brama. The sequence goes on along the minus strand of NC_139964.1, from coordinate 21,823,225 downwards.
CGTCACGGAGACTCACTGGTAGCCTAACCTTGTTGTTTTCAACTGCGCTCTCTAACCGGTAGGCGTGGCCTCCTAGGGCAGCGAAGCAAGTGCATTCTGGGAGTTGTTGTCTTTCATCCACATAAGCCAAAAATACATTTTCTGGCTTTTCTCAGTCTAGAAAGCTCCAAATTAAAAAATGTCTTCACATTTCTTCTACATAAATGACCTATTTTAAATACACATTCATCTTTCCAGAGGTGAAGTATCCCTTTAACGTTTGAATCTCAACATGGTGAAAATCAAAAGTACCTTGTTGCAATGCATGCTGGGAACCAGCATAGTACAAAACTCCAAGCATGCATTGCAACATGAATAAATTATGCATCTGAATTGTCCTATTATTTTGTTAAATTCTAAATATGTGCTTTTATTTTTGTGTTGTTTTTGTTGTGACATTTAGTATCTTTTCAGTGATGTTCTGAATTGATTTGTTTATCTAAATATTTGTGATTGTCACCATTATTGAGATTCATAAGCTGATTGTTTTTTTTTTTTCTCATGTTTGTTAAAAGATTTAAACTGACTGTTATAATATTGCTGGATCTCATGCTGCAGTAACACAGGGTTTGAGATATGAAAATATTAATGGAACAACATAATTATTAGATTTAAATGACATCAGTGAATCAGGTTATTTCATCATGATTATAAAGCCATCAACAGGAAACCATCATCACCTGATCTCATTTCACTTTAGCTTTCTTTGCTGCTGCAAACGTGTTTGACAAACACACTGTCACAGCGGCCAAAAAAAGACAATCTCAATAAAAACTTCTGTAGACGTCTGACAGAAATAAAGTCAGTCTGGTTAGTATTAAGTGAAGCTGGTAATGCTGTTTGTGGAGTTGTTTAATCCTCCTCTGCTGAGATCTTCACAGATTGAGGCCTAGTCCACACGGACACGGGTATTTTTATAACCGGAGTTTTTCCTCCTGCGTTTAAAAAAAAATCCCGTCCACACATGCTCGGTTTAAAAGAAATCAACGCCTAGCGCCTACATGAAAACGCAAAAACACGCTATCAAGCGCTGTCAAGAGCATGCGACACCAGCAGGCGGCGATATAACCCTAATCGTAAAGCCACGTTGGCCAATCAGAAGCAAAAACCCCGGTTTTACTGTCTACACGACAACACTGCAACCGGCGTTTCTGAAATTCCTCATCCTGGCAGGGGTTTTCAAAAATGTTCGGTTTCTGTGACCTGATACTGCGTTTCCGTGTGGACGAACGGCCGAACCACGTAAAAAAAGTCACAGTTATAAAAATACCGGTGTCCGTGTGGATAAGGCCTTAATGTCTTCTTTTCTCTTCAGTTGATTTCATCTGAGGCTGTGGCTGAAGTCAGTTGTAGTTCTTGTGTTTCTGCTCGTCTCTTTTTCTGTTCTCTTCTTTCCTTCAGTGATTCTGCTTGTTAACAGGCTTATTAAGGCTGAGATGACTCCATATTTAATATTCACAGACTTTGTGGCTCAGATGAGGTCCAGTTCTGGTTTATTTCTTTGCTCTTGGCTGACATGTGGCATTGCTATGGCCTGCTTGTGGCCCAGATCTGGCAAACAGGAGTGAGCCGCCCAAGGGCCGTCATTCCACACTGCATGTGGGCCAGATCATCATTCCACAAGTGCCAGATGTGGGCCGGATCTGGGCCGACACAATGTTGCTATTAGAGACTGCATATCGGAATCATCCCAGTCAGCAAATTTCCTTTGGCAAAGATGTGGGCCAGATAAACATCTGAGCTGTGGCCCAGATTAGTTTGTGTTTGCCGGCCCAGATATGGCCCACATCTCCTTTGCCAGAACTAGACATGTGCCGGTATTCGATAATGCGATAAATCGCGATAATGAATATGCACGATATTGTTATCGTGGGCACTTCAAAATACCGTGAAAAATAATAGATCAGAATTTATATTTATAGAACGCGCATTAGCTTATTTTCCATCAACCGCTTAAACAAACACTGCGTATATGCTGCGCGAAACACGTGCGCATTCTGATGTAAACAATCCCCACATGTAGAAGCACTGTGTGCATGCGGCGCAGTGCGCACTCTAGTTTAATGTAATGAATCCTCACATGGAGAAGAAGCATGGCGGAAGGAGGAACGCTGCCGACGATTTATCCCCCTTCTAAAAACAGGGCTGTCAACTCTACGCATTCAGCGTGAGACTCGCGCAATTTACACTTTTCACACGCTTTCGCCCCACACATCCATTTTCTCACGCAAAGAAAAATCACGGAGCAAAGAGGACACTGACAGAGCAGACAGAGCAGGTTACTTTTGATATGAAAAAAATTATCAGCTCTCAGGTTCTGTCCATTTTATTACGAAATTCAGACAATAAATAGCGTTTTGGTGCTTGTAAATGTGACGTGACCGATCGCTGTAGCGCCTCAGTTCAAGTAAACCGATCATCTGTTACTTTTTATTTAAAGATACAGTACAACTTACCGAAAGGTATTTATGCCTCATACATAATATCGATCAATCAGTGTTTTTCAACCACGGAAAGAGGTCAGTAAAACTGCAGGTGAACAATTTTGTCACAGAACGTTACATTTACCTCAGGAAAGCCATTTAATGACCAACACTTTAGTTGACTAGAAAAAATAGCTATAGAGAGGAGTATTTTGCTAAATATGTGCACTATATTACATTTGTATTATATTTTTACTTGTGTCATAATTGTTATTATAATGAAAACCAAATTATATTTAATTTAATTTGTTAATTTTTAACCTTTAATAATACCAGCTGACAGGGCTCTCTGTATGTTTACAGCATTATGTGAGATATATTTTTTCTTGAGAAAAATTAACATGTAGGCTATCTACTGTAGCCTACCTAATATTTATCCAAAGAGTTAATACTGAATCAAGATTGAAATCAAATCCCAAGAATTTAATTGAAATCGTGAAAATTGTGTAAAATTCTGAGCAATTAAAATATTTTTAGGACATGTTTAGGCATTCTAAAAAGCAATTCACTTTGGAGAAGAAGAATAATTAAAGCTGCAAGCAGCGATGAAAAGGGCCCTCGCACCCCTGCCACCGCCACCCGGCGCCTTTAGTAAAGGCCTTAAGATTACATTCACCAAATTTGAAGAGGATCAGATCAAAACTGTAGGAGGAGTTCGTAAAAGTACAACATCAGGAAATGGCAAAAACTGCCCAAAATCTGAGAGGAAGTTCAAAATAGCTGACTTCCTGTTGTGTTTAGGGCTGCGCTCCAAGAGACTTTTTTGTAGGTATTGGGTCATTACATGTATGTACCAAATTTCATACCTGTACGTGAAACGTAGAGCCGGGGCAAAATGTAGGAGCAATAATTAAGCCATTTTGCCCCACCCAATTTTGAAAACCACATCACACGTAAATTTTCACCACTTCTGAAGCGTGTGCAAAGTTTCATGATTTTTCGAGCACGTTTTGTATTTGCCACACTTCCTGCTACCAGCAGGTGGTACTATTGCTATAACCAAATATGAGCATGGTCATGTGTTCAGGACAGGACTCTTATCAAACATGTGAAGTTTGGGGTGGATTGGAAATTGTATGCCTAAGTTACTGCAGGCTGTCTGTGGTTGCCTAGCAACATCGGAACTGCAAGCAACATTAATATTGAACTTATCTGATCATGCATATATCACCAAAAGGCCGAAATTGGGTGAACATTTGTCAGGCCGCCGAGGGCACACCCTTCGACGAAAACTCTAGATCTTCGCAATTTAACGTCGCAAAGGCCTTAAGATTACACTCACCAAATTTGAAGAGGATCAGATCAAAACTGTAGGAGGAGTTCGTTAAAGTACAACATCAGGAAATTACAAAAACTGCCCAAAATCTGAGAGGAAGTTCAAAATAGCTGACTTCCTGTTGTGTTTAGGGCTATGCTCCAAGAGACTTTTTTGTAGGTATTGGGTCATTACATGTATGTACCAAATTTCATACCTGTACGTGAAACGTAGAGCCGGGGCAAAATGTGGGGGCAATAATTTACCGAATTTGCCCCCCCCCCAATTTTGAAAACCATATCACACGTAAATTTTCACCACTTCTGAAGCGTGTGCAAAGTTTCATGAGTTTTCGAGCACGTTAAGGCCCTCTAAAAAGCGATTCACTTTGGAGAAGAAGAAGAAGAAGAAGAATAAACGGAGCAAAAACAATAGTGTCCTCTCACCAACGGTGCTCGGGCCCTAATAATAAACGGAGCAATTCCAAGAGGGTCCTCACACCATCGGTGCTCGGGCCCTAATTAAAGCTGCAAGCAGCGATGAAGAGGGCCCTCGCACCCCTGCCACCGCCACCCGGCGCCTTTAGGAAAGGCCTTAAGATTACACTCACCAAATTTGAAGAGGATCAGATCAAAACTGTAGGAGGAGTTTGTTAAAGTACAACATCAGGAAATGGCAAAAACTGCCCAAAATCTGAGAGGAAGTTCAAAATAGCTGACTTCCTGTTGTGTTTAGGGCTATGCTCCAAGATACTTTTTTGTAGGTATTGGGTCAGTACATGTATGTACCAAATTTCATACATGTACGTGAAACGTAGAGCCGGGGCAAAATGTAGGGGCAATAATTAAGCCATTTTGCCCCACCCAATTTTGAAAACCACATCACACGTAAATTTTCACCACTTCTGAAGCGTGTGCAAAGTTTCATGATTTTTCGAGCACGTTTTGTATTTGCCACACTTCCTGCTACCAGCAGGTGGTACTATTGCTATAACCAAATATGAGCATGGTCATGTGTTCAGGACAGGACTCTTATCAAACATGTGAAGTTTGGGGTGGATTGGAAATTGTATGCCTAAGTTACTGCAGGCTGTCTGTGGTTGCCTAGCAACATCGGAACTGCAAGCAACATTAATATTGAACTTATCTGATCATGCATATATCACCAAAAGGCCGAAATTGGGTGAACATTTGTCAGGCCGCCGAGGGCACACCCTTCGACGAAAACTCTAGATCTTCGCAATTTAACGTCGCAAAGGCCTTAAGATTACACTCACCAAATTTGAAGAGGATCAGATCAAAACTGTAGGAGGAGTTCGTTAAAGTACAACATCAGGAAATGTCAAAAAATGGCCAAAATCTGACAGGAAGTTCAAAATAGCTGACTTCCTGTTGTGTTTAGGGCTATGCTCCAAGATACTTTTTTGTAGGTATTGTGTCATTACATGTATGTACCAAATTTCATACCTGTACGTGAAACCAGGAGTTACACTAAAGGCACGTGGCGGTGTCACTGGCTTGGGCCCTCCATCGCTGCTCGCAGCTATATTTATATATATATATATATGTAAATAAATGTAATATATATATTATATATATATATCTGACAAGTAATATTCTCTGTCTTGTCACTTTAAAATATATATATATATAAAATTCAGAGGCCGATTTTGCAAATAAATCCACATTCAAACCAAAATATCTGACTTCCTGTTGGTCAGAGCTAATGACTGTAAATTAGAAACTTGTCCGGCTCGATGAGACCAATATATGTACTGATTTTTGTAACTGTTGGTAAAACTAACCCCCCCACTTTTGTCAAAAGCATGTTGAAAGTGACACACTTCCTGCTACCAGTTGGTGGCGCTATAACTTTGACTCACAATAGTTACATCCATCTGAACGGCATTTTACCACGAACACACTGCTGAAGTTTCATCAAGATCAGTTAATGTATGCAGAAGTTATAACACTTCGTGTCTCTCTTTTCTCGCCATAAATTCGTTTCCTTGCCACGGCCAAACCGTTCGAGATATCAAACATCCGTCCGCAATTTAGCATCCTCAATGTCTTGACTTCATGCACACCGAGTTTGGTGAGGATGGGATGAATTTTCTAGGAGGAGTATTTCACATTCCACAGCAAGCGTTTTCCAAACAACCCATAATAGCCGACTTCCTGTTGGGCTGGCGTGAAACTTGACAGAGGGAAAGTTGTTCGGCCCGATGAGATCTATATGTGTACCGAGTTTCATTTTATTTCATGCAAGCGTGTTTGATATATGGACCAAGTTTTCAGACCCCGTTCAAGGGGGCGCTGTTGAGCCCCCCTGCCACGCCCGTTTCTGAAACTTTTCACATGTCTACTGGCTAATAAATGTGATGTGTCTGTCGAGTTTCATCCAATTTCAAGCATGCTAAGAGTCTCAAACGCATCCGAAAAGAATATTAAAGTTTGATGCGTTGCCACGGCAACAGTATCTAAGATATCATTAATCCTTTCACAGGTCTACATCTGCCGTGTGTCTACATTATACACATAAAGTTTGAAGCAAATCAGGTAAACATAAGAGGGTGATTTCAAAGCATTTTGAAAGTGACACACTTCCTGCTGCCAGTTGGTGGCGCTATAACTTTGACTCACAATAGTCACATCCATGTGATCGGCCTCTTACAACAAATACACTGCTGAAGTTTAATCAAGATCAGTCAATGTATGCAGAAGTTATAATACACTTCCTGTGTTCCATTATTCGCCATAAATTCGTTTCCTCGCCACGGCCAAACCGTTCGAGATATCAAAAATCCGTCCGCAATTTATCACCCTCAATGTCTTGACTTAATGCACACCGAGTTTGGAGGCGAATGGATGAATTCCCTAGGAGGAGTACATCAAATTCCACAGCATGCGTTTTCCAAACAACCCATAATAGCCGACTTCCTGTTGGGCTGGCGTAAAACTTAGAGCACGAAAGTTGTTCGGCCCAATAAGATCTATATGTGTACCGAGTTTCATATTAATTCATGCAAGAGTGTTTGGTATATGAACCAAGTTTTCGGACCGCACTCGGACCCCATTCAAGGGGGCGCTGTCGAGCCCCCCTGCCACGCCCAAGTACCATCTTCAGCCTGGCCCTAATGGCCGCAGCTTCTGACCTGTGTGCAAAGTTTCATGAGTTTTTAAGCACGTTAAGGGCCCCAAAAGCCCCCGAACCCTTGAAGAACAATAATAATAATAATAATAAATATAGCTGCGAGCAGCGATTGTGGGCCCAAGCCGGTGGCACCGCCAACCTGGTGCCTTTAGTTACACTAAAGGCACCGGGGTGGCGGTGTCACCGGCTTGGGCCCTCCATCGCTGCTCGCAGCTATATTTATAAATATATATATATATATATATATATATATATATATATTATATGTATAAATGTAATATATATATATATATATATATATATTATATATATTGGACAAGTAATATTCTCTGTCTTGTCACTTTAAAATATATATATAAAATACAGAGGCCGATTTTGCAAATAAATCCACATTCAAACCAAAATATCTGACTTCCTGTTGGTCAGAGCTAATGACTGTAAATTAGAAAGTTGTCCGGCTCGATGAGAACAATATACGTACTGATTTTTGTATCTGTTGGTTAAACTAACGGGGGGTTTTGTCAAAAGCATGTTGAAAGTGACACACTTCCTGCTACCAGTTGGTGGCGCTATAACTTTGACTCACAATAGTTACATCCATCTGAACGGCATTTTACCACGAACACACTGCTGAAGTTTCATCAAGATCAGTTAATGTATGCAGAAGTTATAACACTTCGTGTCTCTCTTTTCTCGCCATAAATTCGTTTCCTTGCCACGGCCAAACCGTTCGAGATATCAAAAATCCGTCCGCAATTTAGCATCCTCAATGTCTTGCTTGACTTTATGCACACCGAGTTTGGTGGGGATGGGATGAATTTTCTAGGAGGAGTATTTCACATTCCACAGCAAGCGTTTTCCGAACAACCCATAATAGCCGACTTCCTGTTGGGCGGAGCTAATAACTTAGAGTGCGGAAGTTGTTCGGCCCCATGAGATCTATATGTGTACCGAGTTTCATATTAATTCATGCAAGAGTTTTTGATATATGGACCAAGTTTTCAGACCGTGTTCAAGGGGGCGCTGTTGAGCCCACCTGCCACGCCCGGGTACCAGCTTCAGCCCGGCCCTGATGACCGTGGGCTCTGACCTGTGTGCAAAGTTTCAAGAGTTTTTGAGCATGTTAAGGGCCCCAAAAGCCCCTGAAACCTTGAAAAACAAAGATTAAATGGAATAGACAAATCCCCCCCACCCCCTCCACACACACACACACACACACACACACAGAGACAGAGAGAGAGAGAGAAAATTCTCCAGAAAATCCACATTCAAACCAAAATATCTGACTTTCTGATGGTCTGAGCTAATGACTGTGAATTAGAAAGTTGTCCGGCTCGATGAGAACAATATACATACCGATTTTTGTGATTCTAGGAAAAACTAAGCCCCCATTATTGACTAAAGGTGGCGCTACTGAGCCCCTCACCACGCCCATTTCTGAAACTTTGCACATGTCTACTGGCTAATAAATGTGATGTGTCTGTCGAGTTTCATGCATTTTCAAGCATGTGAAGAGTCTCAAAAGCATCCGAAAAGAATATTAAAGTTTGATGCGTTGCCACGGCAACAGTATCTAAGATATCAATAATCCTTTCACAGGTCTACATCTGCCGTGTGTCTACATTATACACATAAAGTTTGAAGCAAATCGGATAAAAATAAGAGGGTGATTTCAAAGCATTTTGAAAGTGACACACTTCCTGCTGCCAGTTGGTGGCGCTATAACTTTGACTCACAATAGTCACATCCATGTGATCGGCCTCTTACAACGAACACACTGCTGAAGTTTCATCAAGATCAGTTAATGTATGCAGGAGTTATAACACACTTCCTGTTTCCATTATTCGCCATAAATTCGTTTCCTCGCCACGGCCAAACCGTTCGAGATATCAAAAATCCCCTGGCAATTTTTCATCCTCAATGCCTTGACTTCATGCACACCGAGTTTGGTGGCGATCGGGTGAATTCCCTAGGAGAAGTGTTTCAAATACCAGACCATGCGTTTACAAACAACCCTTAATAGCCGACTTCCTGTTGGGCTGGCGTAAAACTTAGAGCACGAAAGTTGTTCGGCCCAATGAGATCTATATGTGTACCGAGTTTCATATTATTACATGCAAGTGTGTTTGATATATGGACCAAGTTATGGACAAGTGTTCGGATGCTGTTCCAGGGGGCGCTGTCGAGCCCCCCTGCCACGCCCAGGTACCAGCTTCAGCCCGGCCCTGATGGCCGCGGGTTCAGACCTGTGTGCAAAGTTTCAAGAGTTTTTGAGCATGTTAAGGGCCCTAAAAGTGCCTGAATAGTCGTAAGAAAAATAATAATAATAATAATAATAATAATAATAAATATAGCTGCGAGCAGCGATTACGGGCCCAAGCCGGTGGCACCGCAACCCCGGTGCCTTTAGTTACCTAAAGGCACCGGGGTGGCGGTGCCCCCGGCTTTGGCCCTTCATCGCTGCTCGCAGCTATATTTATATATATATATATATATATATATATATATCTTTAATGTATTTTTATCATGTTGAAAAAGTTTGGTGTGAATAAAATAAACCACTTAGGAGGAGTAGCTAAAAACTCAGAGTCTGACATATCCAAAAAATCCACATTCAAACCAAAATATCTGACTTCCTGTTGCTCAGAGCTAATGACTGTAAATTAGAAGGTTGTCCGGCTCGATGAGACCAATATGTGTACTGATTTTTGTAACTGTGGGTAAAGGTAACCCCCCACTTTTGTCAAAAGCATTTTGAAAGTGACACACTTTCTGCTACCAGTTGGTGGCGCTATAACTTTGACTCACAATAGTTACATCCATCTGACCGGCCTCTTACCACGAACACACTGCTGAAGTTTCATCAAGATCAGTTAATGTATGCAGAAGTTATAACACTTCGTGTTTCTCTTCTCGCCATAAATTCGTGTCCTCGTCATGGCCAAACCGTTCGAGATATCAAAAATCCATCCGCAATTTAGAATCCTCAATGTCTTGACTTCATGCTGACCGAGTTTGGAGGCGAGTGGATGAATTCTCTAGGAGGAGTACATCAAATTCCACAGTATGCGTTTTTCAAACAACCCATAATAGCCGACTTCCTGTTGGGCGGAGCTACTAACTTAGAGTGCGGAAGTTGTTCGGCCCCATGAGATCTATATGTGTACCGAGTTTCATATTATTACATGCAAGCGTGTTTGATATATGGAGCAAGTTTTCAGACCCCGTTCAAGGGGGCGCTGTTGAGCCCCCCTGCCACGCCCGTTTCTGAAACTTTTCACATGTCTACTGGCTAATAAATGGGATGTATCCGTCGAGTTTCATCCAATTTCAAGCATGCTAAGAGTCTCAAACGCATCCGAAAAGAATATTAAAGTTTGATGCGTTGCCACGGCAACAGTATCTAAGATATCAATAATCCTTTCACAGGTCTACATCTGCCGTGTGTCTACATTATACACATAAAGTTTGAAGCAAATCGGGTAAACATAAGAGGGTGACTTCAAAGAATTTTGAAAGTGACAAACTTCCTGCTGCCAGTTGGTGGCGCTATAACTTTGACTCACAATAGTCACATCAATGTGATCGGCCTCTGAAAACGAACACACTGCTGAAGTTTTATCAAGATCAGTTAATGTATGCAGAAGTTATAACACACTTCCTGTTTCTCTTTTCTCGCCATAAATTAGTTTCCTCTCCACGGCCAAACCGTTTGAGATATCAAAAATCCGTCCGCAATTTAGCATCTTCAATGTCTTGACTTCACGCTGACCGAGTTTGGTGGGGATCGGATGAATTCTGTAGGAGGAGTACATTAAATTCCACAGCATGGGTTTTTCAAACAATGCATAATAGCTGACTTCCTGTTGGGCGGAGCTAATAACATAGAGTGCGGAAGTTGTTCGGCCCGATGAGATCTATAAGTATACCGAGTTTCATATTAATTCATCCAAGCGTGTTTGATATATGGACCAAGTTTTCGGACCCCATTCAAGGGGGCGCTGTTGAGCCCCCCTGCCACGCCCGGGTACCAGCTTCAGCCCCGCCCTGATGGCCGCGGGTTCTGACCTGTGTGCAAAGTTTCAAGAGTTTTCGAGCATGTTAAGGCCCCCAAAAGTGCCCGAGAAGTAGAAAAAAATAATAAATATAGCTGCGAGCAGCGATTACGGGCCCAAGCCGGTGGCACCGCAACCCCGGTGCCTTTAGTTACCTAAAGGCACCGGGGTGGCGGTGCCGCCGGCTTTGGCCCTTCATCGCTGCTCGCATATATATATATATATATATATATATATATATATATATATATATAAAAGACAGAAAATATTACTTGACTTACCTTATTCTGATTTTATGATACACTCAAAATATTTCACAACAAATCCTTTAAATTTAATGTAAAAATAAAAACGAAATTAAGCAGTGTTGGGCTCACGTAACCCTCTCATTAGAATCAAAATGTTTCAACATTTGCAATGTATTTGAATGCTAATCTATTCTTTATTATAGGCTTTGTACTTCACTCGTGTTCCAATATCGACAGAAAAAATCATCCTCTTCAAAAACGCGCAAAAATATGTTTGGAAAAATCACAGTGGAGTGGTGCTTACTGTGAATGTATTCTTGATACTTCACATGGCTTAACAGGCATTCATAACTGTGCGCGCCCACGGCGAGGAACGAGCAGAACAGAGCGAACGTTTTTTAGTTCATTCCTACTTCCATAGGAATTCATTGAAAATGCTCGCTCTACTCAGCACCATTATTTAAGTCTGTGCAGACGTCTGTATTTTACTTTAAGTTAGCGATTTAAAAGCCCCCAGCAGTGTCACACGTCGATTAACCGGTGGGAAAATTTTCCCACAGTCACATCCTTAATATATTTATATATATACAATAGGCCTACCTGAAAGAGAATTTAGCTTGCCCGACCATAGTAGCCTGATTAGAACGTCAATGACAAAAAATAACTTGGGAATCGCTAAAACGAGAGATTATTCAAATTTTATTACATTCATTTTAAGTTGCAATCAACAGTTGATAATAAATGTATTACTGATCAACGGTAACAAGGTTGCGCTGCTGAGGCTCGTGCAGCTTCTCCAGGAGAAATGTAAACAAATGAGCGCAGCACACAAAAAAGAAACCCAGTTAACAACATACTGACTATAAAAATTACAAATATGGAGTTTTTATATATTTTATAACATATGATAGACTTAAGCAACCTCACTTGACGAGTAGGCTATGTTTCCTGAATACAATCACGATTGAAACTGTGACATTGATTTCATCAACAGGTTAATAAACAGTTACAATTAAGTCACTTACATTTTAGATGCAATATTGACTGTTTTTGTTCTGTTTCAGCAGCAAAAATAGTTAAACCAAGATCACAGCAGAACCATCGCGCATCTCACAGCAACTTGTTTTCTCATTACTGAATGATTCGGCATTTTGAACGAATCGGTTGACTCAAAGATTCAATGATCAATCCATAAACATCTGTCTCTCAATCATGAATGACTCAGTCATTTGAACGAATCGTTTGAACGAATTAATTAATGACTCGCTCATTAAGACGGTCGCCTGGCGACACCTAATGGCGGTTTAGTGTTATGTTTAAAAGTATCATTCTTTCCAACGTGTGTGCACCATTATCAATGTCCGTGCGGACGTCTTTACTTTCACTTTTATATTAGCGATTTAAAAGCACCCGCTCGTGTCACACGTCGATTAACCGATGGGAAAATATCCTCACAGTCATATACCTAATAAATTTATATTTAAATACAATATAGGCCTACCTAGTAAAATGTTTTATATACTATTTTGATATCCTTTTGGACACAAGAGGGCAGTATAGCCCTATGTTTGCACTAAATAGCCTGTTTTTAACTTTTTCATACTTCTTGAATTGCAAAAACAGAATAAAATGGGTTTAGTTCTAATATTTGTATAATTTTATATAGAAATAAATGGTGTATAATTACAATTTTAGAAGATATGAGGCTTTTAGTGTTTCCTTTTTTGACATTACTTTAATCCCTCGCCATAGCAAAACCGTTTGAGATATTTATTATCTGTTCACAATTTAGCATCTTTAATGTATTTTCATCATGTTGAAAAAGTTTGGTGGTAATAAAATAAACCACTTAAGAGGAGTGGGTAAAAATTCAGAGGATGATTTTGCAAAAAAATCCACATTCAAACCAAAATATCTGACTTCCTGTTGGTCGGAGCTAATAACTGTAAATTAGAAAATTGTCCGGCTCGATGAGAACAATATACGTACTGATTTTTGTAATTGTGGGTAAAACTAACCCCCCCACTTTTGTCAAAAACATTTTGAAATTGACACACTTCCTGCTGCCAGTTGGTGGCGCTATAACTTTGACTCACAATAGTTACATCCATCTGATCGGCCTCTTACCACGAACACACTGTTGAAGTTTCATCAAGATCAGTTAATGTATGCAGAAGTTATACTACTTCGTGTTTCTCTTTTCTCGCCATAAATTCGTTTCCTCCCCGCGGCCAAACCGTTTGAGATATCAAAAATCTGTCTGCAATTTAGCATCCTCAATGTCTTGTCTTCATGCTGACCGAGTTTGGTTGCGATTGGACGAATTTTCTAGGAGGAGTATTTCAAATTCCAGAGGATGCGTTTTTCAAACAACCCATAATAGTTGACTTCCTGTTGGGCGGAGCTAATAACTTAGAGTGCGGAAGTTGTTCGGCCCGATGAGATCTATATGTGTACCGAGTTTCATATAAATGCATGCAAGCGTGTTTGATATATGGACCAAGATTTCGGACCCCGTTCAAGGGTGCGCTGTCGAGCCCCCCTGCCACGCCCGGGTACCAGCTTCAGCCCGGCCCTGATGGCCGCGGGTTCTGACTTGTGTGCAAAGTTTCAAGAGTTTTCAAGCACGTTAAGGGCCCCAAAAGTGCCCGAGAAGTAGGAAAAAATAATAATAACAAATAATCCTACCGAAAACAATAGGGCCTTCGCCCTTTCAGGGCTTGTGCCCTAATAATAAAAATAATCCTAACGAAAACAATAGGGCCTTCGCCCTTTCAGGGCTTGGGCCCTAATAATCCTACCGAAAACAATAGGGCCTTCGCCCTTTCAGGGCTTGGGCCCTAATAATCCTACCGAAAACAATAGGGCCTTCGCCCTTTCAGGGCTTGGGCCCTAATAAACGGAGCAAAAACAATAGGGTCCTCACACCATCGGTGCTCGGGCCCTAATAATAAACGGAATGATTGTGAACACAAATTAGGATTTAGGTTTTTTGACAAACAGTATACCGACATTGGACCGCGTCGCCTTACTTCACAAATAGGCTACTACACATGACAAACTATACTATTTTATATGTGTACGACAGTGTGCTGTTGATTTATAAACAAAAACATCTTAATTTAAAACGGCAAACCAGCGAACTGCTATAGCCTACATTAAACTTTATTGTAAGTTATAGCAGTAAACTGAGGAAAATATTAGCTTGTTCAACCCCTTTGTAGCGACAATGAGAAGGAACCAACCACAAACTAATCTTCTTCCAGAAAATTAATTCAAACTTTCCACTTCCTGCCGAACAAAGGGGAAGATTTGGTCAGGACTTCGTATCCTCGTCCATCTTGTCATGGGGTTCAGGCGCCGACCAGTCTGGCTATTTAAAAGAGCCCCCCAGCACTAACAAAATAACTGGTCAATGCTAGCTTTGTGGCCGAACACTGATGGGTTAAGAGAATGACCGAGACCAAGGTCCCATGAGAAATGGACAAAACAGACCCCATCTGTCTTAAGGACCTCTGAATGACCCCAGGGTGTAAAATCTTTTCAAACCACAGAACTGAGGTTTTACCTATAACTATACATAAAATCATTCAAGAACAATTTCCGATGGACTTATAATGAAACATCATGCAACTACATAATCCTACGTCGTTCTACCAATTATATGCATTTTTAATAAGCGTAAATCCCATGTAAGTCATTTAATGGTTATAACTGTTAGATGTTTGAATGAAAGTGTGTTGTGTTTCATATCAGTATGATCGTATGCTCGTGATTCAAAAGATGGCTTGATTGAAATCTGTGTAAAATGTTTCGTATTCTTATAATAGTAATGATGTCTAAACTGTGGCCTCTGCACTCTCTGCTAGAGCTTGGAAAGTAAGGAGATCCCAGATAATGCATGATTTACGATGAGACAAACAAAGCCAGTGTCTAATTGGTCCGATCTCTTCAGGAGGGGGGACAAACTTTGAGTTTAAAATCTTAGACACAAAACAAAGCTCTCTCTCTCTGTGCTCTCGCTCTCTGGGTTGACCCTCAAGAAACGCTCTGCTATCACTCTCAAGAGAGATGGGCAGAAAAAGATGAAGATCTAAACCAGACTAGTAACCATGTAACTGAGGAGCAGACCAACCCGAATTAAGGAATGCGTCGCGTCTGAACGCGTTGTTGTCTTTGGAGCTCCATCGATTGATTTATAATTCTTGATTTCTCTTTAAACTCACTTACAACGAACATTTTCTATTTTTCCTCACCTCATAGTTACAACGCGGACTGTTGAGCAGACGCGTCTCAAGCCTATTAGTGATCCAACGTCGGATACTCTTATAGGTTACTCCTGTGGATCACGGCTGAACGCGTCTTCTCCACACTCACTTACAAACAAACATTTTTTCGCCTATCGTGCGTCTACTCTACACCGGTACCACTAAAAAGACGGATTATATCCAAGACTTCAGTCATAAATTAGTATTAATATTGATAGCATCACTGGTAGCGTCGTTGCTAACTTAACTTACTGTCCATCTGTTAAAATGGCGAATATATCAGATGTAAGTAGTCTACCTTTTGGTGCAGGTGAGGACACATTTGAGCTACACGCGTTGCAGTCTGAGCTGGAAGCTGTTGAGAAACAGATCCACGACCTTTTAGTGAGAAAAGCCGAGCTGATAGACCGGCGGTTAGCTCTTGAAACATCACGCGCCGATGCACACAAATCAGTGATCAACGTTACTAACCCGCTGACTCCGACCTCGTCTACTCCGTGCGTTACTCAGCATCGGTCACGAGCGTCGAGGCCGCGATCAGCTATGGTCTCGTTTACGCCGGCTCCAACATGCCACCACGAAGCCTGGATATTTCCGCAGCGGAAGACGCGAGTCAGGTCTAGACCAAGAAGACTCTCTCCGACCCTCCCGGTTTTCGAGATATCCACACAAAACCGCTTCTCCCCTCTTCGCGAAACAGAACGCGATGCTGTGATCATCGGTGATTCCATCGTTCGACACGTACAAGCTACGTTAAATAAAAGTAAGGTGCATAGTCACTGCTTTCCTGGTGCTCGTGTTTCTGAAATCGCTGCTCACGTTCCCGAGATTCTGAACGAGCGCGTCGGAACTGTGGTCCTGCACGCGGGAGGGGCCGATATCAGGCTGCGACAGACAGAGGTTCTGAAGAAAGACTTCAGGAATCTGATCGATACGGTACGCAGCACATCGCCTGATATAACGATCATTGTGTCAGGACCGCTTCCCACGTACCGACTAGGTCATGAAAAGTTTAGTAGATTATTCGCGCTAAATGAATGGTTAATGTCATGGTGCAATGAGCAGAAACTGCTCTTTGTAAATAATTGGAATCTGTTTTGGGAGCGTCCTAGGCTTTACCGTGCTGATGGCTTACACCCAAGCAGATTCGGATCGGATCTTCTGTCGGATAACATCTCCAAAATGTTAAATACCTTTTGACTAGTAACCAAAAGTTCAAATCATAGTCTCTGCTGCACCAAATTAACTGATATAAATAGTGTAGAACATTGCATAGAAACTGTGTCTATTCCTCGTTTAGTGAGAACAAATAATAATTCTACTGCAGGATCTAGAAAAAATCTAATTGTTATTAAACCAGAAAATGTTGCTATTAGTAACCAAAAACAATTTCTAAAGCTAGGTCTTCTAAACATTAGATCACTCACACCTAAGGCAGTTATTGTAAATGAAATAGTCACGGATAATAGCTTCGATGTGCTTTGCCTTACTGAAACTTGGCTTAAACCTAATGATTATTTCGGTCTAAATGAGTCTACTCCATCTGGATACTCCTATAAGCACGAACCCCGTCTGATTGGTCGTGGCGGCGGTGTTGCAGCGGTCTATAGAGATATTCTCAATGTTACTCAGAAAACGGGTTATAAGTTTATTTCGTTTGAAATACTTGTACTAAATGTTACGCTCTTAGATGTTAGAAAAAAATCCATATTATCTCTAGCCTTGGCTACCGTATATAGACCGCCTGGGCCTTACGCTGATTTCCTAAAAGAGTTTGCAGATTTTCTCTCAGATCTATTGGTCAATGTAGATAAAGCATTAATTGTTGGAGATTTTAACATACACGTAGATAATCCAAATGATGCGTTAGGGACTGCGTTTATAGATTTATTAAATTCATTTGGGGTCAAACAAAACGTCACCGGACCAACTCATCGTCTTAATCACACACTCGATTTAATTATATCATATGGAACCGATCCAACCGATATAGATATCATTCCACAAAGTGATGATGTCACTGACCATTACTTGGTAACTTGCATATTACGTACTGCTGTAATATGTCATGCGGCGCCACGTTTTCGACCAGGCAGATCAATCCTTCCATCCACCATAGATAATTTCTCGAGTTGCTTGTCTGATCTGTCTCAGCTGCTGCCTGAACCCAAACAAACAGATGAACTAGAAGAACTAACTAGCACTATGAGCACCATTCTCTCTAGAACATTGGATGTTGTTGCACCCGTTAGATTAAAAAAGGTCACAGAGAAAATTAAAGCACCATGGTACAATAATACTACGCATGTTCTAAAGAGAGAAACCCGTAATTTAGAGCGTAAATGGAAACAAACTAATTTAGAGGTCTTTAGAATCGCGTGGAAAGACAGTATGTCACGTTATAAAAAGGCCCTAAAAGCGGCCAGGGCTGAGCACCTCCACAAACTAATAGAAAACAACCAAAACAATCCTAGGTTTTTATTTAACACCGTGGCTAGACTAACAAATAAACAGACGTCACCCGAACAAAATATCCCGTTACAGTTTAGTAGTAATGATTTCATGAACTTCTTCACTGAGAAAATAGAAAACATCAGAACCACAATTGTAAACGTTCAATCCTCAATCGCACCTTATAATTCAGCCTCAATTATCCCCCCGCAAGAACAATTACAGTGCTTTACAACTATAGAACAAAAAGAGTTAAATAAACTTATCACTTCATCTAAAACAACAGCATGTTTATTAGATCCTATACCAACTAAACTACTGAAGGAAGTGTTACCTGTAGTGGAAGAGCCTCTCCTCAATATTATTAACTCGTCTTTATCTTTAGGTCATGTTCCAAGAACATTTAAACTGGCAGTGATAAAACCTCTCATTAAGAAACCACAATTAGACCCGCATAATCTAGCAAATTATAGACCCATTTCAAATCTACCTTTTATGTCTAAAATACTAGAAAAAGTTGTGTCCACTCAACTGGGCTCTTTCTTGCAAGAAAATGATATCTATGAAAAGTTTCAGTCTGGTTTCAGGCCGCATCACAGCACTGAAACTGCGCTCGTTAAAATCACAAATGATTTACTCTTAGC
The DNA here is from genome assembly GCF_963993115.1 of Abramis brama. Classification (NCBI taxonomy): domain Eukaryota; kingdom Metazoa; phylum Chordata; class Actinopteri; order Cypriniformes; family Leuciscidae; genus Abramis; species Abramis brama. Next base: position 21,804,629 of record NC_139964.1, on the reverse strand, counting down.
TTCTGACCAAGGCTGTATCTCAATACTAGTTTTACTGGATCTAAGTGCTGCGTTCGATACTATAGATCACACAATACTCTTAGATCGACTACAAAATTATACTGGTGTTCAAGGACAAGCATTAAGCTGGTTTAGATCATATTTATCTGACCGCTACCATTTTGTCTATTTAAATGGAAAAAAATCGATCATAACTCCAGTAAACTATGGAGTGCCGCAGGGATCTGTGTTAGGCCCTCTGTTATTCTCAATATATATGCTGCCACTTGGAAATATTATAAGGAAACATGGAATTAGTTTCCATTGTTATGCTGATGACACTCAAATATATATTTCATCACGGCCGGATGAAAACGCTAAATTATCCAAATTGACAGAGTGTGTTAAAGATATAAAAGATTGGATGACGCGTAATTTTCTATTATTAAATCCAGACAAGACAGAGGTACTAATCATCGGTTCAAAAAACCGCCCACAGAACCTCTCACAATACAACTTTGACATCGTAGGATGTCCTGTTACTTTATCCTCTACAGTAAAAGACCTGGGTGTTATATTAGACTGCAACCTGTCTTTTGAAAATCATATTTCGTATGTTACAAAAACAGCCTTTTTCCACCTTAGAAACATTGCTAAGCTACGTAATATGCTATCAGTTTCTGATGCAGAAAAGTTAGTTCATGCATTCATGACCTCAAGACTAGATTACTGTAATGCTTTGTTGGCCGGTTGTCCTGCATCCTCAATAACCAAGCTACAGTTAGTCCAAAATGCAGCCGCTAGAGTTCTTACTAGATCAAGAAAATATGATCATATAACACCGATTTTATCATCACTACATTGGCTACCTATAAAGTTCTGTTTTAATTACAAGGTATTGCTACTGACTTATAAAGCCCTAAACGGCTTAGCTCCAGTCTATTTAGCGGATCTTCTATCACCCTATAATCCATCGCGCTCTTTAAGATCAATAAATTCAAGGCTTTTGGTCATACCTAGGATATCCAGATCAACCAAAGGAGGGAGAGCATTTTCACATTTGGCTCCAAAACTCTGGAATAGCCTTCCTGATACTGTTCGTTGCTCGGACTCACTCTCCCAGTTTAAAACTAGATTAAAGACGCATCTTTTCAGCCAGGCATTCATATAATATTGTTAATCTCACAGTTTCAAACTACAATCCGGCCTCTAGTTCATAAATGCCAGAGGAGAACTGGCCCCCGACTGAGCCTGGGTTCTCCCAAGGTTTTTTTTTTCTCCATTAGGTCACCTGATGGAGTTTTAGGACACCATTAGGCCGTTTGATGGAGTTTTTTCGGTTCCTTGCCACTGTTGCCTTTGGCTTGCTCAGTTGGGGATATTTTGGGGATATTTAATTTTATTCTATCAATCAATAAATTCCACTAGAAACAAACTTTGTTGTATTATTTTATTTTAATACTGTGAAGCTGCTTTGATACAATCTGTATTTTGAAAAGCGCTATACAAATATACTTGATTTGATTTGATTTGATCAGATGGGTTAGATTCATTTTCAGTCATCTAACTACTCTCCGTATCTCATTTTATTTCTTTCTTTGTGTTATTTTCCTTTTCCGATTGAAAGTCTCGGTTTTAAGTTAAGTTTTGCTGCAAAGTTTCGGTCCACGATTCACGGCTGCAACGCACGCTTTCAACTTCAAAGACTTTTTCAACCATCCGACATCCACGCCACAGACATCTATCCAGGCACGAGGAGACCAGCCAACGAACCCGGGGAAACCCCCTTTTACGCAACGAAGGGAATTCCCAAAAAAGGAACGCAAAGACGCAAGTACCTCCAGACTAAAACTGAACTGGTGCATTGATATAAATTTAATAACCTGCCTAAAACGACAGAAGGGTTGAATTAATGCTTGATGGTTCGTTCAGGTTATGTCTTCTAAGTGCATAGAATCTTGAGATTTCATCATCTCACTCTTAAACTCATTTTTTTCAAACTCTTTCTTTCTCACTCTCTTTCTTCAGCAACCTGTATGAATGTGTGTGTATGCGTGCACGTGTGTTTGTGTTAGATATTAGTTTTATGTGTTAGAATAATCAATAAAATCATGTTTGTATTTTAAAGAGAAGTATTACTTGTGTTATGTGCTTACGAAATTTAATGTCTTAAACTTCTGATCTAAGTTACCGATGCTTTTACCCGTGATTATTTCTTAATTTATTGTTAGCTGGGGATTATTCTTTCTTGGCCAGGAAGATATTATATTTCCTAGAGTTAATAATTGTTTATGCTTTCTGTTCATTGGATGAACTGATAAAATGATCATACTATTGATTCTGCTACAGTAAATTCTGAAAATAATTAAAATATTAATTATTGATCATAATCCGTTATGAATAATAATTAATTATATTTATACGTGGGCGTATAAACGCTACACCTTCCTCGATGAAACGAATAACTAAATGCATAATAACATGCAATATTGACACATAATGCTGTATATTTCAATTATATGACTTGATGCCAAAACATCACTTACCTGAATGTACACAGTTGTGAGGAAAGCAGAGTAAATGGCGTCAGCTGCCCAGCGTCGCAGTTAAATTTGCGCCGTAGTCTCTCTACCAATAGGAGGGAAGATGCATAGCAACCTGAGGTGTGGAACGGCGGATGTTTGCCGCACTTGATTTCAGGATTCCTGTGTTTTTCCACGTATAAGCCAAATGTTTACCACAAGTCGGTGTTTCTCACTGTGTGCCATAGCTCAACCACATATGGTTCTCATGTGTTCGTTGTTATCTGGGCCATATACCTCAAAATCAGTTGTGAACCAAGAGAGCATTTCCCGCAGATTTTAAAGTTATGGCAAAACAAATATGGCTACAATTAGGCCCATATCTGTTCAGCCACGCCACATCTAGGCCATATGTGCCAGATAATACCCACATGTGGCCCAAACGTAATTGCTATCTGGGATATTTCACATGATACTTCAAGCAGAAGTAAATGTGCAAATTGAAGATCTAGCCTATGACTACGACTATAATTATAACTATATACTATAAAGTATAACTATACTATAAAGAAACCAATTGCAATTCATTGGCAAATATAATAACTATTTATTTTGACCACTTTTTTTTATTTTATTTTATTTTATTTTTATGTATTTGTTTCTTGTGCAAATGTTGACGTGGGCAGTTTCCAGTGTACAATATGATATTTAATACCATGTATTTTGCTTTGATTTGTTTTTGCCTCGTTAGGTTTCTCATAAAGATAGAGAAACACTTGCCTTCAAAATGCACAAGATGTTAAATGTGGGTATGCTTCAACCTTCTGCTGTCACAATATATGAATATTACTCACCAGGTAAGATATTAATGCACGTACACACACTATTCTTTTAGTCTATAAAAACAATTAAACTGAACCTCTCAAATTAACATTTTAATTTAGTGCCATTAAGTATTTAACCCTTTATGGTATCCAACATAGCAATATTGTTTCGGCCCAGATCCGGCCCACATCTGGCACACGTGGAAAGATGATCTGGCCCACATGCAGTGTGGAATGACAGCCCTTGGGCGGACCGCTCCTGTTTGCCAGATCTGGGCCACAAGTAGGCCATAGCAATGCCATATGTCAGCCAAGAGCAGAGGTGTATAGTCCGGGGTCAGAAAGTAAAAGTCCGGAACGTTTATTCCGAATAAACATATGGCAGGACTTTTACTTTCTGACCCCTGGACTATACCTCTGATTCTGGATGCATCATTCAAAAGTTATCAGTGGCTCCCAGAATGCATTGCAGCATGAAGCATGTCACCGTTATTGAGATTCACACGCTAATTCTTGAGGTTTGAATATGTCTGAAACAGTTAAGTGAAACAGTTGTTCAATATGTTTAGGTTTGTTTTAATATTATATAGATTTTCTTATTTAAACAGTGTTGAAAGTCATGCTATAAGAACATTACTATAATCACTAATAAAAATCAATAACACACATGACTTTCTAAAAGAGAAAGTAGCTAACATCAACTGATCTTCTCAACCAAAATGACAACTGAGCGATGCTGGAGTCCATGTCCAATAACATTTCTAGCTGGAGTGACTCTGACTCACATTGTGGCCATAATATGAGTACACAGTGAGTGCACTGTGCGGTTACACTTTTAGCTCACTGTGAGCTCACATTGTGATCATATGGAGAGATCACTGTGAGATCAGCGTGTTGACTGGGTGCAGCAGTTAACTACCTTTGGTGTGCAATTTGTGCTTTGTTACTTTGTAGATTGTTTACACACGCAAACAGTTTTATTAAGGAAAGGTAAAATATAAAAAACATAATAGGTCCCCTTATTCACTCATCTGCCACAATAATGTTTTCAGATTATATTTTTTTTGGGCTTTTCTCTGCAGATATTGTTATATAATATTTCTTGAAATTATGTACTGTAGTGATTTTAATTAAAGGGATAGTTCGCCCAAAAATGATATTTAAGCCATGATTTACTCACCCTCAAGCCGTTCGAGATGCATATGTCAATCTTTTTTCAGACGAACACATTTTCAGTTATTTTAGAAAATGTCTTAGACCTTTCAGTGGTTATAATGTGAAGCAATGGGGCTCACCTCGTTGAAGTCCCAAAATGTGCGCGCATCCTTCACAAAAATAATCCATCCGGCTCCAGGGGGATAAACAAAGGCCTTCTGAGGGTAATCCGTGCGTTTTTGTCGTAAAAATATACATATTTAAAACTTTATAAACGAAAATAACTGGCTTCCGGTAGCGGTCGACGCGCGTTCACGGAGATGGATGCTGGAGTATGACGTATGACGTAGTGTAGGAAGCGTCGTGACGTAGAACGAACGTAGAGTTTTGTTTTGCTCTGCTCACGCTACGTCATACGTCATACTCCAGCATCCATCTCCGTGAACGCGCGTCGACCGTGTTCGTCTGAAAAAAGATTGACATATGCATCTCGAACGGCTTGAGGGTGAGTAAATCATGGCTTAAATATCATTTTTGGGCGAACTATCCCTTTAATTGACTTCCCTGCATTAAACCTGTGTGCTGTTTCTTTCAGACCATCGCTGTACAAAGTTCTACCACCCTGAAAGGGCAGATGGCGCTATATACAGACTGTGTAAGGGAGATTTGTGCCAGTGTGCAGAAGGTATTATCACACACACATAATAGTATGAAGTGACCATATCCTGAAGTGTTGTAGTATTTGATTTTGTTCCCTGCTTATAATTTAACAACTGTATATCCTGTCATAGCTTTCCTGTTGCTCAAACAGTAGAGCGTTGGCGCTTGCAACGCCAAGGTCATGGGTTCTATTCCCAGGGAAAGCAAGAACTGATAAGAATGTAAATGTGTACCTTGAAATGCAATGTTAGTCGCTTTGGATAAAAGTGTCTGCCAAATGTAAAATGTAATATGTGTGTATTAACATTAACTTCTCTGAACACAGGAAACTGCACACAGAAGAAAGACGATAATACGCTCAACGTTGACGATGAGCGTATTATTAAATCCTGTGAAACTGGCATGGATTATGGTAAACACACTCAGCTATGTTTGTTAATTCATTGTCATGACTGTCATATTTTCATTAATGCAAGATTCATTATTTACACAATCCCCATGTTGTTTTAAAACTCTATGAACATGCACAGTAAATTCCCCGGTGTTAAATTTAACACCGCTTGGTGTTTATATGGGAACCACCAGCAGGGTGTTAAAAGTAACATTGAAGCAGTGTTAGAGTTAATGAGATAATTAAGTGATTGAGCGATAATTGAGCATTGAAGACACCTGATGATAACAAGCAGAATCACTGAAGAAAAGAGAAACACAAGAACTACAACTGACTTCCGGAGATGAAATCAACTGAAGATAAAAGTGTGTGTGTGTGTGTGTGTGTGTGTGTGTGTCTGTGTCTGTGTGTCTGTGTGTCTGTCTTCCGTTTATTTTCTCGCAATGTATTTAGAAGTTAAAATTCAGAATGTTTGATCTTTGGAAAAAAAATATTGATGGTAAAAATGTTAATAACATGTTACCTCTTTTGGTCAGTTATGACATTTGTCAAACTTTTTTTTTTTATTATGAAATATATATCATATCTTAGGTTATGGTTTCCTTTGCAACAAATTATGTGTTTCAGTAAACACTGTTACAAAGACAACAACTAACATAAAAAAAATATAAATTGTCAAACCACCCAACTAGAGGAAACACTGATCACAATAATGATGACCAAACATTTTCAATAAAACTTCAACACCTAAAAATTTGTTCACTCTCAAAAAGATCTTCTGTAGATGAATGACAGAAATAAGGTCAAACTGGTTTGTAATAAGAGAGATTTCATGTCTTTTCAGTTGATTTCATCTAAAGCTGTGTCTGGAAGTCAGTTGTAGTTCTTTTGTTTCTCTTTTCTTCAGCGATTCTGCTTGTTATCATCAGGTGTCTTCAATGCTCAATCATCGCTCAATTAATCACTTAATTATCTAATTAACTGCTTCAGTGTTACTTTTAACACCCTGCTGGTGGTCCCCATATAAACTTTATAAACGGGGAATTTACTGTGTTGTTTTTCAGTTGAACACAAAATGAAAAAAAAATCCCACTGCTCTTATAGTGAACAACTGAATGAAGCTTGCACATCCAAAAGATAGCAAAAATCAGGAGCACTACCAAATTCCATATCTCCTGAAGCCAAATGAAAGCTTTGTGAGAGGAAAAGACCCAAATTTCATGTTTAAATCATCCTCATCAGGTTTTTTATTTATGCAGAAGAAAGTCAGAGGTCTGGAACAACATAAAAGTGTAAATGATGACAATTTCCCTATTTGAATGAACTAGTCTTTTAACCGTTGTGTTAATAAGGCAAAAAAAATATTACACTTATGTTTGACAGTTTATAAAGTGAAAGTGGATAAGATGGATCTGGCACATGACTCTGACATCTATCACTTGAAGGTGGAGCAGGTGCTGAAAGAAGGTACAGTTATTCTCTCCGTTTTTCTTCACTGATCATGAAATGCATTTGAAATCTGTATGATTCCAGTTAAATGCAGTTTGTCCTTTATTCAGCATGAGGCTAATGTTGAATTGCAGTGAAAGTGTGTCCTAAACACTGTTCTGTCCTGTAGGCACTGATGATGATGTTGTGGGGAAAGTCAGACTATTTTTGGGTCGTCCCAGTTGCAGAGATCGTTTGGGATTGGAACAAGGCAAGTCGTACCTCATCATGGGCAAATCCGAAGACCTGCCAAAGCTCGGAGGAACGTAAGTGTCCACTCTGTGTCTGTGAATAACAGGATTTGCCTGAGCTTTATGCATTTAAAGTCTTTACAAGGTTGTTTATGGCTGAATGATGGGACAGGTTTTTTTTTTTTTTTTTTTTTTTTTTTGGTCAAAGTGCATTTTAAATAACAGAATAGACATGAAAAAACTAATAAATTAGGAAATACAATTTATACTAAATGATTTGAATTTAAATCTTCTGAGATGAATGTGAGTTTAAGAAATTTTGATTTCTTTTTGTGGGGTTTAAAGTTGAAAATGTATACGTGGTGTAACTGTCCAGTGATTAACTCTCTCCTCGCCACTGACAGATATTTCTGTCATTTATGACTCAACACTTTCCCGTCATTGATGGAAATTTCTGGCAATGCATGTTTTCACTGTTATAAAGTAGGGGGTGCTATTACACACTTTCTGAAAGAATACAGAATCTCCAGATCAAAAAACAAGCAATAGAAGTATTGCTTACGCACATGTAAAATAACGCACAAAAAAACCCCAAATGTATGAATCTCTGCATACGAAGGATCCCACGCATATTCTCTTTGTACATCCCAATTAACGTAAAATTGAGCGCACATGCACGAGCACAACGCCCCACCCAGTCTCCTCCCTTAATTAAATCAATTTAAATATGGTAATGAGTCCTCTTTGGCAAAAGAAAGCAGTAAGAAAATGGCTAAAGCAAGCGGCAAGAAACGAAAGTGAATTGGAGGTGCTACTATCAGAGGTAGAAACAAGAAAAAATATTTTATTTGGAACTTTGTCCTCCGGAATTAATAACAAAAGGAAAAAATATGAGCGGGAGAGTTTGGCTGATGCCGTCAATGCGGTATTATTATTATTATTATTTTATATATATTATATTATTATATATTAAATATATTATTATATATTATGTATTATTATAATATATTATTATATATTATATATTATTATAATATATTAAATATATTATTATTCATATATTATTATAATATTATTATTAATATATTATTATAATATATTAATATATTATTACATATTATATATTATTATAATATTTAATATTTGTATTAATATTATATTATATTATATTTGATATTATTTTATATTTTATTTTTTTATTTATAGACTAAGCGTTGTATCAATTTGCATATGCTTTTATATGTTCTTACTTAATTGCATAATTGCTAGAATAATGCCATAAGGCTCGTGTTGACAATATATGTCAATTATTTTATAATTTGCAAATTAATAGCAATGCTTCCCACGGTTGGTGGTGCGATAGACTTGTAGAACAATTCGTTGTGTAATGTTTGCAACTTCACTTAATTGCCTGTAAGAGTCGCCAACGGACAAAAACAATGAGAAATGTACGTATGCCAGACATGAAATTGGCGTGGAGGAACGCACATTCTCGCGTTAATTTCACTGTTAGTACATACGACCGTGAGCGTGAAAGCTGGCGTACGCAAAGTTGCAATATTAATGTTTTTTTATGATCTAATACAAATATATTATGTATAAAAATTGAAACTTTTATCATTTTATTTTTTGGGGAAGTGCTGCAAAACAGATTTACTAAATTAAACCATTTTACAAAAAAAATCCTAAAAAAAGGAAATTAGACAATTCAGTTCATAATTTATTCATACCGCAATGCATGATGGGAGCCATTAATGAGTTGTGATTGGTGGCAGCCAGAGGAAAAGTTATTTGTCACCATTGTTGAGAATCACAGGCTGATTATTGATGCGTTTCTAAATATATTTATTTAAAAGTCTTTTGATCAGAACAATGTTTATTAACCATCTGGAGTCTGAGCGGTTTTCTGGGCCCTGGAGGTGTTCTGACATGCTCTGACATTTGTGCTTTTTTCAGTTATTTATAAACATGTTAATGGCAAAGGTGTAAATTCACTCTATATAGCACAAACAGGGCTACCAAAATATGTGATCACCATGCATGTATATTTTTGAATTTTTAAGAGAATAATGTTTATGCGTGGTTATTGAAAAAAATAAAAATGAAAGTTGCTGAAATAAGACCACAAAACTCATAATAAATATGTGTCAATAAGACTTTTGACTAATGGATGTTGTCGCTTCGAGTTCTGGCTTCAAAATTATGTGAAAATAGTCTTGCTTTATCGTTCACATAAAACAATACATTGATTTAAATTGATGTAAAACAGGTTTTGCTTGGAAAGCCAATATGCGAGGGGGGCGTGAACGAGGAGTGGTTTACACCTGAGAATACAATGTCCCACCCACTCTGCATAATGAGCCATTCATTCAGGTGTGACACTGACTGAGCCACAATGCAAGGACAAAAGATATATTTAGAAGAAGACTTATATTGACCATTTAAGATTTTGCTTACATCTATCTCGTAAATATGTTTTGCTATTTTATTAAAAAGGTTACAATTACAACAATAATTACAATTTCAACAATATTTCAAGTGTACTCTTTCTTTGTAAAAAAAAAATGATTATAGGCCTACATTTTATCTATGTATTCATTAGTTTGAATATAGCCAACATTGGAACAGCTAACATCTTAGTTGATGACTTTATTTTTGACAAAAATAGTATTTTATATATATAGAAATTGCTAAACAAAAGCTTATTTGACGTGGCAGTATATTCTACAGTAAAAACTGTACCCAAATCTAGTCAACAAAATGTTGTCTTTCATATTTTGCCTGACTGTAACGTTGTTTTTATGAAATATTAGGGCATATAAATGTTAATTTGCAGTTTAATACATTGCTTATACAAATAGCCTACATTTTATTTCAACATATTTCAGTCGATTTTTACTCATCTCAGTATAGCAATACAGTTTGCTAAAACATCATCATTCATTTACACACGCGATTTAAATTTAAACTGTCTTTTTGCGAGCTGTGGTAAACAGCGCGCATCTCTGCCGTTCATTCATTCATAAACAGAAACCTGATTCACGTGAGAAGGAAAAAAACTTACTACAGTATTCCTCAGCTCGCTCCTCGATATACCCGCACTTCTGAGGTACATTTTCCATTATTATTATTCCTCACAGCGCTGCGAGACGGTGTAAACAAGTAATGATCTGAATAAACTTGTGTTTTCTCGAGCTGATATGGGGGCGTTCACAGGTTTGCGTGGATTGCCTCAATCATTTGCATTTGAATAGCGCGCGCTCTCCGTGGGCGTCACATTACATTTGAATGAGCTGTAATGAGCTCGACTGGAATCGCTCTTAACCCTCTGGAGTCTGAGCTGTTTTCTGGGCCCTGGAGGTGTTCTGACATGCTCTGACATTTGTGCTTTTTTCAGTTATTTATAAACATGTTAATGGCAAAGGTGTAAATTCACTCTATATAGCACAAACAGGGCTACCAAAATATCTGATCAACATGCATGTATATGTTTGAATTTTTAAGAGAATAATGTTTATGCGTGGTTATTGGAAAAAATAAAAATGAAAGTTGCAGAAATAAGGCCACAAAACACATACTAAATATGTGGCAATAAGACTTTTGACTAATGGATGTCATCGCCTATAGTTTTTTCTTCAAAATTATGTGAAAATAGTCTTGCTTTATCGTTCACATAAAACCATACATTGATTTAAATTGATGTAAAACAGGTTTTGCTTGGAAAGCCAATATGCGAGGGGGGCGTGAACGAGGAGTGGTTTACACCTGAGAAATACAATGTCCCACCCACTCTGCATAATGATGAGCCATTCACTCAGGTGTGAAACTGACTGAGCCACAATGCAAGGACAAAATATATATTTAGAAGAAGACTTATATTGACCATTTAAGATTTTGCTTACATCTATCTTGTAAATATGTTTTGCTATTTTATTAAAAAGGTTACAACAACAATAATTACAATTTCAACAATATTTCAAGTGTACTCTTTCTTTGTAAAAAAAAAAAAGATTATTAGGCCTACATTTTATCTATGTATTCATTACTTTGAATATAGCCAACATTGGAACAGCTAACATCTTAGTTGATGACTTTATTTTTGACAAAAATAGTAGGCTATTTTATATAGAAATTGCTAAACAAAAGCTTATTTGACGAGGCAGTATATTCTACAGTAAAAACTGTACCCAAATCTACTAAACAAAATGTTGTCTTTCATATTTCGCCTGACTGTAACGTTGTTTTCATGAAATATTAGTGCATATTGTTAATTTGCCGTTTAATACGTTGCTTATACAAATAGCCTACATTTTATTTCAACATATTTCAGTCGATTTTTACTCATCTCAGTATAGCAATACAGTTTGCTAAAACATCATCATTCATTCACACACGCGATTTAAATTTAACTTCTGGCAAAGATGAAGTTGACGATATAGGCTATTGACTCGCGATCTTCGCAGTAGGCTAGTGAACGCACCGGAGAAATGCACATTTATTAGGCTACATAGTTTTTTTGTTTTGGATGGTTTTGTTTAGAACCAGCTTTCTGTAAATATATTTCAAATTTTTTTAGACATGTGAGGCGAGTAGGCTACGGTCTGGTTCATGATGATCTCCAGTTCAGACCTTATGTTGTGATTGCTAGCCTATTTACTTTAAATCCAGGAAATTTATTAATGAAAAATTTATTAAAATTAAGATACAATTGATACAAAACGAAATTCGTTTTAAAGAAAGGATTTGTACTTTCTGTTTTGAGGTCTCTGTGAATGTTTGAAAGTCTTTTAGTGCTTAGAGCGCTCGCGTCCATAATGGAGAACTGTCACGTAATATTGTTTTTTTCCTCATAAATGCGAACACGAAAAATAAAAGACAAAAGACTTTTAAGTAAAACTTACTCCGAAATTGTGTCCTCGGCGGAATTCGCTCTTCAATATGCTGCCGTTCGTCGTCTGTTACAATCTTCCTCTGAGGAAACAACCCGGTATCGTGCATTCTTCCTCGCTGTCCAGAATCATCTGAATGGCGTCTTTATTACCGGAGAAGCGTGCCATACTCAAAACGCGATTAACTATCAGTAAGTCTGATAGAAACTGTGTTTTTATGGCATTGATCGGGGGGCGTATGCGATGCATACTAGATCACCTAAACTATGTACATGTGAATAGCGCCGGGGGCGGGGCGGCCGCAGCTGATTATAGAGATAATGAGGCAGAAGGAAAAACGGTACCTCTCCTTGCTTTCAAACGGATTACATGAGTTGAAAACATTTGTTTTTTATATAAATTACTTCATTTAAAAGAAGAGATTTCAAGCTTCATAAAGACATAACTCACATGCCTGTGTGAGAAGTATTCGCTGAGTTATGATTCATTTTCGGACGCGTTTCAGAATGGACTACACGGACAGAGAGAAGGCAGAACTCGCTTCGTGTTTATTTTTCTTTATTTGGCAAAAAGCACCACACTTTGTTTTTATTGTGAGTATACACAAAAATAATACACATTTAACAGAATCGATTGATGTATGAAACTCCTATGGAAAATCAAAGTCAACAGAGTATTTATGAGTTTCTTTTACACTGATAAAAAAAAAGCGAGCTGGTATCGCCGGCGATACCGCCGACCTCAGGGGGTTAATACAGATTTCACAAGATGAGAATATTTGTTTTTTATATAAATTACTTCATTTAAAAGAAGAGAATTCAGGCTTCATGCCTGTGTGTCTGTATGCCTGTTTGAGTATTCGCTGAGTTATTGTTCATTTTCGGACACGTTTCAGAATGGACTTCACTGACAGAGAGAAGGCAGAACTCGCTTCGTGTTTATTTTTCTTTATTTGGCAAAAAGCACAACACTTTGTTTTTATTGTGAGTATACACAAAAATAATACACATTTAACAGAATCGATTGATGTATGAAACTTGTTTGTAAAATCAAAGTCAAAAGAGTATTTCGGGTCTCAATTCAACTGATAAGGAAAAAAGCAAGCAGATCACGCCAGCGTGATTGCCGACTTCAGAGGGTTAAATATTTTGGATTATATGAAAAATACTGAAAATCATATGCTGTAGAATCACAGCGCTGCTGTAATTAACAAGTTAAACCAATCTATCTCAATAAGTTTTGTTTTTCAGATCACAACATGATTATGTCTAAACATAACCGACACCATCAGATCACATTGTCTCTTAGATCATCACTGTTATAAATCAATAACAGCAGACAAGCAAAATCTAAAGTAAACATATAAGGGTCAAGAGCCCAACTAAAGCAAACACTGATCACCATAATGGTAACTTACAATTTGTGATTTTCTCCTTCAGTGATTCTGCTTGTTAACATCAGGGGCCTCATGTATAAAGACTTGCGTTGAATTCATACTAAAACATTGCGTACGGACAAAGCTCTAAATGTGCGTACGCACAAAAAAACCCAGATGTATGAATCTCTGTGTACGAAGGATCCCACGCATATTCTCTTTGTACATCCCAGTTAACGTAAAATTGAGCGCACATGCACGAGCACAACGCCCCACCCAGTCTCCTCCCTTAATTAAACTAATTTAAATATGGTAATGAGTCCACTTTGGCAAAAGAAAGCAGTAAGAAAATAGCGGCAAGAAACGAAACTTTACAGAAAGTGAATTGGAGGTGTTACTATCAGAGGTAGAAACGGAAAACAATTTTTTTTTTATTTGGAACTTTGTCCTCCGCAATTAATAACAAAAGGAAAAAATATGAGTGGGAGAGTTTGGCTGATGCTGTCAATGCGGTGGGATCTGAAAGTCGCACTGTAGAGTAGACTGAGTACAGTTGAGACACTTTTTGTGTTTTGATTTTTCACACAAAAATAGACATTGAAAAGAAGTGAATTTCCACATGGCACGTCACATGACATTACATTAGCTTGTAGACTAAGATATTATCTATCAATAATACCCACAAGTAGTTTATATTTTCCACAATCAGCTCATAAAAATAAGGTGCTTTTTGTCTCAACTTTGCCAATATGTGGTACAGTTGAGACAGTGCATGGTACAGTTGAGACACCCATTTCTAATGATGTGAAGGTAACCAACCATTCATTGTAAAATATAAAAAATAAAGACAAATAAAGAAAATAACAATTGGGCAACATTTTTGTTTATTCATCCATTTATATTCATTCATTTTATTTAAATTAGCACTGATTAAAATGTATAAAGCTGGAACAAGATATGTAACAATATTTAATAATAATACAGTTTAAATATCACAAATATCAAATTTTATTTTCATTTGCGTCCTATGCTGGCTTATTACGACGTTTAAACTGTTATCATAACACTGAACAACTAAACAATGTGTTTCCTAATAGAACTCTATCGGGGGAACAGTAGATATGTGTCTCAACTATCCCCCGCTGGCCACCTCGCACATTTCTCTAGATTTTGCAATTACCTTGCATGACACAATACCATGAAATATGCCAGTTTTTAGGGCACAGAATAACGTTTGTGGTGATACCAGTTACGTTTAACAGTCACATAAGGATAATAAGCTATTCATTGTGGAGAGTGCATTTTGAAGTGGACGTCATATCTTTTCCCGATATCTTCGGATCGGGGACACGTCCGTTGTTCAAATTTCCCACGATCAAAGAGGACACTAATACGCACGTGCACAGCAAAAATCACAACTTGTGCTTGCTGCGAACGCAAGTTATTTAAGGTGTCTCAACTGTACACAGCCTACCCCAATTAACCTTAAAAAGAAATGGTCTGATATAAAGGTGGACATTAAACCAAAGCTGTCATTTCCATAGACTAAGGGTTGTATCAATTTGCATATGCTTTTATATGTTCTTATTTAATTGCATAATTGATAGAATATTCCCATAAGGCTCGTGTGACAATATATGTCAATTATTTTATAAATTGCAAATTAATAGCAATGCTTCCCACGGTTGGTGGTGCGATAGACTTGTAGAACAATTCGTTGTGTAATGTTTGCAACTTCACTTCATTGCCTGTAAGAGTCGCCAACGGACAAAAACAATGAGAAATGTACGTACGCCAGACATGAAATTGGCGTGGAAGAACGCACATTCTCGCGTTAATTTCACTGTTAGTACATACGACCGTGAACGTGAAAGCTGGCGTACGCAAAGTTTTTGTGCGTACGCAAGATTGATACATGAGGCCCCAGGTGTCTTCAATAATGCTCAATCATCACTCAACTAATCACGTAATTATCTCATTAACCTTAACACTCTTGAGTGTTAATTTAACACTCATATTTTAACACTTTACACTTTTGAGTGTGGACTCATATAAACTCCCAGGAGTGTTAATTTAACACTGGAGTTTTTGCTGTGTGGAACAAAAGGACACGGTACGTGTCAGATGTGATGGAAAATGGGGACCTGTAGTGAAGGTCATCAAAGAAACAGCACCAAGATCCTACGAGGTACTTACTGAGTATGGTAACACGCTGCGAAGAAATCGCTGTCACCTGCTGAAAGTGCCAAGCACCTGTATTGAAAGTACAGACATAGTTATCTCTGATGGACTAACTGAGCAAACACGAGTAGAGAAAAACTCACCTAGCTCTACAGCTGTCACTGAAAACATCACAGAAAACTCACCTTCCACTGAAATAGGTCGGGGAATTGGGCTGGGCGATTTAAATCGCGATATTGTTATGCGCATCTCGTCAGTAAAGCCGGTTCCTTGATTAGTAGTAAATCACCATCACCTGCTTTCAGATGGAGCGGCATTTAGGGCTGATGAGATAATTAAGTGATTCATTTAGTGATGATTGAGCATTATTGAAGACACCTGATGTTAACAAGCAGAATCACTGAAGGAGAAAATCACAAATTGTAAGTTACCATTAAGGTGATGGGTGTTTGCTTTAGTTGGGCTCTAGACCATTATATGTTTAATTTAATATTTACTGTTGTTTGTCTGCTGTTATTGATTTATAACAGTTAAATGAACAAAGTAAAATGTTATCTTATAGTGTTGGTTATGTTTTGACATAATCATGCTGTGATCTGAAAAATGAAACATATTGAGATAGTTTGGTTAAACTTGTTAGCAGCAATTTTGTGATTTTTCAGCCTATGATTATCAGTACTTTACTTATAATTCAAAATATTTAATAAACATTGTTCTGATCAAAAGACATTCAGATAAATTCATTTAAAACACAGACATCAATAATCAGCCTGTGAATCTCAACAATGGTGACAATAATAAAGCATGTTGCAGTGGCTGCCACCAATCACAACTCAATAATGGCTCCCATCATGCATTGCGGTATGAATAAATTATGATCTGAATTGTCTTTGTAATTTACTTTTCCTAATTTAATATTCTGCTCCTCACCATTGTTGAGATGCATAGACTGAATCTTGACGTCTGTGTGTGCCTAAAAGAATGATTTTTTTTTTAAACAACTTTTAAGAAATCCTTTATATTATATCAAAAATTCTGGGCAATTATGCAGATTCACAGTTATGCTGTAACCAACAACATAAATTGAAGTCAGAAAGAAGGATTTTAATGAGTTCAGTGATCAAGTTCAAATGATGATTGTCATAATATAACCAACACCATCAGATCACTTTTTTTTTCTTTGTTCATCTGGCAGTTATAACTCAGACACCTCAGACAAACAAAAACTAAAGTTAATAATATATGCGTCAAGAGTCCAACTAAAGCAACCATTGATCGTCATAACGGTGGCTTACAATTTGAGATTTTCTCCTTCAGTGATTCTGCTTGTTAACATCAGGTGTCTTCAATAATGTTCAATCATCACCAAATTAATCACTTAATTATCTCATTAACTTAAACACTCTTGAGTGTGGACTCATACACTCCCAGGAGTGTTAATTTAACACTGGAGTTTTTGCTGTATACAAAGAGCCGTAGTTAACTGACAAGCTGAGCCATATCACATTAAATATCGCTGGCGATACGTCCGCGATATTAATGCGATATGGCTCAGCTTGTCAGTTAACTAAGGCTCTTTGTAGTAAATGCCGCTCCATCTGAATGCAGGTGATGGCGATTTACTACTAATCAAGGAACCGGCTTTACTAACGAGATGCGCATAACAATATCGTGCGATATATCGCCCAGCCCTATCGGGGAAGACCACGTCGTCACGCAATGAAACCTAAAAGACTGATTGAGAAGAGTGTTAAGTTAGGTTTGTTAAAAAAAAAAAAAAATTACTTAGTATTTACTGAGTATTTACTTAGTTATATGCAACAAAGTTTTGTGCAGCTAATGTTAGAAATACGCAGCAAGATGGTGTTGAACTAACCTGTTTTTTTTTTTGTTTTTTTTTGTTTTTTTGCTGTTATTATGAGTAAGTGCTGTTAAAGTTGACAGACCTTGTTTAAAGGGGTCATATAATGCCATTTTTGTACAAGCTAATATGATTGTTTAGGATCTAAATTAAAAGTTTGTAATATACTTTAATTAAAAATTCTCATTAGTATTGTAAGAAAACACTCATTTTACCTGGTCAAAAACAGCTCTGTTTTCAGCACGACGTTTAAGTGCATGTGTCTTTAAGGGGTCAGCAATAGGCGGCCCGCGGGCCAAAACTGGCCCGCCAGCAATATTTTCTGTCCCGACGGATTTTTTTGGAAGTCCATTTTTTTTTTTTTATCAACCTATTTTTTTTTTTTACAATAACGGTTTACAAATTGTGTATCATTCGTTCAATCGTTTTTTTTTTGTTTTTTTTTACATTAAAATAAAAAATAAAAAAATGAAAAACGACTTGTTTTTCCATTATTTATTTCCTGAACTAAAATAAATAAAAAAAACTAATAACGACTCGTTTTCCGATGTTCTGATTGTGCGCTCAGATCAAAAATAGAAAAAATGAATAACGGGTTTAGACGAATTTTAATGTTGAATTTTAATTTAACACCTTAGCAGACATATGCCAATGAAATCATTTTAAACAGATCAATTCTATTGTGGTAACAGATTACAGCCATTTTAATAAGGGTGTGAATAGCAATCATGTTCTCCTGTAAGTCTCATTCGCTTACAGTCCGACTTTTGAACTTTTTTTCATTATTATTTATTCGGGTATAACACACTGATAAATAATATGTATTATAAAAAAATATTTGCACTAAATGCTGCACAAAACTCTTCCACTACTTGAGAAAAGCCGTAGCCGCGCGCCTACATCTGACAATTTTGGGTTCAAACACGTGCTGCACACCACACATACTTAACAGTGTTAAATTTGAAAAATACTGTTCGACAGAACTGCTTGGTTTGTTACCACAGTTATCTGCGTGCTTCCTCGGCGATGAAGTTCCACATTTGCGGCTATCCAACACAAAAATGCATGCAGCAAAGCCTTTCACAATATTTTCTTCAGATAACTCCAAATTTCTCCCACACACTGGACTTGATTTTTGATGACTATTCTCGACAACTTTACAATCTCCACTAGCTATTCTTTTCTTCAACTCCTCAGCATCCATCTCGACGACTGCAGATCGCGCGCGCGGTTATGATGAATTTTTAAATCTGAAAGTAGCCTAGGTAACGTTATAGGTCCTGTGAGGGCATGGTGCGTGGGCACAAATAAACTGATATGGTAATGATTTTATCAACTTGAAATACAGGCATATTTTTGTAGATGTGTTCCTAAAAATATGCATATATTTTTACGTTTGCATGTGATTGTTTTAAACCCATGTTTCCCCCGTGTCAGACCCGACCCGCACCCGTATCCGACACAGTTGGATATTTTTCACCCGTTTGAGCAAAATTTGCGGGTGACCCGTCGGGTACCCGAACCCGTGCTGGACTCTATTTTAAAGTATAAAGATGGTAGCGGTCGGAACTCTGGTGTACCTATACTTTGGACGGAGCGGGCGGTCTGACTGACAATAGCCCACTCCCGACATCTTTTGACAGCCAGAGCCATAGAGAGAAAGAGCCAGTTCTCTATGGCTCTGTTGACAGCGTATCCTCACTTCATTCTGACCACCTGTACACCTAGCTCTGAGGAGCTGTTTGGTACTGAAACCATTGTCAGTCAACAACATTCTTTTTTTTCAAGGATGTTTGAAATAGTTTGGCAGAAAATAGCCTACTTCATTTGTCAGTATGGCAATATGGTTTTCGTTTATGTAGATAGGCTTTGTCCTATTTAATTTATGTTATTTATATTTCATTAATTTTTTCTGACATTTTTTTCTCTGCTGACAGTACAATGTTAAAATAATATTTATATTGACATGAACACAATATAAAGCGGGTGAACACAGAGTGTATTTTAAGCGGTTTAATTTGTATCCATAGGCTACTCCGTGTAGCTGGCCCGCCATCTACTGGCTAAAAAAAATATTGGCCCGCGGCCAAAGTTACTTGCCGACCCCTGGGTGGTAATCGAGCTCTCGAATTCCGTACCACCCCCGGGGGCCGCCATTGGCTAACAAGCCTTCACCTGCTGTTAGCATTCCATTGACTCCCATTCATTTTGGCGTCACTTTGACAGTGAATAACTTTACATCTGAGGCGTTTAAAGACTCCATTTGTCCATTGTTTATTTCTAAAGAAACACGAAAATGTATAAAAGGCTCCATTACCTTGTATCTTACGTTATGGCCCCGTAGAAGCCGTTTTTGTAAACATAGTCTAACGATTGCGTCATAACCACGCGACTCTCTGGAAATTATCATATAGACAGGAGGAGAAGCTCGCAGTCAATCGGGGGGACGTGGAGGCATAAAGTCAAGGGAGAAGCCCATAGAGAGTCATAAAGTTGCTCCTGCTCCTAGCTCATGGACACCTCCTACTCACACTCTCCGTCTCTGCAAGATTCGGAAGGGAATGATTCAGATTTCTCTTGTTACAGCTACTAGAAGACAGACGGGCTGCTCACATCACATCCACATCGTCAAGCTCAGTTTCATATCTCATTTTCAGTTTCAGATTTCATTTCACTTTAGCTTTCTTTGCTGCTGCAAATGTGCTTGACAAACACACTGTCACAGCAGCCAAAAAAGACAAAAGATATAATAAGAGTTAAGAGCCCAACTAATGGAAACACTATTCACTATTATGGTGACTTCAAATGAACCAGAGTTAAACCTCTGTTAATTCTCAATAAAAACTTTTGTAGACGTCTGACAGAAATAAAGTCAGTCTGGTTAGTAATAAGTGAAGCTGGTAATGCTGTTTGTGGAGTTGTTTAATCCTCCTCTGCTGAGATCTTCACAGATTTAATGTCTTCTTTTATTTCAGTTGATTTCATCTAAGGCTGTGTCTGAAGTCAGTTGTAGTTCTTGTGTTTCTGCTCGTCTGTTTTTTCTGTTCTCTTCTTTCTTTCAGTGATTCTTTTTGTTAACAGGCTGAGATGACTTCATATTTAATATACACAGATTTTGTGGCTCAGATAAGGTCCAGTTCTGGTTTATTTCTTTGCTCTTGGCTGAGATGTGGCATTGCTATGGCCTGCTTGTGGCCCAGATCTGGCAAACAGGAGTGGCCCACCCAAGTGCCGTAATTCCACGCTGCATGTGGGCCAGATCATCTTTCCACGTGTGCCAGATGTGGGC
Organism: Abramis brama; assembly: GCF_963993115.1. Classification (NCBI taxonomy): domain Eukaryota; kingdom Metazoa; phylum Chordata; class Actinopteri; order Cypriniformes; family Leuciscidae; genus Abramis; species Abramis brama. The sequence goes on along the minus strand of NC_139964.1, from coordinate 21,783,824 downwards.
CGGATCTGGGCCGACACAATGTTGCTATGTGGGAAAGGTTAGCCAATTGAATATGGTAACTTGTAACAAAGTGTAAATTAAATATAGCGTAATATTCAAACAAATTCGTTTTGTCATTCAAGTAGGCCTAATGGTTCGTTTTATTTAATTTGTGTCGTCCGTAATAATATTTATATTATTAGGCCCATTTATTAGTTTAATTTTACAGGATTTTTTGTGTACCCTGTAAAAAAACAAACCGTAAAAAAAAGGTAATTTTCTGGCAGCAGGGGCGTCAGAAAATGTCTGTTTAAAAACAGAAAAATACTGTCAGGAAAAAAACATAGATACACTGTAAAAAAACAGTAATTTCTTATCATATAATTACGGTTTATTACTGTTATTCTACAAAATAAATAATTTGGAAAAACGGATAAATGATGTCAAATTACATTAAAATAACATTTAACTTTACGGTTAAACTGTAAATTTAGGGTTTTATAAAGTTATTTTATAATAATGCTGTCTATCTACAGTAATTATCTTCTAATATATAGTTTTTCTGTGTAAAATAACTATAAAGTTATGTATAAAAATGCAATAAGTACATAAATTCAAATACAAAGTTTATATATTTAGTTTTAATTTTTGCAGATCCAATTTCACAACTTTGACCAATCTCTAATTAAGTACTTAATAAGAGCAAATTTACAGTCAATTTCTGTTAAATTAACTAAATGTATAAGTACGCTGTAAAAAATAAAATCTTAAAAAACGGTCAATGACTGTCAGCTGCGGCTGCCAAACAAAAAACATAAAAATAAAGTAAAATATCCTTATTTAAATGAAGTGCAAAAGATTTTGACAGAAATCTTCATTAATCTTTTTTTAACAGAAACACAGTTATTTCACATTTATTTTCTGATTTTTTTTACTGAAAAACATGCAGTTAACTACATGCATGATTTGCTGTGACTATACGTCACTGCATCAGCAACTACACAGTTACTGTCAGTTAAATAAAGCAACATGCAGCATATCATCAGTGTTTCTCTGCTCATCCTGGACTGAAGCTCAGGCTCTACTCTTCAACACAATGGTGACACACAAACACACCATACAGAAACACTTTAAACCCCATCAGAACATTAAACACTAACAGATCTCTCAGGATCTCAGCATCTTCACTTATTACAATCCAGACTTTATTTCTTTCATACTAACGTTCTTATTGAGAATTAACAGAGGTTTAGAAGTTGAAGCTTTATTGAGAAGAATAAAGTTTGATGTCACCATGATGGAGATCAGAGTTTGCTTTAGTTGGGCTCTTGACCTTTTAGTGTTAAACTTTGTTTCTTTGGCTGCTTTAACTGTGTGTCTCTGATGCATGTTTGTTATTGCAGGAATCCAAGAGAAACTCAGATCAGATGATGTAGGTCACTTTTTAGTGATAATAGACATGTAGTGTCCTGCTTCATTTATACCATCTGAAGTGTGATATCTGATTAAGTCGATAAGTAGTTGTTAATTTTGCATGATAAAACTGCTATAGAAGATTCTGCAGTGCTGTGATACTCAGATTTTATGAAGTCATTATACAGAAAATGTTTTGACAGGATCATATAGACTCACTCAGACATCAAGAATCAGCGTATGAATCGCAACAATGGTGACAATGAAAAAAAAATCTGAACTACTATAAAGTCACAAAAAGGCTTTGTTGGTTGTCACCATTGTTGAGATTCATATGTTGATTCTTGATGTCTCTATACTACTAAAAAAAATTAACCAGCCCAAAACTTTTTCTGTAAAATATATGTTGTTTTTAATTTAAGATTGCTATAATACTGATGCCACAATATTTCAAAGGTCATGTGAAAAATTCTGACATTAATTATTGACTTTTTATAAAGCTAAACTCCATCTACATATGTAATCTAATCTATTCAGAGATTTGACTGTTACATCAGTGAATCAGATCATCATATGATGACTATAATATCACCAATGAATGACCAAGATCATTTGATATTTTCTCCACCATTTCTTGCTATAACAAACGTGCATCAAACACACAGTTAAAGCAGCCAGAGAAACCTCAAGGATCATGAGCCCAACTAAAGCAGACACTGATCTCAATCATGGTGACATCAAATTTAGTTAAAAATTTTTACACTTTATTTAAATTAGCATATTTTACTTTAATTTTATGGTTTTTATTTGGCAGCCGCAGCTGCCAGTCATCTGACCCTTTTTTTTACGATTTTCTTTTTTTTTTTTTTTTTTTTTACAATGAAGGTATATGATCGTGAAATACCTGTAAAATAACAGTGTTTTTCAGTTTATTTAATTTAGGATGTTTTACAGTTTTTTGGGGGGCTGACAGTCATTTGACCATTTTATCATTTAACTGTTTTGTTACTGTTTAATTACAGATTATATTCTAATTTTACATACATTTTTATGTAATTTAAGAAAACAGAAAAAATACTGTATGAAAAATACAATACATTTTCTGTATAAAAAATGTGAAATACTGGAATTTGTCATTAATGTCACAATACCTAAAATAACAGCTGAATTTTTATTTTACAGATATTATTTGTAATTTTACAGTGTTTTGAGTACAATTTAAAATGAAAGAAAATGATCGTCAAAAATCACAGTTATTCTCTGTAAAATTAGGATTATTTTTTACAGTGTACCTTCTTTTCTTTGGTTTCTAATTTCACAGAAAAAATCTGTAAAATATTACTTAATAATTTACGAAAAATTACACATAACTCTGTAAAAATACAGACAAATTCCTTTTAAAAAACGTAAAATTGATGTAAAACCAAAATACAAGCAATTACCTGTAAATTTAATAGTGGACCATAACAGGCATTTCACAGTATAATGACAAAACGGTAAAATTCTGTAAAAAATACAGACCATTACCTGTAAAATTACACTTTTTTTTTTTTTTTTTTACAGTGTATGGTATCCCATAAAATGCTCTAAAATAAATAAAACAATACATTCAAATAAATAAATTAAATCTTAATTCATGAAAACTTAAAGATTAACGGGTGTTTTTTTGCAGCCAATCACATCATGCCTCTTTTTCAATGTCCTTTTCAAATGTTGCTTTCACTTGTTATTAATAACCAGATTAACGTTATTTCTGTCAGACTCTACAGAAGCTCTTATTGAGAATGAACAGGTTTTGGTGTTGACGATTCATTGAATGTTTCATTTAAAGTCACCAGAATCGTGATTAGTGTCAGCTTTATTTGGGCTCTTGACCCTTGACTCTTTAAGATAAGTTTTTTCTGATTGCTGTAAATGTGTATTTATTTTTTACACATTTGAAACAGCAGAAATAATCATGAGAAAAATATGCTCAGATGATAATATTATCATCGTGGACATGTAAGATTGTTTAGCTCAGCAAGAGTTTAATATTTGAAAGATGAGTGTAATATATAAAATATTATTATTAAAAAGATTAGCATATTGCAATCAGCTTAAAATTCTTTTAAAATTTTTTAAATACACAGTTCGTACAGAACCTTGCAGACTATGGTATCAAACAGACATCAAGAATCAGCACATGAACCTCAACAATGGTGACAAACAAAAAGCTTCATGCCGCAATACATGCTGGGTGCCACCATAGTACAAATCTCATCCATGACTCCCAGCATGCATTGCGGCATGAAGCTTTTTGTTTGTCACCATTGTTGAGATTCATACGCTGATTCTTGATGTCTGTGTTTGACTAGTTTCTGCCGCAGATTAAAATTTTCAGAAAACATTTTTTTTATTCTGCACTGCTGGACAGCATGATGTAGTGTCACAAGATCATTATACCTAATAGCACATAAATAAATTAAATGTGCATCATCCATATACTCATAAACTTGATCAAATCAGCACTTGCTGATTATGACATCATCAAGAAACATCTGATCATATTTTCTCTCACAATAACAAATTTTATTAAATACAGTTAAAGCAGCCAGAGAAAAACTAAAAGTAGAGTAAAGGGTCAAGAGCTCAAATAAAGGAGCCATTAATCACGATTCTGGTGACTTCAAATAAAACATTCAATGAAACATCAACATCTAAACCTCAGTTAATTCTCAATAAGAGCTTGTCTATGTAGATTCATGATGTCTAAAACATCCAAATGTTCAAATAAACTCTTTATTAAACGTCACTGGACTCCATAAACACAAGTTAACAAAACGTTTCAGTTTTCATCCAAACACTCAGTTGTAAAAACACAGGAAGTAACTCTGGCAAATACACACCGACTACAGTCACATGTGACACATATCTGACACAAGTTCTGTAACTATAACACATTAGTGTGTAAAAGGTTTCAACACACTTCTGTGTAAGAGGAATAATACATTAGTTGTGTTAAAGGTAACACAAAATGTGTAGTCCTTATAAACACAGAGATGTGTTAAGAATCGACACAGGTTGTGTGTTAAATTTGACACAACATGTGTTGTCCCTGAGCACACACACTATATGTGTTAAAATCTACACAACATGTGTTGTCCCTGAGCACACACACTACATGTGTTAAAACTGACACAACATGTGTCATTTTTAACACATCTCTTTTTACAGGTTGTGTTGTTTTCAACTCATCATTTTATAAGAGCGCACCGACACTCACCATCACTGTGAATGGTATGCAGTGTTTACTGTGTTCTCAAACTAACAGGCCAGTGTAAATACAAGTTATTTATATACAATATTTTGTCAGTTGTTACATTTTAATTAAATTCAAAGTGCAAACTCTGTTAACTGTTATTTCTTCATGAACTTTTGTCAAAAGCAGCATTATCAGTTAGGGGTTGAAGCGTGAATAACTGAATAATGTCCAGTACAGTGAGTCTGTCCAGTCATTGAGCTTGAAACATTGTCTTGTACTTTGTGTGCACATGCATTCTGTCCTCGACTATTGATTAAACGGTTAATATTGTTGCATCTGGCCAGAGGTGGAAAGTCCAGGGGTCAGAAAGTAAAAGTCCTGCCATATATTTATTCCACCCATGAACTCACACAGCAAAAACTCCAGTTTTAAATTAACTCTCCTGGGAGTTTATTTGGCTCCAGACTCAAGAGTGTTGAAGTTAATGAGATAATTTAGTGATTGATTGAGTGATGATTGAGCATTATTGAAGACACCTGATGTTAACAAGCAGAATCACTGAAGGAGAAAAATCACAGTTTTAATTACCATTATGGATATCGGTGTTGGCTTTAGTTGGGCTCTTGAACCTTAAACTAATACCGTTAGATTTTGTTTGGCTGTTCTATCAGTGTTATAACTCTCAGATGAACAAAGAGAAAAGCTGATCAGGTCATTTTGGTTGTGTTTCGACATAATCATCTTTTGACTTGAATCACAAAGCTCATTCAGAGAGGTAGGTTTACCTTGCTGAATACAGCAGTCTATGATTCTACAGTATACTCTTATCAATATAATCAGCATTTTCAAAATAATCCAAAAGATTTCTTTAAAGTTGTCCTGATCAAAACACTTTGAAAAGATTTTTTTTTTTTTTTTGGACACACTGACACCAAGAATCAGCCTGTGATTCTCAACAATGGTGACAATAATAAAGCATGTTGCAGTGCATTCTGGGTACCACCAATCAAAACTCATTCATGGCTCCCATCATGCATTGCGGTATGAATAAATTATGATCTGAATTGTCTTACTAATTTCCTTTCCCTAATTGAATATTCTTTTTGTCACCATTGTTGAGATTCATACACTGATTCTTGATGTCTGTGTGCGCCTTAAAGAAAGATTTTTTTTTTTTTATATCAGAACAACTTTTAAGAAATCATTTGGATTATGACAAATCTGGATATTATTCTGTAGAATCACTGTGATGCTGCTTTGACCAATATACATTTAAGTCAGAGATTAGACTCTAAATGAGTTCAGTGATTCAGGTTAAATGATGATTATGTTAAAATATAACCAACACCTGTTCACCTTTTCTCTTTGCTCATCTGGCTGTTATAACTCAGATACAGCAGCCAAACAAAATCTAAAGTTAAACATTTAAAGGTCAACTGCCCAACTAAATCAAACACCGATATCCATAATGGTAACTAAAATTGTGATTTTTCTCCTTCAGTGATTCTGCTTGTTAACATCAGGTGTCTTCAATAATGGTCAATCATCACTCAATCAATCACTAAATTATCTCATTAACTTTAACACTCTTGAGTCTGGAGCCAAATAAACTCCCAGGAGAGTTCATTTAAAACTGGAGTTTTTGCTGTGTGAGTTCATGGGTGGAATAAATATATGGCAGGACTTTTACTTTTTGACCCCTGGACTTTCCACCTCTGCATCTGGCCCTTTCGCTTTATTTTTTAAAATGACACAATTTGTGTGTTAAAATGACTTACACATTTATTATGCTATATTTTTACACAACATGTGTTGTCCCTGAGCACACTCACAACATGTGTTAAAACTGACACAACATGTGTCATTTTTAACACATCTCTTTTTAGAGTGCATATTTTGACCTGTTATTCAGATGTTTTGTTCAGGTGAAACAGAATTTGTATTGGACGTATTGTTCATTGACTGTTACCCAGAAATTATGCATGTGCTTCATAAATGCTTTGAATTTAACTAAATTGGTTTAGTTAAATCTGTAATTTTGTCTTCACTTGTCTGTTGTTTTAGTCTGCAGTACATTTTTGGAGAGGACACCTGGCTTGAATACTGGCCGACAAGAGAGGAAAGTCAAACTGGAAAATACAGGAAGCAGTACATCGGCATCTCTGAGCTCCAGAATAAACTCCTCAGACAAGGATGTTCTACATAATTATAGAAACAACATTTGTTAATTACAGGAAATTAAACATAATCTCTTGCATACTCAATAAATCTTAAATAATATTGTTTGAGCTAAAATACTTTTTTGTAACCAAAAAAATGTGTTGACAATGAAATTTGAAAATGGTCATTTTAGACTCCTGACTATATCATGGTGTAATATACAGTGCCTTGCAAAAATATTCTGATTACTTTTCCCATTCTGAATCACAAATCCAACATTATAATTTGTTTTGTATGATATTTTAAATCTGTATCTCATAAGAGACTTTCAAGGAGAATATCTGGGTATTGGAAAAGATCATCTGAAACATATTTGTTTAAATAAAGGCTAAACATTATTCAAAAGAGGGGGAAATACAGATATGTAAATGGATCTAGATGATTCTTCCTGACATTCGCTTTCTGACAGGAGTTGATGTGGACAATAAAAGATATTGAAGATGTATTGGGATGCAGTGATGCCTCACATCTGTATAGCAATGAGTAAATTACTCCTTTCTAGAGCACTCAAGAAGCAAAACCTCACAAGCACTGCTGTGTGGAGATGTTCAGGTCTGGAAACTGGTTTAGAAAAGGAAAAAAACACAGCACACAGAAAGGACATTTGTACACTGTTAGACCTTTTTACAATGTAATCTACAATATGTTACTGTAAAAATACCATACACTAAATTTAAAATCGAGTTAACTTATTTCACTTGCAGAAACCGACTGCTTTAAATTGACCAACTGTCATTTAAAATATATTAACTAAAATTTTAATGCACTAACAACACTCTAAAAATGCTTTGTTGGCTTTAATTATTTTTTTTATGTTAATAGTTGGCTTTAATTAACTAGTTACAACTCACGCCGGTTTCACACTGCCCGCGTTAGCAGAGCATAAGCAGCGCAGGAGCAGTGCGTATGGTGAGCAGGAGCAGGACACGCGCGTTTTGCTTTCACACTAGCAACGTTTGTCACACACGGCATGTGTGTACAGACAGAGTACTCTATAATGGGTAAGTTGGCATTGCTTTATTTCATTTTCAAATACATTTTACTTGTCAAAAAGCTTATTTTATTAATAATTTCATTTATATAACTTTTGGTTCATATTTGTTTTTATTGTTCGGGCCACAAGTTTGTTTTTGGACATTTGTTTTCTTTTAAAATTGCTGTTGGTCATTTGATTGACTGTTTATAACCCAATAGATATTATCAATGCGCTTTTGGGTAAAACTGTGGTGTATTTTGGCCATGATCAATGCATTGTCACTTTAATTCAGCGTAAGCGGTGCAGCAAAAATAGACTGGGCGCCGAAACTATCGCGGCACTGCTGCTCCTGCTACGCGCTGCCTCTGCGTGCGGTGTGAATGCTCTAATCTGTTAAAATGGGCACCGAAAAAAATATGCGCTGCTTATGCTCTGCTAATGCGTGCAGTGTGAAACCGGCGTCAGATACAACAGCCAAACAAAATCTAAAGTTAATGCTTTAAGGGTCAAGAGCACAACTAAAGCAAACACTGATAACCATAATGGTGTTTAAAGATTTTCTCCTTCAGTGATTCTGCTTGTTAACATCAGGTGTCTTCAGTAATGCTCAATCATCACTCAATCAATCACTAAATTATCTCATTAACTTTAACACTCTTGAATCTGGAGCCATATAAACTCCAAGGAGAGTTCATTTAACACTGGAGTTGTTGCTGGATTATTTGTTTTGGTTGAATGTAAAAAAAATATTAATTTTAGGATAACTGAACTTAACTTAATTGTTTTGGACAAAATTAAGATTGTTAACCTTATTCAACTAAACGGCATTGGATTAACCTTGTAAGGCCCGCTATATTGATCCAATCTGCCGGTTCGCCAATACACGGGGAAGGTCTCACGTGTTCTGTAATCACTCATGCAAAGTATTGGTTGGTTAAATTTAATACATTAATCATGTATTCTCTCGTAATTTCATCTGACTCCATAAATTAAAGGTTTTAATAATATCTGTGCCTCACTAAAAGTGAGTGAATGTTTGACTATTCCTTTTAACCATTAAATGAACAACATCAAGATCAGTTAGAATAATCACATTAGGATTTATTATGTCAGGTAAATGGATCATGACCAATTTCATAATCAATTCAAAGATAATCGATACAAAACATCAAATGCTCTGGAATAGAGAGAAGATGCAAACCCAACTTTAAGAAATACGTGAGGCTGAGAGATCTATCTCTCTCAGCCTCACGGACCGATCTGAAGTACAGAAAAGGCCCCGATCTCCCTGCTGTACTCCATTAAATAGACAGACCTCTTTCACATGGAAACATGTGCTAACAAAAGAAATTTGCATTCATGGGGGTGGGAGACCATTTGCTTGAGAGACTATCTCTCTTTGTGTGTAAACTCTTAAAACCTTATTACCTTTTGTTTTACTTATTCTGAAATGAGAGAATTGTACCAATCGCACTGTGACATTTGAAACGATACCAAACATGAATATACTCTGTGATAATCATTCACATTAAACTATACATTTTCTTGGGTGAAATCAGGTGATCATCTGAGCATGAGAGAGAGGGGGTGAAGGGAGAGGGAAGGAGATGTAGATTAAGATGACTCAGAGGTGAGACTTTCGTCTCAATGGTGCACGAGAGCCAGTTCAAATGGTAATCTCCAGAGAGGTCCTTTTGTCCTCTCAGGGCCTGGTCACCCCCAAAACAGACTGTCTGGAATTTCCTAATTTATCAATTCTTACAACCTTATGTAATTAACTTAAGTTAATTGAAATAAATAATGTTACATAAATCCACCCTAGTTTTGTGGGACCTGTTAACATAAAAAAGTTAATTAAAGCCAACATAGAATTTTTTAGCGTGAAAGCAAAGCATCATCAAACTTCCATTTGAGACCACTAAAAGAAATATTGTAAATAAAGAGATTTCCACTGGACCAGCAACTACACAGTCACCGCCTGTTAAATAAAGCAACATGCAGCAAATCATCAATGTTTGTAGATCTTCTCCTGGACTGAAGCTCAGGCTCTACTCTTCTGCACAATGGTGACCCAAAAAACTAAATTCACAGTAAACTACTATACTACTATACTACAGCTCAGAGATGCCGATGTACTGCTTCCTGTATTTTCCAGTTTGACTTTCCTCTCTTGTCGGCCAGTATTCAAGCCAGGTGTCCTCTCCAAAAATGTACTGCAGACTAAACTATATACCTGTTTTATAACTTACAGTTTATTACTGTTGTAGGAAACTCAGAAGTGAAGACCAGGAGACTTGGTTATTTCTTCAGCAGGATTCTTTATTGAGAACACGATAGGGCTGGGCGATTTAAATCGCGATATTGTTATGCGCATCTCGTCAGTAAAGCCGGTTCCTTGATTAGTAGTAAATCGCCATCACCTGCTTTCAGATGGAGCGGCATTTACATTTACATTTAGTCATTTAGCAGACGCTTTTATCCAAAGCGACTTACAAAGTAGGACTAGATTAAGCGAGTCATCATGAAGAGGCAAAAAACAAAAAGCAGCGGAAGAAGTGCTCAAGATACAAAGTTCAGGCATTATTCAGAGTAGCATAAGCCCGATAAGTGAGGTTTAGAGGGAAAGGGGAGGGTTTTTTTTATTTTTTTTTTTAATGTGGTTAAGTGCTCACGGAAGAGATGGGTTTTCAGATGTTGTAGCAACAATGACATCTGCTTTTTGCATTAAGTGATCATATGATGGTAAGACACATCGTCTTGTGTCCTACTGGTTAATAATTGCCCCACGAGGAGCAATTTGCCAGCGCCAGTTTGGCTGGCCTCGTGACATTCCACACACACACACGCACACAAAAGCCCTTTGAGTGCAACTCCATATAGAAAGATGGCTCTTGAATGTATACCTTCCGATATGTATGTGTGATTAACTTTACCTTATAATAGAAGTGTGGTTTGCTAGAGTATAGGTTTGAATCCTAAATGTTCATTGAAAGGAATTTCTCAAATAGAATCATGGTTTTGTAACCCTACCTCAGACCATAAAACTTTACAACCCATGAAAGCAGACATTCCAACGCACACACACACAAACACACTCGTGGACTTTGAAACATACACTTCCACACATGCGATCCAATAGCCATGTTTTTGATATGTATTTTTATGTGTGTATAATTTCCATGGCAGATTGAGATTTTCTATGTTCTATCATAGAAATCAATGGACTCTTAAGATGCTCAGAATCTTACATTAGAAATGCATATCTGTATTTCCCATATTCTGTACATATCCATGTCTAGTATCATTCTAATCGTAGTGATCCCACGGAATTGCATATATGTATGAGATTACAATGAAATGTATTCTTATGGGTATTATCTTTTCTGAAAGAGAAAATACGAATTCCATCTCTCACATGACAAAGTCAAAGTAGGCGTTTCTTCTTCACACAAAGAAAATGTTCCCGCTGTCAGATAAGGAGATCTGATTGGATGTTGTCCCCAACAGGAGGGTGTAAACAAGTGTCTTTAAAAAGCAAGAGACCCTGTTTCCCCTCTCTCTCTCTTCTTCTCTCATCGATCCCGCTGATCCCACTTCCTTGCTTCTCTGGTCCCTGACCTCCTCCTTTTTCTCCACGTGCAGCGCTGCTCCAGCTGGACAGGCCTCGCCTTGGCCTCTGGGACACATGGCCCGCGTCATGTAAAAGCCTGCCGTCTTTGCAACCAAGATTTGCAACCTCTCCCGTCCCGGGAGACGAACTTTCTCGGTAACATTACAGTCAGTAAGCCTTTTAAACTTCCGCGGCACTGGAAGACGCAGCGGAAAACAGGACACACCCTCGCTTCCTGCCTCAGCCTCGCCCGAACAGAGAACGAACGTGCAAGTAACTTTAAAACCCTCTCTGAAAGCTGCTTTCCAGGAGTCTCGTGAACTCAGGTTTCTGTATGTAATAATTACTAATTTTCTCTTCTCTTCTCTTTCTTTCTTTCATTTCATTTCAGTCTGATCACTTATGTTATTGTTTGGTTATATGTGTGTTTGTTTTATTGTTTGCATTTTTACGTACGTTTATATTCGTAGCTCATATAATCTCTAGTTTTGCATTTATTAAAATTCATAAATATTTTTCACTGTCTCTGTGTTTGAAAATCCACCTTATAAGTCAATGAAACTTAAAAGATCCAATTATAAGCTACAAGCTCGATATGTATAGACTACATTGAGTAGTTTTAATTAATAAACTCAGAAAGTTTGATGTTCGTGGCCAGAAGATAAAACTTTCTTGGAGTTTGTAAAGAGATACCCCTTCTTAACTGTGATAATCTCACCTTTATTCGCTGGACGAATAACGATTAGACCAGTTACAGAACAAGGTAATCTCTATAATTGATCAAATAAATGTACATGCGACTTATGAATTATGACCATGAGTCATAATTATTAATATTTCCAAAATTCCCTACATTCTTGAGCTAATTCAAATTAACCCAGAGTCGTATTCGTTACATTGATGGTGGAGAATGCAAAGGCAGTTTCAAACTTTATCTGGTGGAACAAATTCAGTTTCAGTTGAATGTATATTATTGGTTTAATAATTGTAGGCTATACGCGCGTTTTGAATTGTGAGGTAAGTCGCTAAGGCGAACTCACCCAGCTGCTGCTAGGCACAAAGCCAGCTCAGCCCTGTAAAAGACTGCAGCTCATGATATTACAATTGTCTCCGTACATGTAATATTATTTAAACCGACTAAATAAGACAGAGGACACTTTTTAGTACGGAAACGTAAATCTGATCTGAGCAGTGCGTCAGTTTCAGTCGTAATAGGCCTTATGATACGTTAACGATAAAAACTCCTGGTCAGAAATTGGACTTGCGATCCAATTTTGAAAACCTACGCATTTAAATCATAAAAGTGCTATTTTGATTAATGCTTATGGGAGATGAACAGAAGATAATTCCTGTTCATAGCTGTAATAGAAGAAAAAATTCCTGTTCACAGCTGAAATAAACAGACGATAATCCCTGTTTTATTCAAACCGTTTCATGTATAATGTGTAAGTAAACAGAAGTCTAATGCCTGTTTGCTCAGTTTCTAATTAATTAAAACAGAAGTTTTAATACCTGTTTTTATTGTAAACCGTTTCATATATAATGTGTAATTGGAGACCAGTTTTATGAATTAAAACAGACGCATAATCCCTGTTCTTATTCTAAACCGTCTCATGTATAATTTGTAATTCTTGTTAGTCACATGTTGTGAAACTCGCGTAATTTTCCACATGCAACAGAGTGCAAAATGCTTGTGATTCCACAGATGAAAAGAAAAATCTGCTGAATCACGCCACTGACCAACACTAGAGGGCAGCCTTTAGGTGTGTGGCAGTTCTCAAATTACGCGCCCCACCGACGTCATCCTGCGTGAGCGTCGCCTCCCACTGACGTCAGCCTGCGCGAGCGCAATTACGCCATCTGGTGGCGTTCTAAGATAATACCTGCTTTCAATTTCTTTTTCTCTCTCTGCATTCATTTTCTCTTCTTTTCCCCGATCATAGAATGAACGGTCGAACTCTCAAATACTTACCTGCATCCAAAGCTTAGCTTATGCTTATATTATTTGGAGTTAGACAATTCTCTTTTCTGTTTTTGATTGTCACACTTTAAAAAAAAAAAAAAACTTTTCCGAATTAAAGCTTAGACTTGATTCACTCAGTTCATTGATAGTCCACCCCAGTCCCAGCCTGCATTGAAGTGTCTCATTGCTACCCTTTCGTTTGATTATTTTTATAATCAATACTAATAACTTCAGTGTTATTGTAAGGATTATAGGAAGTCAGTCTGAATTTCAGTTTTAATTATTTTTAGTATTGATACTTCACTGTTATCATTCTAATTTTCTTTCCTTCCTTATTATTATTATTATTTGGACCTCTCCTTGCATGCTTAGTTGAATTTTCATTTAAAATTGTCTACTCAACCAGGGGGACCACTGAGAGGACATACGCCCCTCACCCTTGTGGCACAAACCCACTGCCGGGCCTGTCCCTCTGCCTGCGTCTCAAGCCTGTGTTGTTTATTCAAATTTTATTTCATTGATAATTTTTTTTTCTCCTCTTCCCTCTTTCTCCAGTCTCTCCAAAGGGGGGGGGGGGGGGGGGGGGGGGTAGGTTATTCTGATAAATCACCATCAGTTATCATAATTTCCTTTTGTTGTATCATTATTTTAGTAAAGCCTTTGCCTCTGATTCCTGCATACATATTTACTCAATTTGATGAAACCAGAAAGCCTTAATTTACTTTAAGCCGAACATCTTAATCCCATATTGTGTATCTATTGGCAGGACTCAGTCAGTGCGCTATGGTGATTGAGACGTCATCACTGGTTGGTTTCCGGTGGGCGGGGATCATCTGTCCGACGTTACTGACACTGCGCTCCGTCTGGTGTTGGGACCGTCGGAGGGTCTGACCGCGCCCGCTGGTTTCCACCTGGATGACCTCTATTCACCCCAGGTAAACTAAAATTTGATATAACCCATCCACTTATTATGAACCACAGAATACTAGATATTCCTCCAGGTACATTTTAGGTGTTTGGCCCACCTTTTTCTCTCTAAGACACACCCTCTTCCGAGGTCCTGTCCCGATAATCCACGCATCTCCCGGCCCTATCAGGAACCCTAGCAGTGTTAATAGGCTTAGGCCTCTTTATTTTATTTTATTTTCTATTATTTTTAATAACGCTCCCCGTGTTATTGTTTGTGACATTTCATTGCAGACCAATTCACTTCCTTGTGTTGTGTTTCCCCTTTTCTTCCCTACCTCCAACTTTGTCTTTCTCCATTCTGTTGTGATTTGTTTCTCTCATTTCACTTAGAGACAGAACCTAAGAGAGACCCCAGGAAAGCTGAATAATAGAGTAAACAATCCAAGCGGGCGTCGCTAGACGACCCCCAGGCTACCGCCTGTCAAAATCTCTATTGTGGGTTTCACCCATACCCACGAAATTGGCTCCGCTAACTGTCGGCATCAGTTAGCCCCGAAATTCTCATAGACGGCATAGCCCGTATGAGTATAGCTAATTAACCCTAAAACAAACTTGCATTTTGTCTCTTTTTGTGTGTGCTGTGCTTCTCTCGCCACAGTAAGCCAAGATGTCGAACTCACCCAGCCCCGCAGTCCGCTGGCACGACCTCCAGACATGGCTGCGAGAAATGACAGCAACCGTTGTACCCCAGGAGGCCGCTGATCCACAGTACCTGGACCAGTTTGAGACCTACGATCCAACCCAGAAGTACGACCACGAGCAGCTAGCCAAAATCTTCGGAAAACTCGCACTCAACCTCGTCACCAAGGCCTGGGCCAGCGAAAGGACCAACCTCGACCTGGAGCAGAAGGCAGCCGCACTACAGCTCCAGGCCACAGAGGCCCTGGAGGACCGAGCACACACACAGAGCCGTCTAGACCAGCTACTCTTCCCGACCGAGGAAGAGGACGAGACGGACACAACGCTACAGAAAGAAGTAGAAAGACTTCGAAATGCCCTGCAAGATCTGCACCTCGACACAGACCAAAGAGAACAGTTGGAGAGAGAAACCAGAAAAGAACTCAACGAAAGGCTCCAACAGGCTGGAGCTCTCCTTGAGAGAGCAGAGACTAAAATCCATCAGCTTGCTCAGCAGAGACACGAGCTCCAAGATGAACTTGACACTGTTCATGCAGAACTAAAACATTCTTACAGATTGCAGAATGGCTGGAACAGAGAAACACACATCACAGAGTTTCTCCCGGCCAGCCACCCCAACCCTGTCAGCCAAAATCCAAAAGCTGAAGGGGGCGGAGCTGTAAAGGGTCAGAATCCTCTCCAGACGGATTGGGCCCCCAGCAACAGCTCTCCTCCCAAAAGCCTTGACAAGCTGGCCAGAAACATTCCTATGTTTGCCGGAGACTGCAGTGTTCATGCGTACCTTCAAGACATTGATTTTCACCTGCAAACTGTCGCTAACGTGACAGCTTGGGACAAGTTGTACTTGTTACGAATCACCGCAAATAGAGATGTGCGTAGTTTTCTGGATCGCCAACCAGAGGCTGTCAAAGCAGATTACAAGCAACTGCGACAAGCTTTGATCCGTGAATTCTCTGATCCAGAATCAGACCAAGGGTTTATCAAGGCCTTTGACGTCAAACAGGCCCGACTTGAACACCCACACTCCTACTATGGCCGACTCCGACAAACGTTCTTCGGAGCAGCCAACACTCCACATATGGAAGAAGATGTAACCTTTAGAACTTTGTTTTTGCGAAATCTACATAGCACTGTGAGTAAACATCTCGGTGTGCTCGTCTGCCCACGAACCATGTCTACTCGAAAACTCAGAGACTTAGCCCACAAGGCTTACACCAAGCAAAGGGCTATGGATGAAAAGACTGTCGAAACACACACCATTTACTCCGTCTCTGAGCACTGCTCAGAGCCAGACAGCAGGTGGCAGCACGACTGTGACGGTGCTCATCCAAAGCGTCGGACCGAGCGCTCAGAAAGATTCTGGAACCAGCATCATCCGCCGTCCAGAACTCCAAGCCCAGACCGTCGAACCTGCAACCACTCTCTCCAGAACCCTGGTGAGCCCGAGTCTTCTTACACAACAGATGAAGACAGTGCAGCCACGTCTGACACCGACACAGAAAACGAACACTGATACCTACTGCTTCAAGGTCATCTCTGACCTGCAGCTGTGTAACCAGACCAATGTCTGCGCCACATACATACCACCATCACGATTGCAGTGACTACACAGCACAAACAAACTTTACCAACTACACTGCACGCCTCAGAGCCGCTTACGCCACCTCCGCTGTGTACAAAGAAAAGGTCATGCGGGCCTCTGATGAACAGACCTTTCCTATGCCACTAATGACGCCTCATGTGTTGAACACTGCAGCACAAAAGCCACGCATGGCACATCAAAGCATGTGGCATACCAACCTCAGCGAAGCAACAAGACTGTCCTAGCAACCAAGGACATCCATCGCTGAAATCTTTCCTCCCTTTCTCTCTCTCTCCCCTTTTGCCTCTAACAGGATGCTGTGGTGGTTCGCGAGAAAGCAGCCACCATCGGACATCACCAGGTCCGGCATCCGGCATCGCATTGAGAGAGAACACCCCCGACTCCTGATCACCAAGGCAGGACTCACACTCAGAAAGTCTAACACTGGGATGTACATCTCCACGGTCACCGACCATGCCCCGACACTCGTCTTGGCTTTCATCCTGTACCAGACTCGACGAGACGTGAGCATCCACAGCCAAGCTCACAAAGCCGTGTCTGGCGGTTTCCTACGAACCCTGGAAAAGGGGGTCCCACACCATCGACCCCCTCAACTGCATTTGAGCTGAGTCATCAGCCTAGCAGCCACCTTCTATTTGACCATCATGATCCACCTGCCCTTCATTGTGCCTATTTGTTGTTCGATAAAAGTCCATCCCGGAATTTTATCTAACAAAAAGGGGGAATGTAGCAACAATGACATCTGCTTTTTGCATTAAGTGATCATATGATGGTAAGACACATCGTCTTGTGTCCTACTGGTTAATAATTGCCCCACAAGGAGCAATTTGCCAGCGCCAGTTTGGCTGGCCTCGTGACATTCCACACACACACACGCACACAAAAGCCCTTTGAGTGCAACTCCATATAGAAAGATGGCTCTTGAATGTATACCTTCCGATATGTATGTGTGATTAACTTTACCTTATAATAGAAGTGTGGTTTGCTAGAGTATAGGTTTGAATCCTAAATGTTCATTGAAAGGAATTTCTCAAATAGAATCATGGTTTTGTAACCCTACCTCAGACCATAAAACTTTACAACCCATGAAAGCAGACATTCCAACGCACACACACACAAACACACTCGTGGACTTTGAAACATACACTTCCACACATGCGATCCAATAGCCATGTTTTTGATATGTATTTTTATGTGTGTATAATTTCCATGGCAGATTGAGATTTTCTATGTTCTATCATAGAAATCAATGGACTCTTAAGATGCTCAGAATCCTACATTAGAAATGCATATCTGTATTTCCCATATTCTGTACATATCCATGTCTAGTATCATTCTAATCGTAGTGATCCCACGGAATTGCATATATGTATGAGATTACAATGAAATGTATTCTTATGGGTATTATCTTTTCTGAAAGAGAAAATACGAATTCCATCTCTCACATGACAAAGTCAAAGTAGGCGTTTCTTCTTCACACAAAGAAAATGTTCCCGCTGTCAGATAAGGAGATCTGATTGGATGTTGTCCCCAACAGGAGGGTGTAAACAAGTGTCTTTAAAAAGCAAGAGACCCTGTTTCCCCTCTCTCTCTCTTCTTCTCTCATCGATCCCGCTGATCCCACTTCCTTGCTTCTCCGGTCCCTGACCTCCTCCTTTTTCTCCACGTGCAGCGCTGCTCCAGCTGGACAGGCCTCGCCTTGGCCTCTGGGACACATGGCCCGCGTCATGTAAAAGCCTGCCGTCTTTGCAACCAAGATTTGCAACCTCTCCCGTCCCGGGAGACGAACTTTCTCGGTAACATTACAGTCAGTAAGCCTTTTAAACTTCCGCGGCACTGGAAGACGCAGCGGAAAACAGGACACACCCTCGCTTCCTGCCTCAGCCTCGCCCGAACAGAGAACGAACGTGCAAGTAACTTTAAAACCCTCTCTGAAAGCTGCTTTCCAGGAGTCTCGTGAACTCAGGTTTCTGTATGTAATAATTACTAATTTTCTCTTCTCTTCTCTTTCTTTCTTTCATTTCATTTCAGTCTGATCACTTATGTTATTGTTTGGTTATATGTGTGTTTGTTTTATTGTTTGCATTTTTACGTACGTTTATATTCGTAGCTCATATAATCTCTAGTTTTGCATTTATTAAAATTCATAAATATTTTTCACTGTCTCTGTGTTTGAAAATCCACCTTATAAGTCAATGAAACTTAAAAGATCCAATTATAAGCTACAAGCTCGATATGTATAGACTACATTGAGTAGTTTTAATTAATAAACTCAGAAAGTTTGATGTTCGTGGCCAGAAGATAAAACTTTCTTGGAGTTTGTAAAGAGATACCCCTTCTTAACTGTGATAATCTCACCTTTATTCGCTGGACGAATAACGATTAGACCAGTTACAGAACAAGGTAATCTCTATAATTGATCAAATAAATGTACATGCGACTTATGAATTATGACCATGAGTCATAATTATTAATATTTCCAAAATTCCCTATATTCTTGAGCTAATTCAAATTAACCCAGAGTCGTATTCGTTACAATGTTTTTTGAAGGTTGTCAGGGATTCTGCATTCCGGATGAGGGTGGGGAGAGCATTCCACCAGCATGGAACTGTGAATGAGAATGTTCTGGAAAGTGATTTTGTGGCTTTCTGGGATGGAACCACGAGACGTCGCTCGTTGGCCGATCGTAGGCTTCTGGTAGGGATGTAGACTCGTAGGAGTGAGTGAAAGTAGGAGGGAGCTGAGCCTGTGATAGATCTGTAAGCAAGCGTCAATGCCTTGAACTTGATGCGAGCAGTGAGAGGTAGCCAGTGCAGCGAGATGAACAGAGGAGTGACGTGGGCCCTCTTTGGCTCGTTGAAGACAAGACGAGCTGCAGCATTTTGGATCATCTGTAGGGGTTTAGTTGCACATGCTGGAAGTCCGGCCAGAAGAGCATTACAGTAGTCAAGCCTAGAAATGACCAGGGCTTGGACGAGAAGTTGTGTTGCATGCTCAGTTAGGAAAGGCCTGATCTTCCTGATGTTGTGCAGTGCAAACCTGCATGATCGAGCTGTCTTTGAAATGTGATCTGTGAAGGTCAGCTGGTCATCAAACGTTACTCCAAGATTTCTCACCGACCTTGATGGGGTGATTGATGATGACTCTAGCTGGATAGTGAAGTTGTGCTGTAGAGACGGATTGGCAGGGAGGACGAGAAGCTCAGTCTTTGCCAAGTTGAGCTGCAGGTGATGTTCCTTCATCCACGTCGAGATGTCCGCCAGGCAGCTTGAGATCCGTGCAGCTACTGTGGGGTCATCTGGTTGAAACGAGAGGAAGAGCTGTGTGTCATCAGCATAGCAGTGGTAGGAGAAGCCGTGTGCTTGTATGATGTGTCCCAGTGATGTGGTGTAGATGGAGAAGAGGAGGGGACCAAGAACTGAGCCCTGGGGAACCCCTGTGGTCAGTTGATGTGCTCTGGATACCTCGCCTCTCCATGCGACCTTGAAGGACCTACCTGTGAGATAGGACTCAAACCAGTGGAGTGAAGTTTCTGTGATGCCCAGTGATGAGAGGCTGGACAGAAGGATTTGATGATTCACAGTGTCGAAGGCAGCAGACAGATCCAGGAGGATGAGGACTGAAGATTTGGAAGCAGCTTTTGCGATCCGTAGGGCTTCTGTGACAGACAGTAATGCAGTCTCAGTTGAATGCCCTTTCTTGAAGCCGGATTGGTTGACATCCAGCTGGTTGTTGAGAGACAGAAAGGATGTTACTTGGTTGAAAACAGCTCTTTCAAGTGTCTTCGCAATGAATGGTAGGAGAGAGATAGGTCTGTAATGTTCTACAAATTATGTGTTTAGCGTTGGTTTTTTAAGCAGTGGAGTAACCCGAGCTTACTTGAATGCTGTAGGAAAAATGCCAGTATGGAGGGATGAGTTGATGATGTGTGTGAGTGCTGGTAGAAGTGTGGGAGAGATGGCTTGTAGAAGGTGTGAGGGGATGGGGTCTAGAGGGCAGGTGGTAGGGTGACTGGAGAGGAGAAGTGTAGATACTTCTTCCTCGGTTAGTGGAGAAAAGGAGGACAGAGGGTTATTGGCTGTGGAAGGGGTCGGTCTGGGTTCCTGTGTGTGAGGAGCTGAGAACTGACTGCTGATAGATATTGTTTTGTTGGTGAAGAAGATCGCAAAATCGTCAGCAGTTAAGGAGGAGGCGGGTGGTGGTGGAGGTGGACAGAGGAGAGAGTTGAATGTCTTGAAGAGTAATCGTGTGTTGGAGGAGCTGTTGATCTTGTTGTGGAAGTATGAAGATTTTGCAGCATGAACATCAACAGAAAAGGAAGAGAGGAGAAATTGATACGTACTCAGGTCAGATGCGTCTTTTGATTTGCGCCATTTCCTCTCCGCTGCCCTGAGTTCGGTCCGGTGTTCCCTAAGAACCTCAGATAACCAGGGGTTAGAGGGAGTGGCGCGTGCTGGCCTGGAGGAGAGAGGGCAGATAATGTCTAGAGAAGAGGTTAGAGTGGAGCATAGGGTATCCGTTGCGGTATTCACATCCAGAGATGAGAATTGTGAGGGTGGGGGAAGAGAAGATGAGACGGCAGAGGAAAGATGGGAGGGGGAAAGTGAGCGCAGGTTTCGCCTGAAGGTGACTGGTGGTGGGGGTGGTGGTGCAGGTGTAGAGAGTTGTAGACTGAAAGTAATGAGGAAATGATCTGAAACATGGAGAGGTCTCACCAAGATGTTGTCTGTGGTGCAGTCGCGTGTGTAAACCAGGTCCAATTGGTTGCCTGATTTGTGAGTACCTGTGGTGATGAGTTGTGTGAGATCGAAAGAGGCTAGGAGAGAGATGAAGTCTGCTGCATACGGCTTGTCGAGATGGATGTTGAAGTCACCAAAGACTAGAAGTGGGGTGCCGTCCTCAGGGAAAGTGGACAGCAGCACATCCAGCTCATCCACAAAATTACCCAGTTGACCTGGGGGACGATAAATGACTACAATATGGATCTTAATGGGAGTTGTGAGTGTAATAGCATGATATTCATAGTTGTTGTTGCATATAGAGGAGAGCGCATAGTATTTGTAATTGTTAGAAACGAGGAGCCCTGTACCCCCACCTCTCCCAGACTGGCGAGGGGAGTGAGAGAAGGAGAAATTGCTAGAGAGAGCAGCGGGGGTTGCTGAGTCTTCTGGACGAATCCAGGTCTCAGTCAAGCCCAAGATATTAAGAGTAGAATGAGATGCAAAGGCTGGAATGAAGTCAGCTTTATTGACTGCTGACTGACAATTCCATAGACCCACGGAAAGAGAGAGAGGAGTGTGTGCGGATGAGAGAATGGGACGCAGATTGGCAGTATTGCGCTGCCTTTTGCGTGTGATGAAAGGGCGTTGCCGAGAGATAACAGTAATGTATTGAAAGCACATGTTGATTAAGGTGAACAATAAGATAAAAAGAGTGAAGGAAAAGGGAAAAGGAGATACTTAAGTGCCTTTCTGGTGTCCTTGCTCGGTGGAGTCGCGCAGGTAGAGTCGATGGTCTTTACCCGAGTCGGTCTTCACACGAGGAGGCTGAACACGAGAGCTGAACGCTTCCGCTGACGCTTCCGCGACAGCGCGCAAATTACACAGATATACAGATAATTTGAATTTGAATTTATTTTATTTGATCAGGGACAATGCACAAACAACATTAGTCTAAAAAAGAAGAGATGTCATGTGCCAGGTTGTAGCAAAAAATGCTAATTTCCACCCGCAGTCCCTGGACAGGTTGATATTATAGCCTACTTACAAAAATTCATAAAATATATACAGAATAATAATACATGGAAGCATTACTTCACTCACATCATAAAAACCCTCCCCACTTCAGGAATCTATCACTCATTTACTCACAGTTTACATCATTCATATCACAGTCATTCAGTGGGTACAGATTTGCTTTGATAATAACCACTGTTTGGTCAGGCGTGTAAAAGTACCGTAGTTTGTGCATGAAATAATTTCGTTTGGAAGAGTGTTCCAAAGGCTCACTGCTTTATAAGAGAACGATTGTTGACCATATGTGGTTCTGCGTCTTGGAACGCTGCACTCTCCTCTGACTGTCGACCGTGTGACTCTAGAAATTTTCTCAGAATTTAGTGTGACAAATTTTC
Organism: Abramis brama; assembly: GCF_963993115.1. NCBI lineage: Eukaryota > Metazoa > Chordata > Actinopteri > Cypriniformes > Leuciscidae > Abramis > Abramis brama. The sequence continues at coordinate 21,761,081 of NC_139964.1, read as the reverse complement.
TCAAAGGGGGAGCAGCGATATTATGGATAATTTTAAATAGAGCAGAAATTTGATTATATTTAATGAGATTTTCAAAACTCAATATGTTATATTTACTTTGTACTTTACAATGATGGTACTGGCGAGGCTTTTTATCATGAATTTTTATGGCCCTTTTATATAACGATTCAAGTAATTTTAACGATGTTTTACACGCCTGAGACCAACTAGACATGCAATACAGAAGATGTGGGACAATCATAGTATTAAGGTATATATTTGAGGCTTCCGTAGTTAATGAATTTCTGATATGTTTATAATTCATCAAATTAAATTTCAATTTATTACCAAGTTTTTTTATGTGACTTTTAAAACCAAGGTTCGAATCAAGTATTAGACCTAAATATTTTGTTTCATTTACATTTTTAATTTTTTGTCCATTAACTTGAATTTCTTGAGTTAGCTGTAATTTACGTTTATTTGAAAAAAACATTGAGACCATTTTATCTACGTTTAAAGTCAGACTGGACGTCTGCAACCATTCTGCAACTTTTTGCATCTCTTTTGATAATTTGTCAGCAACCTCCAGCTCGTTTTCCCCAGAAGTGAAGATCACCGTGTCATCAGCGTACATGATTACGTCAACGTCCGAACACACTCTAGGGAGGTCATTTATATAGATGCTAAAAAGCAAGGGTCCCAAAATAGACCCTTGCGGCACTCCCATCGAGGTGGCTCTAAACGCAGATTTGATGTTATTCACTTGTACACACTGATGTCGGTCGCTCAAATAAGATCTTATCCAGTTCTGGGTGTGCTCAGAGAGACTATATTGATTTAATTTACTGTAGAGTATCTGGTGATTGACAGTATCAAAAGCTTTACACAGATCAAGGAAGACTGCTCCCACCACCCTTCCCTGATAGTTTCCAGGAGGTAGCAACAGGCAGAGTCTGTCGAGTATTTCCGTCTGAAACCAAATTGCATTGGATTTAAGAGAGCTTGTGAGTCAAAGTGGGTGGTAAGTTGCTCCGCCACCGTCTTCTCGAGCACTTTTGACGCAGCTGGGAGAATGCTTATTGGACGATAATTGTTCATGTCATGTTTGCTTCCAGACTTAAATATAGGGGTAACAATCGCCGGTTTTAGGACTGCTGGGAAAATACCCTCACTAATCGATTGATTGATCATTATTGTCAACGGATCAGAGAAGATGTCCTTATATTGTTTCAGAAAAGAAGCATCAAGTCCATAAATATCTTTTGCTTTGCTGCTGTTTAGGTCAATAAAAAATTATTCTTTCAACTTTAGTTTTAGTTATTAAGCTAAGATTAAAGTCAGATTTGTCACTGATTATGAGAGGGGAATGAACAATTTGAAAATTGTGAGCCAGTTTTTGGACAATGTTTAAAAAATATTCATTAAAATTCGTTGCTATTGCAAAAGAATCATCAATAATTTTTCCATTAATATTAAGACGAATATTCTCACATTTTGACTTTTCTTTTCCAATCAATTTATCAATAGTTTTCCATATCATTCTACTATTACCTTGTGCATTTCTAATGATTTCAAGAAAAAAACTGGCTATGGCCTTTCTAAGCTCAGCTGTAACTTTATTTCTTTGACTTGTAAAGGCAAATCGATCCGTTGTTAGTCCTGATTTTATAAATGTTTTTAGCGCCACATCTCGCTTTTTCATCATATCCCAAATCATTTTGTTGAACCATGGCAGATTTCGTTTTGCATGTCGCTTTCTTTGCTTATTTTTTGTATATTTGCTTATGATGTTATTTACAGCAAACATAAGATCACGACAGCCCTGTTCATAAGGTTTTTTCTCCAGGATGTCTGCCCAATTTCAGATAATGCTTTCACCGCTTGAGTGAGTACAGCTGTTTCGGTCGGGCAATTAAGTCTGAATAACGCGAAGATGTGCCGAGACGAAACTGCAATAGGAGCAATGGCTTAGGTGCAAATTAGACTGCAATATTAATTATTATCACTCGCGGCTTTATGTTAAATAAAGCAGCGCGTCTAACTAAAATACAGAATTATGTGAAGTTATAAGAAGAATTATTATAAGAAGAAAATAAGCAGAGAATCGAAGATGGCCTTACCTCGACTAAAATACAGCACTGAAATAACAGGAGAACAGAGTATTCTAGAAAAAACCACTTGCGCGCTCTTGTAGTGTCTCTTGCGTGCTGCTCGCTGGTCCTTCTTTATTTTATTTAGGGCTGATGAGATAATTAAGTGATTAATTTAGTGATGATTGAGCATTATTGAAGACACCTGATGTTAACAAGCAGAATCACTGAAGGAGAAAATCACAAATTGTAAGTTACCATTAAGGTGATGGGTGTTTGCTTTAGTTGGGCTCTAGACCATTATATGTTTAATTTAATATTTACTGTTGTTTGTCTGCTGTTATTGATTTATAACAGTTAAATGAACAAAGTAAAATTTTGTCTTATAGTGTTGGTTATGTTTTGACATAATCATGCTGTGATCTGAAAAAGGAAACTTATTGAGATAGTTTGGTTTAACTTGTTAGCAGCAGTTTTGTGATTTTTCAGCCTATGATTATCAGTACTTTACGTATAATTCAAAATATTTAATAAACATTGTTCTGATCAAAAGACATTCGGATAAATTCATTTAAAACACAGACATCAATAATCAGCCTGTGAATCTCAACAATGGTGACAATAATAAAGCATGTTGCAGTGGCTGCCACCAATCACAACTCAATAATGGCTCCCATCATGCATTGCGGTATGAATAAATTATGATCTGAATTGTCTATGTAATTTACTTTTCCTAATTTAATATTCTGCTCCTCACCATTGTTGAGATGCATAGACTGAATCTTGACGTCTGTGTGTGCCTAAACGAATGATATTTTTTTAAACAACTTTTAAGAAATCCTTTATATTATATCAAAAATTCTGGGCATTTTTGCAGATTCACAGTTATGCTATAACCAACAACATAAATCAAAGTCAGAAAAAAGGATTTTAATGAGTTCAGTGATCAAGTTCAAATGATGATTGTCATAATATAACCAACACCATCAGATCACTTTTTTTCTTTGTTCATCTGGCAGTTATAACTCAGATACCTCAGACAAACAAAATCTAAAGTTAATAATATATGGGTCAAGAGTCCAACTAAAGCAACCATTGATCGTCATAACGGTGGCTTACAATTTGAGATTTTCTCCTTCAGTGATTCTGCTTGTTAACATCAGGTGTCTTCAATAATGTTCAATCATCACTAAATTAATCACTTAATTATCTCATTAACTTAAACACTCTTGAGTGTGGACTCATACACTCCCCAGGAGTGTTAATTTAACACAGGAGTGTTTGCTGTGTACAAAGAGCCGTAGTTAACTGACAAGCTGAGCCATATCGCATTAAATATCGCTGGCGATACGTCCGCGATATTGATGTGATTTGGCTCAGCTTGTCAGTTAACTACGGCTCTTTGTAGTAAATGCCGCTCCATCTGAAAGCAGGTGAAGGCGATTTACTACTAATCAAGGAACCGGCTTTACTGACGAGATGCGCATAACAATATCGTGCGATATATCGCCCAGCCCTAGAACACGAGCTGTCGTACTCAGAGGTGGAAAGTCCAGGGGTCAGAAAGTAAAAGTCCTGCCATATATTTATTCCACCCATGAACTCACACAGCAAAAACTTGTGTTAAATGAACTCTCCTGGGAGTTTATTTGGCTCCAGACTCAAGAGTGTTGAAGTTAATGAGATAATTTAGTGATTGATTGAGTGATGATTGACCATTATTGAAGACACCTGATGTTAACCAGCAGAATCACTGAAGGAGAAAATCTCTCTTTTTAAGTTGCCATTATTGTGATCAGTGTTTGCTTTAGTTGGGCTCTTTTGACCCTTAATCTATTAACATTAGATTTTGTTTGGCCCATCATGCATTTCAGTATGAATAAATTATGATCTGAATTGTCTTAGTAATTTACTTTCCCTAATTGAATATTCTTTTTGTCACCATTGTTGAGAATCATACACTGAATCTTGATGTTTTTTTTTATTGTTTTTTTTTTTTTTTATATCAGAACATTAATAAATAATTTGGATTATACTGAAAAATCTGGCTTTTATTCTGTAGAATCACTGTGATGCTGTAATGACCAATATACATTTAAGTCAGAGATTCGGCTCTAAATGGGTTCAGTGATTCAGGTCAAATGATGATTATGTCAAAACATAACCAACACCACCTGATCAGCTTTTCTTGTTGTTTATCTGGCTGGTATAACTCAATTACAGCAGCCAAACTAAATATAACGTCAATAGTTTAAGGGTCAAGAGCCCAACTAAAGCAAACACTGATCACAATAATGGTAACTTAAAAATGAGATTTTCTCCTTTGGTGATTCTGCTTGTTAACATCAGATGTCTTCAATAATGCTCAATCATCACTCAATCAATCACTAAATTATCTCATTAACTTTAACACTCTTGAGTCTGGAGCCAAATAAACTCCCAGGAGAGTTCATTTAACACTGGAGTTTTTGCTGTGTGAGTTCATGGGTGGAATAAATATATGGCAGGACTTTTACTTTCTGACTCCTGGACTTTCCACCTCTGGTCGTACTGTAGCTGCAGTCATCAAGTCTAACTAAGGGAACTTTACATGGCATCAGGCATACAGTGGGCAGTCCTTAAAGGTGCTGACCTTACACACAGCCTTAGAGATGACCACTAAATCTAATCATCTAAAGACAATAGAGCCAATTTCCCCCCAAATTGTATAAACAACACATGGGCACAAGAACTAAGACTATCTAAACATTCACACATAGTTCAACTCTCAGTAGGAAGGTCAAAGACTAACAAAAGCCCTGACTATTACAATATTTATACAGCTGACTTAAAGCTGACTTGCATTAAAGAGGAGAGAACTTGATTAGAAGAGAAAAAAAGCTTATACACGGGAAGAGAACAGTTTATCAGACATGTCCAAGATGATCACTGCATCATCACAACAGCCAAAAACACCTGATCAACATCTTGACTTTTTCTTGCAATAACAAATGTACTTTATGAACTCACAGTTACAGCAGCCTGAGAGAAACTTATAGTAAAAAGTCAAGAGCACAACTAAAGCAAATACTGATCTACATCATGGTGATTACAAACTTTTGGACATGTATGAAAGAAATAATGTTAAGCTGGTTTGTAAACTGGTTTCACACTCAGTGTGGCTGGAAGTCAGTTGTAGTTTTTGTGTTTCTCTTTTTTCTGTTCTTGTTTCTCTGTCCTTCAGTGATTCTGCTTATCAGGTGTTCATCAGTGTCTCAATTCACTCACTTCTTTTCATTCACTCTGTCAAGGGGACTATATTAGTGAACTAATGTAGGGAATAGTGAATGAGGGTACAGGGTGTGATTGTGAAAACAGCCTCTGAGTGTCGATTTTGAGCGCTGATAATTGACTCTTCACTAAGCCCCGCCCTTCTTAGTTACTGTTGCTACGCCTGACAAGCTTTCGCGCCTGGCACGTCTATTACAGTATGTATGCACTGGTTTCAGACATTCCCAAGGAGATAATTAGTAATTTTTGGCGAACAGGTGAAATATCTTAGAGAGCAAGACAAAAGGGACTGCAGTATGCATTCAAGGGATATGTCCACGACATACTATGCAACCGATTGGAGAATAATTTAATCAAAATTGAAGCTAAAATTTGAAAATAATATAATAATTATAAATCAAACAGCTTATCCATAAATCTTGTGGAATTAACACAAGACATTAGCCTGACCACTTTGCAATGATAACATTATCCCGTTTATATTTTTAGCGCGCCAGGCTACTGCTCACACGTCGTGGAGCAAACGTAGGTGTTTTTGTTAATCCTGTCATCCCGGCATTTCTCCCCTTGAGTTTTAGGTTTCGGGAAGGGAAAAAAATCCCACCCCCCCGTCCAAACTTTTAGGATGCCGGGTATCAGATTTGCACAATCCATACGCACAACGCTTCGGCATGTTTCCCTCGCTTGAAAGCTTGCCAGACCTCCCGCGCCTAGTTACGGTTGATAAGCCACGATTGGCTTGTGGCAGTTTTTGGGCGTGGCTTAGTGAAGGGTCAATTCACAGTATATTCCTGTACACTGTAAAAATGAATACGCTATATCTAATCAATAAAATTGTGGCAACAGATTATAAGCAATATTATAAAATTTAACAAATTAGAATTGAGTAATAAATTAATTAATTCCTTAAAAGTTAACCATTTAAAATGAGTAAAATTTACAAAAAAAAATCAAACAATTTTTTTTTATTGCCAACATTGAAGACACCTGATGTTAACAAGCAGAATCACTGAAGGAGAAAACCGTAATTTTAAGTCACCATTATGGTGATCAGTGTTTGTTTTAGTTGTGCAGTTGACCCTTAACTCATTTACTTGAGATTTTGTTTGGCTGCTGTACCTGAGTTATAACAGCCAGAAGAACAAAGAGAAAAGGTGATATGATGGTGTTGGTTGTGTTTTAACATAATCATAATTTCACAATCATTTAACCTGTATCACTGAACTCATATAGAGCCCAGATTATGAGTAAGGTTTACTTTATTAATTATAGCAGCTCTGTCCTTGTACAGCATCATATTTTTAGCCTTTTCAATGAAATCCATATGATCAAATCAATTAAAAAAAAAAAACTTAAAAGAAGTTTTTATGTAGGCACACACAGACATCAAGCATTCGCGTATGCACAGGCTGATTATTGATGTCTGTGTGTCTAAAAACGAAATTAAAACAATAAATATATATTTTTTGTATATGAGATTTGTTTAAGAAATCCTTTGGATTACATTGTAAAAATTCAAAATATTATGCTGTGCAAAAACAGTGCTGCTATAATTAAAATCAATTAGGTGGCATATTAGGTTCCCAAGTATAATGGGATCTATATGAGTTCAGAGATTCAGGTTAAATGTGAAATAATGATTATGTTAAAACACAACCAACACCATCATATCACCTTTTCTATTTGTTCATATAGCTGTTATAACTCAGGTACAGCAGCCAAACAAAATCTAAAGTAATTGATTTAAGATCAAGAGCCCAACTAAAACAAACACTAAAATTACCGTTTTCTCCTTCAGTGATTCTGCTTGTTAACATCAGGTGTCTTCAATGTTGGCAATACAAAAAAATGTATTTACATTTTTTTTTTGTGTAAATTTAACTCATTTTACCTTTTAAGGAATTAATATGATTAATTATTACTCAATTCTAATTTGTTAAATTTAATTAATAATATTGCTTGTAATCTGTTGCCACAATTTTATTGATTAGATATAGCGTATTCATTTTTACAGTGTAGGCCAGTGTTCTTCAACCCTGCTCCTGAAGGACCCCCAACACTGCACGTTTTTTTTGTCTCCCTAATCAAACACACCTGATTCAATTCATCAGCTCGTTATCACATGGGTTAATGAGCTGATGAGTTAAATCAGGTGTGTTTGATTAGGGAGACAAAGAAAACGTGCAGTTTTAGTGGTCCTCCAGGACAGGTTTGGGAACCACTGGTCTGTGGTATTTGCCAGAAAATAAGCCGCATGCACCTGAGTGTAAGTCATGCTGAGAGAGAAACACGCGCACGCGTCACATTGTCGTAAAAAACGCATTTCATTATTAGCCTATTCAGTAATAGTGTAAAAGGCCGGTAAATAAAATACAACATTAACATTATATACAAAATTGGCTGTAAAATAACGGTAATTACTGGCAGTTGTTCTGAATGTACATTTTTGTATTCTGCCATTTTCTCTCTGACATGTTCGAGGAGCTATCCTCACTTAGCCTCACCTTGCAAAGGAATGACCTGATCCTCCCCCAAGCCACATCAGAGTTGAGGAAGACAGTGACCAGACTGGAAGCACTAAAGTTTAGGGCAAAGGCAGGAGGCATGCTGGAGAAGATCCAGACAGTGCCCGCTCAGCAGCAGGCTGATGAGAGGAGATTCCAGGTGTGTTAGGATGAGAGTTTCTTAGGATGTAAGAGAAATCGATGATTAAGACAGATTCTCAGTGTGAGAATCAATGTTTTCGTTGCACAATACAATACAAACAATTACAGGATAAGGAGAGGAATGCAGTGAAGATTGGAGAAGTCTTTAAAAAAATAGAGACTGACAAATGGCCAGATATTTAATTGTGTGTTGGTAAGTGTCTGTCTGCCTCTCTCTGTGTGTGTGACGTGTGTGTTATTTCTGTTTTAGGGAATAACACTGAAGGGGAATCTGAAAGGATTCACAGACCTCACTAATCCCCAGCTGAGGCAGCACATGGAGGCAGCCATCAACATCGCGTGGGAGACCGCAAAGCCAAGTTTGGTGGTTTGCTGAAGGATGAGAGTGCCCAGACCCCAGTGGAGTCTTTCAGAGTGCTAAACCCTGACACATGGCCAGAAGACAAGGCCAGCCTTTTCATCGTTGGTGATGATGATGTGGCAGACCTGGTGAGGCATTTCAAGGAGCCTCTAGAGAGGTAAGAATTTATTTGACACTGCATTGCCATTGAGACAATGTTATGTTTGCATATTTGCAAACTCACTTGCTCTGTTCAAACTTGCAGATCGGGGTGCAACTTGACTGCAATCCAGGATGAGTGGCAGGGCCTGAAAACCCTGGTCAGCCACAATTTCAAAGACAAGTCTTGCAGTGGCCTGTGGGAGACCATGTTGACAAAGGACCCCTACAGGCTTGATTATAAGGTAGGCCAACAGTACTGAGTGGTTGCGTATGGTTTCCTTCTAAGGTTGGTTTTGATAAGTTAATGGTAAGAGTTTAAATGAAATTGAAAAGTATCATGTTTTCTCTAGAACATACTGGAGTTGGTGCAGATTATGCTGGTGCTGCCCATTTCAGCCGCCCAGTGTGAGCGAGGCTTCTCTGCGCAGAATCGCATTAAGACTTCGTCAAGAAGCTGCCACCAAAGACCTGATGAGGATCAGCCTGGATGAGGGGCCTTCTGTTGAGGAGTTCCATTGGGTGTTTCGGGTCTCGCAACATCATACACCCTCACCCAGGCGACCCAGCCGGGATTGATCAAACCCCAACTTGTATCCCAGTAGCAGTCCACGGATCAGCTCTCTTAATCCAAAGCCACCTTGTGGCCTTCTATGCGGCTTCGCTCGCGGATTGAATGGCCCTTTTCTTGGCCGCCCCTGTAATGCCCAAACGACTGAAGACCTTGCAAAGTGAACGTCCTGCAAAGCATGTACTCCTTGGTAAAAAAATGAGCGTAGAGCCCTGGCTCATATAAGAAGCAATACTAAAATTCAGAGTCAGTTCATTCACATTCGGAGATCGACTATTTTTGACTGACAAAATGCCGGCGGACACAGCTACAGTGAGTTGTTCAAAATCTTTCTTTTTAGTAAATTCTGTGTTACAAATATTAGGAATGACCCAGCTGTGAAGAAATGGACATTCATGGTCCATTCATGCATTATAATAAACAGTAAAGTGAATTATTATAAGCAATTGGGAAGAATTTAGATTTTTCTCCATATATATATATATATATATATATATATATATATTAGTGCTGTCAAACGATTAAAATATTTAATCGCGATTAATCGCATTAATGTCATAGTTAACTCGCGATTAATCGCAATTAATCGCACATTTTTATCTATTCTAAATGTCTCTTGATTTCTTTTTGTCCCATTATTTTTTCTCATTTTAATGCTCTTATCAACATGGAAAAGTGGATCGGCTTGCTTTGAGCAAATGTTTCTTTTTGAAATCAACATTGGCATACTGTAGTGTTCAATTTCACACTAACATTCTCACTTGGAGCAAATAATCTCTCACACAATGTAACACTGTCCATCAATAAAAGGGTGAAAGAAATACTGACGAGGTCCTAATATTGACGAGGGGGTGGAGAATTCGCATCAGCGAATCAGTGTGCTTGGCCATCAAGTAGTAGGCCATTTCAGACTGGACGTGCTGCAATGATAGCTCAGTTCACAATGACAAAACACACAGATCACTTTGGTCTTGTCAACTGAAACATTTTGGCCACTTTTTTAAAATTAAACTTTCCATTCAGAATCTTATTGGCATCCATTTCGGCGTCTCACGCTCATCATTCATCCACTCAAAACATAATGTTAAAGGGGGTCGCACACTGGACGAGAAGCGAAGCGCAGCGCCTCGTATTTAAAATTCGAACACATTATTCTCTATGAGTGTACACACACCTTTTATTGCTGGCCATAAACTGAGAAAGTACGCGTCTGATGTGCGATACAAGTTGTCCATAGACGCGGCTTCTCGTCCACTCTTTGGCCGGCTCGCAAGCCCAAACAAGTGTGTGCGGCGTGCCTGTTGTTTTGTTTCCGGTCTAGCTAGATCCGGTGGTGTTGTACTAACGTTACTAGTTGTTGCAAAAGCATGTCAAAAAAAAAATAAAAATAAAAAACTACAAAGTTTGCTAGGCGTTAATCGCGCGATAAAAAAATTGACGCCGTTAAAATGGGTTTGCGTTAACGCCGTTAATAACGCGTTTAACTGACAGCCCTAATATATATATATATATATACACTGTTAGACCTTACCAGGTTTTTTTACAGTAAAATACTGGCAACACTGTTGCCAGTAATATACTGTTAATTGTACAGTTCTTTACTGTAATCTACAGTATGTTACTGTAAAGTGCACTAAAACTCGAGTTAACTAATTTCACTTGCAGAAACCGACTACCTTAAATTGACCAACTGTCATTTAAATGTATTAACTAAAATGTATAAAACATTGCTAACATGAGCAAAGTATTACTGTGAACTTATTTCATTTGAAACCACAACAAAACTTTTGCAAATAAAGAGATTTCCACTGGACCAGCAACTACACAGTCACTGCTTTTTAAATAAAGCAACATGCAGCATATCATCAATGTGTGTAGATCTTCTCCTGGACTGAAGCACAGGCTCTAACGTTACTCTTCTGCACAATGGTGACCCAAAAAACAAGATTTTACAGTAAACTACTGGCAACAGTGTTGCCAGTATATACCTGTTTTATAACTTACAGTTTATTACTGTAAAATACATTTTGTGGGTGTGACTTTTTTTTTATCTTACACTGTTAACCCTTTCAACCCCACAGGGAAATCCACACTACAAAGAGTAAAAAGTAACATTGAGACAGTGTTGCAGTGAGATAATTAAGGGAATATGTAAGTGATTGTTGAGCATTAGTGATGAACACCTGCTGTTAGAACAGAAAATAGAGAAACACAAGAAATACAACTGACTTACAGCCATTATACATTATTACACTTATTATTAAAAGGTTAGTTCACCCAAAAATGAAAATTCTGTCAGTAATTACTCACCCTCATGTTGTTTGAACCGCGTAAGACCTTCGTTCATCTTCGGAACACAAATTAAGATATTTTTGATGAAATCTGAGAGCTGGATCACTTCTCCATAGGCTGCTAGGTGACCGAAACTTGCTGGCCCAGAAAAGTTATTAAAGAGATCGTTAATATAGTCCAAGTGACTACAGTGGCTCAATCTTAAGTATATCAAGCGCCGAAAATACTTTTTGTGCGCAAAAACAAACAAAAATAACGACTTTATTCCACTATTCATTTCCTTCTCTCTGGGCCTCTAGTTGGTTCACGTAGTGTTTTTGCGCTGCGTGTCTGTATTACACGTCACCACGTAGGCTCACTATTGGCCGATGCTGGTCATGTGTGTGATGCGTGTTACATAAACATAAACATAGATGGATGTAACTATTGTGAGTCAAAGTTATAGTGCCACCAACTGGCAGCAGGAAGTGTGTCACTTTCAAAATGCTTTTGACAAAAGTGGGCAGGTTAGTTTTACCAACAGTTACAAAAATCAGTACGTATATATTGGTCTCATCGAGCCGGACAACTTTCTAATTTACAGTCATTAGCTCTGACCAACAGGAAGTCAGATATTTTGGTTTGAATGTGGATTTCTTTGCAAAATCAGCCTCTGAATTTTTACCCACTCCTCTTAAGTGGTTTATTTTATTCACACCAAACTTTTTCAACATGATGAAAATACATTAAAGATGCTAAATTGTGAACGGATAATACATATCTCAAACGGTTTTGCTATGGCGAGGGATTAAAGTAATGTCAAAAATGGAAACACTTTTTTTTTTTAATTTAATAATTGTTTAAGTTTAAAAACAGCTTGAATTTTTTTTTAGTCCAAAAAATAAATAAATCATGTCATTCATAGTGCTATACTGCCCTCTTGTGTTCAAAATCAGGTAGGACTATTGTATCTATATAAAAATATACTAGGTATGTGACAGTGAGAATATTTTACCACCGGTTAATCAACGGGTTAATAATGTTAAAAGGTAAGTAATATTTTCTGTCTTTTATATATATGTATATAGCGATGAAGGGCCAAAGCCGGCGGCACCGCCACCCTGGTGCCTTTAGGTAACTAAAGGCACCGGGGTGGCGGTGCCACCGGCTTGGGCCCGTAATCGCTGCTCGCAGCTATATTTATTATTATTATTATTATTATTATTATTATGATGTCAGGGCCGTTTGAAGGAATTTGGGGGCCCCAAGCAAAATGGACATGGAGGCCCCCCCAATAAAAAAACATATTATAATATGTAACCATATTCCATCCGTTCGAAAAAAAAGTTGCACTAACTGTTTGTTACAAGCAGCATTTGCCGTCAGGCAGGTAGCTAACATAAACATATTTTTTTCTAGCCTACGGTAGGCTGCCTACCTGCTGCAAAATTACACTATTTGTACAAGACAAGTGGAGCTATTTTATCCAGTGTAATTTATCACTTACCACTAGGGGTGTAACAAAATTCACGGTTTGGTTCAATATGATACACTTGTGTTACGGTTTGGTACATTTTCGATACAGCAAAAAGAAAGAAATGGCAGAGAAATTTCCTTGATTTATTTATTTTTCTTCTTTTTTTTTAATTAAAACTAACATCATAAAATATGATTATTATTTTTTTACTTTGAGCAATTCTGGAGCTATAATTGACTCTTCTTAGGAGCATATAAAACAAAACAGCTCCTTGGAAAAAATGAAATGTAATATTGTAGTAGTTATAAACAAATGTTTATTTTAGTTCAGATTAACATTTGAGGGCATTGTATTCATAATGTCAAAATAAAACCAACGTAATGTTACTTGAAGGCATTATAGCCTACTATTCCTGCCAAACTATGTGAATGTTTCTCACTAGATCTCGTGGCGATGTTATTACTTCTGTGGCGAATTCAAATGCTTTCTTTACTGGATCTCTTATTAGTGCTGTGTAGTAACAGTGTCGCATGATCACGATCGGCTCGCGCTGCACTGGTCCAAACTGATAAACAACGGTCCGTCAACCACACAATAACGAGCAGTTTCGTTCCGCTTGCATTACGTTTGCCATTTGATGTTGGCCAATGTTGTGGTCCCGCCTACATTTGAAATAACGAAATTTTGGTCGGCAGGAAAAATGGTCCAACGAACCGTTCGGTTTGAAAATGTGTACCGAAAACCGAACCGAAAGCCTCGTACCGAACGGTTCAATACGAATACATGTATCGTTACACCCCTACTTACCACTATCTTGTTTTTTCTTTCCTCATCTTCCTTTCTCTTCATTCTTTTCTGGCTTCCTGAAGCATAATTCCGCTTCATGATGACTGCCGAGGAGTTCCCTTTCGAACGGTCACTTCGTATTGCGTAGCTATACGCAGTGGGGAAACTCCTTTTCCTCGATTTACTGAAGCTTTTATGTAAAACGCATTTGCAGCTGCACAGCTAGCACCTTGAGCGTCTGGCTTGCTCATAGGCTGTGCTGCAGCAACTGCACATCCAATGGCGCGGGCGCCTCTGACGTGTAACCAATGAGCATCATCACACGTCAGAGCTCCCCAAGGGGGCGTGGCCTTAGCCTATAATAGCCCCCCGAATTCGCCATTATAGCAGATATCACTCCTTCAGCGACAACTTCATGTCTCTGACTGTTTTACTGAGCTTCGCCGTTGAACAAGCCCTTCAGCCTGAGCGAGCATCTATTTCAGCGGACTACGCCCTTTCTGCCGTTTTCCCCTGACGCCGTCTCACCTGTGGCTATCCGGCGACGGCGATACATATCCTTTTACTAGCAATTTAGATGTTTCTAATATGCCTGGTTCATCTTGTGCCACGTGCGGAGGTAAGCTGCACGAGGCCGATGGACACGCGAGCTGCATTTTGTGCCTGGGAGTTCTCCACGCAAAGTGCACTCTGCCGGCGGATGTGTGCCACGTGCGGATGCATCTGCATGAGGCCTACGGGCTTATTACATCATGCGCTCGCGGCTAGCTCTCTTTTTGGACGGCAAACCGCCTCTCGCGCTCCCCCCGTTTTCTTCCCTCGTCGAGCCTCGACGGAAAAAGCGCGCGGTCAGATGTGCGGATCGGCTTACATCATGCGCTCGCGGCTAGCTCTCCTTTTGGACGGCAAACTGCCTCTCGCGCTCCCCCCGTTTTCTTCCCTCGTCGATCCTCGATGGAAGAAGCGCGCGGGTAGATGTTCGCGCGGCTAGCTCTCTTTACGACATAGGAGAGCTACCCCGCCCTCTGTTTTGCACGTCACACAGAAGCGCGTTTTTCTCTGAAAATGCTCTCTCATGCGCTTGCCCGCTTCCTTCCCTCATTGAGCAGCAATGGAAGAAGCGCGCGGTCAGATGTGCACGCGGCTATCTCTCTTTACGACACAAGAGAGCTACCGCTACAATTCTGTTCATCACGCAGAACCTTCTCCGTGATTCAGACACAACAGCGCGGTTTTCATGCCTGGAATCAACCACACTGAAACCGTTCTCTCTCACTGCAAGAACAAGCTGCCATTCTAAGTATTATAAGAGTTCTTCTCTTTCAATCCCCCTCTGTCAGTGGTGGATTCTGAGACTCTCGCGCCTCTCGGCTGGACTAAATCTTTTCATCAAAGCTTGAGCCGGCTCCGCCCCCGCGTGACTCACCCTCTTTGGCAACGTCTGGGAAAGGGGTTGGTCGGGCTCAACGTTGACCCCGCCCCCCATCTAAACCCAGCAGGAGTGCAATTGGATGAAGCATGGCCAGCTAGTCATGTTAAATCACGATTCTAACAGAGCTATAACTGCAGTCTAGGGGCCCGTTAAACCGTGCACCGCTGCAAACTATCGCTGTTCTCACAGTAGCTCAAACAGAGTGAGAAATAAATGTTCCCCCACAGCCCCCGCTCACAGGTAGCTGGGAATGTTCTCAAATCAGTCATTAGGCCCGTTACAAGCGCGCCACTCATGCCGCACACTATCACTGCAGTCAGCGCGCCCGCTATGAAGCGTGCACCGCCACAAATAGTCACTGCTCAAAACCCCATGACACTTCTCACAGCTCCCTGTCTAATTCAGTCGGCTGGAGATTTTATTATTGTCAACAGGCCCACTGCACTGCGCGCGCCTCTACAAACAAACGCCGTTTCACGGCGACCCACGTAAAGCACAAAAAGAGTATGTTTCACAATCACAACACACGGGTTCACGGTCCCCCTTCACTAGGCGGCCCCCTCCCAGTTGTTACACTGACTTTCCCCAGACAAAAGCCTGTACAGTCAGTCCAACACTCAGTATGTGCACATATCACAATGTAAGGGTATCAGGTCCCCCTGTGTTAGGCGGCCCATCCCAAACTGTGTATCAAACCCTAGCCACACGGGCGTTGGCCTGGCAAACCATCCCCGATGTGTCGAGCTGGGTCATAAACATTATAAAGCGAGGCTACTCGCTCCAATTCGCTCACAGACCCCCAAAGTTTCAGGCGGTTGTCGAGTCTTCAGTGAGAAGCAACGTGGGTTACGTGCTTCGCGCCGAAGTACAGAATTTGTTAGCAAAAGGGGCGATAAAATTAATCCCCCCCGCGCACACTCGGGGTTCTACAACCGTTATTTTCTAATTCCGAAAAAAGACGCCGGTCTCAGACCCATACTAGATTGAGACATTTGAACAAAGCTCTCATGAGACGGCCGTTCAAAATGTTGACTATCAAACACATCCTCGCGCAAATTCGCCCGAGGGACTGGTTTGTCACGATGGATCTGAAAGATGCATACTTTCATATTCAGATAAACCCTCATCACAGGCCATTCTTGAGATTCGCCTTCGAGGGTCAAGCTTATCAATACACAGTTCTGCCTTTCGACCTATCCCTAGCACCCCGTACATTCACAAAGTGCATGGATACAGCGCTTTCTCCCCTGAGACATCAGGGAGTGCGCGTGTTGAATTATCACGATGACTGGCTAGTGCTGGCACAGTCAAGAACCGAGCTAATAGCTCACAGAGATTTGATTCTCGGCCATTTGAAATGCCTGGGTCTCACAATCAATGTTACCAAGAGCAAACTGACCCCCAGCCAGAGCGTAGTCTTTCTGGGCACAGTTCTAGACTCTGTGGCGATGACAGCGCGGCTCATGAGAGCGCCCGTGAGAAAATTTCAGAAACTTCTCGGTCTCATGACAGCGGCATTGTCAGTACTCTGGATGGGACTACTGCGCATACGCCCGCTGCAGCACTGGCTGAAACGCCAGGTGCCAACCTATGCATGGCAGTCAGGCAGCCTGCGCATCATGGTGAATCACGGTTGTTTAAGAGCCCTGGTTCCCTGGCGGGCGCAGGACTGGTACCTCAAGGGTGTTACCATGGAGGTAGTTTCCAGAAGGAAAGTGATGTTTACAGACGCATCCAACCTGGGTTGGGGTGCGCTGCACGAGGGCAAGGCGGCATCAGGTCAGGCAACCTGTATGCCATGGCGAGAGACCTCCTCATATGGGCACAGACCAATCTGAGCTCTGAGGGCAATGCATATCCCGGGCGTTCAGAATCTGGGCGTGGATATGCTCTCACAGGGCAACACTCCCCTAGGCGAGTGGTCCTTGAACTCACAGACGGTCCGTCTGATATGGAGTGTGTTCGGAGAGGCCGAAATAGACCTTTTTGCCTCGAGATCCAACACCCATTGATTTTTTTTTTTTTTTTTTTGATTTATTTATTTAAAAGGGACAACGCACATTAATCAACATGAGGACGAAGTCCAAAATGTAAATGTGCCAGATTTAGCCATACAGGCTAATTTTCATCTGCAGTCCCTAGCAGGTTGATGGTTAAGAGAAAAACAATAAATATACTATAACAATACAATAAATACATATCAATAAGAAAGCTTTAGATAAAAATAAATACGAATAACACTACTATTCGCGATCTGGACAACTGGCAGATTAATCAAAAAACAGAAAGAAAAAAAAAAAACAAAAACAAAAAAACAAAGACAAGTGTCATACACAGTAGACACAGATCAAAGTGAATAGACACACATTTGAATACATCAACAACATATATGCACACACAGAGACACCACTATAACAATGAATGCAAATATATTATTCTGTATTATGGCAGCATATTTGATTTGACAATAACCAATGTTTTATGGATTTGGAAAATGATTTAATAGATGTGTTGTTCCTTAGTTCTGTGGGTATGGTATTCCATGTATGAGCTGCTCGAAAAGAGAAAGCTGACTGTCCAAAACTACTTTTTCTACATGGTATTTTACAATCCCCTCTTGTAGACGCTCTAGTGGATGCGTTTAGATTTTGTTGGATGAATTTATTGAGCGGAGGGGGGGCCATACCATGAAAAATTTTATATACAAGTAAGATATCAGCAAACTTAATCATGTTTTCCCAATTTAAAAGATCATATTTAATTAAAATTTTACAATGGTGATATGAATTGGACTTTTTATCTAACGTTTTCAAGGCTCGTTTATAAAGTATTTCAACTGGTCGTAATGTGGTTCGACCTGTCTGTGTCCAACTGGTAAGACAGTAATTCATATGTGATAAAATCATAGCATTAATGTATAGCATTGAGGCCTGTGTAGTTAAATTATTCCTAATGTGTCTGAAATTTGCCAAATTAAATTTGATTCTATTTATGACCTTTTTTACCTGTGTTTTAAATGAAAGACGTGAATCTATTATTATTCCCAAATATTTGAGCTCTTGGACCACTGGAAGTCTTTTCCCTGCTACTATGACATCTGGGTCTAGGTCTTTGTTTGCAGATTTCGAAAAAAAACATACATACTGTTTTATCAGTATTAAGGTGAAGACACGAATTTGCTAACCAATTGGATATATTGATCAATGCAACTGATAGCTCTTCTGCAGCTTGCCTCTTGTTTGCAGCATGTAGATATATGACAGTGTCATCAGCATACATCTGGCAGGTGACAGTAGGTGGACAGACCTCAGGTAAATCATTAATGTATAAACTGAATAACAGGGGACCCAAAATGGAACCTTGGGGTACTCCCAAATTAATGTCAGTTATTTGGGAGATGTTATTATCCACACGAACACATTGTTTTCTGTCTGTAACATATGATTTTATCCATTTAATTACATCTGATGAAAAATTAAATTTTGATAACTTATTAATTAGAACGTCATGATTTACCAAATCAAAAGCTTTTTTTAAATCAAGAAAAACGGCTCCGACCACCCCACCCTTCTCCAGTTTAGCCTTTATATTTTCCAACAGAAAGACATTAGCCGTTTCCGTAGAATGATATTTTCTAAATCCAAATTGCATCGGATGTAATGGGAAGGAACCTGCATTTAAATGCGTTGTAATCTGTTCCGATATAAATTTTTCTGCAATTTTGGAGACTGCTGGAAGAATGCTTATCGGTCGATAGTTGCTGATGATACTATGATCACCAGATTTAAATACTGGTGTTATTATTGCAGTTTTCCAAGAACTGGGAAACACTCCTTCATTAATTGACCAATTTATAATTTTCGTAATAGATGGAATAAGTGCCTCCTTATGGGTTTTTATAAATGCTGTGTCCATCCCATATATATCTTTTGCCCTTGAACCATTAAGAGAAGAGATGATTGAATTCACTTTGAAGTTTGTCACTTCTCTAAAAGTCATAATGGGGGCACCTGTATCTAAAGGAGTGAGAGAGTAATTTGAACTGGCAAAACTCTGAGATAGAGCATTTATAGAATTAATAAAATAACAATTAAATGCTGCTGCCACTTTACTTGCCTCATGGGTTACATTTCCATCTATATTCAATTTTATTGGTTTATTGATGGTACATGATTTCCCTGTTAATTTTTTTAAATTATGCCAGATTTCTTTTGTATTTCCCTTAGCTTCACGAATAGCATCAATAAAAAATGTTGCTTTTGCCTGCCTGAGTTTTTTTAAAACCTTATTCCTCAATGTGGTGTATAAACGTCTCTCATGAGCCAGTTTATTCTTGAGAGCCATCTTAAGGGTGCTGTCCCTCTGTTTCATTAGTGACCTTATAGTCTCATTTATCCAAGGTAGATGGTTTCTTTTACCAGGTTTACTTTTAATTTTTCTCATAAAACTGTGTATAATTGTTTCAAGTTCAACCAGAGAGATTTACAATTTTCATCAACACTTTTATGAGTAAGATGTTCATTCCAATTGATTTTTTTAATTGCATGTTCAAGACTAGGTAACTGACTTTTAGGCATTACATACTGATTTAATTTTGTATAAGTTGATAAATTTAATGCCGTTTTGGGTAGTTTTCTTACGATCAGGATCATATTGTGGTCTGATAACCCCGTGACCAAATTGTAAGATTTTCTTATTCTTTCTGGTCTATTTGTGAAAACCAAATCAATAAGTGTCTCTGATGAACTAGTTATCCTCGTAGGCCCTTCAATTACCTGTTGTAATTCGAAATTACTTGTAACACGTTTTAACTCTTTCCTTTTTATTTTATCACTCCAATTTATGTTAAAATCTCCTAATAAAACAACCTCATTTTTAGTATCACATTCCTTTAAAAGAGCATTTAATTTATCATAAAAAACTATTTTCGTGGACGGTGGTCTGTATATTCCAATCAGAATTAAAGACATTTGAGTAGAGAGAGTCAATTTAAGCACAATGCATTCCAAGTCATCAGCACATGACAAGTGAATTTGCGCACAATTTATATTATCCTTTACATAAAACAATACTCCACCACCCCGACCAACATTTCTGTCTCGTCTAAACATATTGTAACCATGGACTTTTAATATGTCAGCCGGGGAGTTTTCGTGTAGCCATGTCTCTGTCAAGCAAAGGAAGTCCAAATTTGACTCATATAAGAGATGTTGCAGTTGGTCCTCTTTAGGAATTGCGCTTCGGATATTTAAATGTCCTCCTAATAATCCGCTTGGTTTAGCCTGAAAATCCCACAGCATGCGAGCCTGATTTACAGTGCGGAAGAGTTTATTACCACGATGTTTCACAATTGCAGGATTTATCTTACGTTTTAAATTGTTTGGTAATGCACAGTTTGTTAGTTTTTGCACATGATTTTTCACACAAGGCATCACAGCGCTCGGCAGGATCACTGCTGGTAATGAAGTAAAGTCAGCTGGAAACTCACCCATAGTGGCCGATTCAGTAGTATGCAAATTGCTGTTTAAGATGGTAAATTCATACCCCGACATAGTCCTATTTTCCAACCCAGGATATTGCCTGTTCATCTCCGTAAGTGCCGCTCGATGATTTGGACCCACGTCTCTCTCAACAGGCCCGGGATTAAGATGAACATCTCCCGCAAGCAAAAGGGTGAGCAACAGATATCCAGAAAGTTTTCTCAGGAGTTGCGGAGCCTTGTGTGAGATAATCTTATTTGAAGTAGTATTTTGGATTGCCACTTTTCCATTGTTGAGAACATTGCGATATAAAGCAAATTGTCCACCAGGCAACCATATATGAGTAGGCTTATATCCACAGAACAAAGAGGAATCGAAATGTTTGTTACTGCTCTCATTTCCCGTGCGTCGGTCGAGTGCATTGAAGCACGGCCGCACTAAATTGGCAAGAAGAGCAACAATATAGATGACGATCAACATGGTAATCTTGCCATAGTGTACGTTGTCTTTTAATGCAACACTACTTTCCCTGTATCGCTTTTTCACAAATGAACTTTGAGATTTGAAGCTGGATGGCAGCGAGACTGCACCTGCTAGACCGCACGCCGCCATCTTGGATCTTCCTGTTCCCTTAGTTACAATTTGCAAAATGTTCTTCTCGAAAAGCAGGGATGTGTTGTCCCATCACTGGCCCAACCGTCCCCTTTACGTTTTTCCCCCTGTCTCGATGATTCCACAAGTCATCAAACGGATCAGGGAGAGCGGGTGCCCAGTCCTGCTGGTGGCCCCTCTCTGGAGATCCAGACCATGGTTTCCGGAGCTGTTTCAGCTATCAGACACAGTCCCTTGGCCTGTTCCGATGAGGAAAGACCTCCTCTCTCAGGCCAAAGAGACGATATGGCACCCTCGACCCGACTTATGGGCCCTCCATGTATGGCCCCTAAACGGGTACCCAGGGACCTTCCTGGGAAGGTCCTAAAGACTATCTCTGAAGCCAGGGCCCCGTCTACTCGGCGCCTATATGCTTTGAAATGGGCAGGTTTTTCCAGCTGGTGCTCGAAAAACTGTGTGAACCCAGAGTCATGTGAGGTATCTGTGGTTCTCTCCTTCCTGCAGGAGCTGTTGGACGCGGGCCGCTCCCCGTCCACGCTCAAGGTATATGTGGCAGCTATTGCAGCGCATCATGCTCTGGTGGCTGGCCAATCAATAGGAAGAAATGATTTGGTGGTGCGGTTTCTGAAGGGTGCTAGGAGAATCAACCCCTCCAGACCCCCTTCTGTGCCCCTTTGGGACCTCTCCATGGTTCTGGGGGCTTTAAAGTGCCTGCCGTTTGAACCGCTCCAGTCGGTTGATCTTAAACCTCTCTCGCTAAAGAGTGCTAAAGTGCTAAAGAGTGCCTGTTGGCACTGGCATCTATCAAGCGAGTAGGAGATCTGCAGGCTCTCTCAGTGAGCCGTTCATGTTTGGAGTTTGGTCCAGGTGACACTAAGGTCATCCTCAAACCTAGGCATGGTTATGTACCCAAAGTGCTCTCAACGCCGTTCAGAGCACAGGTCATTACATTATTAGCTCTTCCCCCTTCTGCTGAGGATGGGGAGGTTAATTTTTCTCTGCCCTGTCAGAGCGCTGAGAATCTATCTGGAGCGTTCTGTGTCTTTTAGACAGTCAGAACAGCTTTTTGTCTGCTTTGGTGGCCGATCCAAGGGTGATCCAGTCACTAAGCAAAGACTGTCTAGATGGATTGTGGACGCCATATCTATGGATTATGCCTCGGTGGGTCAAGTTTGCCCCATAGGTATTAAGGCCCATTCGACTAGAGGCATGGCTTCGTCGTGGGCTTGGTCATCTGGCTTTCACATTCAAGATATTTGTGATGTGGCCGTCTGGTCCTCGCCTTCCACATTTATGAAATTTTATAACATGGAAGTGCCTTCTCTACAAGCGAAGGTATTTTCGGTATGAAAAAGGCCCGACGATGTCTGGTCTTGTCTACATTGTTACTGTGCATAACCATTCATACACATATATAAAACCCGCTTGCTGGTTATATAGTATTATGCTGATAGCCCCGACGGTGTCTGGGTTCATTAGTATATTATGTTGGTATTGTTACTGACACATATATATTTATAAGACCCGACAGTGTCCGGTCTGATATATATAATGGTTTCGGGCTTGTCTATTGGCTCAGGGGTCCTGAGTTCAGTGGCAACCAGTTACTTCTGGTGCGGCGTTTTGCATGGCGTCCCCACTGCGTATAGCTACGCAATACGAAGTGACCGTTTGAAAGGGAACTACTCGGTTACTAGCGTAACCTCAGTTCCCTGGGATAGGGAACGAGTATTGCGTATCCGGCCGCACTATAGTAACCTGGTGAGTTGTCGCTTCAGTCGTGAAACCTGCTATAATGGCGAATTCGGGGGGCTATTATAGGCTAAGGCCACGCCCCCTTGGGGAGCTCTGACGTGTGATGATGCTCATTGGTTACACGTCAGAGGCGCCCGCGCCATTGGATGTGCAGTTGCTGCAGCACAGCCTATGAGCAAGCCAGACGCTCAAGGTGCTAGCTGTGCAGCTGCAAATGCGTTTTACATAAAAGCTTCAGTAAATCGAGGAAAAGGAGTTTCCCCACTGCGTATAGCTACGCAATACTCGTTCCCTATCTCAGGGAACTGAGGTTACGCTAGTAACCGAGTAGTTTTTGTATTTTGCCGGCAGCAGAGATCGCGTGGTTGGCTGGCTGCTGTCAGCGACTACTGAGAGGGGCCACCTTGAGGGGGATCCCGATAACAGTGTCATTGCACTTTACTGCATTGACTATCAAAGGGGCGCTCACACAGTTTGTCGTTGCATTTTATTCTTAACCAGTCGTTGTCTTGGGGCCCCAGGCCAGCTCGGGGCCCCAAGCAATTGCTTGGTTTGCTTGCCTTGTCGCGACGGGCCTGTTCCTTACATAATCAGTGCATTAATGGTTTTGTAAATAACAAAAAAATATAAATTTGTGAAACTTAAAAAGGTTCTCCAGTGATATTAGAACTAATGCTCATTGGATGTTTTGACATTGCTGAAAAAAAAAATCTAACTTTTAGACATCATTGCAGTTCTGCAGTTTAGACATTTCATGACCCCTAAAAAATCAACAGAGCAGCTGCCAATTTACCAAAGGTAACATTTACTTACTGTTATTTGCAGGTCATTTACGGGAAAACTGCCCTCAATTTGACTGACAACAGCAAAAGTGTTCTTTCATGATAGACATCTTTATGTGGTTCTCAAGCCTGCCGATCATGAAATGATCTCCATTTGCTGGAGTAACAATGACAAGCTTACAGGAGGAGTCACTTAACGAAGTCTAGTGGACAAATCTGAACTATTGGTCTTTGATTCTGAATTTTTGTGTTAAATAAATTCAGTTACCTGAGAGAAATCAAAGTATCCATTTACAAAATAAAAATTCAAAAAGGTTATTTTAAACATAGCAATATTTGCTATACTGTTCAACATGGGTGACCTTAAATACTCCCTTGTGTAATTTCCAGTAAAACAAACTGCAAACAAAAAAAGCAAGCAAATAGATAGATAGATAAATAGCAGTTTGGACTTCGAGGGTGACGGAGGCAGGTATAATTCTGAGCTGCTGCAGGTTCACACACACACACACACACACAGAGAGACACGATGGACGTGAAGCTGCTGTGTCTGACTGTTGTTCTTCTCTCCTCACCCCTCCTCACATTGTGTGACCCGCTGTGAGTATTAAACACACCGTTTGCTCATAGAGTTACTAATAATCAGTTTTTAAGATTTCAAACGCTGTGATTTGATCTCCTCAGGTTTGTTCTGTCAGCTCCTAATTTGCTGAGAGTGGGTTCCTCAGAGAACGTGTTTGTGGAGGCTCAGGATTACTCTGGAGGAAACCTGGACGTGAGGATCTCAGTGAAGAACTTCCCAAAGAAAGACAGGGAGATATTAGACAAAACAGTGACACTGACAGCAGAAAACAATTTCCAGATCCTTACAGATATAAAGGTGATGCCACCTTATGTAATTTACAGTATGTACAATTTTTGTAAAAAATGCTTTTTCTTTTATTCAAAATTTGCAAAGGACTAATTCATTATCTGTTCTCTAGATCCCTGATGATCAGAACTTGTTCTCTGATGACCCTCTGGAGAAGCAGTATGTGTATCTACAAGCTCAGTTTCCATCCAAAATCCTGGAGAAAGTGGTCATGGTCTCATTCCAGTCTGGATATATATTTGTACAGACAGACAAGCCCATCTACACGCCTGCTAGCAGAGGTACGATTATGTGCTAAAACATGACAAATATAGAGTGAATTAATGCGTAGTGTGAACTTTAAACATGTTACATCATCATGAATGTTTTTTCTTAAACTGACTGCTGCTTTTATCAGGGTTTGAATCTACTGAAAACCAAACAAACAAATCGTATTTCCTTTTTTGCTTTGACATCTTTTGCAGTTCAATATAGGATTTTCTCTCTGACGCCCAACCTGAAACCACTCAGTCAGACTGGAGTCACGGTGGAGATCATGGTATACAGTTTAATAAAAGCACACTGTTATAACACACACACACACACATTTGTGACACTTCAGCTGTAATGAGTATCATTGCACTGCTGATCTCAGTAAACACACAGTGTTAATGCTGATTTCTGTGTTTCTGAAGAATCCACAAGGCATCACAGTTTCATCACAGAAGATATATCCAGTGAAAGGGATGAAGTCTGGAAACTACCCCATTCCTGAGGTTGCCAGGTGTGTGAAACGCTGACAGAACGGAGGCTATTCAACCTGAGAGAACTGACAAAACTTAATTTTGATTGCCTATAGTGTCTAATTCAGGACAATATATTTGTGGATAAGAAAAAAAATTACCCTGTTCATGATGTTATCGTCTGTTTTAATATCATAAAAATATAATAATAAAATAATCATAAAAATCGGACATGTTCATGTTTGTGTTCTGTACGTTTCAGTCCTGGGATCTGGAAGGTTGTCACTCGGTACACACACACTCCTCAGAAGAAGTTTACTGCAGACTTTGAGGTCAAAGAATATGGTAAGATGTGTGTCAACAAAATGTATGTTGTGTATGAATAACAACTGAAAAATATTTATTTTAAAACAAGACAGCTGAGTGTGCTAAAGGAGGTATAAGCTCATGTGGAGCCATTGGTTCTCATTGAATATGAGAGAATGAAACAACAAAATATTCCAAGGCACTACTGAGGATACAGTATACAGAGAAAGGCTGTGTTAACCAGAATGCTTTGAATTGTTTTTATTTATTTATTAATAACTTAGCACAATAACTTAGGCCTTTTACCCTTAACCATGCGAGTCTTAACCATGTGAGTGCCTTGGAAGTTTTGTTGTTTCAAAAATATTTATTTATTTGTGTCTTTTCTCTGGTTTGGTTTATAGTGCTTCCAACATTTGAAGTGAAATTAAAACCCAGTAAGTCATTCTTCTATGTGGGTGATGAGAGCCTGACAGTCGACATTGAAGCCATGTAAGACAACATATGTTCTGCTTTATTGTATTGAAAATAAATCTATAACGTGAGTAAACACTGATTAAAATAGATTTGTATGTAATTGTCATTGGGTTACACCAACTAACGTAATTTTAATGGTCAGATCGAAGTTAAATGGTACAAAATGTCTCCTTTCCTTCTTCTGAGGAACAGAAAATGTCCAAGCTAATTTTTCTATGTAATGAACACGGATGTGGATCAGGGACAGTCGTCGTCACCGTTCAGCTTTTACAGCAGAAATTGTCTGTGCTTTTATAGGTATCTGTTTGGACAGAAGGTGGAAGGACATGCGTTTGTGGAGTTTGGTGTGATGGACGGTGAGAAGAAAACAAGTATTCCTACTTCTCTGCAGAGAGTTCAGGTGAGAGACATTAAATCATATAGGATCTCATATCTCCTTACCTAGAATTTACAAGAAGTTACATTTTTAGTGCATCTTAGACTGTTATTGTCTTTCTCATATGAATAGATTAGGGAAGGAGAAGGTACAGCAGAACTGAGCAGGGAGATGATCACTAAGACCTTTCCAAACATTATCCAGCTGGTTGGACGATCAATCTATGTTTCAGCCAGTCTTTTAACAGAAAGTGGTAAGACTCAACAGATACTGTACATCTGTATGTTTACATGCCTGTGTGTGATTGTATATGAGAGGCTAGTCCTGTGTGTGTGTTTCAGGCAGTGAAATGGTGGAAGCAGAAAGGAGAGGCATTCAGATTGTGACGTCACCGTATACCATCCACTTCAAAAGAACACCACAATTCTTCAAACCTGGGATGCCCTTCAGTGTCTCGGTATGAAACAGTAGCTGATTTTACACATTAAACTCTGTAAATTAGTATAAAATTAGCAGACTGGCTAATCTGGTAAAACACACCATCTGCTGTTCACACAAGCAATTGCTTTTATGATACCATTAGGATACTGTTAAAATAAGATTATGGAAGTAAAATAATGCCAAATGTTTTTGAAACAAAAAAGCCTGTTGAATTGCACTACTTAAAAACACGCGCTTGCACCCCCTGCTGGTGAGGTTGACTAACAGCAGATGGAGAGTATGCTCGGCAATCTACTGCTTTTCCTGCAGTTACTGGATGTCAATGTTAGTGTCGAATTTGAACCACTGAATTTGTGGAAGCGAATTTGCAAAGCAAAATAAATGGACCGAAAATTGCCTGTTGAATATTATAGGTTGACTATTTTGGAAGTGAAATATGAAAATGGAATGAATTTTTAATAATGAAAATGTGTTTGAAATGTTTTGAATTGAAATATTCACAGCTTAAATATTCAACCATGCTGAATTTCAGCCCATAAAAATGCAAGCCCTAAAAATACAATGCATTAAAATACAAGCATGGTTAATGCAATGCATACTTTTTTCAAGTAGTGCAATTCAACAGGCTTTTTTGTTTCAAAAACATTTGGCATTATTTTACTTCCATATAAGATAACATTCACTCATCAGCACCAATATACTGAACAATTGGAAGATTTTGAAAACACTCATGACAGATCTCACTATACGAACCTTTTAGCATTTTTCACCTGTAATTTGCATAAAGTTGAGCAGTTCTCAAATTAATGACACACTCAATGCCATCGCTTGTAACACTAAGTTGCCGGCAATGTTAGATCCCAGAAATCTGTCACTGATTTACAATTGAAAGCTGTTAACTATAAAATTAAGAACCTGAATGGTTGTAGAAACTATAGAAGAATTTCATTAATTTTTGCTCTGGGTTCTATAAAAGGTTTACGTAACAAATCCTGACCAGACTCCTGCTGAAAATGTGGAAGTGGAGGTCCATCCTGGAGGGGTCAAAGGTCAAACAAGAGCCAATGGCATTGGGAAGGTTACCGTCAACACTCTAGGAGGATCTTCTACACTGCAGATCACTGTAAGACCTGCAAACTCAACTAATGTTCAGTCACTTTCACTGGTGAACTAGTGGAGAATTAACATATGTGACCCTGGACCACAAAATCACATGGGTCAATTTTTCAAAATTGAGATTTATACATCAACTGAAAGCTGAATAAATAAGCTTTCTATTGATGTATGGTTTGTTAGGGCAATATTTGGTTGGGTTTATAATCAAACTATTTGAAATCTGGAATCTGAGGGTGCAAAAAAATCGAAACGTTGAGAAAATCACCTTTTAAGTTGTTCATTTATGTTTGCGATTGTGCTGCATTTACTCACAAACATAAATATTTTATATATTTATGGTAAGAAATGTACAAAATATCTTCATGGCACATGATCTTTACTTAATATCCTAATGATTTTGGCATAAAAGAAAAATCAATAATTTTGACCCATACAATCAGAGGTGTATAGTCCAGGGGTCAGAAAGTAGAAGTCTGTTCATATATGGCAAATACGTTTATTCCACCCATGAACTCAGCCAGCTGATTTCACTAATTAGTTCCATCTCCTGAATTAGCAAATGCAGGTGATTGGAACAAAATACTGAGGAGGACTTTTACTTTCTGAACCTGGACTTTACACTTCTGCATACAGTGTATTGTTGGCTATTGCCACAAATATACCTGTACTACTTGTGACTGGTTTTGTCATCCAGGGTCACACGTTAACATATGCCAGTTAAAGAGTTAGTTCACTCACCCTCACCCTCATGTTGTTCCAACCCCATAAGACCTTCGTTCATCTTCGGAACACAAATTAAGATATTTTTGATTAAATTTGAGAGCTGGATCACTCCTCCATAGGCTTCTAAGACATTATAACTTGCTAGCCCAGAAAATGCATTAAAGGGTACATAACATACACAGTTTCACCTAATCTCATGTTAATCTTGAGTACCTATAGAGTAGTAGTGCATCCTTCATATCTCCAAAAAGTCTTTAGTTTTATCATATTTATAAAAGAAATATAGAAATATACAGCTTTCCGATTCTCTCCGGAAAAAGCCGAGCTCCTGGAGGCGTGCCGTGGGCGGAGCTATAGAGTCAACATATATTCACTTATGTGCTGATTTCCAGCAAAAGACAGAAATCTAAACCAGTTGTACTTACATGAATGGGGTCTTTTATCACTGGGAACGCTCCACGTTTTAATAGCAAACGATCTGCAAATCCAGCGTCGACCTGGGCCTTGTTAATAAAACGTTCGTCACTGAAATGACCAGAACACACAACCGCACTTGCTACACTCCGTTGCTGCCCCGGAAAAACAAACTGCATCCACTGTTCCTGTAACACTGTACTGGGTTCTTTGGGAAGCTGAACACGGTAAGCTTTCCCTCACATCCACACTTTGGAGACATTCTTGAACAAATCCTATGCAGCGCTGCCGATGATTTCCTCTTGAAGCACGTTGATGTGCGCGGTCTCGCTCTCCTCTGGTCGAAGTGTGCGCGGGCGCGCTTTTCCGAGAGAAATGCTCATATAAGGAGTTCCACTCTCGTCTACGTCATTAGATCCACGATCGAAAAAAAACAGCCGAAACTTGTACCAAGCCGGAAGTAAGATTTTCGGCACAGAAATTCTCCGTTATTCGTCCAAAATATTTTTTTAAAACTTTGGCCATGTTTAGCATGAGAATCCATCTCTTTAACACTGTAAACAACTCTGAATACATGAAACACCATTGTACCCCCCCTTTAAAGACATCGACAAGTTTATAAAGCGACGAGAATACTTTTTGTGCGCAAAAAAAACAAAAATAATGACTTTATTCCACTTTTCATTTCCTTCTCTCTGGGCCTCAAGTTTTTTCACGTAGTATAACTGCGTAGCGCTTTGGGTTATACGTCACACGTAGGCTCACTATTGGCTGAGAGTGATCCAGCTCTCAGATTTAATCAAAAATATCTTAATTTGTGTTCCGAAGATGAACGAAGGTCTTACGGGGTTGGAACAACATGAGGGTAATTACTGACAGAATTTTCATTTTTGGGTGAACTAACCCTTTAACATATGTTGAACAAGCAATGAAGCATATAGTACACAGCACATTAGAAAATAAATGTATTCTCTCCAGGCAAAGACCAAAGATCCACAATTAACAGATGAACAGCAGGCAGTGAAGACAATGACAGCTCTGAACTACATTCCCAAAGTATCCAGCTCCAAAAACTACTTGCATGTCGGCATTGATGCTGCAGAGCTTCAGATCGGTGGTCAAATGACAGTCAATCTCAATACTGGACAAAGTCCAGGAGTCAAAGATCAAGATTACACATACATGGTAAATATTATAGTTATTTCTTATTCAGCTGCACCACAAATGTATTAATTGTATTTTGTCAATATTTGGTTAACTTCCACAGCTTGTGTTTAAAATCATATGAATGTCATAAATACTGTTAACTCATCTTCCTCATTTACAGATCTTAAGTAAAGGTCAGATTGTCAAAGCAGACAGGTTCAAGAGGAGAGGACAATCTCTAGTGACTCTGTCTCTACCTGTAACCAGAGACATGGTGCCGTCCTTCCGCTTTGTGGCTTATTACCATGTGGGCTCGTCTGAGGTGGTGTCTGATTCAGTCTGGGTCGACGTGAAGGACACATGCATGGGAACGGTGGGTCAACTATCACAAGAAATTATTGATATACAAATCAACTAAAGGGATAGTTTACCCAAAAATGAAAATTCTGTCATTAATTACTCCCCTTCATGTCGTTCCAGACCCGTAAGACCCTCAGAAGGCAAATTAAGATATTTTTGATGAAATCTGAGATCTTTCTGATCTCTCCATAGACTTCAACTTCATTGCAACTTTCAAGGCCCAGAAAGGTAGTAAAGACATTGTTAAAATATTCCTAAATATGACTACAGTGGTTCAACCTTAATCTTATGAAGCGACGAGAATACTTCTTGTGCGCCAAGACAAAACAATAAAGTAACGACCAACAATTTCTTCTATTCTGTGTCAGCCTCTGACGCTGTTCACGTAGTAAACACAGTGGAGCGCTTCCGGGTTCGATGTCAGAACGGCGGCTCAGTATTGGCTGGTTCCTGCGACAGCATCACACGCATACGTCTTGGTGCTCACGTGAGCAACGTCATAGACTGACACAGGAGAGGAAAAATATTTTCGTGGGGGGGGGGGGGGGGGGGGGACACAAAAAGTATTCTCGTCGCTTCATAACATTAAGTTTGAACCACTGTAGTCACATTTAGGACTGTTTTAACGATGTCTCTACTACCTTTCTGGGCCTTTACTGTTGCCTTGAAAGCTCTCGGATTTCATCAATTA
This sequence comes from Abramis brama, assembly GCF_963993115.1. Taxonomy (NCBI): domain Eukaryota; kingdom Metazoa; phylum Chordata; class Actinopteri; order Cypriniformes; family Leuciscidae; genus Abramis; species Abramis brama. The sequence goes on along the minus strand of NC_139964.1, from coordinate 21,729,768 downwards.
ATGACAGAATTTTCATTTTTGGGTGAACTTACCCTTAAGTCTGTTTTACTGACACAGCATCTCTCATTTTAATGACAGCTCAAGCTTCAGGTGAAGGGCAAAAAGATGAATACCTATGGCACAGGAGATGAGGTCAAGCTGCAGATAACTGGGGATCCTGGAGCTAGAGTTGGGCTGGTGGTGGTTGACAAGGCTGTGCATGTCCTTAACAAGAACAGACTCACTCAGACTCAGGTGAAGGACATTCTTCAGACGTCATGGCGAAAACATCCAATCTCCCTGTTTCTGGCATAAAAACGCACATAACTGGTGTCTTTTTTGCACCTTTAGATCTGGGACGTCATAGAGAAGCATGACACCGGCTGTACAGCAGGAGGTGGAAGGGAGTGTATGGGGGTTTTCAGTGATGCAGGTCTGATGTTTGAGTCACACACTGCAGGAGGAACCAACACCAGAACAGGTTTTTTTTTTCCTTTTCATTTATTTCAGTTAATGAAAATATTATATTTGCAACGCAAGGCAAGATGTAGAGAACCCAAATGCAACTTTAATTATCAAACATAAAACAAAGGCTGGAAACTGGTAACTCAAAACAACAAGAACCTGAACCTGGACAAGAAACATTCACAACTCAAAACATTCATACAATTTCCTGTTGGAAACATTCATATCCGCCAGGGCGGAGCAGGCAGTGCAGGCGGCCAGGGCGGAGCAGGCAGTGCAGGCGGCCAGGGCGGAGCAGGCAGTGCAGGCGGCCAGGGCGGAGCAGGCATGGCGGCGTGGCCTCCATGGTCCTATCAAGGGACCCACTGCACCCTCCGAAAATTTTCTTGGGGCAGCTATGGGGTTATGCTCAGGAACAGACACTGGTTCAGGAACAGACAGCGTGTGTGAACAGTCTCTGGCTCGGCAGACGTGAGGTGAACGGGCTCAGGCTCGGCAGGACTGACGACGTGAAGCGGCTCAGGCTCGGCAGGCCTGACGTCAAGAGGCCTCAGGCTCGGCAAGCCTGACGTGAAGAAGCTCAGGCTCGGCAAGCCTGACGTGAAGAAGCTCAGGCTCGGCAAGCCTGACGTGAAGAAGCTCAGGCTCGGCAGGCCTGACGTGAAGCTCAGGCTCGCCAAGCCTGACATGAAGCTCAGGCTCAGCAGGCTTGACGTTGAAGAAGCTCAGGCTCGGCAGGCCTGATGTGAAGAAACTCATGCTCTGCAGGCCTGACGTGAAGAAACTCATACTTGGCGGGCATGACGTGAAGAGGCTCAGGCTTGGATGGTACTGTGGTTTTGTGGGGCTGCTCGTCCGCAAAACCCACAGTAAATGAAGAACCGTTTAAAAGTGCAAAGTCCATATACTGCACCAGAGTGCAGTGAGGGGTATTGGCAGGCATGAGATAATAAATGGATTCATTAAGTCCATGGCAAAACATGCCTTTAAAGAACTAATCATTGAAATCCACCCCATTGCAAAGTCCACAAAACTCCTCCACATACTTCTCAATCGGACGGTCACCTTGGCTGAGACGGATTGCTGGGTCCATATTTTGGTAGAGTATCCTGTAAAGAAATCCACTGGAAGCAAGATGTAGAGAACCCAAATGCAACTTTAATGATCAAACATAAAACAAAGGCTGGAAACTGGTAACTCATTACAAGGACAAGAACCAGGACAACTCGAAACATTCATACAATACTCAACAAAGACACAAGGCAAACATGATGGCTTAAATACACAGATTAATTACTAGACAAGGGACACCTGTGAACAGTGAACCAGACGATTAACCAATGACAAGACACATGACAGGATCACATGACAAACAGGGAATCACATGACAAGACACAGAAACATGACAATGATAAGAACAAGAAAACAAAACCCAAACCGTGACAATATTAGCTTTATTCACTGAACAAATAGATTTCTGAGGGTTATTTTAAGGGTTGCATCTCTGGTCTGACAAGCATGGGTATTAAAACTGAGTTTTGGGTGATGATTGACGATATATAGAAAACACATTTTGATGCAAAACTCGAATTATGAATTTTTCTAAATGTTCATTACATCACATTGTCATAATTTGTCAGGAATTGTGTAAATGGGTAAAGTCAGTATATACATTAACGACGATTGAGACAATGTACACTCATAAAGAATAATGTGTCCGAATTTTAAAGACGTGGTGCTGCGCTTCTCGTCTGGTGTGCGACCCCCTTTAGACATATGGAAATATAGTAGGCTAATTCTTACATTAATTGATTTGTTAAACACAAACACAGGTTTGGTAACCTCCTACTGTCATGCTATTTGGATCGTTATTTCTAGGCCTACACTCAATGAACAACATCTCAACACTAAATTAAAGGCCTGTCTCATATTCACAGAATTACTCAAACATATTTTGCCACCTAAAAGTTGACGTGACACAAAAAAAATCTTTAACTTTCAGTCAACAAACAGTCCCTAAGCAGTGTGGTTTCCGGAGCCTGCTTCAATGCTGTGGGAAAGCTGGCAGTAGTGAGAGGTGTGTGGATTATGGGAGTCAGAGTGAGCAAAGTCAGTGAGATCTCCTGTAGTAGGCGGGAGGGGATCAGGGACTGAATGGTGTTGCACATGCTGGCCTGGAGATGAGAAGACAGATATTATCAAGGCAGGAAGTTGAGGCCGAACATAGAATGTCAGTTGCTTCATTGACATCAAGAGAAGAGAAGTGTCTAGTGGGGGGAAAGGATGCAGAGACCACAGTGGAGAAATCAGGGTTGAAACCGCGGTCCGGGGGAAAGCATCAATGTAAGGAGCTTAGTAACTGAAGTGGCCGGGACAGGCCCCCTAGGGTCTACTCGTGGAGCCGACACTGGTGACATGACACAAAGATGGCCGATGTAGTTAATCCAAGTCAAATAAAAAAAAAAAACAACAGGTGGTTTTGCAATACCAGTACATAGAAGTAAGTTTTTAAAACGGCTGAAAATGAAAAATCAATATCGTTTTTTTTTAACCTTGCCAAGTGATTTTTAAAATATACTAATTCATTCAAATGAAATGTCCTCTAGAGCCTGAGTGTCCCGCCACTGCAAAAAGAAAACGAAGAGCTGAGAGTCTCCTGCAAATCACTGGTGCACTGGGTGAGGAACTAAAATTTACTCAGATTTTACTTTTGCAATGTAAATCAGAAAGGGATTTTTTTTTTAAAGATCCCGAACCTTTCTCTTCATGGTTCATGTTTTATGGAAACTTTGTCTTTCCCTATAATAGTTCTCACCATGTTCTCCTACATTGTTCATTGTCTTCTCAGCTGGTCAATACTCTGGTGAATTGAAGCAGTGCTGCTTTGATGGGATGAGGGATAATAAACTCGGCTACACCTGTGAACGAAGAGCCACATATATTTTAGATGGGCCAGAGTGTGTCCAAGCCTTCCTGCAATGCTGCAAAGAGATGAAAACACGCAAAAGCATGAAGACAGAAGAAGAGGAAATGTTTCTGGCTCGCAGTAAGTACACAGCAAAATCCCCAGTCTTAAATCTACACTGCTCAGAGCACATATGGTCCCACTCTACAGAGTGTTAAAGTAACACTGAAGCAGTGTTAAAGTTAATTAGATAATTAAGTGATTAATAAAGTGATAATTTGTGGTGACACCTGATGCTAATGAGCAGAATCACTGAAGGAAAGAGAAACAACTAAAGAGAAAAAAGAGAAACACAAGAACAAAAACTGAGGAGTGTTCCAGAAAGCAAGGTTATCTTACTGTCAAACATACCCTGAACTCTCGGTTGATTAAACAAACCTTGCTTACTCGAGGTATGCTGTTTCCAAAAACATGTCCGGGAGTAAGTTCATCCAAATCAGAGTATATTCATGGTTAACACACCAGACATTCACAACAGAGCGACGAATTGACGAGTCACCCTAGAAACGGACGCTAGGAAAAAATGTGCCATACTACTTCTTTCATACTTCTTCATAGTGCATATCACCACCTATTTGGTGGTTGTGCAATTATTTTCCAATCTTTTTGTTTAATAATCTTTAATCACTGTGAATAAGAGCTTTAATGTTTGTTTGATGCTAGTTATATAATAAAAAGACTGATTAAACTAAATATAGTCTGTGCTTGCAAAGATAACGGCTGTAAAAGTTTGTTTTGTTTAGTCATTTTGCTTCAACATTGCTTGAAAGGTAAGATATATAAAATATTAGATCATATCATATCATACTGCATATGTCTTTTATTATAGAAATACATTATAGCATAGAAAACCTCTGAATGCAGATCAACGATGTGTGAGATGAGAATTATATAGCTATATAATATAATAAAATGACAATTTCCTCGTTTTTAATAGCCTTTATATATCTGTATTACTATAATATTGTGCACAATCTTTCACGCCCACTGGAGCCTCATCAATAGGGCACGCATGCGCTGAACACCTCTGAAGTAAACTAACGTATTCGGTTACTTACGCAACCTCTGTCCCCTGAGAGATAAGGGAACCAGTATTGCGTTGCAAACACTATGGGAAAACTCCTTTTCTCGAGAATATTGAAGCCTTTATTTTAAAACTCGGTGCAGCTGCACAGCAAGCACATAATAGCTGGCTGAAGCATGCTGATTAGCGGCAACTGCACAAACCTATGGCGATCCAGCAAGGACGCGCGATCCAATCAGAGCACTTGCCGCCTTGCTTGACTTGAGTGCGCCAATATGGGCGTGGCTGAAGGGTATAAATTCTGCATATATCAATAAGTGCAGAGGGCCCCGGGGGAGCCTCAGATATATAGGTCTGGGCCCATATGGGCCAGGGTCCTGGATGGAAAGGACTCGTTCCTGCAAGGCAGGAACCTCTAATTTATAGAATTTTGCAAATGTGGACGGAGCAGACCTACCGGCCGCCGCACAAATGTCTTCTAAAGGAACTCCACTGGACCATGCCTAAGAGGAAGCCATACCTCTTGTGGAGTGGGCTCTTAGACCTATGGGGCACGGAAGGCCCATAGAAGTGTAGGCCAGAGAGATAGCATCAACTATCCATCTTGACAGTCTGTGTTTTGTGACCGGAGAACCCTTGGTGTGGCCACCAAAACAGACAAAGAGCTGTTCTGACTGCCTGAACGGGGCAGAACGCTCCAGATAAATTCTCAAAGCCCTAACGGGGCAGATCATGTATGCATCACTATCGTCTTCTGAAGATGGGAGAGTAGATAGGGAGATAACCTGGGCTCTAAACGGAGTTGAGAGCACTTTAGGTACATATCCATGTCTTGGTTTAAGGACGACCCTGGAGCCATTAGGCCCAAACTCAAGACAGGAAGTGCTTGTGGAGAGAGCTTGTAAGTCCCCAACTCTTTTAACCGATGCTAGTGCTAGCATGAGAGCGTTTTTGAGAGAGAGGGGCTTCAGATCAGCCAACTGGAGTGGCTCGAAGGGAGGTCGGGGGTGCCAGATTGTCCTGTTTGCCTGCGTGAGGAGATCCTTCCTCAGAGGGATAGGCCACAGATCTGTCGCTGACAGCTGCATCAGCTCTGGGAACCAGATCTGGGTCCGCCAGAGAGGGGGGCTACAAGAAGTACTGCACACTTGGTGTTCCTGATCCGTTCGATGATCTGAGGGAGCATAGAGACCGGAGGGAATGCATAAGGGGGGTGGCTGGGCCACTCGTGGGCAAGCGCATCCCTGCTCTTCGAGAAGAAGATTGGGCAGTGAGAGTTGTCTTCTGAGGCGAAGAGGTCGACCTCTGCCCTGACGAAGACTTCCCACAATAGGAGAACCGCCTGGGGGAGGAGAGACCATTCCTCTGGGGGAACGTTGTCTCGAGATAACATATCTGCCCCTTGGTTCAGCGTGCCTGGCACATGAGCCACCCTGAGTGAGCTCAGGTTGGCATGAGCCCATAACAGGAGCTGGTCGGCCATGGTGTACAGGTTGCGAGACCTGAGACCGCCCTGGCGATTTATGTGGGACACCACTGCCATGTTGACCATCCGGACCAAGACGTGGTGTCCCACCAGATGTGGAAGGAAGGTTTTTAGGGTTAGAAAAACCACACTTAATTCGAGACAGTTGATGCGTAGGCGTTTCTCCGAGCTCGACCAGAGGCCGGAGTCAGGCCTGCCCTCGTACAGGGCTCCCCAACCGAGGTTGGAAGCGTCTGTTGAAATAGCCTTCCTTTTTGAAACCAGGCCCATACTCACACCCTGCTGGTACCAGTGGCCCGAGTGCCACACATGAGCTGGAACCTGTAGTTTTAGCCACAGCTGAAGGGGGCTCATACGCAGTAGGCCTAGTTGGAGTACTGACGATGCAGAGGCCATAAGGCCCAGAGCCCTTTGAAACGTTCTGAGCGGCGTGAGAGAGCCCACTTTGATTGAAGCAGCGAGACGCTGGATTGAGAGAGCCCGGTCTGGTGTGGGCCATGCTTTCATATGCACGGAGTCGAGAACTGTTCCCAGGAATGTGATCCATTGGCTGGGGGACAGCATACTCTTGGAAAAGTTCACTCTGAGCCCAAGGCGATCTAGATGGCCGAGGAGCCAGATTTTGTGAGTAAGAGACTCCGCCTCCGACTGGGCCAGTATGAGCCAGTCGTCGAGGTAATTCAGAATTCGCATTCCCCGCTGTCTCAAGGGGGAGAGAGCCGCATCCATGCACTTTGTGAATGTACGAGGTGCTAGAGACAGTCTGAATGGTAGGACTGTGTATTGATATGTCTGCCCCTCGAAGGCGAATCTCAAGAATGGCCTGTGACGGGGGTTCACTTGGATATGAAAGTAAGCATCTTTCAGATCTACTGAGAAGAACCAGTCTCCTGGGCAAATTTGCACCAGGATATGTCTGGTCGTGAGCATCCTGAATGGCCGTACCATGAGGGCCTTGTTCAGGTGTCTGAGATCTAAAATGCAGGGATGCAAACAGCGCGCTTTTCAGCGCCTCCCGCTTTTTTCACGTCAGTTTGGGTGACAAATTCATCTGAAGCCTATTTCATAGCTTAATGTGAGGGACAGAAGTCTATTTACATCATTAAAGTTTACGAAAACTCGTTTTCCCTCCTCTGCTGCTGTCAATCATTCTTCATTCAGTATTCAAACAGCGCGCGCGCCTCTTCCGGTTACAGCAGGGTGCACGGTAAAACTCTCTACAATATGATATTCATATTATAATGCTTGATCTGTAGAGAAAAGGCTGTGGATTTGCATAAAATGACTTTATTTTGTTGGAGTTTGTTGCTGTTTTTAAACGACCCGCTACCGTGTGCCTGTTAGATCACACAGCACAAGGACTATGAATCGGCATCAAATGCACAATAACTGGAATTTAAAACTGTGAAGAAACAAATGATCAATAAACTGTTGTACAGATATACACTAGGATTTGTGCGCTCAACATTTCTTCGCTTTTGTGCCGTGAACTTTTAAATGCGCACTTGTGTAGCGCAGCGCTGCACACTGTGGGCCCTATTTTAACGATCTGAAACGCAAGTGTCAAAGCGCAAAGCGCAAGTAACTTTGTGGGCGGGTCTCGGCGCTGTTGCTATTTTCCTGGCGGGATAAATGACTCTTGCGCCAGGCGCAAATCTTAAATGGGTTGGTCTGAAGTAGCTTCATTATTCATAGGTGTGGTTTGGGCGTAACGTGAAATAAACCAATCAGAGCATCATCTCACATTCCCTTTAAGAGCAGACGCGCTTTTTCCTTGGCGTATTGCTATTATAACGGCGGATTTGCCAGGCGCGCGCCAGGAGCGGTTCACAGCCGAGGAGAGCAACGCTCTCATCATGGCCGTAAAAGAGAGAGAAGTGACATTGGGGATGGAGAAACACACCCAAATTAACTTCGGTTAAACAGGTATATAATAATGTGGGTAAATGTGTAAGCTAGATGTATGCTTTTATAATAAATTGTCTATCTATCTATCTATCCATCCATCCATCCATCCATCCATCCATCGTTTGTAATAATATGATTTGCAAAAATGAAAACTGCTGCTTCTGTGTAGATTAGAGAATCAAAGTGTATGCGCGTTGTGCACGCTATACATTATGGTCAAGCATGCGCCCTTAAAATAGCATAATGAACAACGCGCAACACGCCACTGACTTTAGACTAGGTTTTTTTTCTGGCCAGTGGCGCAATTGTTTTATGGAACAGTAAAATAGCACCAGGGATTGTTTGCCCTGGAACACGCCTCCTTTTTTGCGCTGAACCGCCCAGGGAGCGCAAGTTCATTCCCTAGTTTAGCGACGTGCTTCTGTGGAGGGAAAAGCGCGCTTTGTGCGGGTGCAAAATAGGAATGAAACATGCGCCGGTGTACAAAGTCAATTGCGCTGGGTGCAAGATAGGGCCCTGTGACTCCATGTTGCTTTGCTTTGAACACATCATTCTGCGCCCGCGATGCGCATGCGCTTTGTGCGCTCTGTTTTGAAGCGTTTCATATTATCATGGTTTTGCGCACTGAAAGATTATTAAAAGCCTATACTTTTGTATACCTAGCCTGCACAATACATTTAAAATAAGCATAATTTAATTGTATGTTATTTCTGTGTAGTGTAGTGTAGGCTATATAAATATACACACTTCTGAATTCTTGACATTCATATATAAATATAAAATTGTGAAATGTATGATTGCCTGATTGAATTTTATAAGAATACTAATAGTAATTTGTTTTTATTAACATGTTTAGATTTGATAAAATTACTGTGCAGATTTTTTCAAGAATTACTTTTTGCTGCTGATTTATATACTCACTAAGTTTAATAAAAATACATAATAATACATTTATGTAATATTTAAAGGTGTTAACTGTAATCTTACACTGCAAAATGATCACTTACAAAGGATTAAATTCATCACAATTATGTAAGTATCTGGATATTTGCCGCGGGGCGAGGGCTTTGATAACCTCTCTCTTTTTTGACGATACATGTGTTTGCATCCCTTAAAATGGGTCTCAGGCCACCGTCTTTCTCCGGAACAAGAAAATAACGTCTGTAGAAGCCTGACTCGCTTTGGGAAGTGGGAACTATCTCGATAGCCCCTTTCGCCAGCAGACTTAACACTTCGGTGCGGAGGACGTGAGACACACTGCTCCTTACCGAAGTGTAGATTATAGCACGAAAGCACAGGGGTCTGCGGGCGAACTGAAGCGAGTAACCCTGCTTTATGATATTCATAACCCAGCCTGACACTTCGGGGATGGCCTGCCAGGCCTGGGCCCAAGAGGCCAGGGGTTGGATTGCATCTGGAGGCGGAACGCCAAGACTCGGGGGCCCGACCTGCCAGATGTTTTTGTGAAGAAATTTGCTCGATTTGTGCTCAGTGTGGGTCGCTGTTAAAACAGCGTTTGGGTGCAGGGTTGCGTAACGAAGGACGGGCCCATGTTCTGCAATTAACACATCTCCAGCCACCTGAACTGAAGAGGGGGCTGTGAGAGGCACTCGAGCGATCTTTAGGGGTGGTCCGGTGATGACTTCCTAGGCTCATGGTCCAGCGCGAGCTTTGGCCGCGGGCCCTGGCGTTTGGGGAGTGGGTAGCGCTTTGCTGGTTTGAAGCGCTGATTGGTCTCAGCCGCTGGGCGGGGCTGGGGGACCTGAGGCGCTGGTTTCTCTGGCTGCAGCGTGCTCTTGGGGCGCCGTGAAGCAGAGCTGGAGCACTTGGGGAGGAAGTGTTTCATGGCATTGGATGCCTTCTGAGCTTCCGTGAAAAGTTCCGCAAACCCCCTAACAGGAGGGCCGAAGAGACCTAAAGTGGAGACTGGTGAGTCGAGGAAGGCGGTACTGTCCGCGTCCCTGATCTCTGTCAGATTAAGCCATAAGCGGCACTCCAGCACCACTAGGCTGGCCATGTTGCGGCCGACGGCCTGAGCAGTGGTCTTGGTAGCTCGAGGTCCAGGTCTGTGGCGCTGCGGAGGTCTCTGAAGGCGTCTGGGTCAGGTCCTGACTCATCCATAGAATAGAGGAGTTTAGCCTGAAACACCTGAAGAACAGCCATGATGTGTAAAGCAGAAGCAGCCTGGCCAGCAGCGGAGTATGCACGGTCCGTGAGTGCTGAGGACGTTCTGCACGGCTTAGATGGTTGCGCAGCCTTTGCTCTCCAACTGCCAGCAGTGGGAGGACACAAATGGGTGGTGACCATTTCTTCCAGTGGCAGGAGCTTCACATATCCTTTTTCCTCAGAGCCGTCAATGGATGAGAGCGTCAAAGAGGCAGAAGAGCACGTGCGCTCTGAAAAGGGCGTGAGCCCTGTGAACTTGTGAGCTCCTCGTGAACTTCTGGAAAAAACGGAACGGAACGCTGGCGAGGGGTTTGCAGGCGCCCCGGCAGGAACCACTCATCGAGGTGGCTTCTAGTAGGCTCTTCTGGTGGTAGCCAGTCAAGACCCAGCTCTGGTGTCGACTCGTTCAGGCTGAGAGAGAGGGGTGGGGTCCGTGGAGCCCGACCAATCCTCACCCTCAGACACCACCACAGAAACTGCATTGTAAAATTCCCCCACCGATCCGCCGAAAGAGACGAGGCCGGCCGGTTCGAGAGAGGGGCGTTGATCGCTCTTGACAAACAGCACCGGTGAAGTGTCAGATTCTGGTGTGGGCGAGGCATGCGCTCATATCACCGCGCTCGTGGAGTCGTTGCTCGCGTCGCTTCTTCCTTCGGGGCTCGAGGGGCGCCGGAGATGGAAGATGGGCGGGCTCGCCCTCTGACGTAGCGAGAGCGAGTTTGGAACAAAGCACTGAGATGGGCATGCTGTCACAGGAAGGAATTTAATTCAAAAAAGCAGTGCCACTGCACAGTCATAACAGTGCAGCGATCTGAGTGTGCCATTTGGAAACATTCCAATAATTTTGAGATCCCTACGACTTAACAGTCTCTGATGCCCAGACCCTTTTAGGGCAGAAAAAAAATTTGTAAAGCCGTACAAATACAATAGGGTCCCTGATACATTTTTACTTGACTTGTTTGATGTGTCCTTTTGCTCTAAAATGTATATTCTGTCACATTTTTATCTGCTACAACAGGTGATGATGATGATGAATATTATACAGACTCTGATGAGATCGTGACACGTACTCAGTTCCCTGAGAGTTGGCTTTGGGAAGAGATTGATTTATGTGAGAATTGGTGAGTAGGAGACTTTTAGACAAAAGCTGTGAGTTTAGCCCGGTTCACACCACTAGTGACTTGTAGCAAATTATCTCATTCAACTTGAGCTGTTGGTGACAATGTGCGTGTGTGTGTGTGTGTGTGTGTGTGTGTGTGTGTGTGTGTGTGTGTGTGTGTGTATGTGTGTGTGTGTGTGTGAGAGAGAGAGTCTGATAGTAAACAACCATTTGAGGAGTACTTCAACAGTTTTTCTTTTATTTTTCCTCATATCCCAGTCCAGAACCAGTCAGAGATAAAGTGATCTACCTGAAAGACTCTATTACTACCTGGCAGATCTTGGCTGTCAGTCTGTCACCAACACTTGGTAAAGTGAAGCTGCAAACACAGGATACATGGTCTGAAAATCATCATCATCATCCAGGAGCTGCTGCTTTAAACCCTTCTGTGTGTCTGTGTTCCTCCTCAAAGGCATCTGTGTGGCAGAACCTGAGGAGATTATAGTTTTTAAACCATTTTTCATTGACCTCAAGATCCCTTATTCAGCTGTGCGCGGTGAACAACTGGAAATCAAGGCCATTATTCACAACTACACACCAAGGCATCTGAAGAGGGTAGATCGGATTTAATATTGAAAATGCATTCAGAATGTATGTTATACATTAAAACCATGTACATCGTAATAACCTTTTCTGCATGAGTCAAATCATTTATCCTGAAAAGCATTTCAGGTTTTTTGAGCTGCTTGTGACTCAAACTGAAGAAAAGTGTAGAATACTGAACTGTGCTGAAACAGAAATTTCCTCCATCATCACATATTTCATTTCTGATTCTAATTTATTTTGGAGGTCGTTTCCTCTAGATATTTAAGTGATTTTTGTCTCACTCTCCTGTTTTCACAGGTGCGTGTGGAGTTTATGGAGACAGAAAATGTTTGCAGCTCTGCCAGTAAGAAAGGCAAATACAGAACAACAGTAAACATTGACAAAGACTCCAGCATAGCGGTTTCATATGTGATTATTCCCATGACACTGGGACATCATGTTATTGAGGTGAAAGCTTCATTATCTGAGTTTGATGATGGAGTGAGAAAGACCCTGAAGGTGGTGGTACGTTTGATGGCATTTCTGTCAGTTTTCAGTAATTCTGTTTTATTTGATTTGGTCATTTGTTAATATAATGATTAATAGATATTTGTCCTATTTTTTGGAATAGATAAACTAGATAACCACAGGTAGTTAACTTACTCTGTCTCTTTCAGTCTGAGGGTGTGCTGATTCCACTACAAAGCGATATTGTGGAACTCAATCCTGCTAAGAAAGGTGAGATTCCCTGCTCAAGACTCACCAAAACTGTACAACATCTGATCAGCACATAACTCATGACTCTTCCTTCATCTTCCTGTTCTTTATCCCAAATGAAACAGGGGAAAAACCTATACTTATTAGATCTGCAAAACCAAAGGATCGGGTTCCAGACACACCTGCTAACACCTACATCTCTATTGCTGGTAAGGAAAAATATGTTTTTAAGAATATGTAGTGATTATTTCTGACATGTATAGTTGTGCATTTTTTGTTTAAAGAAAGCTGAAACCTGGGGTGGTATACAATTTTGGACACTGTGTGGATTTTTGGTAATCGCAGGTGGCTAAATTAAAGCAATGATGTAAAGTCCATGAACAATTGTGAGGGCTAGAATAATTATCTATATTTGCCTCACATTTTCCCACACAGTATGTTCCTTCTTTTCGGCCAGTCCAAACAAATGTTTTTAAATTATTGTTAGATACCTTATTTGTTAGATTAAAAAGAAGTTTAGTAAACTTAAAATGTGTATTGTTATGCATTGTAGTATGTGTGCACCTATATGTGGTTGGTTCGAGATCCTTAGTGGAATACATTTTTTAATTTTTAATCTATGCCATTGTTGTTATTTTCATATAGTGTGTGCATGTTACCAATATTTGAATCTGTGAATTCAGGCGGTAATGTTATGGTGATATTGTGACGTGCGTGTGTATCTTGTGATGTTTTTGTCTGGAAGATAGGTAGAACCTGTCTTACAGCATATTTTTGTTACACAATTTGGTTCCGGTGCTAATCCGGGGGGCCATGTGAATTTTTTTTGTATGTGACTGGAATGTATGATGTGGATGGCCCCTTAGTAGCCTATATATCCATACCCATCTACTGCATCCTAGGGTGTGTGTGAGTGTGACTCGTTGTCCCAATTTGATGCAGGTGGGTCCAGATACTGTCCATCTGGCCTCCATGGAATTGCAATGACTGTCCTATGAAGGAAAAAAATCATAATTAATTTTTGTTCATTTTAAAGCCTGCGTCACCTAGCATCTGTAACACTTCATCAACCAACTGCAAGTGGTTCTCAAGTGGTTCCTCTGTGGCTATCAGTATGTCGTCTACATAGTGAACTACTTTGCCAGTTCCTAGTAAGGGACTGAGCACATCTGCCACAGCTCGATGAAAAATGGCTGGGCTGTTGTGAAGGCCCTGTGGCATTCGTTCCCATGTATACTGCATTTGATTTACAGTAAATGCTAATTTCCATCCTTCTCGTTTGACTTTAATAGACCAAAAAAAATGTTTGATGTCAAGCACTGTAAACCACGAAGCATTGGTTGAAATGTGATAAGATTGTAGCTGGATTTGCTTGACCTTACTAAGACAACACAACCTGTCATAAATATGTCATAAACATGACATAGCAGATTAACTATCAAACTTAAGAAACCACTTAGCTTTATGGGTTAACATTTAATTAAACTGTCAGGTGGTTGGTTTTGACATTGGCTGTCATGAAGCCATTATAACTGTGTCATGAATGTTTTTCTTGACCTCAACTACAGTGGTACAAATTTAATTTGTCATTAAAATGTTATAATGGCTTCATGACAGTCAATGTCAAAACCAACCACATGACAGTTTAATGAAATGTTAACCCATAAAGCTAAGTGGTATCTTAACTTTGATAATTAATCTGCTATGTCATGTTTATGACATATTTATGACAGGTTGTGTTGTCTTAGTAATGTCAAGTTGCCATAACAAAGACATCTCAAACAATGTCATATTTGCATTAAACGTCATAATTGAGCGAATGACACTTAATGACAGTTGTCATAAACATGCATAAGACCTCCTTCATATTCATGACTGTCAGGGTTCACAGAGGATGCAGACAAGATGGTAAGATTAACTCTTTTATTTGCAGAATGAGCGGAGATGCAGATAGAAGGTGAGTAACAGCAACACAGAATAACAGTGAATGCTTAGCTGGTTGGTAATGTCTTTCTTTCTCTCTCTCTTGTAGGTGATTGCGGGTCGAAGGCTGAAGAGGATGGCAGGTAGGCTGAACGGAGAGGATGCGAAGCAGGTTAGGATCCAGGTAAGTGCGAGGGAGTCTGTGAGTCATGTAATGATGTATAGACGAGACCAGACAAAGAGTGAGTGACTAAGTGCTGCATATAAAGGTGAGCTGGTGATGGAATCCAGGTGACGGTGATTACTAATTAGAGGAGAGAGGAGAGTGAGTGCAGGTGTGCGCCAAGGAGGATTCTGGGGGGTGTAGTGCAGAGACAGAGGAGGAAGACAGACGGTGGATGTGACATTACTCCCCCCTCCCGCAAGGCGCGTCCCGCGCCGAAGAAGGCAGCATACGGGAGGGGGGGTGGGCATCCTGGAGTCCGTGACGGGAAGGTGGAACAGGTTCAGAAGTACGGACTCCAGGATGGTGGCAGGACAGACAGGAGGAGGTGATCACGACGGTGCAGACAGAACAGGGGACCATGGTGGTGCAGGCAGAGCAGGGGACCATGGTGGTGCAGGCTGATCAGGGGACCATGGCGGTGAGGACCCTTCGGATGGCCATGGCGGAGAAGACCCTTCGGGTGGCCATGGCGGAGAAGACCCTTTGGCTGGCCATGGCGGAGAGGACCCTTCGGGTGGCCATGGCAGAGAGGACTCTTCGGGTGGCCATGGCGGTGAGGACCCTTCGGGTGGCCATGGTGGTGGCCATGACGCTGGGCATGGCGGAGAAGACCCTTCGGGTGGCCATGGCGGTGAGGACCCTTCGGGTGGCCATGGCGGGGACGACTTATACCCCCCCCCCCCCCCCCCCCCCCAAACTTCCTTTGGGGAAATATCAGGCTTTAACATTGGACTGGAAGAGGCAGGGGGCGAAAGCGGCTCAGGGCTGGACAGGACCAGTGATGAAGGCGGCTCTGGACTGGACAGGACCAGCAGGAAAAGAGGACTCTGAGCTGGATGGGACCAGTGGCGAAGAGGGCTTAGAGCTGTGCGGGACCATCGGCGAAGAGGGCTCTGAGCTGTGCGGGACCAGCGGCGAAGAGGGCTCTGAGCTGTGCGGGACCAGCAGCGAAGAGGGCTCTGAGCTGGATGGGACCAGCGGCGAGGAGGGCTCTGAGCTGGATAGGACCAGCGGCGAAGAGGGCTTTGAGCTGTGCGGGACCATCGGCGAAGAGGGCTCTGAGCTGTGCAGGACCATCGGCGAAGAGGGCTCTGAACTGGGCGAAACCAGCGGCGAAGAGGGCTCTGATCTGGGCGGAACCAGCGGCTAAGAGGGCTCTGAGCTGGGCGGAACCAGCGGCGAAGAGGGCTCTGCGCTGGGCAGAACCAGCAGCGAAGAGGGCTCTGAACTGGGCAGGACCAGCTGTGAAGAGGGCGTTGAGCTGGGCAGGACCAGCTGTGAAGAGGGCGTTGAGCTGGGCAGGACCAGCTGTGAAGAGGGCGTTGAGCTGGACAGGACCAGCTGTGAAGAGGGCGTTGAGCTGGACAGGACCACCTGTGAAGAGGGCGTTGAGCTGGACAGGACCAGCTGTGAAGAGGGCGTTGAGCTGGACAGGACCAGCAGTGAAGAGGGCGTTGAGCTGGACAGGACCAGCTGTGAAGAGGGCGTTGCGCTGGACAGGACCAGCTGTGAAGAGGGCGTTGAGCTGGACAGGACCAGCGGTGTAGGCTTTGGGCTGGGCAGGACCAGCGGTGAAGAGGGCTCAGTGCTGGACGGGACCAGCGGTGAAGGCTCTGTGCTGGACGGGACCAGCGGTGAAGAAGGCTCTGTGCTGGACGGGACCAGCGGTGAAGAGGGCTCTGTGCTGGACGGGACCAGCGGTGAAGGCTTTGTGCTGGGCGGGACCAGCGGTGAAGAGGGCTCAGTGCTGGGCAGGACCAGCGGTGAAGAGGGCTCAGTGCTGTTCGAGACCAGCGGTGAAGAGGGCTCAGTGCTGGACGGAACCAGCAGTGAAGGGGGCTCAGTGCTGGACGGGACCAGCGGTGAAGGGGGCTCAGTGCTGGACGGGACCAGCGGTGAAGAAGGCTCTGTGCTGGACGGGACCAGCGGTGAAGAGGACTTTAAGCTGGACGGGACCAGCGATGAAGAGGGCTTTGTGCTGGACGGGACCAGCGATGAAAAGGGCTTAGAAAACTTTGGCTCTGGCTCGGGGAGAACGACACTCACAGACTCGAGCGGGCAGGCGACTGGCTCTGGCTCTGGCAGGCAGACGACTGACTCTGGCTCTGGCGGGCAGGAAACTGGCTCTGGCGGGCAGGCGACAGGCTCTGGCGGGCAGGCGACTGGCTCTGGCTCTGGCGGGCAGGCGACTGGCTCTGGCTCTGGCGGGCAGGCGACTGGCTCTGGCTCTGGCGGGCAGGCGACTGGCTCTGGCTCTGGCTCTGGCGGGCTGGCAGGATGAGCGGGATCTGGATCTGTTGGGCCGATGAGAGGAGGGAGATCGGAGAAATCATTATCCCTGGAGGTAAGCTCGGTGGGTTTGACTGGTTTGGCGAGATGAGTGGTTTTGGTAGAAAACGCACAGTCGGGGATAAAGCTGTCCCAGCAGACAGATATCGCCTCCCTCCAGCCTAGCCCTGAAAGATCAGGGAGCGGTCGTGGGTCAACGTACTGAGCCCCGATCCGGTAACAGTTTATGATAATATGATCACTCAGACCACAGTCAACCGCCAGAGAACAAAATCCCAACGTGAACTCAAATAGATCGCGGCTGTCCTGAGCCAGCGCCGCGATCAGGTTCCAACACATCCTGAGCACTGAAGCTGGATATTACTTTGTGTTTGGTCTGGTCTTCTGTCAGGGTTCACAGAGGATGCAGACAAGATGGTAAGATTAACTCTTTTATTTGCAGAATGAGCGGAGATGCAGATAGAAGGTGAGTAACAGCAACACAGAATAACAGTGAATGCTTAGCTGGTTGGTAATGTCTTTCTTTCTCTCTCTCTTGTAGGTGATTGCGGGTCGAAGGCTGAAGAGGATGGCAGGTAGGCTGAACGGAGAGGATGCGAAGCAGGTTAGGATCCAGGTAAGTGCGAGGGAGTCTGTGAGTCATGTAATGATGTATAGACGAGACCAGACAAAGAGTGAGTGACTAAGTGCTGCATATAAAGGTGAGCTGGTGATGGAATCCAGGTGACGGTGATTACTAATTAGAGGAGAGAGGAGAGTGAGTGCAGGTGTGCGCCAAGGAGGATTCTGGAGAGTGTAGTGCAGAGACAGAGGAGGAAGACAGACGGTGGATGTGACAATGACATGTGTCATGTCATGATTATGACGGTGTCATGTCAGTCTTATGCACACCCCTTCAAGTAAAGTGTTACCAAGGAAATTACTAAGACAATTCAGATCATAATTTATTCATACCGCAATGCATGATGGGAGCCATGAATGAGTTTTGATTGGTGGCACCCAGAATGCACTGCAACATGCTTTATTATTGTCACCATTGTTGAGAATCACAGGCTGATTCTTGATGTCTGTGTGTCCAAATAAAAGTCTTCTGTTCAGAACAACTTTTAAGAAAACTTTTTGATTATATTGAAAATGCTGAAAATAGTATACTGTAGAATCACAGGCTGCTGTAATCAACAAGGTAAACCTAACTCTCTATGAGTTTTGTGATTCAGGTCAAATAATGATTATGTCAAAATATAACCAACACCACCTGATCATCTTTTCATTATTAGTTTAAGGGTCAAGAGCCCAACTAAAGCAAACACTGATCACCATAATGGCAACTTAAAAAAAATAGATTTTCTCCTTTGGTGATTCTGCTTGTTAACATCAGGTGTCTTCAATAATGCTCAATCATCACTCAATCAATCATTAATTATCTCATTAACTTTTAACTCTGTAGGACATTGGCCCTCCAGGACCGAAGTTGCCCATCCCTGAGTTAAACCTTTCTCAATTCTCAATAAAAACTTCTGTAGACGTCTGACAGAAATAAAGTCAGTCTGGTTAGTAATAAGTGAAGCTGGTAATGCTGTCTGTGGAGTTGTTTAATCCTCCTCTGCTGAGATCTTCACAGATTTAATGTCTTCTTTAATCTTTAATCTTTTTATTTTGCTCTTGGCTGACATGTGGCCAGAGGTGTAAAGTCCAGGTTCAGAAAGTAAAAGTCCTCCTTAGTATTTTGTTCCAATCACCTGGATTTGCTAATTCAGCAGGAGAGAGAACTAATTAGTGAAATCAGCTGCTGAGTTTATGGGTGGAATAAACATATGGCAGGACTTTTACTTTCTGACCCCTGGACTATACACCTCTGGTTTCAGATGCGGAATATTGATTAATGTGACTGTATATATATAAAATACTGAATTTGTTAACGTTCTGGGTGACACTTTATAATAACGTTCAGTGGTTAGTTAATGATGAACTAATCATTTACAAAACCTGACTATGCGTTCATAAATCCGGTCATTTACAAGTGATTAGTAAATGATTTACGAAACATGACTATGTGTTCATAAATGCGTTCATAAATGTATCATAAATAAACGTAATATTCAGTTCTCCTGTTGTTCAGTTTACTATTTGACACAAGATAAGGCTATTTTCGATTTCCCTGCTTATTTTTAATTTTTACCTTCACATAAATCTGTATTTTATTTAGACGCGTTCCTACTTTAAATAACAGCCACGTCTGGAAAGTATTGCAGTTTTAATTTTATTACACTTAAGCGTAGCGCTGTTCAACAGCTCGTTTCGATTCCTCCAATTTTCGGATTATTTGCTTTTGCAATTTCAAAAAATTTCAATGAGGGAAAAACCCTGACCAAATAGGCCACGCTTCCAGGGATGATCTCGTTTTCATGGAGACAGACGCACGTGGCGTGCATGGAGGGGAGGGGCTGTGCGCGTGTGTGCGTGAGAGAGAGACGCGTGAGTGACAGAAGCCGCGTTTCCATTACCCTTCATATTGCGCAAATTGAAATTGTGAATTGAAAATACGCACAACGCAAACATGTAAATTTCACAAAAACTCCCTTTTATCGCAAAAATGTTTTTACACTCGCATGAGGTGGTTTTTCAGGCAATTCGAAAAAAGAAATATTTCCCAAAATTGCAATGGAAACGCATTTTTTGCGCATTTACAGGTCACCTGACGTAGACGATGCAGTATGTTTGGACAGAACACGAGACAGAGTTCTTTATTAAATTCATATAAGACAAAAGAATTACAGGAATAATGGATTCTAAACCTCAAATAAATGCCACAATCAAGACCTCGAAGCAGATATGACGGAGAAACACCCAGAAACACCTTATATGTGCCGCTCACAAGTAAAATAAGGGTCGTTCCTTACCATTAATGCTTGGAAAACACACATACATCTCCTTCGATTAATAAAAATGGCTAGTGCAGTGGCTGGAATATACATAAACCTACCAACGTCGTTGCCATGGTTTGTGGAATGATTTAACTTATCGCGAGAGGGAAAAATTAAGTTTTAGTCGCATAACATCGGTTAATGGAAACGGCGTCATTTCGCAATAGTTTTCAGTCGACATTTAGAAAAAAAATTGCAAAAGTTTTGCGCAAGTTTTGCGCAAGTCTGCGGAAACGCGCCTAGAGAGAGACGGAGGGAGAGCAGGGAAAGGAAATGCAGCTGAACGAATACACTGCATGTTTAAGCGTAAATTTTCTTAAATAGCGAAACGCAATATGTGGCGGCCGGTGTTGATTCTGTGACGCAACGCCACGAAATAGTCTATGTGTGGGAAACACTTGAAACACTTTTGTATGACGAGTGCTGATTTCTAAGTGTGTTGTTTTTAACTTTTAAATAGTTTTGGGCAATCTTACAGAAATTTTTTTCAGTTACAAATGATTTTTATCACATCAATTGAGTTCATTACCTTCTTCTCAAAACATGTTCAAGTTCCAAAAGTGAGCAAAACTACAGTGAAAGCAACTGTTGAATTGCAGACCTTTTGAAACAAGAACAAATGCAATTGCTGATAAAGTACCAACTTCAAGAAAGTCAAAGGTCAAGAGCCCAACTAAAGCAAACACTGATCTCCATGATGGTGACCTCAAACGAACCATTTTCAATAAGACATCAACATCTAAACCTCTGTTAATTCTCAATAAGATCTTCTGTAGACGTGTGACAGAAATAAAGTCAGTCTGGTTAATAATAAGTGAAGCTGGTAATGCTGTTTGTGGAGTTGTTTAATCAGATCTTCAGAAAGTTAACGTCTTTTATCTTCAGTTCATCTAAGGCTGTGTCTGAAGAAAGTTGTAGATTGTGTTCTTATTACTCTTTCGAAATATGATTGAAAGAATGTGTCAGGAACATCATATTAACCTTTAAATAACATTCTAGTAACATTAAGGAAACTGGACATTTTTATGTTCTTGGAATGTTAGAAATCAACATTCCTATAATGTTGAATTTTACATCAAAATTAAGTTGAAAGAACGTTTGAGGCACATTATACCTTTTAAAACACGTTCCTCTAAAGTCAAGAAAACGTACTCGGTTACTAACGTAACCTCGGTTCTCTCTAGAGAGGGAATGAGTACTGCGTAATAGCTTACGCTAGGGGAAAACTCTTTTCCACGAGATATTGAAGCCAAAAATTATCCTTAATTTTGTATTAATGTAAAATGCGTTGCGGGAGCATGCAGACATGGGCGAGATGGCTCGCGTGCCCATTGGCTGCCCTGCGGCAACTGCACCAGCCTATCGTGTACCAGCCACAGTGTAAAACGCCGTGCGTGCTGTGATTCAACACTAACGTCCCAAGGGCAGGTGCCCGGGGCTCATACAGTGCATAATCATAAGGGACTAGAAGAGGGGCTAGAAGAGGGGCTAGAATAGCATCATTCCTGTAGAATATAGCGCTCTATCAAGAGCAGATATATCAAGTGTTCCACACAGCCAGGGCGAGTTCGGCCTGGACTGATAAGTATTAGGGGACTTACACACTGCCCACAGACATATATGGTCGATCAGCGATCGATGCTCTAACAGTTTCAGCATCCTGAGCCGATAGCATCGGGCAGACAATACTGAATTATTAAACCGCGAGCAGCTTAGCCTGCAAAGCGGGAACCTCTAGGTTGTAAAACCTTATAAATGTAGACGGAGAGGCCCAGCCTGCCACCATACAGATATCTTGTAAGGCAATCCCACTAGACCAAGCCCACGATGAGGCCATGCCTCTCGTGGAGTGCGCTTTGACACCAAACGGGCATTGCAGGCCCTTAGATGTATAAGCTAGCGCTATAGCATCAACTATCCATCTGGATAGACTCTGTTTTGACACAGCTAGTCCCTTAGAACGTCCGCTGAACAAAACAAAGAGCTGCTCCGTCTGTCTAAAAACAGATGAGCGAGACACATAGGCTCTTAGCGCCCTGACCGGGCAAAGGAAGCCTGCATCCCCTTCCTCCTCAGAGACCGTCAGTGCTGACAGGGAAATCTGTGCCCTAAACGGAGTGTTGAGGGATTTAGGAACGTACCCGTACCCAACGTACCCAAACTCCATACACGTCGCGCTCACTGAGAGCGCTTGCAAGTCCCCTTATCCTCTTTCCTGAAGCGAGAGCCAGAAGAAACACTGTCTTGAAAGATAAGTGTTTTAAGTCTATTGACTGAATTGGCTCGAATGGGGCGCCTTTCATGGCTTCCAGAACCGTGGAAAGGTCCCAAATGGGAACTGATGGAGGTCTGGGAGGATTCAGCCTCTTAGCTCCTCTAAGGAAGCGAATGACCAGATCGTGTCTTCCCAGTGACTGGCCAAGCGTTGGTTCAGCGAACGCTGCTATGGCCGCCACGTAAACTTTGAGCGTGGATGGGGCTCTACCCTTATCCAGCAGCTCTTGTAGAAAGGAAAGAACCTCCGACACCCCACAGTCTGAGGGTGATATGTCAAGCTGTACACCAGCTAGCGAACACAGACCATTTCGAGGAATAGAGCCGCCTAGTAGACGGGGCTCTAGCCTGCGTGATCGTGTTTAACACTCCCACTGGGAGGTTAACGGGTACCCGTTGATGGCCCACGCATGTAGGGACCATAGCTCCGGGCGAGGATGCCAAATCGAGCCGTTGGCCTGCGAGAGGAGATCTCTCCTCACCGGCCATGGGGTGGTATTGGCCATGGGGTGGTACTCGTCAGTTGCATCCGAACTGGGAACCAGGCTTGGTTCGTCCAGAACGGGGCCACGAGTAACACTGAGCATCCGCTTTTCCTGATCCGCTCTAATACCTGGGGTAAGAGTGTGACAGGGGGAAACGCATAGAGCGGGCAGCGGGGCCAGACGTGGGCCAGCGCATCCCTGCTCTTGGAGAAAAATTCCGGACAATGAGCGTTTTCTTGAGACGCAAATAGGTCTATCTCCGCTCTGCCGAATGTTTTCCACAGCAGTTGGACTGTCTGTGGATGTAAAGACCATTCTCCTGCGGGAACATTGTTCCTGGACAGTCTGTCTGGTCCTACATTCAAGTGACCTGGAACGTGCGCTGCTCTCAGCGAGCGCAGATTGTGCTGAGCCCAGATCAGGAGGCGTCCCGTCAGCCTGTGAAGGGTTCTGGATCTGACACCTCCCTGGTGATTTATATAAGCCACCACCGACATGTTGTCCGAACAGACTAAGACATGGTGTCCTTTTATCTGGGGACAAAAGCGCCTCAGCGCATTGTCGACTGCCACCATTTCCAGGCAGTTTATGTGTAGAAGCTTTTCCCGTTCTGACCACTGGCCGAAGAACGGTCTGCCCTCGAGCAGCGCTCCCCATCCCGAGGTTGAGGCGTCCGTAGACACCACCTTCACACTCAAGGAAGTCCCCAGGTTTACACCTGACCGGTACCAATCAGTCGCCGTCCAAGGTTTCAGAGCTGATATGCATTTCTGATCAACCTTGAGGCGTAAGAGACAGGAGATCCACGCTCGGTGCGGTACGCGCGCTCTCAGCCAGAACTGCAGTGGGCGCATGCGAAGCAGGCCCAGCTGAAGCAGGCCCAGCTGAAGCACTGGAGATGCTGAAGCCATGAGACCCAGCATCTTTTGAAACTTTTTGAGCGGGACTAAAGCGACATGGCGAAAAAATTTTGTCATGCGCTGAATACTCAGTCTGCGCTGTAGCGACAGTTGTGCTGTCATAGACAGCGAGTCCAGTTCTGTACCCAGAAAAGATATCGTCTGACTGGGAGACAGTGAACTCTTCGCCCAATTGATTCTCGAGGTGATCGAGTAATATGGTCCTGTGTTCTATAAGCTCTGAGTGTGATCGAGCTAGAACGAGCCAATCGTCCAGATAATTCAGAACTCGTATGCCCCGAAGTTTCAGGGGTGCGAGCGCTGCGTCCATGCACATCGTGAATGTACGAGGTGCTAGGGACAGGCCAAACGGCAGGATTGTGTATTAATATGCCTGGTCCCCGAAGGCGAATTTCAAAAATTGCCTGTGACGTGACGCTATTTGTATTTGGAAATAAGCGTTTTTCAGATCTATTGACATAAACCAGTCCCCTTGGCGAATATGCGAGAGGATTTTCTTGATTGTGAGCATTCTGAACCATCGTTTCAGAAGTGCTTTGTTCAACTGTCTTAGATCTAAAATGGGTCTGAGACCCCCGTCTTTTTTGGGTACCAGGAAATACCTGCTGTACATGCCCCCTTCGCTCTGAGCCTGTGAAACGGGTTCTATAGCCCCTTTGCTCAGTAGTTTCGCTATTTTGGCTCGAAGTAGATGTGCTACTTCTTTTTTCACCGTAGTTTCGATTCGCGCCGCGTGACGTGGCGGGCGTCGAACGAATTGTAGCGAGTAGCCTCTTTTTATAATGTTCAGCACCCATTCTGATATCCCGGGAAGCTTTGCCCATGCATTCGCGCGGGTAGCTGGGGGTAGAATGATATCTGGGCTCTGGTCGCGACCTAGTGGCGAGCGGGGAGCCCCGGTGTGCTGAGACATGAACGCCGTGCTTGCAGCGTGTGAGGCCGGGGGTGCGCCGATAACAGCGGGCAGCCTGCCCGCGCTCTGTTCTCCTATAGCGGTACGCTGAGAGAGAGCGAGAGGGGTGAACCTTGCAGGGTTTATCATGTCTGTGAGCGAATGAGGGCGCGGGACAGCGGGCTAATTCATAACGCTGAAAACGCCGTCTGCATGGACAGACTGTATGTGTGTTGATTTCGTTTTTACAGAAACCGAGAGACATGTAGCGTGTAGTGTTTGTGAGCACTGGGTCGTGGGCATGTTCACTACATCTATTGCACAATCGACGTGAGTCGATTTTATTTGTGTGGGCCGTGTGTGGCGGGCTGTGCTTGTGTGTAGGAATGAGCACTGGGCAGTGGGCATTTTTACTACACTCATAACACCATCGGCCGTGGCCGGAATACCAGAAAATACACTCTTTATGGGATTTATCTGGGTCGCCGTAAAAACAGCGTTTGTGTGCAGGCAAGTGGGCTTTGCGGCATGAGCAAAGGGAGAGAGAATGGGAAGAGCGTCATCATGTTTTGCTTCAGCGTTTGTTTGCAGGCGTGCGTGTATTGTAACAGGCTTGTATGCTGCAATATTGATATTTCCAGTCGCCTGAGCTTAAGAGGGGACTGAGAAATGTGTGAGAAATGGAGGTTAATCCGGCCTCGGCGGGATTAAAAACACTCTTTTCTCCTTTCGCCAGTGAGTGATGCGTGAATGGGGCGCAACTAGGGCGGGGTAGCTTTTCTTGTAACGTAAAGAAAAAACTAACCCCGTGACCGTCCGCTTCCGGCCTCGCTTGTGAACGGCGCAGTTTGCGCGGCTCGAACAGAGGGAGAGAGAAAGCTAACCCCGTGGGAGGGAGAGCAGATATCATCCCCCACAGACGCAGATTCGATATCCACGATGGAACCGGCGAGCTTTGCGGGCTGGGGGGGGTTTCGGGACCCGTTGAGCACGGCACTTTTTACGGCACGGTACCGCGACGGGCGGAGGTGCAGTCTCGGAGAAGGATGCCAGGCGAGTCCTCAGAGTCACCATAGGCATTAGCTCGCTGAGGGCAGCCGCCGTCAGCGAGTGCGAGAGCTGCGTGATCCTCACCAGGAAAAAGGGCATCTTTTAGTGCAATGAGAGTGTGTGTCATGGCGGCGAACACACACACACACAAAACACAGTAGCAGAGAAAAGGATATAACGCCGGAAAGCGTTAGCAGGAACGGTGACTGAAGGCGGCGAGTTGTCGACCAGCGGCTTCAGGTGCAAAGGCTCGTCCCGCAGAAGGCTTATCAGACGCATTCTTCCTCTCAGGATCCAGCGATGCGTGAGCTTCGCCTGAAGAGATGAAAAATCAGCTAAACCAGCCTTCCGAGGCTATATTTATAGCCCGAGGCCCCGCCCATTGAGGGACATGACGCAGCGCGAAGCGCCCTCATTGGATCTGACGTCATGAGAGGGCTCTCTCGATAGGCTGGTGCAGTTGCCGCAGGGCAGCCAATGGGCGCGCGAGCTGTCTCGCCCATGTCTGCATGCTGCCGCAACGTGTTTTACATTAATACAAAATTAAGGATAATTTTTGGCTTCAATATCTCGTGGAAAAGAGTTTTCCCCTAGCGTAAGCTATTACGCAGTACGAGAGAACCTCTCGTAAGAGAACTGGACATTTTTCATGTTCCCAATATCACTGAATATTTGGAGAACGTTCTTATAACAAAAGTCTGTTAGCTGGGCAGCATCTGTTATGGCGCGTTTCCACTGAGCGGTACAGTACGGTACGGTACAGTACAGTACGGTATGCAATTATTTCCGTTTCCACTGTCAAAAGTTGTGAATGGTACCAAAATGCCGAACCGTACACTTTTAACCAAAAAAAGTAAAACATTTGCTGTAAAAAAGGGCCAAATTCTGACAATATCATACCATTTTCCATTAAAACAGTAATATACCGTAGAAAACAAAAATAGATTACAGGAATATACTGTAAATTAACAGCGCTCAAAGTCGACACTCAGAGGCTGTTTTCCCAATCACACCCTATAATCTCATTCACTATTCCCTACATTAGTTCACTAAGATAGTCCCCTTGAATGAAAAGAAGTGAGTGAATTGAGAAACTGATGAACACCTGATAAGCAGAATCACTGAAGGACAGAGAAACAAGAACAGAAAAAAGAAAAACACAAAAACTACAACTGACTTCCAGCCGCAGAGTGTGAAACCAGTTTACGATTATTTCTTGCATACATGTACAAAAGTTCTTGTTGAGAATTAACAGAGATTTAGTTAATAATAAAGTTTGTTGTCACCATAATGGAGATCAGTGTTTGCTTTAGTTGGTCTCTTGTCCCTTGACTTCTTACCATTCATCTCTCTCTGACTGCTGTAACAGTGAGTTTATAAAACACATTTGTTATGGCAAGAAAAAGTCAAAAAGTACTTGATCAGATGTTTTTGGGATTTTGTGATGACGTCACAATCCTTCTGGACATTGTAAAAGTTTATACGATTAAATACCGTTCCAAATTATTTTACATCCTATCAGGACATATAAATAATCCCGCGGTAACTAAAGAGCCTATCCTTTAGTCGTACTTTTAAGAGTTAGGTGAACAGTCTCTACAAATTCGTATTTTATTATAAAGATAATAAGAATTATAAATATAATAAATATCCCCTTCGTAGTATAAATCTACCTTTTTAGGTACTCTTCAACCGTGTTTGCTATACAACAATAACCCTGTTATAAGTTGTTTCTTTAGCCAGGCTTATCAATCAATCAAAGTTCACACTGATTTACTTATATCAGAAAATCATGCTCACCCTCTGTAGTTTTTCCCCCGGTTGAGACCTTCCTGGTCCAGAAAAGGAAGGTGAAAACGCACTCAAAAATTCCAAGTTCCAGTCAGATGATTTAGAATAAATGTTTAACAATATTTATTAAAAGAATCAAAAATGAAAAGAATACTTGTTACAGAATATAATAGAGTACTTAGACTAACAGAGTAATATTAGCTAGGCTTAGCTTCTTGCACCCGAACTGCTGGTGTTCCGGGCTGGAGATGGCAAGGAAGAGCAGTTGATTTTCGTCCAGGTCATTTCTTTTATAGTCCAGATTCGAATACCTTTCGTCATATTTACTGTAAGGCAAATCACATGTACAGATGCTGATCCC
The DNA here is from genome assembly GCF_963993115.1 of Abramis brama. Taxonomy (NCBI): domain Eukaryota; kingdom Metazoa; phylum Chordata; class Actinopteri; order Cypriniformes; family Leuciscidae; genus Abramis; species Abramis brama. Next base: position 21,702,239 of record NC_139964.1, on the reverse strand, counting down.
AGCAAATGTCTTGACACTCCTATCAGTGGCCGCGTGACTGTCCAGTCAACGGAAATCCCCCAGAAGATACAATAGCTTCTCTGTATGTGTGGACAAAGACCCTTGTCACTGCTCTCTCATTTGACTTGAGAGTAGCAGGAATGGACAGAAAATTCTTTATACAAAACACTTATCATTAGACAGTCATGTGCTCTAGCAGACCAGAAAGTGCATCTGCAGCATTATTGGTTACAGGCTTCTTATTGTGGCCCTTTCTGCGTTGTCGGCGAGTTTGAGGCGTTGGGGAAGTGAGTGAAATGCCGTCCTCAGGTGGAGCCTCGTGACACCTCACCACACCCCCTTTCGGCATTGAATGAGCTTTTTTAATTCTTCTGAACTTGTTCAATCTAACTCTAGGTTTTCTTGGTTTTGGTTTCAGTTTATCTACAAAATCTCTTACACCAAATCTATCCATTTTGCTTACAAAATCAGTACAATAAACACTCGGGGTAATACAGTCAAATTCTATCTCGTACAGTCTATGACTAATCCCATCATTTTTACATATCATCACTTTTAATGAGTTGGCTTGATCCTGGCTCATCCCAGCTTGATGACACCAGGTTTTCAGACTCTGGATAATCTTTTGCCTGTCCCACGGTTTGAGTGCTGGCTGCCACTGAAACTCGTGTTTGTTCCGCCACACCTTCAACAGTCGGTCCAGGTTCAACTGGTTGACTGCGAAGATGAGTCCTCTTTCGGCCACATCCAGAGTCAGTGATACCATTGTCCACTCCCCAGGGGCCTTTGATATGAGGACTTTCTGCGGGAACATACACACAGCTATAATTGAACTTTTGTCTAGCACTTCCGGGTTGGCTTGGATTATCCAGAATCCAATGCCTGTAAATTATTCCTACTATCATTTTTAAGTCTCCATTTTTCCTTTTCTTTTGATACACCCTTGGTTCTAGGTGATATGTGGTAGCAGTATAATTATTTCTAGTTCCAGCCTGTACAGTTAGAATTTCACTGGCCTTACAGCATTTAAAGTTCATTGCCATGCACCATTTTATATAACTCTTAGACACCCATGGACCTTTACGGTCCATTCTTCTTCCTCGTTGAGTTACAGTCACTTTTACAATTTCATCCATCTTTACACTTTGTATTGCTGTACAATTTGAACAGAGGTCTTGCCACTGATTCATCAAAAAACATCTTATTCTTAAGCCTCCTGGAAGCATTCCACATATAACACAGTTTGTCTGTTTTTTAAACACATTTCTTGGTCCACAAATTTCATTCGAGATGCAGTCTATGTATCGTTTCCTCTGCCATCCAGAAGTTGTTGCACCCTATTTATAGGTTACAAAAAGGGTTTGTCAGCTCAATATTTAGACAACATTCTTTACCAGTTTTTTTATCAGTTTTGTTACATAAAACCAATCATTGCTAACTATCAATATTGCTATAGGCCTACCACACATTACGTGATCATCATACCATTCGGCAATCATCATCATCATAAATGCAGTTGCAATTACAGTTATTTCATAAACAGCCATTTTTGTACCTTCAATTTCTACTCTTCTTGTGGCAAGTATTATAAGATACAAAATCACCAATAGTGTAGAAGAGAGTACTATGTTTTTTACAGATTGGATCTCAAGATAATACTTCAGTAAATCACATGGAAAAAGTATTATATTAAGTGTTGCCAATCTGAGTAGGCCTCTAAGTCCAAAAATGGATTTTATCTTAGGGCTTTTTACAACTTGTCCGATTATCATGCTTGCCAGATTTAGCCTTTTCTCCAAATTAAATGAGGCTATGTTACATATTGCAATTTGAATTTGCCATATCTCCTATAAACCCCTCTAACATCAATATCCAATAAAGGATCAAAATTACATTGTAGATTATAATTTGAAATTTATTTACCGGCAATTCAGAACAAGTTGCAGTGGAGTCGTTTCCCCAATTTGGTTTTGTTGAAGACATTGCTCAGGTTTCCTCAAAAACTTCTTAGTTGGTTTACTCAGTTCAGTCTGCTGGATTTCAGGAGAATGAAATGGTTTTACGGGCTTCTAACTTTTTATGATCTTTGAATTAGCCGTAGGCAACTCTCCTTCACTCTCATTCTCGGACTCTGAAAGATCAGCTGACAGTCGAATCTTTCTATATTTGGCTTGGGCAGCTAACTGTTTTAGCTTCCTACAATGTAAGCATATTTTCACTAATTTAATTAGGATACCTATTATCACAATTATCATTATCGTAATTCCCACACAATAAAGAATAGTTTTTATTATCTCCCATGCGTCTGTCATTATACTCCATACATTTGTGGCCACTGCCTTAATTTTCCCACCTATATCTTCGAATGCTGTTTTCACTATTCTTCCAATTAATTTAATCAAAGTTACGTCTGAAGGGCTTCTGGTTTTTGACCAGTAATCTAAACGGTGAATCCAATGAGCGCCAACACTTTCAGATTCTGTCATATCATCGACCGGGTGTAATAAGTCTTTCCACTCACTTATATATTTAATATAAGGCATGATCTTCCTTATCTGTGTTTCTCCGATCATCTGTTTTAAAATCAGGGGGGTAATTTTCAAGTTCTCCCCTGCCCAAAAGGCGCCTTCCATGGCTTCATAGTTACATGACATATAATTCCTGTCAATACCTCCCTTTGTGTTCTTAGCTGCGTAAGATTGCATTATGGGGGCACTAAAAGTTGCATGCTGCCAATTATTAAATAGCTCTCCAGTGCATAAGTACTTATTCTCTATGCAGTCACTCCAAAATTCGATCTTTTTATTATCCATTCTTTCACCTACCATCAATACTTCTGTTCCTAAATCGAATTCTTTAACACACTTCATGTTATATGCTAATCTTTTTCCTTTTAAAGATTTTACTATCTGGATCTTATGTCTTCTTGTGCACGGCCCTCCAAACCAGTCTGTGACATTCCATCTTTTGTTGAAATTTCCTTTAGTGGGTCTGATATATATTTTACTCTGAGTCCCCCATGGGTAACTATGTGGATCAGATACTTTTAAATAATACCCACTCTCCCACTGCCCAATCATTTGGGATTTATAGGAGTTTAAAATTTTATGTGAACCTAGATACTTCATATGCACCGGCCATATAAGATTACCTTCTTTTCTTCCAGTATGTACATCTTTTATATCTTGATGTCTTCCATGGTATCTTATGTAACCATTAGGTCTTTTAGTGATGGTATAATGCTTTAACGCTTCTCCTCCCTGCATCATGTATAACAACAATGCACTCCTGTATTGTTGCTCCATCACTTTCGTTGTTAGGTATTTTGTTATTCCAGAGATAGCTATAAGTTTCTCTGGAATCCCTGCATTTGGAAAATATTCTAGAGTGTATGGATGTTTATAATTTCCATTTGCTCTTTTCTTTCCTTCTAATGTGGCTTTCACAGTCCACGTAGTCCTATCTGTTTCACTACCTGTTCCTTGTGTGAAATTATAATTCTTTATTATCCATTTGTGCCATATAGTAATAGTATCTTTTTCATATTTTTCCATAAGAGTTTGATTCCATGGAGCTTCAACTTTTATGACACAATACCAAACTTTTTTATTTTTGTTCAATCTGTGAGCACATTGCTTTTTGTGATCAATTGTTGATCTGTCTTTATTACTTGGCCAGATCATTTTCCCTATCCATGGACAATTCAGCAGCTTACTGCACATCGGTGTAGCCATGGGCCTATTATAACAGTTTATCCACTCCGTGGTTTTTGCAGGAATTATAGGTTTGTTTTCATGGATTGAATGAATTATAGTTTTATCTTGGAATTCACTCATACGAAGCCAACGATCTATTGGTTTTGGCCCTGCGCGTTGCGCTGCAGGTGTCAATGGACTTAGCTTTGGTGACTCCCTTTCTTTGATCTCCTCCATGTCATCTGTCACTTCTAAGTCATTTGCTACTTCTAATTTACCTCGGTTCTCTTCGTCTGATATCTTTAATCTTTTTATGTTTGCTTTGGCTGTTTCACAATTCCATTCTAAAGTCGAGATTGTCTTTCCATACGAATATGTCCACCATACTAGATCAAAGTTTTTTACACTAATGTTTCTAGCTGCACTACCATTTATTTCTTGGCCTGTTAATAACACATGTGTTTGATTTAGTAGTTGTAGTTTATTCCATTTCATTACAGTTAATCATTTTTCAGTTGTTGGACCATAATCTGCAGCTGATTCTAAGAAACTTCCTTCACTAGTACAATTCCAGTATTCTGGATCTATGTCTGTTATCCAGTTTCTTATCAGCTTAGCATTATTTTCAGGATTGTATACTATCCCTGCTAAAATCAAAGGTGAACCTTTAACCATTATTGTTTGATTATAGCAGTGTAATTTAACTATCTTTTCCATTTTAGTACAAGGATAGACAGTATAGATTTCCTCTGTTTCCTTTGTTCCGAATCCAGCCAAAATGCATATAAAAAGAATGAAGGCCATACTTATCCATGCTATCATTTCCTGAAAATGTTCAGTCTTTTCTTGATGGAGCCTTCTGTAGATGGTTTTCAGTCTTTGTCTACTCCCCCCTCTAGGCATGTTGGCTGTGGGTGAGAGAACAAAGAATTGCCTGTCTGGCCCTAGAATTGTTGTTTTAGCAGCCAGTCTCGGACCCTTTGTTTAAAAGGTTTAACTTCTGTCATCCAATCAATATTAAAACCCTGTATGGCAAAGCCGATGCCCATGTAACCCCTGGTACAACATAGATTTACCACCAGTGTTTTAATCATAGATGCATCGTTTTCTTCATATTTAATCTTATAACAGGCTTCCCCAGTCATAATTATTTGACTTCTGGACATTATTGTGATGTCTGTCTCTCTTACACCCAGTTCCCATGTCCTGGTCTCGTAGTTATAGTCTGTAATTAGGAAGCTCATATTTTTTATTTCAGTAATAATTAATTGTTCGGCTGAGCTGCGTTCATACTGTCCCTGTCTTTTCACAAAGATAGTTTGCTTTGGTTCATTTAGATTATGTGAGACAACTCTTTCCCACGCCTCCAAACAAGTGATTTGTCCCAGTACCTGACCTAATACAGATCCAATCTCCAGAGGATCTGTATAGGATGGGCTACCAAGCCCTGACAATTCACAGTATCGATATAGCCATGCTTGTTCATCTTCTTCCATTAATTGGATCGGATTACTAACCCATGCTGTCATAATTTTACCCTGTGAAACGCATCCCATGGCTAATTTCGATTTTCTGGTTAACCAGACCTCTTTCTTACTGACAGTCTGGACCCATTGCCGCTCTTCTAGCTTTTCACACCTGTTGCACAGTTCCAGTTTAGAGTCCCTAAACTTACAGGAACATTTTGAGCCTAGTAAAATTAGTTTTTCTTTACACGTTTTACAGGTTCGGCAGACACAACTGGTTTCTCCTCGTTGTATCTTTTGAATGACCCATCTTTGTTTGCCTAGTCTGCAATTTCCGCATACTGAAATCTCTCCCAAGGCACAGTGGCCGATTCTACCTTCTGGATTGTACCAGGAGAAAAGGTTATGCTCTCCCTTGCTAGGGAGTGTTTTTAAGCTCGTTTTGGTAGGCCGAGACTCATTCGGACCTTCCCAAAGTAATTCTGCCACGTCAGTTGCTTCACAAATACAACAGCTTGTGAATGGTATCAATTTACTAATAGTACCATCAGGGCAGTCCTCATGCCATTTTTTAACCCTTAGTAGCTCATACGCTTCATTTTGGCACCTGATCCATCCTGTTTTTGATAAACTCTCAAATACTACTTTCTTCATGATTATGCCTTAATTAAGTCTCTCAAGGACCAAATGCCGTTATTTTCTAATTGTACAGTAGTATTCGAAGTGACTTTTGTTACCGTGTCCACGGTAAGATTTTATGCCTAAATCTTTTACCTCTGATTTTATGCAGTATAATTACTTGATCGCCTAACCTTAAATGGATTGGCTTTAAAATTTCCCTGCTCAGGTTGATCTTCACTTTTGAGTTCACTCGGTTTGATTCTGTAATTTAGAAAATGCGTACATTGGTCAATCAAGGTATCCCACTGCCCTACCTGTTCGTTCTTCACGAAAAATTGTTTACATCTCTTAACAGCGTTTTCCGCTATTCCATTGCTTTCCGGTCGATATTTCACACTTTTTATCAATTCGACCCCGATTTTATTACAATATTCCTCAACTTCTCGTCCTGTAAGGTTCGGAGCACCATCCCCCCTAATTCTTTTAGGTTGCCCCCGAAACCTGATCCACTCTCTTAGTGCTTGTACGACTACCGCACTAGTAGCTTGTTTGCATGGATATATCTGCAGAAAATTAGAACAATTATCTACAATCACTAAGAAGTAACAGTTTTTTAATTTTGTGGCTGATAGGTCCTCCGTAGTCCAGTGATATTTCCTCATTCTCTTTATCTGTTTTAATTTTTCCATACTCATTGAACCTGCTGGTCATGACTTTTCTGCATTCAGGACATTTTTTCCTTATTTTAAGGTAGGTAGCTTTTAGATTCTGTATATTGAGTCCTGTGGCCTTACAATACTTTGACATATAAGCTAAGCTGGGATGCATTAAATCCATGTGCAGTGTTTCAACAATATTATTCTCACTTGTCTTAGTGATAACTTTAATAATTTTTATTGTCTGTACTATTTTATGTCTAATATATTTGTCTACTTCAGCATTACCTTTGGCAGCTGATGTAGTCTGCACTGTGTGACTGCTTTGGTGCAACACTACCGGTTTAACATCTTCCAATAATATTGCAATTTCTTTCCACAAACTGTCCTGTTTTAATGGCTTTCCCTTTGCTGTGCAGAAACCATTCAGTTTCCAAGTGGCAACATGCTCTGTTAGTGCTTTGTATACATAATCACTATCTGAGACAATGATTCCACTATTCGTGGCTGTGGCTTTCATATGCCTTAGGGCTTCTAAGACAGCTTTTACTTCTGCCAGTTGCGTTGAGTCTTCACTAGACAATTGACCCTTTTGTTTAAAAACTATTTTTCCTTTTTCCTTCCTTATGAAGCCCCACCAGACTTCCTCATTTTCTTTTGAACCATCTGTAAAATAACAAATATTAGCCCCTTTAGGGATTTCTGTTATTTTGTCTTTTTTGTTAAGTTTACTTTGTCCAAAAATTATCTGAGTATCTTGCAGCAATTTGCTCCACTTAGCCCAAGTAAATTGATGAATCTTAGGAGCTTCACTGACTAGGTTTTTGGATTCTCTCACTAGCTGTGCGATGCCTTCACCTTTCGATTCTACAATTATCTGTTGATCTAGAGCTAAGGTTTTTATCGGTATCAAACATTTAGCAATACTAGCTAAGATGTCAGTTGCTGATTTAGGTTCCTGTTTTAGCTGATTAGCAGGCTTTGGGTATGACATGAACTGTATCTTTTTCATTATACAAGACCAGTTCTATTTCATCCGCAGTATTTTCAACACTTACTACCAATCTTTGATCCGATTCTCTTCTTGCTATTTTACCTGAGGCTAATGCTAAATCAATTAATAGCCTGATATTTTCTAATTCATCGCTCCAATTAAATTCATTTCCTTTTGTGGCCCCATAAAGTGGTTTTGCTAATTTTGCGTATCCTGGTACCAGATCCCTGATAAAATTCATGTGTCCCATGAAGCTTTGTAAATTTTTTAGGCTTTTTGGGCTGTTTTGTCTCAAATCTTCCAGTTTTTCTTTGGTGGTTTTTGAGAGTCCACGATCCATTCCTGTCATTGCAAAGCCTAAAAAATCTACTTCTTCTTTACCTATTTCGATTTTCTTGTTACTTGGCTTAAAACCTGCATTTATTAGTCTAGTAAACACTTCATCTACGATTCTCAGGTGTTCATCCGGATCGTCATTTATGATCAAAAGGTCATCAATATAAACTGTCACAGGTAATTTCGACATTAGCGTGACCACGATAGACTGGAAAGCGTTAGGCGAATTTTTATAGCCCTGGGGCAATCTTGTGTAACAATAGGATTTTGATCGGCAGGTAAATGCAGTTTTAGCCATACTATTTTCAGTTAACGGAACTGTCCAGAAACCGTTTGCTAAGTCAATTTTAGTCAATATTCTACCCTTAGGTAGACCATTGGTTACATCTTTCGCATTAATTAAGTACCTCGTATCCGGTTCTGATACTTTATTCAAAGATTTGAAGTTATTAACGACCCGGTAACTTTTATCAGGTTTAATCACAGCTTGCAGCGGAGAATTAGTAATCGGATTTTGTATTTCTTTAATTACTCCTAATTTTTCTAATTCTTTAATAGTTTCTTCAATTTCAGGTAAAGCTTTTTTATTAATAGGGTATTGCCGCTGTGGTTTATGCACTCCTCCCTTAATTTCATACTCATATTCTTTACCTAATAGGCCTACATCATTTTTAAATTTAGCGGCTCCACCTTTATGTTTTTCCAGGATTTCTCTCAATTTGTTTTTATCAAGTATGGTTTCCTGTACCATTCTATTAATTTCCTTTTTAAGGTCGACCATTTTCATCCATCTGACTGTTATTTCTTTATCAATTTTACCTACAATTTTAGTTGCATCTTGCAATGTCATCAGGTTTTCTGACTGATTAGGAATAATGGCTATGTCCTTCCACAAATACCAGTCTGTATCAATCGGGCCTTGAGTTTTATTAAAGCTGTATACCCTCATCATACCTTTTTGTTTTATGGCATCTTCAGGTAAGTCAGTAAGACAGCTAATCTCATCTCCTGTATCTAGAATGAACGTTCTACCATTGTATTCTATATAAAAGAAACCTTCATGTTCTTTAACTAAATCAGATTGGATGGTCGCTTTTCCTTTAAGGATTTCCTATTTTTGTTTTTGTTCAGACTTGTTAAGTCTCACAGATTTAGGCTTAGACTGACCAGCACTGGATGTTTTTTCTACAGTCATCTTCTGTTTAGCTCTCTGTTCCCTGATTTTGTTCTGTTGCTCAGGAGTCATTTTGTCCCATTCATCCCTAGAAACATACGTGGAGCTAGTTTGCTTACTTGCATTTTTTGTCAATGGAGGTCTTTGTTCCCAATTAGGCTTTCTCTGCACTCCTCTGCTCCGAGATCTGCCTCTCCTCTGAAAGCTTGCTGGTCTAAATTGGTCTCTTTCCTCCCTGTAAGGTTTCTGTTGCCCATAATATCTGGACCCCTGTTGACCATCACGGCCTCGAGCCTTAAGTCTCTCTGATTGTCTCAGACCTTGCTGTTTGCTATTTCCCTGGAAATTTAAATCTTGACTGCCTTTTTTCTCTGTCTCTTGTTTAGTCCTTCTATCATACCTCACAGCAAAAGTTTGTAACTCGTCCCATTTAGTCTCATAACCCCAAGATTTTAAGTTATTTAGACCTGGGAGATCTTTGTCAAACAGCAACAGTTCATCCACAGTTTCTGATGTGCTTTTTCCTTCAAGGGCTCTATTTTTGCAGAATAGTAGTAACCCTGTGCTTTTTATTTCTTTCAGTCTTTTCTCATACCATTCTTTTTTAGTCTCACCAGAAATGTTCCTCTGATGTAGAGAAACATCATTAATTCCTATATTTAGACCCAATAGTTGATTAATCATCAGCTCTATATCTTCATCATTGATATTAAGCCTCTTCCCTAGCTGCACTATTTTCTGGCAGCTTCTCATGTTATCTTTCGGATCTAACTTCATTCCATTGAACATTCCTATTTCTGTAGCTGTTATAGTATGTTTAGTTCTCGATCTAGATTTTCTCTCCGAGCCCTGGTTAAAGTCATCCTCTAAGCAGACAGACACACTGGATACAGAGTCGTCACAATAGTCATATTGTTCCCTATAGGCCCCCCTATTCTGAGGGCTAATTCTTTCTTTTTTCACTGACGAGGCTGCTATTTCAGCTAAGTTTATGCCTAGCCCCCCTCTGGGCAATCGTCCTTCTCTCTCTACCTCAGAGTACACTTCATCTTTTTGCACCAGTTCAGTCTTTGTTGTAATTTCTGGTAAAGGTCTCCTATAATATACAGAGTTTTTTGATTCCTTTAAAACTTCCTTTCTGAGTTCAAATATGTCACCCATAATGGGATCCCTACCACTTCTTCCTCTATTTTCAGATAGGGTTAAACGCAGTAATAATGACAGAGCTTTCTGACAAGAGTCTTTTTGTTCTGCAAGCATATCTTGTTTAGCCTTTATGCTAGTGTTCGGCATATCCAAAATTTCATCAGCAGTCGGCCCTGTGGACGCTAAGAATAGCCTCTGCATATACTCAGGTTCCCTTCTGATTTTCTCTTTCAGATTATGACCTGGTGCTGTTAGAGTTTTTCTCCCTGCAAGATCTATATGTTCTCTAGCATAACTACTACTCTTTCTTTCACGAGACAATGGTCTTGAATTTTTTTGATTAACTCTATTTCTCTGTGGGATGGGTTCGTCCCACTGACACACTACACTTTCTTCACCATCCCATTCAGTGTCTTCGCCCTCGGTGGTTGTATCCTCACCTCTAGTTTTAGTCTGGGCTTTTTTATTCATACTATTTAAAGTATGAACCAATTCATTTGCCAGTGGTATATATTGAAGTCCTGGACTAGTTTCTTAAAAGTCTAGTCTTTTCTGAGGGCTAGGGCCAGGTTTTTCTACATCCGAATAATAAATTTCTGTATTATTAGAATCCCTGCGTTTTCTCTGGGGCATTGCTGTACCATCATACATCACCCTCGTTTTACCATAGTATACTTCTATACTGGAATCTGTTGTTGGCTTGTATGTAACTTCCATCCCTGGCTCGAAAAGAACTTTAATTCTGTCTCCTTTCATCCTATTGTCATCAATTCGGCCAATAATGACCCTTACATCTGCTGCTGAAGTACAGATGAACTCTAGTCCATTATTTATTTCATAATCTCCTATATACCATGCCTCATCCTTCTCTCTGGCTGCTTTCAGCCTTTGGAAATTATCACGTTTTGTTACAGTGATACGGTATACGGATTCCTGATGAGGAGTTGGGCATACATTTAAATCTGCTGGTATTTGAGCCATTTGAGTCATTTTGGGTCTTTTATTTTTGGAAATGCAGACTAGGAAACTTTTATCCTCTATTACGGGATTGTTTTTCAATATCTTTACAGATACTCTTTGGTTCTGCCGCGCGGATTCGCTTTTCTTTTAATAGAGCGTCCTCTATTTATTTTTGCGAAGTTTTTTGGGTCATTCAATTTGATTGATTGAATTATTTCATCATTTGCTCCGGGTTTTACTCTAAGACCGACGAGCCCCCATGTAAAAGTTTATACGATTAAATACCGTTCCAAATTATTTTACATCCTATCAGGACATATAAATAATCCTGCGGTAACTAAAGAGCCTATCCTTTAGTCGTACTTTTAAGAGTTAGGTGAACAGTCTCTACAAATTCGTATTTTATTATAAAGATAATAAGAATTATAAATATAATAAATATCCCCTTCGTAGTATAAATCTACCTTTTTAGGTACTCTTCAACCGTGTTTGCTATACAACAATAACCCTGCTATAAGTTGTTTCTTTAGCCAGGCTTATCAATCAATCAAAGTTCACACTGATTTACTTATATCAGAAAATCATGCTCACCCTCTGTAGTTTTTCCCCCGGTTGAGACCTTCCTGGTCCAGAAAAGGAAGGTGAAAACGCACTCAAAAATTCCAAGTTCCAGTCAGATGATTTAGAATAAATGTTTAACAATATTTATTAAAAGAATCAAAAATGAAAAGAATACTTGTTACAGAATATAATAGAGTACTTAGACTAACAGAGTAATATTAGCTAGGCTTAGCTTCTTGCACCCGAACTGCTGGTGTTCCGGGCTGGAGATGGCAAGGAAGAGCAGTTGATTTTCGTCCAGGTCATTTCTTTTATAGTCCAGATTCGAATACCTTTCGTCATATTTACTGTAAGGCAAATCACATGTACAGATGCTGATCCCAGCAAATGTCTTGACACTCCTATCAGTGGCCGCGTGACTGTCCAGTCAACGGAAATCCCCCAGAAGATACAATAGCTTCTCTGTATGTGTGGACAAAGACCCTTGTCACTGCTCTCTCATTTGACTTGAGAGTAGCAGGAATGGACAGAAAATTCTTTATACAAAACACTTATCATTAGACAGTCATGTGCTCTAGCAGACCAGAAAGTGCATCTGCAGCATTATTGGTTACAGGCTTCTTATTGTGGCCCTTTCTGCGTTGTCGGCGAGTTTGAGGCGTTGGGGAAGTGAGTGAAATGCCGTCCTCAGGTGGAGCCTCGTGACGCCTCACCACAACATGTCTGATTCACTGATCTTCCCTGTATATATTCTTTGAGTTAATGGATATTTCATATTTATCATTATATCTGTGAATCTACAACATGAAATCAATATTTCTGTAATCAGGTCTTTTGAAGAATATCGTAATCATAAAGTGATTTAAAACATTTTTAACTCCTTGCTTGACTCAGACACACACAGACATCAACAATCAGCACATGAATCTCAACAATGGTGACAATCAAAAGTTTCATGTCGCAATGCATGCTGGGTTCCAGGATAATATAAAACTCCCAGCATGCACTTCTGCATGAATAATAATAATAATAATAAAAAAATATTGCCACCATTGTTGAGATTCATGTGCTAAATTGTGATATCTCTGTGTTTCTAAAAGACATTGTAGCTCTGTTTCTTTTGTTTATGCATGATGTGTTAAAAAAAAAAATGAGTCATTGTAATTTATTGCTGTGGTTTCACAGTGGTGGTAATGTAACACTTTTGATTGAGAATTAAACTCTGAATGAGTGAGAATGAATTCTTTAGTGAATGAACAGGCAATATGATGATTTTGTCATCATCATCATCATCATCATCATCATCATCATTATAACCACAATCATTCATAAACTGTGTGTGTGCACAAGTGTGACTTGCACAAAAACACAGCTCAAGCAGCAAAAGAAACACTAATGTTTTAGCATCAGCATCCCAACTAAAGCAAGCACTGATCTCTATAATGGTAACTTCAAACCAAACATTTTCAATTAAACTTCTCAACACCAACTTCTGTAGATGTATGACAGAAATAAAGTCATACTGGTTAATAATAAGTGTAATAATGTGTAATGGCTGTAAGTCAGTTGTAGTTCTTGTGTTTCTCTATTTTCTGTTCTTGTGTTCCTCTTTCCTTCAGTGAATCTGCTTGTTAACAGCAGGTGTTCATCACTAATGCTCAACAATCACTTACATATTCCCTTAATTATCTCACTGCAACACTGTGTCAATGTTACTTTTACTCTTTGTAGTGTGGATTTTCCTGTGGGGTTGAAAGGGTTAACAGTGTAAGATAAAAAGACACACCCACAAAATGTATTTTAACAGTAATAAACTGTACGTTATAAAACAGGTTTATACTGGCAACACTGTTGCCAGTAGTTTACTGTAAAATCTTGTTTTTTGGGTCACCATTGTGCTGAAGAGTAGAGCCTGTGCTTCAGTCCAGGAGAAGATCTACTAACATTGATGATTTGCTGCATGTTGCTTTATTTAACAGATGATAATTGTGTAGTTGCTGGTCCAGTGGAAATCTATTTATTTACAAAAGTTTTGTTGTGGTTTCAAATGAAACAAGTTCACAGTAATACTTTGCTCACATTATTAATGAATTATGCATTTTAGTTAATACATTTAAATGGCAGTTGGTCAATTTAAGGCAGTCGGTTTCTGCAAGTGAAATGAGTAAACTTGAGTTTTAATTTAGTGCAGTTGTACAGTAACATACTGTAGATTACAGTAAAGAACTGTACAATTAACAGTAAATTTTACTGTAAAAAACCTGGTAAGGTCTAACAGTGTACCGTACCACTTTTTAGGTACACTTCCGTTGGGGTACCTAGCACAGTGGTACGGTACGAAAGGGTGGAGCTAGACTCATTGCAGAATGTTGATTGGTTGGCAGAGTATCGTCACTTGCGCATTCTACAAGGGGAATGACAACATAAGAAGCGCCATTTTTTAATATGCAGTTGAAATATACTACCGTTTTTGTGTCACGAAATGTAATTTTAAGAGTTTTTCAGGCGAGAATGTAGTTGTTTAAAGCTCAAATCTGTGGTTTATTAATAAAGATTTATGAAAATTTGATCCAGGTTGTGAGATCCAGGCGATCACCGGCCGCTCAGCGCTCAACCCTGCCTGGAACAGCCTTTCCTCAGCTAGTCGTTCTGACATTTGCCGCTGACTCTGATGTCTCAGTAGTAGTGATCGATAAATCGGGCCGATATTTGCAGGTTTGACGTGTATCGGCGATAGTTTTTTTCCCGGCATTAATTACAGACAGGCGTCCGCAGGCAGCTCTGTGTTGCTGGAGACACTGCAGTTCACGTGCAGCCCATGCACTAACCCCACACTAGCAGAGTGCTGGAAGCCTCTTCAAGACAACCATTAGTTTTAAAATTTCAAAGCATCTTTTAACTGTTTGACTTAGCTGAAATACACTTTGAAAGTGGAAACACTTTGCTCTATATGTGCGTGCAGCTATAGCTAAGCAAGTTTGTGGGTCCAAATGGAAAACGCGAATGCCTCATCTATAAAACTGCTTTTCATTGTATTTAGGGAGCTGCAAATAGCTAAGTTTGAGGCTATCCATATGCATATGGCAGCTGTTACAAACACTGGTCATAGGATTAAATAATGCCGACGTTGTTCGGTGATTCCGTGATATTTGTGGGAGTATTATTCAGCGACCACCTGAGGTTTGGACGTGTGCTCATAAAAGAAGCGACGCGGTTGCGACACGCATGCGATGCAGCGCGCTCGTTTGTCCAGGCGCTCCTATGCCGTGGTGAGATGAAAACATCTAAACTTTTCAGAATGCCGCAAGCGCACGCAGGTCATGTGACAAAAAACAACTGACCTTTCCATGACAACATCGAAAGCTCGGCCGAACAGCGGATCATAGCTGGACAGGGCAGGTTTTTATTTCTCATCTCCATAAATATATGTAGTCATAAAGGGCTAGAAATAAATTAATCCTTACTTCCTTGTCATCATGGAGAGAGCAGTTCATGGTTGCATAGCAACAACAGACGCAAGCACTTGTAGAAGCGGCGCGGCCGTGCTTTCCACATGTTTAGACGCGATCCCTAATTTATAATAAACTTAGAATCTATTTGGTTTAAAATCGTTTTTGTTTTGTTTAAAATGGAGATCATGATTACATATATCAGACAACTACACAGAATAACATGTTCCAGTCAAATTATTTTATTTATTATGCTTAAATATTTATTTTCAGAATTTATTTTCAGATAAATATTTATTAAATATTTATGCTTAAATATTTATTTTCAGTATTTTCAGCACTGAACTTTTTTTGTTTTACTTGTTCTACCTCACATGTTTTTAATATTTGTCAAATATTGTTTTTTTTTAAGTTCAATAAATGTTCCTTTCTTAATTGAGACTTGTAACAGTTGTTATCATTATATATTATATATGTGTCATTTTTATGATGTATACTGAGTGAGCAAAAGCAGTATCAGCTCCAAATATCGGCCCAAGAAAATCGGCAACCCGTATCGGTCATCGGCTAAGGCTGATGAAAAAAAATCGGTATCGGCATCGGCACTAAAAAATCCATATCGGTCAATCCCTACTCAGTAGTGGACTAGTGGTTAAACATGAGATATAATTCATCTTGTGTATATCTAACGAGCGATTTTTGGTCTTGTGAATCTATAATTTGTTCCCTGCCCAATCGTTTTGGCTGAGGGTTAAGTGAAGTTTCATAACTTTATATATTTAAGCTATTTAACTTTACCGTTGTAAGGTTAGACTAGAGCGCTGACTTTGTATGTTTGACTGAATTGTTTGCTTTATTTCTTATTGTATAGCTTCTTGTACCTTTTACTTATACTTTTATAATGGCTAATATTGATAAAACTGAAATTTAACAAAAAGAGACTGGGTTGAGTTTTGTCATTTTAAATTTTATTACAGTGAAGATGATCTGTAATGTTGTTTACTGCAACATCTGTTGTTTAGTACAAATGCACATATTGCCTCGACCATATTAAAATGTTTAATATTTTTATATTATATTTAAACGAAAAGAGGTAGGGTTGTGTTTTATATTTCGTGTTGTTATAAATAGGCTAACATGCAGTGAATATAATCAATACGCGTTGCCTGAACCACATTTGTGTGGCTATAATGTTTAAGATTTCTTTAAATGAAAACGAAAAGAGGCAGTGTGGTGTTTATATTTAAAAATATTAGAACTATTATAACTTTATAACTGTTAAAAATATTTCGTTTTATTGTTGCCTAAAATATACATACAGAGATATAATATACATACAGAGACAGAGCGAGCTGAGTGACGCAGAATTACTGGACTCACGTCCTCGGGAGTCATTCACTTGGCAAGTCCGAACTTTGCGTACTTGCTATTGAGAAATGGTGACAAACAAGCTGAGAAGCAAGAACAAGACATGCTGTAGGTCATCCAATGTTGTTTATGTCGCTTTATTCTTCGTGCGAAAATGACGTCGATTGCTTCTTTCCGGCATAGGCTACACCACGCCTATCAAGTAAGGGTACTGTTGGCAGTGGAAACGCTAGCCGATTCATGGTTTACTGAACCGTACCGTACCGTACTGTACTGTACCGTACAGTACCGTACCGCTCAGTGGAAACGAGCCATTAGCTGGGACGTCACAATGTTGCTATGTTGGATAGTGTTGAAAGTGTTGCATAAATTACAGCTCATCATAAAGATAATTTAAAAACTGAATTCTCAGCCTTCATTCCCTTTGTTCTTCTTCCAGGTGAAGAGATCTCTCAGACAGCCGAGCAGGCCATCAGTGGAGACTTCATGGGTCGCCTTATCATCCAGCCCAGTGGATGTGCAGAGCAGAACATGGCCAGTATGACTCTACCTGTCACTGCCACTCATTATCTGGACAACACCAATCAGTGGGAGACTGTTGGAATAGACCGCCGTAGTGAAGCCATTAACCATATCTACACAGGTCAGCAGGATACAATAGATACACAGAATCTGACTAGGATTTGAAAAGAAAAAAAGGAATAAAAAAACAAAGCAAATAATAAACATATCAATATTATATCTTTATTTCTTTTTGTATTAAGGTTATCAAAATCAGCTGAAGCATCGTCAACCAGATGGATCCTACCATGCCTATTCATCCTCGAAGAGTAGCACATGGTATTTTCATTTCAATCAATCAATTTGATTTGTTTTTATTTGCATGCCCACTCTCTCCTGTCATGTTTTTATTTAATAACATTTAGATTAATAGTAGCATATTATTACTTGTTATTTATTAGCTTTTGTTTCTGTTTGTTAAAGGCTGACAGCATATGTGGCTAAAGTCTTTGCCATGGCCAGTAACTTAATTACTATAGAGAGAAATGTGATCTGCAGTGCCCTCAAGTGGCTGGTTCTCAACAAACAACAGCCAGACGGCTCTTTCAGAGAGGATTCACCTGTATCTTCGAGAGCGATGGCGGTAAGTTAAATGTGGCTATGACTGACTGTATTTGAACTCATCTGTGGAGGAGAAATTGCAGTAACCTACAATTAATGTGTAAGATGCAATTAAGTTTCCATAACCCTTGCAGAATCTGCAACATGTTTACCATTTTAAAAAAGAGGAACTATTAAAATTGCATTGTTTTTATTACTGTACTGAATAAGCTGTTTCACAGAACATGTTTCCATGGTTGTTATTAACCAAGAAAACGTCTCGTGTTACGTTTGTAACCCTTGTTCCCTGAGAAAGGAACTCGGGCTGCATCAAAGATAACACTTTGGGGAACACCTCCAGCGTGATAGCGTCTGAGCACATGTGGAACTAGTCAAATCTTGATTCATGTTGTGTCATGACATCACAGTTACGGTGTAAGCGGAAGCTACAAAGGGACACGGCTCATAACAGTGTTAGCTTCTGATAGGCTGAAGCAAGTCTTTCTCAGGCACTCAGGAGATGTGGCAAAGGGACACAGCGTCTCTTTCCCTTCTCAGGGAACAAGGGTTACAAATGTCACCTGAGACATTCCCTTTCAAAGGAACTCGCGCTGCGTCGAAGACGACACTTTGAGGAACAAAATACTGCGCGCCACACTGACTAGTGCCTGTCCTGATGTAAAGCTTTTCTGGCACAGCTGAGGAAGAGAGGACTAGAAAACCCGGCGGCATGTTTTCTAGTCCCCGCCAGCAGCATCACAGACCTCTTAAAGGGAAACCCCAGATAGCAGGGCTTTGGAGAAAGCCACTCCTCTAGTCAAGTGGGGTCTTATCAGGAGAGACGAGGGCAGGCTGTGCTCCCCATACGCTGAAGAAATAGCCTCCACAATCCTCCTGCTAATCTGCTTAGAGGCAGGAGAAACCTTCCTATGTGACCCAAAACACACTAATAGCTGGTTCGACTTCCTAGGCAACTATACATTTCTAGTGCTTTGGATCTTTTTAGAAAAAAAACACACCAAATAAGATAGACAAGTCAACACAGAACGCTTGCTGAAGAGCAGAAGCTGTTTGTAGCTTCCGCTTACACCGTCACTTGTGACGTCATGACGCAACACTAATCGAGATTGGACTAGTTCCACATGTGCACTGAAAAAATATAAACCTTGGATCAACTTCTGGACCTCAATTGAAGTAATCAATCACACAAAATATTTGACATTGACTCAAAGTAAATCATTTAATTTAGTTTAACCTGAAAAGTTTAAATCCATGCAACCACTTTTCAAAGGTTGATCAAACTAATTATTTTAGGTTGGAACAAACTAATTATTTTATGTTAAAACAAACTAATGCTTTTAATACATTTCGATCAATGACTACTCAGAACACTTTCCTTTAGAACACATTTATATGTATTGTTCAATAAACTGACAACATTGAACATCTGTTTCAAATGTATATAGATTAAGAGTCTGCTTCACACAAAAATACTTTGAGCCCACAAATTTGTTACAAATTAATCAAATCATCACTTGATGACATCACATTAGTAGTAATATTAAATTAGGAAGGTTTGTCCTAGATTACAAAAACCTCAGTGAATCAGTCTGTTTCATGATGATTATAAAACCATCAACAAGTAACCATCATCACCTTAACTCATTTCACTTTAGTTTTTTGCAAAAATGTTTGACAAACACACTGTCACAACAGCCAAAAAAGATAAAAGATATAATAAGAGTTAAGCGCCCAACTAATGGAAACACTAATCACTGTTATGGTGACACTAGTGATTCAATCAAGTGACTGATGCTTGAAGCCACCAACTTTGTGGGCTCAGAGTTTTGTTTGAGCTATTACATATAAATTAGTTGTATTTAAATGTAGAGCTTACAGCTCTGTATCAGACACTCTGTCATGTCTGAGGAGCAGTTCCAGGATTTGTCTCTGGTGTTCAGCTGAAAGAGACTGTTCATCATCATATACATTTGAAACAGGTATACAATACTGTCATAACATTTAATTGTATTTTAGAATGTTTTATGGTGAAATGTGTTCTGTCAGGACAAACCTTCACTGTAAAAAAAATCCTAATTTTACATTTTTGACGATCATTTTCTTTAATTTTAAATTATACTCAAAACACTGTAAAATTACAAATAATATCTGTAAAATTAAAATGTAGCTGTTATTTTAGGTATTGTGACATTAATGACAAATTCCAGTAATTCACATTTTTTATACAGAAAATTGATTTGTATTTTTCATACAGTATTTTTTCTGTTTTCTTAAATTACATAAAAATGTATGTAAAATTACAAATATAATCTGTAATTAACCCTTGTGTGGTGTTCATATTTTAGTTACTCAGCCAGTGTTCGTGGGTCTGGTGGACCCGTTGCATTTTTGGGGTTTTAATTCAACACAATCAAAAATGTTATGTTAAAATACTCAACAGATGTTTACATCATCCCAATTACAAGCAATATAAACAGCATATATGGTTAATATTTCCTCTTTAGCTTTGTTAGATCACATTTAAGAATTGCAACCTCGTGTGGGAATGGCAGGACACTCACCCACAACACACACACCCACAACACACACACAGACACACACAAAACACCCCCCCCCCCCCACACACACACACACACACACACACATACACATGCACACACACACACTCACTTGGATATGTGGTGTACGGTCACTCTCCATAGGCATAATGGTTTTTCTAATGTACAAACTGTATAATCTATCCCCCTACACTAACCCTACCCCTAAACCTACCAATCACAGACAACTTTTGGCATTTTTTGAATTTCAAAAAACACCATTTAGTATGTTTTAGTATGAGGACACAGATGTCATCATAAACCATGTTTACGTTGTAATACCCATGTCATTATACACATTTGTGTCCTCATAAACCATATACAAGAACATACACACACCAACAGCAGGCCCTGACAGGAGGAGGACAGAGTAAAGTTACACAGGACCTACAATTTCCACACTTTTATTAGCCCCGGGTCCAGTGGACCCGAACATCCTGTGTGTAATATAAATGTGTAGGGGGGGGTGTACAGTGTGTTTTCATTGAAAATGTGTTCTGATATATATTCCTCAAAGAAAATGAGCCAAGGCCAATGAGTCTCAGTTTGAAAAAATAATTAATTGTATCATTTTTCTTTTGATAAAAAATTAAAACGGGTCCAACAGACCCGAACACCATACAAGGGTTAAACAGTAACAAAACAGTTAAATGATAATGACTGTCAAATGACTGTCAGCTCCCCAAAAAAACTGTAAAACATCTTAAATTAAATAAACCGAAAAACACTGTTATTTTACCGGTATTTCCTGAATAATCACAATCAAACACCTTCATTGTAAAAAAAGGGTCAAATGACTGGCAGCTGTGGCTGCCAAACAAAAACCATAAAATTAAAGTAAATTATGCTAATTTAAATAAAGTGTAAAAAAAAATTAAAATAAAGTTGATGTCACCATGATTGAGATCAGTGTCTGCTTTAGTTGGGCTCATGACCCTTAAGGTTTTAACATTAGTTTTCTCTGGCTGCTTTAACTGTGTAGTTGATACACATTTGTTTTAGCAAGAAATGCAGGAGAAAATATTAGATGATCTTGGTCATTCATTGGTGATGTTATAATCATCATATGATGATTTGATTCACTGTTATGACAGTTAAATCTCTGAATACATTAGCTTAAATAACATAATATGTAGATGGAGTTTAGCTTTATAAAAAGTCTACAATTAATGTCATAAGTTTTCACATGACCCTTGAAATATTGTGGCATCAGTATTATAACTACGGAGCCCCTAAAGGGACGTGGTGGTGGAAAAAATTTTAGGTTGGGAGATTATTTTTTTTTAAATCTTTTGCGTTCCCTCGCAAAACTTTTGCGTTCCCTCGCAAAGATATTTGCGTTCCCACGCAAAACTTTTGCGTTCCCACGCAAAACCTGTTTTGAGCTCGGACAGACACTTCCTGTTGTAATGTCCCGCTGGCAGTGTTTCAGAGCTCCGTACGGTAATGGAGCGTTTCATAGTTTTTGAACTTGGACTCAAATATAAAGAAATGCGGTCAGTGCTTATAAGGAGTTCAGTGAAGTTGGCAATATTCACATACCCACATAGCAACATTGTGTCGGCCCAGATCCGGCCCATATCTGGCACACGTGGAAAGATGGTCTGGCCCACATGCAGCGTGGAATTACGGCACTTGGGTGGGCCACTCCTGTTTGCCAGATCTGGGCCACAAGCAGGCCATAGCAATGCCACATCTCAGCCAAGAGCAAAGAAATAAACCAGAACTGGACCTTATCTGAGCCACAAAATCTGTGTATATTAAATATGAAGTCATCTCAGCCTGTTAACAAAAAGAATCACTGAAAGAAAGAAGAGAACAGAAAAAACAGACGAGCAGAAACACAAGAACTACAACTGACTTCAGCCACAGCCTTAGATGAAATCAACTGAAATAAAAGAAGACATTAAATCTGTGAAGATCTCAGCAGAGGAGGATTAAACAACTCCACAAACAGCATTACCAGCTTCACTTATTACTAACCAGACTGACTTTATTTCTGGCAGACGTCTACAAAAGTTTTTATTGAGAATTAACAGAGGTTTAACTCTGGTTCATTTGAAGTCACCATAATAGTGAATAGTTTTTCCTAGTTGGGCTCTTAACTCTTATTATATCTTTTGTCTTTTTTGGCTGCTGTGACAGTGTGTTTGTCAAACACATTTGCAGCAGCAAAGAAAGCTAAAGTGAAATGAGATCAGGTGACGATGGTTTTATAATCATCATGAAAGACTGATTCACTGAGGTAATTTTAATCTAACAACTGTGTTGTTCCACTAATATATTCTCATCACAAACCCTGTGTTACTGCAGCGTGAGGTCCAGCAATATTATAACAATCAGTTAGAAGATGTTAACGAACATGAAAAATGAATCTACGGTGACACACAGAGATATAAAAAATCAGCACATGAATCTCAACAAGGGTGACAATATATATATTTTTTTAGATAAACAGATTAATTCAGAACATCACTGAAAAGCTACTAAATGTCACAAAAAAAAACAACAGCAAAAAATAAAAGCACATATTTAGAATTAAAATAATAGGACAATTCAGCTGCATAATTTATTCATGTTGCAATGCATGCTGGGAGTTTTGTACAATGATGGTACCAGCATGCATTGCAGCAAGGTACTTTAGATTGTCACCATTGTTGAGATTCATACGTTGATTATTGATGTCTGTGTTTGTCATCGAACAGTAATTTTTCGTGCTCATGTTTGTTAAAATCTTCTAACTGATTGTTATAATATTGCTGGACCTCACGCTGCAGTAACACAGGGTTTGTGATGAGAATATATTAGTGGAACAACACAGTTGTTAGATTCAAATTACCTCAGTGAAACAGTCTATTTCATGATGATTATAAAACCATCATCACCTGATCTCGTTTCACTTTAGCTTTCTTTGCTGCTGCAAATGTGTTTGACAAACACACTGTCACAGCGGCCAAAAAAAAAAAAAAAGATATAATAAGAGTTAAGAGCCCAACTAATGGAAACACTAATCACTGTTATGGTGACTTCAAATGAAACACATTAGAGTTAAACCTCTGTTAATTCTCAATAAAAACTTTTGTAGACGTCTGCCAGAAATAAAGTCAGTCTGGTTAGTAATAAGTGAAGCTGGTAATGCTGTTTGTGGAGTTGTTTAATCCTCCTCTGCTGAGATCTTCACAGATTTAATGTTTTTTATCTTCAGTTGATTTCATCTAAGACTGTGGCTGAAGTCAGTTGTAGTTCTTGTGTTTCTGCTCGTCTCTTTTTTCTGTTCTCTTCTTTCTTTCAGTGATTCTTTTTGTTAACAGGCTGAGATGACTTCATATTTAATATACACAGGTTTTGTGGCTCGGATAAGGTCCAGTTCTGGTTTATTTCTTTGCTCTTGGCTGACATGTGGCATTGCTATGGCCTGCTTGTGGCCCAGATCTGGCAAACAGGAGTGGCCCACCCAAGTGCCGTAATTCCACGCTGCATGTGGGCCAGATCATCTTTCCACGTGTGCCAGATGTGGACCGGATCTGGGCCAACACAATGTTGCTATGTGGGTAGGCTATTCGAACTTCCCTATTCTTGAGCTAAACGTTGTTAAAACACAAACAACACCTATTTACAATGACAGTAACCTAGACAACAAGCTACAACCCAATTCTCATCAAGACGAGCTTTATAGGCTAATATTAATTTCTCTTACCAGACGAATGAGAGACAAGTCCAAATAAGGGGCCGTCTGTAAAGTGCAAATCTCAAAACCCTTCTGCACATTTTATAGCCTATTATTAAACATATTCAAGAGCTTCACTGTGCTTCACTGTGACACACTGTAGGACTGTCAGTACAGTGTGTCACAGTGAAGCTATTGAATATGTTTAATAATATAAAATGTGCAGAATTGTCACCAAATTCAGTTCACACATCACTGCTCTCCTGCTGTTTATACTACATTACTTAGTTTGATAAAAAATGCAGAATTTTTATGATTATTTATTATGAAATAAAAGCAATAACTTCACCCTTTTTAGAAATAAATATTAAATAACTTTACACTGTGTGAAGTGTAGGCTTACATACAGTGTACAGTGTAATGCCATCAAATTCAGTAAGCAAATATAATGCAAAAGCTGCGTAGCCTACAGTACCAATATCATTTGTGTACAGAATAGGCCTACTTATTTTTATGTGCAATTACTTCCCTAACTAACTGTTGCAACATTAGAGCAGTGATGTGTCATGTGTGAACTAAATTTGGTGTGTTACAGTGAAGTTATTGAATATTTTTCATAATATAAAATGTGCAAAAGCAGTGTAGTATGACCAGTGGGTCACCATTGATGTGTAAACTGAATTGGGTGGCACTACAGTTTGTAACATTGAAGTTAATGACTATTTGACTGTGAGTTGATGCTGTAGTCGTTTTTGGGTTATATTGCATTTTGCAGACGGTCCCTCTCAGCCGCCTGCTCATAGAGATCAATTTAGCCTATATTATAAAGCTTGTTTTGATGAGAATCGGGTTGTAGCTCGTTGTCTAGGTTACTGTGATTGTAAATAGGTGTTGTTTGTGTTTTAACAACGTTTAGCTCAAGAATAGGGAAGTTCGAATAGCCTATGTGAATATTGCCAACTTCACTGAACTTCTTATAAGCACTGACCGCATTTCTTTATATTTGAGTCCAAGTTCAAACACTATGAAACGCTCCATTAACGTACGGAGCTCTGAAACACTGCCAGCGGGACATTAAACAGGAAGTGTCGGTCCGAGCTCAAAACAGGTTTTGCGTGGGAACGCAAATATCTTTGCGAGGGAACGCAAAAGTTTTGCGTGGGAACGCAAATAACTTTGCGTAGGAACACAAAATTTCTCGGGGGAACGCAAAAGATTTAAAAAATAATAATCTCCTAACTTAAAAAAATTTCCACCAACCACGTCTCTTTAGGGGCTCCGTATATAACAATCTAAACAAAAAAAAGACAAGAATATACAGGAATGTTTTGAGCTGGTTCATTTTTTTTTTTTGTAGTATAGAGACATCAAGAATCAACATATGAATCTCAACAATGGTGACAACCAACAAAGCATTTTTTGTGACTTTATAGTAGTTCAGAGTTGATCAGATTTTTTTTTTCATTGTCACCATTGTTGCGATTCATACGCTGATTCTTGATGTCTGAGTGAGTCTATATGATCCTGTCAAAACATTTTCTGTATGGAGCTTTTATAGCAGTTTTGGCATGCAAAATTAACTAATATGTAACGAATACGACTTTGGGTTAATTTGAATTAGCTCAAAAATATGGGGAATTCTGGGAATATTAATATTCATGACTCATGGTCATAATTCATAAGTCGCATGTACATTTATTTTATCAATTACCGAGATTACCTTGTTCTGTAACTGGTCTGTCCAACCTTTAATTCGTCCAGTGAGTAAAGGTAAGATCAGTACAGTTAAGAAGAGGTATTCACAAACTTCAGGGAAGTTTATGTCCTGGCCACAGACATAAAACTTTCTGAGTTTATTAATTAAAACTACTCACTGTAGTCTATCGAGCGTGTAGCAAGATCTTTTGTCTGATTGACTTTATAAAAGTGGGCTTTCAAATACAGAGACAGTGAAAAGTATTTATGAATTTTAATAAATGCAAAACTAGAGATTATATGAGCTACGAATATAAACGTACGTAAAAATACAAACAATAAAACAAACACACATTTAACCAAACAATAACATAAGTGATCAGACTGAAATGAAATGAAAGAAAGAAAGAGAAGAGAAGAGAAAATTAGTAATTATTACATACAGAAACCTAAGTTCACGAGACTCCTGGAAAGCAGCTTTCAGAGAGGGTTTTAAAGTTACTTGCACGTTCGTTCTCTGTTCGGGCGAGGCTGAAGCAGGAAGCGAGGGTGTGTCCTGTTTTCCGCTGCGTCTTCCAGTGCCGCGGAAGTTTAAAAGGCTTACTGACTGTAATGTTACCGAGAAAGTTCGTCTCCCGGGACGGGAGAGGTTGCAAATCTTGGTTGCAAAGACGGCAGGCTTTTACATGACGCGGGCCATGTGTCCCAGAGGCCAAGGCGATGCCTGTCCAACCGGAGCAGCGCTGCACGTGGAGAAGCGAGGAAATGGGATCAGCGGAATCGATGAGAGAAGAGAGAGAGAGAAAACAGGGTCTCTTGCTTTTAAAAAGACACTTGTTTACACCCTCCTGTTGGGGACAACATCCAATCAGATCTCCTTATCTGACAGCGGGAACATTTTCTTTGTGTGAAGAAGAAACGCCTACTTTGACTTTGTCATGTGAGAGATGGAATTCGTATTTTCTCTTTCAAAAAAGATAATACCCATAAGAATACATTTCATTGTAATCTCATACATATATGCAATTCCGTGGGATCACTACGATTAGAATGATACTAGACATGGATATGTACAGAATATGGGAAATACAGATATGCATTTCTAATGTAGGATTCTGAGCATCTTAAGAGTCCATTCATTTCTATGATAGAACATAGAAAATCTCAATCTGCCATGGAAATTATACACACATAAAAATACATATCGAAAACATGGCTATTGGATCGCATGTGTGGAAGTGTATGTTTCAAAGTCCACGAGTGTGTTTGTGTGTGTGTGCGTTGGAATGTCTGCTTTCATGGGTTGTAAAGTTTTATGGTCTGAGGTAGGGTTACCACAAGACACTATTGATGAACTTCTTTAAGTGAACATTTAGAATTCAAACTTATACTCTAGCAAACCACACTTCTATTATAAAGCAAAGCTAATCACACACATATCGGAAGGTATACATTCAAGAGCCATCTTTCTATATGGAGTTGCACTCAAAGGAGGTTTGGGTGTGTGTGTGTGTGTGTCATGAGGTTGTAAAGTCACAGGGAGTCCATGCTGACATGGGGGTTTTAGAATGGATTGTGCAGAACAGGGTTCCTTTTGTGACTAAAATGTTCCTCTGGGGAACAACAGATTGCAATTTTGACTGTTCATGGCAGACTTAGCGACGCCATGGACAGACCCGTTGTCTGAAAAGACAACGAAGGATGTGTTTGGAGACAGGGATTTACTAATTGGAACAGCATGTGACCGCATGTCAGGCATTGTCGCTACAAATATTTAACGATTTAAATCAGATATTACACTTTAGATGGTATCAATGAAGCAGGACACTACATGATGACTATTATCACTAATAAGTGACCAACATCATCTGATCTGCACTGTTAACCCTTGCTGTAAAAAAGGCCAAATTCTGACAATATCATACCATTTTCCATTAAAACAGTAATATACCGTAGAAAACAAAACTAGCCTACAGGAATATACTGTGAATTAACAGCGCTCAAAGTCGACAATCAGAGGCTGTTTTCCCAATCGTACCCTATACCCTCATTCACTATTCCCTAGTTCACTAATATAGTCCACTTGAATGAAAAGAAGTGAGTGAATTGAGACACTGATGAACACCTGATACGCAGAATCACTGAAGGACAGAGAAACAAGAACAGAAAAAAGAGAAACACAAAAACTACAACTGACTTCCAGCAACACTGAGTGTGAAACCAGTTTACAAACCAGTTTACAATTATTTCTTTCATACATGTACAAAAGTTCTTGTTGAGAATTAACAGAGATTTAGTTAATAATAAAGTTTGTTGTCACCATGATGGAGATCAGTATTTGCTTTAGTTGGTCTCTTGTCCCTTGACTTCTTACCATTTATCTCTCTCTGGCTGTTATAACAGTGAGTTAATAAAGCACATTTGTTATGGCAAGAAAAAGTCAAGAGGTAGTTGATCAGGTGTTTTTATTATATTGTGATGATGTCACAATCATCTTGGACATGTCTGATTTTCAGATCTTTCCTGTATATTAATTGAAATTATGGGTATTTCATATTTAGCATATATCTGTGAATCTACAAAATGAAATATTTCTGTAATCAGGTCTTCTGAAGAATATCGTAATTCAATTTTATTTTACTCCATCTTGGCTCAGACACACACAGATATCAACAATCAGCATATGAATCTCAACAATGGTGAAAAGTTTCATGTCGCAATGCATGCTGGGTTCCAGGATAATATAAAACTCCCAGCATGCACTGCTGCATGAATAATAATAAAAAAAGAAATATTGCCACCATTGTTGAGATTAATGTGCTAAATTGTGATATCTCTGTGTTTCTAAAACACTATGTAGCTCTGTTTTTTTGGTTTATGCATGCTGTGTTAAAAAAAATCATAGTCATAGTAATTTATTGCTGTAGTTTCAGTGGTGCTAATGTAACACTTTTGATCGAGGATAAAACTGAATGAGTAAGAATTAATTCCTTAGTGAATGAACAAGCAATATGATGGTTTTGTCATCATAAGCATTACAACCGCAATCATTCATAAACTGTGTGTACAAGTGTGACTTGCAAAAACACAGCTCAAGCAGCAAAAAAACAAACAAATGTTTTAGCATCAGCATCCCAACTAAAGCAAGCACTGATCTCTATAATGGTAACTTCAAACAAACATTTTCAATTAAACATCTTAATAACAACTTCTGTATGACAGAAATAAAGTCATACTGGTTAATAATAAGTATAATAATGTGTACTGGCTAAAGGGTCAGTTGTAGGTCTTGTGTTTCTCTATTTTCTCTTCTAACAGCAGGTGTTCATCACTAATGCTCAACAATCACTTACATATTCCCTTAATTATCTCACTGCAACACTGTCTCAATGTTACCTTTTACTCGTTGTAGTGTGGATTTCCCTGTGGGGTTGAAAGGGTTAACAGTGTAAGATAAAAAGACACACCCACAAAATGTATTTTAACAGTAATAAACTGTAAGTTATAAAACAGGTATATACTGGCAACACTGTTGCCAGTAGTTTACTGTAAAATTTATTTTTTGGGTCACCATTGTGCAGAAGAGTAGAGCCTGTGCTTCAGTCCAGGAGAAGATCTACAAACATTGATGATATGCTGCATGTTGCTTTATTTAACAGGCGGTGACTGTGTAGTTGCTGGTCCAGTGGAAATCTTTTTATGTACAATAGTTTGTAGTGGTCTCAAATGAAAGAAGTTCACAGTAATACTTTTCTCGCATTATTAATGCATTATAAGTTTTAGTTAATACATTTAAATGACAGTTGGTCAATTTAAGGCAGTCGGTTTCTGCAAGTGTAATTAGTTAACTTGAATTAGAATTTAGTGCATTTTTACAGAAACAAACTGTAGATTACAGTAAAGAACTGTTCAATTAACAGTATTTTACTGGCAACAGTGTTGCCAGTATTTTACTGTAAAAAAACCCGGTAAGGTCTAACAGTGTGTGTTTCTCTTGGATTCCTACCATACACTGTTAACCCTTGCTGTAAAAAAAGGCCAAATTCTGACAATATCATACCATTTTCCATTAAAACAGTAATATACCGTAGAAAACAAAACTAGTCTACAGGAATATACTGTGAATTAACAGCTCTCAAAATCGACAATCAGAGGCTGTTTTCCCAATCACACCCTATACCCTCATTCACTATTCCCTAGTTCACCAATAAAGTCCACTTGAATGAAAATAAGTGAGTGAATTGAGACACTGATGAACACCTGATAAGC
Organism: Abramis brama; assembly: GCF_963993115.1. Taxonomy (NCBI): domain Eukaryota; kingdom Metazoa; phylum Chordata; class Actinopteri; order Cypriniformes; family Leuciscidae; genus Abramis; species Abramis brama. The sequence goes on along the minus strand of NC_139964.1, from coordinate 21,672,463 downwards.
AGAATTACTGAAGGAGAGACACACTGTTAACCCTTGCTGTAAAATTCTGACAATATTATACCATTTTCCATTAAAACAGTAATATACCGTAGAAAATAAAAGTAGCCTACAGGAATATACTGTGAATTAACAGTGCTCAAAGTCGACACTCAGAGGCTGTTTTCACAATCACACCCTATACCCTCATTCACTATTCCCTACATTAGTTCACTAATATAGTCCCCTTGAATGAAAAGAAGTGAGTGAACTGAGACACTGATGAACACCTGATAAGCAGAATCACTGAAGGACAGAGAATCAAGAACAGAAAAAAGAGAAACACAAAAACTACAACTGACTTCCAGCAACACTGAGTGTGAAACCAGTTTACAAACCAGTTTACGATTATTTCTTTCATACATGTACAAAAGTTCTTGTTGAGAATTAACAGAGATTTAGTTAATAATAAAATGTGTTGTCACCATGATGGAGATCAGTATTTGCTTTAGTTGGTCTCTTGTCCCTGGACTTCTTACCTTTCATCTCTCTCTGACTGCTGTAACAGTGAGTTTATAAAACACATTTGTTATGGCACGAAAAAGTCAAGAGGAAGATGATCAGGTGTTTTTATTTTTTTGTGATGATGTCACAATCATCCTGGACATGCCTGAATTTCAGTTTTTTCCTGTATATAGTCATTGAAATTATAGTTATCTCATATTTAGCATATATCTGTGAATCTACAAAATGAAATCAATATTTCTGTAATCAGGTCTTCTGAAGAATATTGTAATCATATAGTGCATTCAATTTTATTTTACTCCTGCTTGACTCAGACACACACAGATATCAACAATCAGCACATGAATCTCAACAATGGTGAAAAGTTTCATGTCGCAATGCATGCTGGGTTCCAGGATAATATAAAACTCCCAGCATGCACTGCTGCATGAATAATAATGATAATAAAAAAGAAATATTGCCACCATTGTTGAGATTCATGTGCTAAATTGAGATATCTCGGTGTTTCTAAAACACAGTGTAGCTCTGTTTCTCTGCTTATGCATCATGTGTTTTTAAAAAAAAAGAGATTGTATCTTATTGCTGCGTTTTCACAGTGGTGGTAATGTAACACTTTTGATTGAGGATTAAACTCTGAATGAGTGAGAATGAATTCCTTAGTGAATGAACAGGCAATATGATGATTTTGTCATCATAATCATTATAACTGCAGTCATTCATAAACTGTGTGTGCACAAGTGTGACTTGCAAAAACACAGCTCAAGCAGCAAAAGAAAAACTAATGTTTTAGCATCAGCATCCCAACTAAAGCAAGCACTGATCTCTATAACGGTAACTTCAAACCAAACATTTTCAATTAAACATCTCAATAACAACTTCTGTATGACAGAAATAAAGTCATACTGGTTAATAATAAGTGTAATAATGTGTAATGGCTGGAAGTCAGTCGTAGTTATTGTGTTTCTCTATTTTCTGTTCTTGTGTTTCTCTTTTCTTCAGTGATTCTGCTTACAATCACTTACATATTCCCTTAATTATCTCACTGCATCGTTACTTTTTACTCGTAGTGTGGATTTCCCTGAGGGGTTGAAAGGGTTAACTGTGTAAGATAAAAAAGACACACCCACAAAATTTATTTTAACAGTAATAAACTGTAAGTTATAAAACAGGTTTATACTGGCAACACTGTTGCCAGTAGTTTACTGTAAAATAATTTTTTTGGGTCACCATTGTGCAGAAGAGTAGAGCCTGTGCTTCAGTCCAGGAGAAGATCTACAAACATTGATGATTTGCTGCATGTTGCTTTATTTAACAGGCAGTGACTGTGTAGTTGCTGGTCCAGTGGAAATCTTTTTATGTACAATAGTTTTTTAGTGGTCTCAAATGAAAGAAGTTCACAGTAATACTTTGCTCACATTATTAATGCATTATAAATTTTAGTTAATACATTTAAATGATAGTTGGTCAATTTAAGGCAGTTGGTTTCTGCAAGTGTAATTAGTTAACTATAATTTAGTGCATTTTTACAGGAACAAACTAGATTACAGTAAAGAACTGTACAATTAACAGTATTTTACTGTAAAAAAACCCGGTAAGGTCTAACAGTGCACAAACAAGAACAGAAAAAAGAGAAACACAAAAACTACAACTGACTTCCAGCCACACTGAGTGTGAAACCAGTTTACAAACCAGTTTACGATTATTTCTTTCATACATGTACAAAAGTTCTTGTTGAGAATTAACAGAGATTTAGTTAATAATAAAGTTTGTTGTCACCATGATGGAGATCAGTATTTGCTTTAGTTGGTCTCTTGTCCCTTGACTTTTTACCATTTATCTCTCTCTGACTGCTGTAACAGTGAGTTTATAAAACACATTTGTTATGGCAAGAAAAAGTCAAGAGGAAGTTGATCAGGTGTAGTGATGTTACGTTCGTGAACGAATCGTTCTTTTTGAACGAATCTTTTAGGTGAACGAATCGTTCTCGTTCACGTAATCCATTGACTCATATTTCTCGTTCACTGAAATTCCTCCCACCACAGCCGCGTGGCGCTATTGCAGCGCATGCGCAGCTCAGTGAACCGGATAGCTCTGTTTCAACCTGTCAAGAATGACTAAACCTCAAGCCAATAGCGTCCGAGTATGAGATGTGACGGAGCATGTGATTTGTTGGATGTAATGATGTGAACGAATACGCCCTTCACTGACTGACCGAGACCGAGTTGCTTTTGAGTCTGAACGAGAGAGAGATCTTCTCGTGAACGAACTGGTACATGTCGTTCGTGAACGAAAAGAACCAGCTGTTTGAACGATAATGGTGGCGAACCGATAGAGCTGGGTTTGTGTAGTCAGCATATTTGCATCAAAGAAGGAAATTAACACTTTACCATTGCAATGAAAACAGTTTAATAACGCAAGCATGGTTAAATTTAACAAAGACAAATTAACATTGTCATTTTGTACTTGACGGTTTACTTGATTTAAATTTACACTTCTCTTTACCTGCTTTTCTTTTCTTTTGTTTGTGTGTTTTAGACTTAGTTTTGTGGTATTTTACACTTTGAAAAATTTACTTTACTACTTGTGTTCATTTTGTATGATCAAAAATGAATTAATACGTTTTATTCATGTCATATGCACTTCTCTAAAAACTAAAACAAACCAAAAAATATGACAGTATTGGTTAGGTCTCATTTGCGTAACGTCAGCAAATAACATTTCAATTCGGGCTGTGAAGGAGCATGTAATTGGGTGGATCTACTGAACGAATACGCCCGTCACTGACCGAGATCGCTCTGTTTCGAGTCTGAACGAGAGAGAGATCTCGTTCGTGAACGAATTGATCAAACTGGTACATTTCGTTCGTGAATGAGAGTACTGGGTAGATCGGTCATTTAGCATGTGATTCAATCTCATTCAAAGCGCAGTTATAGGTGTGCGTATAATTGTTTATCATATTTAACATACATAACATAACTCAACGTTTAATATAATCCCAGATTTATGAATGTGTATGTCTGACCAAACAATTAAAATGTTAATTATGCAAGAAAACCTTGGTTTGGTCATCTGAACCTCTTATTTAGACTTATTTTATTAATTTAGTAAATAAGGCACAAATTTGAACAAAGCCAAATCAGTTTTTTGTTTTTTTTTACAAGTAAATACGTTCGTTAAAACATATCATAAAATACACTCTTTTTCGCCACCTGCTGCAGTATTTATATGTAATAGGAAGAAATTGTCACTGAACGAATCAGTGAACGAGTCTGAACGAATCATTTTGGTGAACGAACTGAAAATGAACGAGTCTCTGGAAAGAATCAAAATTTCCACCACTAATCAGGTGTTTTTATTCTTTTGTGATGATGTGACAATCATCTTTCAGATTTTTCCTGTATGCATTCATTGAAATTATGGGTTTGTCATATTTAGCATAAATCTGTGTATCTACAAAATGAAATCAACATTTCTGTAATCAGGTCTTCTGAAAAATAACAATCATATAGTGCATTCAATTTTATTTTACTCCTGCTTGGCTCAGACACACACAGATATCAACAATCAGCACATGAATCTCAACAATGGTGAAAAGTTTCATGTCGCAATGCATGCTGGGTTCCAGGATAATATAAAACTCCCAGCATGCACTGCTGCATGAATAATTAAAAAAAAAAAGAAATATTGCCACCATTGTTGAGATTCATGTGCTAAATTGTGATATCTCTGTGTTTCTAAAACACAGTGTAGTTCTGTTTCTCTGGTTATGCATGATGTGTTAAAAAAAAATGAGTCATAGTAATTTATTGCTGTGGTTTCACAGTAGTGCTAATGTAACACTTTTGATCGAGGATAAAACTCTGAATGAATAAGAATTAATTCCTTAGTGAATGAACAGGCTATATGATGATTTTGTCATCATAATCATTATAACTGCAATCATTCATAAACTGTGTGTGTGCACAAGTGTGACTTGCACAAAAACAGCTCAAGCAGCAAAAGAAACACTAATGTTTTAGCATCAGCATCCCAACTAAAGCAAGCACTGATCTCTATAATGGTGACTTCAAACCAAACATTTTCAATTAAACATCTCAACAACAACTTCTGTAGATGTATGAAATAAAGTCATACTGGTTAATAATAAGTGTAATAACGTGTAATGGCTGGAAGTCAGTTGTAGTTCTTGTGTTTCTCTATTTTCTGTTCGTGTGTTCCTCTTTCCTTCAGTGAATCTGCTTGTTAACAGCAGGTGTTCATCACTAATGCTCAACAATCACTTACATATTCCCTTAATTATCTCACTGCAACACTGTCAATGTTATTTTTACTCTTTGTAGTGTGGATTTTCCTGTGGGGTTGAAAGGGTTAACAGTGTAAGATAAAAAAACACACCCACAAAATGTATTTTAACAGTAATAAACTGTAAGTTATAAAACAGGTTTATACTGGCAACACTGTTGCCAGTAGTTTACAGTAAAATCTTGTTTTTTGGGTCACCATTGTGCTGAAGAGTAGAGCCTGTGCTTCAGTCCAGGAGAAGTTCTACAAACATTGATGATTTGCTGCATGTTGCTTTATTCAACAGGCAGTGATTGTGTAGTTGCTGGTCAAGTGAAAATCTTTTTGTTTACCAAAGTTTTTTTGTGGTTTGCTGTAAACTCAAAATCGAAGACCAGGAGACTTGGTTGTTTCTTCAGCAGGATTGTTTATTGAAAACACGAGCTGTCGGTAGCTGCAGTCACCAAGTCTGAATCAGTGAGATGTTCTCTTACAGTTTATATACATTTTAGAGGCAGGAACCAAAAAGACAGGTTTAGGAACCGGTTCTAGACTGAGAGTGCTGCCCACCCTAATTCACTCAGCATATCTATTCAAATGCTGAGACCCGAGTACAGGACTGGCAGGACTCTCTTGTTAAAACACAAAATCCGAGAGTCATTAAGAGTTTCTGTAAAACAGGACTGACCGGAGTCTTTTGCTAGAAAACTCTGCTAATTATCTAAATTCAATGTAAACCTAAATTAAACCTTTTAATAAATTTGGAATCCCACAGGTTTCAAATGAAATAAGTTCACAGTAATACTTTGCTCACGTTGTTAATGCTTTATAAATTTTAGTTAACACATTTAAATGACAGTTGGTCAATTTAAGGCAGTCAGTTTCCGCAAGTGAAATTAATTAACTCAAGTTTTAGTGCATTTTTACAGTAACATACTGTATATTACAGTAAAGAACTGTACAATTAACAGTAAATTACTGGCAACAGTGTTGCCAGGATTTTATTGTAAAAAAAACCTGGTAAGGTCTAACAGTGTAACTAATATGCATCAGAGACACACAGTTAAAGCAGTCAGAGAAATACTCATGTTAATAACTAAAAGGTCAAGAGCCCAACTAAAGCAAACACTGATCTCCATCATGGTGACATCAAACTTTATTCTTTTCAATAAAACTTCAACTTCTAAACCTGTTAATTCTCAATAAGAATGTTAGTATGAAAGAAATAAAGTCTGGATTGTAATAAGTGAAGATGCTGAGATCCTGAGAGATCTGGTAGTGTTTAATGTTCTGTTGGGGTTTAAAGTGTTTCTGTATGGTTTGTTTCGTCACCATTGTGTTGAAGAGTAGAGCCTGAGCTTCAGTCCAGGATGAGCAGAGAAACACTGATGAAATGCTGCATGTTGCTTTATTTAACAGTCAGTAACTGTTAGTAGTGGGAAGTTTGGATCATTTTACTGACTCGGATCTTTGAGTCTCGTTCAGCAAAATGAACGAATTGTTCATGAACAACACATCACTAGTAACTGTGTAGTTGCTGATACAGTGACGTATAGTCACAGCAAATCCTGCATGTAATTAACTGCATGTTTTTTAGTAAGAATTTCAGAAAATAAATGTGAAATAACTGTGTTTCTGTTAAAAAAGATTAATGAAGATTTCTGTAAAAGTATTTTGCACTTATTTAAATTAGGATATTTTACATTAATTTTACGTTTTTTTGTATGGCAGCCATTGCTGACAGTCATTTGACTGTTTTTTTTATGGGATTTTTTTACAGTGAAGGTGTTTGATCGTAATAATTCAGGAAATAGCTGTAAAATAACAGTGTTTTTTTCTGTAAAACATTTAAGGAAAATTTCTGTAAACGTTTTTTGCACTTCACTTAAATTAGGATATTTTACTTTATTTCTACGGTTTTTGTTTGGCAGCCATAGCTGACAGTCATTGACAGTTTTTTTAAGATTTTATTTTTTACAGTGTCCCTAATTTAATATTACTACTAATGTGATGTCATCAAGTGATGATTTGATTAATTTGTAACAAATTTGTGGGCTCAAAGTATTTTTGTGTGAAGCAGACTGTTAATCTTCATACATTTGAAACAGATGTTCAATGTTGTCAGTTTATTGAACAAGACATATAAATGTGTTCTAAAGGAAAGTGTTCTGAGTAGTCATTGATCAAAATGTATTAAAAGCATTAGTTTGTTTTAACGTAAAATAATTAGTTTGTTCCAACCTAAAACAATTAGTTTGATCAACCTTTAAAAAGTGGTTGCATGGATTTAAACTTTTCAGGTTAAACTAAATTAAATGATTTACTTTGAGTCAATGTCAAATATTTTGTGTGATTGATTACTAACATTTTTTTAAGTTGATCCAAGGTTTATATTTTTTCAGTGTGCTCAGAAGCAATCACGCTTGAGGCGTTCCCCAAAGTTGTTTTCAGAAGGGAACCCGAACAGCCAGTGATCATCATACATTTTAGTTATTTGAAAAAAAAACAACCTGATTTGATATTTTGATAATGAAATGAAAATACAGTTGCATACAACCCCACATAATTTCCATATGAACATTTGAAGAAAGATAAATTAGTAATGTCTATTCTGTCTATCTTACAATATTTTAAAGTCCTGAATGGATTCAGTTGTTGGCCACTGATTAATAACCCTAGTAAAAAGGGCTAGATTTGCTGATTTATTATAAAACGCATGTTTTTTTGTTTTGTTTTTTGGTGATATTCTGTTTATTTGTGCTTTATTCCAGGGTGGCGTAGATGGCAAATATGCCGATGCCGATGCCTCTCTGACGGCCTTTGTTGTGATTGCCATGCAAGAGGGCAGAGAGATCTGTGCTGGATCAGTTGGTGTAAGTACAGCTCTTCCACATTTTTTTCATTAAAACATTACATTCTAGATTAACAGTTAATTTGTTTGGTATTTTTTTAGATTTTTCTCTTGGGTTTAAAGCAGGGCTCAGTAATTTCGGGATTTCTTCGCTGTATTCTCGCTTTTTGCTCGCAGGTTTCTCTCTAGAGCTCCCCCCACAGCTTCGGAATAGATATTTGACAACACTGTTGTAAAAACTCGTTGGCGATTCTCAGACACCAGAGGCTAGTAGATCAACAACATCAAAGCAGATGGGATATTCTTTAAAACGTCTTCTTCATTCGGGTTCGAACAGCGTGAGGGAGCGCAATAATGACAGCATTTTAGCAGATTGCTTTTGGCCGTAAAGCAATTCGTTACATCGCGAGACCTGATATCACGCGATACTTCCTGACACGGCGGCCGGCGGCCCGCCGGCTCAAAGTTGCAAGTGCGGATTTTCCGCTCACGGGCACCAGGGGGGTGCGAAACGACCACCATTCAACCCGAAATAAGTAATATAACCATTCCAGTGACTCCGAAGCTGTTCAGTTAAGGTAAAAAAGTTACTTAGTTCACCTTTAAAGCCACACTAAGTAGAAATTGTGTTTTTGTCAAACAGCGACCCCTAGAGTCGCTGTGGAATACTTGCACTGTCGTAAATATATTAGCCTATATTAAACGTTTTTACATGATTGCAGCTAAATCACAAGTAAATAGTCTATAGTCTAGGCCTACTGTATAATTTAATGTGTTGTTTTTATTGGAATGTAAACATTACAAAATGCCAGATAACATCAATTAAGTTAAATGTACGTCGCATTATTTCATAACATTGGCCGTTATGATGTCATTAGACATGATTATTGAAATTTATCATAATAGTTTGCAAATTGTGCTCGTTTACACTATTTACAACCTCTACATTAGGCTTATTTATGTCCTGATAATTATGTGATATTGAAAGCTGTTCTCATGATAATCGCAGAAATCAACGTCAACAGCGTCGTCTGATATCCGTCAGGACTACGTGATAAATACACCTCACAACACCTGTTCAGCTGGCAAACTAATTTGTGAGGCATAGCTATCTGATTTATCAAAACGATTCAATTTACACCTGGTCACATAAATGTATTTTTGCGAAACTGATTTAAATCCGATCTTCAATTCTCGCGCTATATGCAGATTTAATGGAGTGCACGTCACTGAAAGCAACAGATATGAGCTGCATTTTATAGATCATCAGCTAAAATTTCAAAATCAAAGACCGCAATAGCCTAAGAGAGAGCAGTAAGCCTGGTAAGATCATTTCGTTTCTTTACTTTTAATGATGAAGATTGTGTGTTAAGCGTCTGCGACTTACTTTCACTTTGATTTGCGATAGTTTGCACGTTGGCTTGATGCAGTTGCTCATCTGCGGTGATGCGTGTTCCAACGCGTCGTCATATCTGGATAACATATAGCCTATAACACGCTCTCACACGTTTTTATTTATTTTTTTAGCATTTTTGGGAGGAGTACAATTTACATATGTGGTTTCAACAACCATATGCATTTACACCTGTCCAGTTTCGTCTGGAATGCGTCTCAGATCTCCTCCTGAAGTGGTTTGAGGGATCGGATTCAAATCCGTCTCAAATGCGTTTCGGAGGGCATTTAAACCTGGACTTTTTCACGATCGGATAGCTATCCGATCTGAGAAAACGCATGAAGTGGCCAGGTGTAAACAGCACCCATGACAAAAACATACGCACGAAAGCCGAAAACAAACGCTGGTGGTTGGCCTCTCACGTCCAAATTTGACGAAGTGGTGGGGGAAGTGACGTATGCCGTAAAGCAGTCAAATTTTGTAGTTCTTTTTGTGCTCTGGTTACTACCCGAACCCTGAAGTTACATAGTGCCAGTAAAAGCGATACAGACCCTGTCAGGCTATGGCAGACGTGTCATTCAACCTATTGTAAGTCGATGTACCATCACAAGGATCTTGGAAATATATTATGAAGGTTGAAAAGTTCCATGTTGTTGCTTTAACCTCTTCCAATGTTTTGTTTACCAAAAACATTAAAAATGAACAGTTGTTTTTTCCTTCTCTTCCTCTTGATTTAAACATTGCACACACACTTTATAGAGTCTGGATGAAAGTATCAGGAGGGCTGTTGCATTCTTGAAAGTTCGACTTCCACAACTGACCAATCCTTACGCTGTTGCGTTGACTTCTTACGCCATAGCCAATGCTGAAACACTCAATAAAGACATCTTGATGAGGCATTCCACCCAAGGAGAAGGTCAGTCACACCAACAAGTCATCAAAATGTGTTGTGCTTCATTTAACATGGAACAATAAAATAAACTAGAGTGGAAATTTCTAAAGAATTATGTAAGTTTTGTGGTGTTATGATTGCTGCTTGTCTAGGGCCCTTTGAAATCCGTTTTATTTTTTCTCAAATTCCGTTTTTTTTTTTTTTTTTTTTTTTAATTCCGTTTTTTGGGAATTTATTTTCAGCCCTTTCGGATTTTTCGGATTTGCTTGTTTTCTTTTCACTTCTAAGCAGTATTGATCTTTAAAAATTCAGTTACACAAACTCACAATTCAGCTTTTTTTATTTAAACTGTTAATATATTCAGCAAAGCACATTCAAATTTCTCCAAAATTCAGCCAAACCTTTAACAAATCTCTGGCCAAAAATAACAGTAACATGAAGGCAACAGTTACAAGGTAGGATTGATGAATATTAAATTAAAGATTAAATTAGCCTTTAAATCATTTTTCACAAAGAATGTTTTATAAATAGATAAACATCACATATTTAAGCCTTTAAATAATTTTTATAAAAAGAATGAGTCAAAAAAGATAAATTACTGAAATTTACAAATACAATGCATATTAGCTTATCTTTTATTATTAACACTCTCAGAAAAAAAGGTACAAAAGCTGTCGCTGCGGCGGTACCTTTTCAAAAGGTACACTTTTGTACAGAGTTGTATAGTCCAGGGGTCAGAAAGTAAAAGTCCTGCCATATGTTTATTCCACCCATGAACTCAGCAGCTGATTTCACTAATTAGTTCTCTCTCCTGTCTGAATTAGCAAATCCAGGTGACTGGAATAAAATACCGAGGAGGACTTTTACTTTCTGAACCTGGACTTTACACCTCTGCATAGCAATGTCACATGTCAGCCAAGAGCAAAGAAATAAACTAGAACTGGACCTTATCGTAGCCACAAAATCTGTGTATATTAAATATGGAGTAATTTCAGCCACAATCTTAGATGAAATCAAATGAAGACAAGAGACATTAAATCTGTGAAGATCTCAGCAGAGGAGGATTAAACAACTCCACAAACAGCATTACCAGCTTCACTTATTACTAACCAGACTGACTTTATTTCTGTCAGACGTCTACAGAAGTTTTATTGAGAATTAATAGAGGTTTAACTCTGTTTCATTAGTATGAAGGACTAAAAATGACAGAACGAAAAATAAATAAATAAATAAATAAAAGTAGAAATAAATAAATAAATAAATGCAGAAATAATAGTGAAAATAAATACATTTTGGTAATATAAACGGCTATTTCTGTATTTTTACATGTATTTATTTATTTATTTATTTATGCATTTCTATATGTATTTATTTATGTATTTATACATTTATTTATATATTTATGTATTTATATATTTATTTATTTATATATTTATATATGTATTTATTTATACATTTATTTATTCCTACATTTATTTATTTCTGTATTTCCACATTTCTACATTTATTTTTCCCTGCGCATGTATGCTAATTGACCAATGGCTAAGCCACGCCCCCAAACGCGATGAGCCAATCACAGTACGCATAGCTAACCCAATAAAACTCGGACATTCTCTGCTTGCTTCCTCGTCCATTGCAATGCATTGCGGTTACAGTTGTAGGTTACAGTTTGACAAGAGTTTACAGTTTGACAAAAGCACAATGTTGTGTTTTACACAAATATAAGTAGGCTAAACACTTTGCAGTTTTAATTATGTCCTGTATGAACAAAATGGAGTATGTTTTTATGTTTCCACTGTTCGATCGCGCCCGCTCTCTGACACACACACACACACACAGACACACACACAAACACACAAACACATTCCAGCAATGCAATCTTGACATCGCAGCCTGTTCATTATTCTGCGTTCACACCAAACGCGAATAGAGCGTCAAATTCGCGCGTATCCGCGTCTAGTTCACGCTTGAACATTTTGAATCCAAAGCGAATAGGACACGCGTATAAAGCGAGCGTTTGAAGCGAAATAGCACCAAACTATAACGTTTACACTGTGAACTGTAAATCTTTGTTCTGGAGCTGAAGCTTATCGACCTTCTCAACTATAAAATTATTATTATAACCCTCCAATGCATATTTAAGGCCCTTTTGGTGACATCGAGATGATATATAATCTTTCTGTCTCCAAAAAATCATCAATTGACTCCTGTGAAATGTCTCCTACTGTGACAGCTGCCAAAGCGCCTGTTACCGAATGTTGACTGTTTGTCCGAGTGAGTGGAGGGGGCGTGGTTAGCCATTGGTCAATTAGCATACATGCGCAGGGAAAAATAAATGTAGAAATGTGGAAATACAGAAATAAATAAATGTAGAAATGTGGAAATACAGAAATAAATAAATGTAGAAATGTGGAAATACAGAAATAAATAAATGTAGGAATAAATAAATGTATAAATAAATACATATATAAATATATAAATAAATAAATATATAAATACATAAATATATAAATAAATGTATAAATACATAAATAAATACATATAAAAATGCATAAATAAATAAATAAATACATGTAAAAATACAGAAATAGCCATTTATAATACCAAAATGTATTTATTTTCACTATTATTTCTGCATTTATTTATTTATTTCTACTTTTATTTATTTATTTATTTATTTTTCGTTCTGTCATTTTTAGTCCTTCATACATTTGAAGTCACCATAACAGTGATAAATGTTTCCATTAGTTGGGCTCTTAACTCTTATTATATCTTTTATCTTCTTTGGCTGCTGGGACAGTGTGTTTGTTGAACACATTTACTGCAGCAAAGAAAGCTAAAGTGAAATGAGATCAGGTGATCTTGGTTACCTGTTGATGGTTTTATAATCATCATGAAATAGACTGATTCACTGAGGTTTTTATAATCTAACAATTATGTTGTTCCACTAATATATTCACATCACAAACCTTGTGTTATTGCAGCATGAGATCCAGCAATATATCAATCGGTTTAAATCTTTTAACAAGGCTGAAACAAAAAATCTGACCTATGCTGACACACACAGATATCAACAATCAGCGTATGAATCTCAACAATGGTGACAATCACAAATAATATTTAGATAAACAGATCAACTCAGAACATCACTGAAAAGCTACTAATTCACAACAAAAACAACAGCAAAAAAATGAATGTAAATATTTAGAATTAAACAAAATAATAGGACAATTCAGCTGCATAATTTATTCATGCTGCAATGCATGCTGGGAGTTTTGTACTATGCTGGTACCCAGCATGCATTGCAGCAAGGTACTTTTGATTGTCACCATTGTTGAGATTCATACGCTGATTGTTGATGTCTGTGTGCATCATATAAACTAGCTTTTGCATGCCCATGTTTGTTGAAGTCTTCTAACTACTGGATCTCATGCTTTAGTAACACAGGAATCAGATTAAAATATTTCACTTAATCAGTCTATTTCATGACAATTATAAAACCATCACCAGATAACCATGATCACCTGATCTCATTTCACTTTAGCTTTCTTTGCTCCTGCAAATGTGTTTGACAAACACACTGTCACAGCGGCCAAAAACGTCAAGAGATGTAAAAAGAGTTTAGAGCCCAACTAATGGAAACATTTATCACTGTTATGGTGACTTCAAATGAAACAGAGTTAAACCTCTGTTAATTCTCAATAAAACTTTTGTAGACGTCTTGACAGAAATAAAGTCAGTCTGGTTAGTAATAAGTGAAGCTGGTAATTTTGTTTGTGGAGTTGTTTAATCCTCCTCTGCTGAGATCTTCACAGATTTAATGTCTCTTGTCTTCATTTGATTTCATCTAAGATTGTGGCTGAAATTACTCCATATTTAATATACACAGATTTTGTGGCTACGATAAGGTCCAGTTCTGGTTTATTTATTTGCTCTTGGCTGACATGTGGCATTGCTATGCAGAGGTGTAAAGTCCAGGTTCAGAAAGTAAAAGTCCTCCTCAGTATTTTGTTCCAATCACCTGGATTTGCTAATTCAGACAGGAGAGAGAACTAATTAGTGAAATCAGCTGACTGAGTTTATGGGTGGAATAAACACATGGCAGGACTTTTACTTTCTGACCCCTGGACTATACAACTCTGCTTTTAGCTAAAGAGTACATATTAGTCCCTCAAAGGTACATATTAGCAGAGGTGGGTAATCCAGGGGCCAACGAGTAAAAGTCCTGCCATATGTTTATTCCACCCATGAACTCAGTCAGCTGATTTCACTAATTAGTTCTCTCTCCTGCTAATTTAGAAAATCCAGGTGATAGGGCTGGGCGATATATCGCACGATATTGTTATGCGCATCTCGTCAGTAAAGCCGGTTCCTTGATTAGTAGTAAATCGCCTTCACCTGCTTTCAGATGGAACGGCATTTACTACAAAGAGCCGTAGTTAACTGACAAGCTGAGCCATATCACATTAATATCGCGGACGTATCGCCAGCAATAATTAATGCGATATGGCTCAGCTTGTCAGTTAACTACGGCTCTTTGTACACAGCAAAAACTCCAGTGTTAATTTAACACTCCTGGGAGTGTATATGAACACTCAAGAGTGTTGAAGTTAATGAGATAATTAAGTGATTAATTTAGTGATTATTGAGCATTATTGAAGACACCTGATGTTAACAAGCAGAATCACTGAAGGAGAAAATCAGAGAATCACAAAACTGCTGCTAACAAGTTAAACCAAACTATTTCAATAAGTTTTATTTTTCAGATCACAGCATGATTTTGTCAAAACATAACCAACACTATCAGATCACATTTTACTTTTTTCATTTAACTGTTATAAATCAATAACAGCAGACGAACAACAGTAAAAATTAAAGTAATCATGTAAGGTTCAAGAGCCCAACTAAAGCAAACACCCATCACCATAATGGTAAATTACAATTTGTGATTTTCTCCTTCAGTGATTCTGCTTGTTAACATCAGGTGTCTTCAATAATGCTCAATAATCACTTAATTAATCTCTTAATTATCTCATTAACTTTAACACTCTTGAGTGTTAATTTAACACTCATATTTTAACACTTTTTACACTCTTGAGTGTGGACTCATATACACTCCCAGCCCCAGGAGTGTTAATTTAACACCGCTCCATCTGAAAGCAGGTGATGGTGATTTACTACTAATCAAGGGAACCGGCTTTACTGACGAGATGCGCATAACAATATCGTGCGATATATCGCCCAGCCCTAGAACAAAATACTGAGGAGGACTTTTACTTTCTGAACCTGGACTTTACACCTCTGCATAGCAATGCCACATGTCAGCCAAGAGTAAAGAAATAAACCAGAACTGGACCTTATCGTAGCCACAAAATCTGTGTATATTAAATATTGAGTAATTTCAGCCACAGTCTAAGATGAACTTATGGCAGGACTTTTACTCGTTTGACTCTGCTAATATGTACCTTTGAGGGACTAATATGTACTCTTTAGGTACAAAAGTGTACCTTTTGAAAAGGTACTGCCACAGTGACAGCTTTTGTACCTTTTTTTCTGAGAGTGAATAGTAAAATTTGGTCCGATTTTCCCGCGTCGTCTGTCATTGCTATGCAACCATGCACTGCGCTCTCAACGACAAAGAAGTTTTAGTAGCTAATAGATTTCCACCACCGAAAAACGCTTGCTGTAGCTCTGCTACAAGATTTATTTATGGAGAAGAGAAAAACACCAAGTGTTTGTGGTGCACCCCCATCAGAGGTGGAAAGTCCAGGGGTCAGAAAGTAAAAGTCCTGCCATATGTTTATTCCACCCATGAACTCACACAGCAAAAACTCCAGTGTTAAATGAACTCTCCTAGGAGTTTATTTGGCTCCAGACTCAAGAGTGTTGAAGTTAATGAGATAATTTAGTGATTGATTGAGTGATGATTGACCATTATTGAAGACACCTGATGTTAACAAGCAGAATCACCAAAGGAGAAAATCTCTTTTTTAAAGTTACCATTATGGTGATCAGTGTTTGCTTTAGTTGGGCTCTTGACCCTTAAACTTTTGACGTTAGATTTAGTTTGGCTGCTGTAACTGAGTTATAACTCTCAGATGAACAAAGAAAAAAGCTGATCAAGTGGTGTTGGTTATATTTTAACATATTCATCATTTGACCTGAATCATTAAACTCATTTAGAGTCTAATTTTATACATTATATATTGGTCATTACAACATCACTGTGATTCTACAGAATAAGATCCAGAATTTTCAGTAAAAATGACAGTTGGTCAATTTAAGGCAGTCGGTTTTACAGAAACCGACTGGCTTAAATTGACCAACTGTCATTTAAATGTATTAACTAAAATTTGAACGCATTAATAAAGTGAGCAAAGTATTACTGTGAACTTATTTCATTTGAAACCACAAAAAAAGGGTAAATAAAGAGATTTCCACTGTACAAGCAACTATACATTCACTGCCTTTTTAATAAAGCAACATGCAGCGTATTATCAATGTTTGTAGATCTTCTCCTGGACTGAAGCACAGGCTCTACTCTTCTGCACAATGGTGACCCAAAAAACAAGATTTTACAGTAAAATACTGGCAACAGTGTTGCCAGTATATGTAAGTGATTGTTGAGCATTAGTGATGAACACCTGCTGTTAGAACAGAAAATAGAGAAACACAAGAACTTCAACTGACTTCCAGCCATTACACATTATTACACTTATTATTAACCAGTATGACTTTATTTCTGTCATACATCTACAGAAGTTGTTATTGAGATGTTTAATTGAAAATGTTTGGTTTGAAGTCACCATTATAGAGATTAGTGTTTGCTTTAGTTGGGATGCTGATGCTAAAACATTGTATTTCTTTTGCTGCTTGAGCTGTGTTTTTGTAAGTCACACTTGTGCACACACACACACAATTTATAAATGATTGTGGTTATGTTGATTATGGTGATAAAATCATCATATTGCCTGTTCATTCACTAAGGAATTCATTCCTACTCATTCAGAGTTTGATTCTCAATCAAAAGTGTTACATTACCACCACTGTGAAACCACAGCAATGACTCATTTTTTTTTAACACATCATGCATAAACCAAAAAAAAACAAAAAAAAAACAGAGCTATGCTGTCTTTCAGAAACACAGAGATATCACAATTTAGCACATGAATCTCAACAATGGTGGCAATATTTTTTTTATTATTCATGCAGCAGTGCATGCTGGGAGTTTTATATTATCCTGGAACCCAGCATGCATTGCGACATGAAACTTTTGATTGTCACCATTATTGAGATTCATGTGCTGATTGTTGATGGCTGTGTGTGCCTGAGTCAAGTAGGAGTTAAAAATGTTTTAATGCACTCTGATTACAATATTTTTCAGAAGACATGACTACAGAAATGTTGATTTCATGTTGTAGATTCACAGATAAATATGCAACACCCACAAATTCAAAGTATTTATAGAGAAAAGATCTGAAAATCAGACATGTCCAGTAGGGCTGGGCGATTTAAATCGCGATATTGTTATGCGCATCTTGTCAGTAAAGCCGGTTCCTTGATTAGTAGTAAATCGCCATCACCTGCTTTCAGATGGAGCGGCATTTAGGGCTGATGACATAATTAAGTGATTAATTTAGTGATGCTTGAGCATTATTGAAGACACCTGATGTTAACAAGCAGAATCACTGAAGGAGAAAATCACAAATTGTAAGTTACCATTAAGGTGATGGGTGTTTGCTTTAGTTGGGCTCTAGACCATTATATGTTTACTTTAATATTTACTGTTGTTTGTCTGCTGTTATTGATTTATAACAGTTAAATTAACAAAGTAAAATGTTATCTTATAGTGTTGGTTATGTTTTGACATAATCATGCTGTGATCTGAAAAAGGAAACTTATTGATATAGTTTGATTTAACTTGTTAGCAGCAATTTTGTGATTCTTCAGCCTACGATTATCAGTACTTTAATTCAAAATATTTAATAAACATTGTTCTGATCAAAAGATATTCGGACAAATTCATTTAAAACACAGACATCAATAATCAGCCTGTGAATCTCAACAATGGTGACAATAATAAAACATGTTGCAGTGGCTGCCACCAATCACAACTCATTAATGGCTCCCATCATGCATTGCAGTATGAATAAATTATGATCTGAATTGTCTATGTAATTTACTTTTCCTAATGGAATATTCTGCTCATCACCATTGTTGAGATGCATAGGCTGAATCTTGACATCTGTGTGTGCCTAAAAGAATGATTTTTTTTAAACAACTTTTAAGAAATCCTTTATATTATATCAAAAATTCTGGGCATTATTCACAGTTATGCTGTAACCAACAACATAAATCGAAGTCAGAAAGAAGGATCTTAATGAGTTCAGTGATCAAGTTCAAATGATGATTGTCATAATATAACCAACACCATCAGATCACTTTTTTTCTTTGTTCAACTGGCGATTATAAGCCAGATACAACAGCCAAACAAAATCTAAAGTTAATAATATATGGGTCAAGAGTCCAACTAAAGCAACCATTGATCGTCATAACGGTGGCTTACAATTTGAGATTTTCTCCTTCAGTGATTCTGCTTGTTAACATCAGGTGTCTTCAATAATGTTCAATCATCACTAAATTAATCACTTAATTATCTCATTAACTTAAACACTCTTGAGTGTGGACTCATACACTCCCCAGGAGTGTTAATTTAACACAGGAGTGTTTGCTGTGTACAAAGAGCCGTAGTTAACTGACAAGCTGAGCCATATCGCATTAAATATCGCTGGCGATACGTCCGCGATATTGATGTGATTTGGCTCAGCTTGTCAGTTAACTACGGCTCTTTGTAGTAAATGCCGCTCCATCTGAAAGCAGGTGAAGGCGATTTACTACTAATCAAGGAACCGGCTTTACTGACGAGATGCGCATAACAATATCGCGATTTAAATCGCCCAGCCCTAATGTCCAGGATGAATGTTTAATCATCACAAAAGTCAAAAACACCTGATCATCTTCCTCTTGACTTTTTTTTGCACAACAAATGTGTTTTATAAACTCACTGTTACAGCAGCCAGAGAGAGATGAATGGTAATAAGTCAAGGGACAAGAGACCAACTAAAGCAAATACTGATCTCCATCATGGTGACAACAAACTTTATTATTATCTAAATCTCTGTTAATTCTCAACAAGAACTTTTGTACATGTATGAAAGAAATAATCGTAAACTGGTTTGTAAACTGGTTTCACACTCAGTGTGGCTGGAAGTCAATTGTAGTTTCTGTTTCTCTTTTTTCTGTTCTTGATTCTCTGTCGTTCAGTGATTCTGCTTATCAGGTGTTCATCAGTTTCTCAATTCACTCACTTCTTTTCATTCACTCTGTCAAGGGGACTATATTAGTGAACTACTGTAGGGAATAGTGAATGAGGGTATAGGGTGTGATTTGGAAAACAGCCTCTGAGTGTCGACTTTGAGAGCTGTTAATTCACAGTATATTCCTGTAGGCTATTTTTGTTTTCTACGGTATATTACTGTTTTAATGGAAAATGGTATGATATTGTCAGAATTTGGCCTTTTTTTACAGCAAGGGTTAACAGTGTGGCTCTGTGGGCATTATTGTCCGACTACGAATGAAATGAACACCGCAACTGAGAGTTTCTGTTCTGATATTATCAGATTAGATTGTCCTAGCTCTTAGCGTGAGCTCGTGAGGCTCCGCCCTTTTCTCCTTCAGTGATTCTACTTGTTAACATCAGGTGTCTTCAATAATGCTCAATCATCACTCAATTAATCACTTAATAATCTCATTAACTTCAACACTCTTGAGTGTTCATTTAACACTCATATTTTAACACTATGACAGATTACCCTTCACGCTCCAGCTTCATCTCCACAATTGTTTCTATTCCTGTTTTGTGATTGAAACAGCCGGTACGTTCTGGACTGTCGCTGGAGAGCGTCATCACTCACGGGAGGCGACGGCCTATGCTGTGCTGGCACTTGTGAAAGACAAAGACTTTGAAAAAGCAGGAGAGGCAGTGCACTGGCTGGGCAGACAACAGGACCACAATGGTGGTTATGGCACCACACAGGTACTCTAACATCTCATCATTTCACTGTAGCTTGAGTTGACAATAGCAGTAGCTTGAGCTTACTGGGGGGGGGGGGGGATAAATAATTATGAAATAAATTATTTAATCCAAAACCTAAACAATAAATAGATTAAAATGTGTTTCTTTGAGTGCCTTGCGATTGCTTAGCAACGCGTCATATCTGAACGGACTGCAAAAAAGCGCGCTGCACCTGAAGTGACAGGGAAGTGGAGAGATGAGCGGGCCGCGATATTTTTTTTCAATGGCTAATTTCATTGCGGACAGTTCTGGTAAAACTGGCGATGACCAACTCGAAAATAGTGTAACATAAACGACTCTGGGTAAATGCGAATTAGCTCAAGGATATAGGGAATTTTGGAAATATTAATAATCATAACTCATGGTCATAATTCATAAGTCGCATGTACATTTACTTTATCAATTATCGAGATTACCTTGTTCTGTAACTGGTCTGGTCATCAGTCATTCGTCCAGCGAATAAATGTAAGATTATCACAGTTAAGAAGTGGTATTTACAAACTCCAAGAAAGTTTATCTTCTGGCCACGAACATCAAACTTTCTGAGTTTATTAATTAAAACTACTCAATGTAGTCTATAATATCGAGCTTGTAGCTTAATTAGATCTTTTAATTTCATTGACTTTATAAGGTGGGTTTTCAAACACAGAGACAGTGAAAAGTATAAATGGATTTTAATAAATGCAAAACTAGAGAGATTATATGAGCTACAAATATAAACGTACGTAAAAATGCAAACAATAAAAACAAACAAACATTTAACCAAACAAGAACATACGTGATCAGAATGAATGAAAGAAAGAAAGGAAGAAGGATATAGAGAGAAGGGAAAAGCTAGTAATTATTACATACAGAACCTAATTTCACAAGACACCGGGAATCAGCTTTAGACAGATAAATATACTTTCAAGTTTGGTCTCTGTTCGAGTGATGCTGAGGCAGGAAGCGTGGACGGTGTCCTGTTTCTGCTGCGTCTTCCGGTGTCGCGGGAAGCTTGAAAGGCTCACTGAATGTAACGTTTACCGGAAAATAAGATTCATCTCCCGTGAAGGAAGAGGCAAATATATATATCTTAGTTGCAAAAACGGCAGCTACGACTCGAACATGTGTTTGTTCGATAGAGAAGGCCGGAGCTTTCTTCAGATGTTCCTTGAAGACGGGGAGAAGAGGAGGAAGGGTGAGAGATCAGGGTAAGAGAGAGAGAAGAGAAAAGAGTTTATCCTCTTAAAGACATCTGTTTACGCCCTCTTTTTAGGACAACAGCGAATCGGATCTTCTGATCTGAAGTGGGAAAAAGTTTCTTTGTTTGTGAAGAAACGCCTACTTTGACTTTGTATTATGTGAGAGATATAATTCGTACTTTCTCTTTTGGCAAGATAATACCCATAAGCATACATTTCACTGTAATCTCATACATATATGCAATTCCGTGAGATCGCTACGATTAGAATGATATCTAAAAATGTACAGAATATGGGAATACAGGTATATGCATTTCAAATGTAGATTTCTGAGCATTTTCGGTATCAATTGATTACTACGATAGAACAAAGTCCAGAGTGTGTTTGTGCGTGCGTGCGTGCGTGCGTGTGTGTGTCTGTTGCATCCCGTGGTACGCGTACCACGTGAGGGGTTGGGGGTTTAATTGGAAACGCCAGTCTCAGAGACAAAGGTAGTATTGTATGCAAACACTGATCAGCCTTCGTTGATTTCATTAAGTCGTGGTAAACATTAACCAGCGATCTGCTTGCACCCTTGGAGACATGCTACCAGGCCACATTATTCAACGCTTTCTGAATACGAACATGTATATGCTCATATGTGTTTTAGCATGAGAGAAACAATCAGGATTCGCTAATTCAGACCATCTGGCCGGATGTCATTGTCATTGTTGCTGAGAGAGAGAGAGAGAGAGAGAGAGAGAGAGAGAGAGAGAGAGAGAGAGAGAGAGAGAGAGAGAGAGAGAGAGAGAGAGAGAGAGAGAGAGAGAGAGAGAGAGAGAGAGAGAGAGAGAGAGAGAGAGAGAGAGAGAGAGAGAGAGAGAGAGAGAGAGAGAGAGAGAGAGAGAGAGAGAGGGGGAGAGAGAGAGGGAGAGAGAGGGAGAGGTATGGATACCTCATAATACCTCATACATTAGGTATGGATATAGGGCTGGGCGATATATCGCACGATATTGTTATGCGCACGATATTGTTATGCGCGTCTCATCAGTAAAGCCGGTTCCCTTGATTAGTAGTAAATCGCCATCACCTGCTTTCAGATGGAGCGGTGTTAAATTAACACTCCTGGGGCTGGGAGTGTATATGAGTCCACACTCAAGAGTGTAAAGTGTTAAAATATGAGTGTTAAAATAACACTCAAGAGTGTTAAAGTTAATGAGATAATTAAGTGATTAATTAAGTGATTTTTGAGCATTATTGAAGACACCTGATGTTAACAAGCAGAATCACTGAAGGAGAAAATCACAAATTGTAAGTTACCATTATGGCAATGGGTGTTTGCTTTAGTTGGGCTCTTGGACCTTATATGTTTATTTCAATTTTTACTGTTGTTCGTCTGCTGTTATTGATTTATAACAGTTAAATGAACAAAGTAAAGTGTGATCTTATAGTGTTGGTTATGTTTTGACATAATCATGCTGTGATCTGAAAAAGGAAACTTATTGAGATAGTTTGGTTTAATTTGTTAGCAGCAGTTTTGTGATTCTTCAACCTACGATTATCAGTACTTTACTTATAATTCAAAATATTTAATAAACATTGTTCTGATCAAAAGACTTTCAAATTAATTAATTTAGAAACACAGACATCAATAATCAGCCTGTGAATCTCAACAATGGTGACAATAATAAAGCATGTTGCAGTGGCTGCCACCAATCACAACTCATTAATGTCTCCCATCATGCATTGCGGTATGAATAAATTATGATCTGAATTGTCTATGTAATTTACTTTTCCTAATTGAATATTCTGCTCGTCACCATTGTTGAGATGCATAGACTGAATCTTGACGTCTGTGTGTGCCTAAAAGAAAGATTTTTTTTTTTAAACAACTTTTAAAAAATCCTTTATGTTATATCAGAAATTCTGGATATTTATGCAGATTCACGGTTATGCTGTAACCAAATCGAAGTCAGAAATAAGGATCTTAATGAGTTCAGTGATCAAGTTCAAATGATGAATGTCATAATATAACCAACACCATCAGATCACATTTTTTCTTTGTTCATCTGGCAGTTATAACTCAGTCACAACAGCCAAACAAAATCTAAAGTTAATAATTTATGGGTCAAGAGCCCAACTAAAGCAAACAATAATCGCCATAACGGTGGCTTACAATTTGTGATTTTCTCCTTCAGTGATTCTGCTTGTTAACATCAGGTGTCTTCAATAATGTTCAATCATCACTAAATTAATCACTTAATTAGCTCATTAACTTAAACACTCTTGAGTGTTCATATACACTCCCAGGAGTGTTAATTTAACACTGGAGTTTTTGCTGTATACAAAGAGCCGTAGTTAACTGACAAGCTGAGCCATATCGCATTAATTATCGCTGGCGATACGTCCGCGATATTGATGTGATTTGGCTCAGCTTGTCAGTTAACTACGGCTCTTTGTAGTAAATGCCGCTCCATCTGAAAGCAGGTGATGGTGATTTACTACTAATCAAGGAACTGGCTTTACTGACGAGATGCGCATAACAATATCGCGATTTAAATCGCCCAGCCCTATATATACGACAACAGGCGATTCCGTGGCGCCAAATCCGTTGTGTGTTATTTGTGGTGAAAAACTGTAAGCTGGTTTTCGTTCATATTTGTGAAGCAGACCTTTTTAAATTTCGTTTTATTGTATCCTGGAATTTGTGTGCATTGTTTTGGATGCATATGTTTTTTATGGATGCTCAGGAAGAACAGCTTGTCTTGTGCACAGCTACAAATATAGTAATATCAATAAGCAGTTCATGCTCACATTAAAATAGTTTTGTTCTCATTGGTCTGATCTGGTATTTTTTGTTAAAGGTTAAAGCTTAATCTCTAATTTTATACTTTTAAAAATGATTGGCTGAAATCACTAAGTTATGTGTTTGCTATTGTACTCTGAAACTGTCTGACTGTTGAAACTGGCTCTTATTTTCATACAATTAGCCTTTGTTGTCACCTGTTGGTGAGTGAAAACACTAAGTTGCTGTTGAAGTGATTGTCTTTAGTGGTTCTGGAGAGATTTGACAGGTGAAATGGACTGGTATTTTCATACAATTTGCCATTACTGCCACCTGCTAGTGAGTGAGTGCTGTGTGAGTTGCTTTTGAAGTAGGGCTGCACGATATTGTTATGCGCATCTCCTCAGTAAAGCCGGTTCCTTGATTAGTAGTAAATCACCATCACCTGCTTTCAGATGGAGCGGCATTTACTACAAAGGGCCGTAGTTAACTGACAAGCTGAGCCATATCGCATTAATATCGCGGACGTATCGCCAGCGATAATTAATGCGATATGGCTCAGCTTCAGGGAAGTCGTTAGGCCTATTTTAGGGGGGGCTGAAGCTACCCCAAAATGTTCCTAAGCCCCCCTAAATGATAATAAGAACAACAATAACAATTCGATTTATCAATAACCGTATCCTCATTCATATTAGACGCAAGTCACGCAACAAATGATATATATCCAGCTACAAAAAAATAGCCACAAAGTCGATGATGCCAGTCATCACTGAACCACTGAACACTGTTGCCAGTAGTTTACTGTAAAATCTTGTTTTTTGGGTCACCATTTTGCTGAAGTAGAGTAGAGCCTGTGCTTCAGTCCAGGAGAAGATCTACAAACATTGATGATATGTTGCATGTTGCTTTATTTAACAGACAGTGACTATATAGTTGCTGGTCCAGTGGAAAGCTCAAAGTTTTGCTGTGGTTTCAAATGAAATAAGTTCACAGTAATACTTTGCTCACATTATTAATGCATTATAAATTTTAGTTAATAAATTAAATGACAGTTGGTCAATTTAAGGCAGTCTGCAAGTAAAATTAGTTAACTCAAGTTTTAGTGCATTTTTACAGTAACATACTGTAGATTACAGTAAAGAACTGTACAATTAACAGTAAATTACTGGCAACAGTGTTGCCAGTATTTTACTGTAAAAAAACCTGGTAAGGTCTAACAGATAGAGAAAAAACTGATGTTAAAAAGTCAAGGGTCAGCATCCCAACTAAAGCAAACACTGATCTCTATAATGGTGACTTCAAACCAAACATTTTAAATTAAACATCTCAATAAAAACTTCCGTAGATGTATGACAGAAATAAAGTCATACTGATTAATAATAAGTTGAGTTGAGTGAGTTGAGTGAACCGAACTCGAAAGGGAACAAACAAAACAAGGCCTACAAATTAATGAAATAACATTATACTGACAGGTAATATGTAATGGTATTAGATGATTTCTTAAAAAACACTTTCAATAAAAATTTGCATGTTTTTATGCATGTTTGGGGATGTCATTGCATTAACACCATTCTGACCAGTGTCGTGTTTTGAGTGCTTTGAAAGAGCAAATCATTTTACGAAGCAATTGATTCAAAGTTTCAAAAATCTTTTGGCGCTTTTCCACTACACAGTACCTCAGCTCGCCTCGACTCGACTCGACTCGGCTCTGTTTGGTTTTCCACTGTGAAAAAGTTGTACCTGTACCTGCTTCCAGGTACTTTTTTTCGTACCACCTCCGGCGAGGTTCTAAGCGGGCTGAGGCGAGCTGAGGCGAGCTGAGGCGATACTAAAATGTGACATGAATACACGGCAGACTGCTGATTGGTCAGAGAGAATTGTCACTATTCACTGCGTCATCATTGCACGCGCCAGACGGAGTATCCTGAATAAAAAACAGCAAAAACAAAAACAAAAACATCCAAAAACAGCATACACTCGATTTCCTCCATTGTCCTGTGTGTGTGGGTAGTGGGTGTGTCTCGCGTGTCTCGCGTAAAAGATTAAGTCACGGCAGTTTCCTGTGGCGTCGCTATGACGACCAGGTACTATTGTGGAGGTACTATCTGCAATGGAAAACGGAGCGAAAAGCGAGCCGAGCAGAGTCGAGTCGAGCTGATACTGGTAATGGAAAAGCGCCATTTGTTTCTCACATCATTACATTTTAGTCACAGTCCAGAGATGTCTTTGAATGCTGTTCTGCACTTTCCAGACGACCATCATGGTGTTCCAGGCCGTGGCAGCGTATCGCACGCAGGTGAAGGACCGACAAAACTTCAATCTGGAAGTGGAGCTGTCAGTGGCAGGAAGAAGCAAACCTGTCAAATGGACCATTAAAAGAGACAATGTGCATCTTAAACGGTCAGACAAGGTGAGGAGAAACTCATCAAGATTGTTCAAATGGTTCCTACTTAATTTTTCTATAGATTATTTGTTGTATTATGGGAGATTTTGTGTTTGTCATACATCATTTTTAATTGTCTATGTCAAATTAATTGTCTAAGTGTTGTGTTTGATCAATGAAACCTTCAGGTATCTCTACTATCATGGATTTGATTATTCTGATAATATCTGCGTTCACTCAACAGGTGGAGATCAACAAGGACTTCAGTGTGACGGCTAGAGGAACTGGAACAGCCACTCTCTCAGTGAGTGTTCATGAGCGTTTATACGGTCAACAGCAAGATTAAAGCGTTTGAACATCTAATCTGAGACGTGCTGCTCTTTTCAGGTTCTGACGCTGTACTACGCCAGACCTGTTGAGAAGAAGTCTGACTGTACACGCTTTGATCTGACTGTTAAAATGGAAAAAGCTCCTGAAAGTAAGACTGACTGAGTTCAGAGCCTTTCCGTAGCACTTTTCACACTGTGCTTAACCCCGGGTTATCTTCACTCTAAACCCTGTGTTTAACCCCAGGTATACCTCTATAGAGCACATGTGTCAAACTCAAGGCCCGCGGGCCTAATCCGGCCCGCCACATTATTTTATATGGCCCGCGAGAGCATATGGATTTTTTTAAAATTAGGGATGCAACGAAATTTAGGCTGCCGAAAATTTTCGGCCGAAAATAACATTTTCGTTTTTTGGCAGAAAGATACTAAAAAGCCGGCGCCCCTCCGTGTTCGGCGATGGTTTGACTCTGGCTCAGCGTGTTAAATGACTTTGCGTGCGAGTCCGCTTCCGAAGATGCATAACTTATAAGCGCGTTCTGCTGTGTGTGCGCGCTGTGCTCTCCGCTCCGTGTTCACAGCGCGTTCTGCAAGCAACCTCCGTGTGTGTGTGTTTGTGTTGCGAGCTCTGCTCACGCTCACCGGAAAGGCAAAGTCCGCAAAAAAAAAAAAACGTGCCGACATGAAATTTCTCTGGCATTGTTTCTTACTGTGCTGTAAGTAACATGGTGGGTATAGCCGTGCTGGGAAACACTGATAAAATTACACGAATCACACGATCCTCTCTTTCTCCCTGCTCTGCTCATGCTCTGATAAAAAAATAGCTTTGTAGGACTATACTTTATTTTGACAATTGGTCAAAAAATAAATCTGTTAAATCTGATTCTGCTGCATAGAACTGATTGAATAATAATATATTGATATTTTATATTATTTTAATATAATAATATATTTATTTAAATATATTAAATATATTACATAGCCTAATATTTAATATAATATGTACCAGTATTATTCACCATTTGTATCACTCCGCTTGTCTGTGTTTGCGCCACTTGCATCATTAAGCCAGTAGGTGGCGACAAGTGACTGTCTTTATGAGTGAACAATTTAACTTTAAACTGATTAGTGCCAAAAACATTAACTCAGGAAAGAAACAAGTTGCTGAAACCAATCTTTAATGGTAATATAAATTGCTCATTTGCCTCTGGACACAAAAAGATTGCACTGGTTTTTGATTGAAATGTAACATCTATGCAAAATAATCCTTGAAAGATTTCTCATTTAAGGCCATTTCTGTTTGGAATATGTGATTGTGTATTGTCAACAATAAGCAGAAACATTCTGCATTTCCATTTTGAAGTGTGGATCATTCATTGCAACATTTATCCTCATTCTCATGTTTAAGAATCTTATCTTGACAAATAATTTATGCTACTTCCCACTGACATGCTTTTAAAGCTATTGTTATCCAAATTTTTTGGCCTTTAAACACCTTAAAATGCACATATGTAGGTCAGAGAAATCCAAATTTTCTCGGGGGAGCATGTCCCCGAACCCCCCTAACTACCTCACATTTGAATATGCATGACTGTGTGGTAATGTGTGCTGGTGTGGCTACAGTGCCAGGGCTGAATTTTTGAGGCAGTTTGCCCCTGCATATATAATACATTATTCTCTGTATCAAATTATTTGACCCAGCCCCTGATGTTTCGGGCTCATCCCCTGATGTTTTTAAAACCTAGAAACACCCCTGCAAATGCATATACACTATTTGTAACTTAAATAAGTAATAATCAAATAAACAGACAATATATTAACATTTTAAAAGTCTTACAGTTACAACCGGCCCTTTGAGGGCAGCCATAATGCTGAAGTGGCCCTCAGTGAAAATGAGTTTGACACCCCTGCTATAGAGGATTGTTTGACACTTGTAACTACAATTACTTCAGATGTGTGGTTAGCACTGCTTTTTACACAAGTTATGAAACCTCATGCTTTTGCAGTGCTAACCCCACATTGCAGTGACAAACTTTTTGTCTTTATACAAAATACACTTGCTGTAAAAAAAGGCCAAATTCTGACAATATCATACCATTTTCCATTAAAACAGTAATATACCGTATAAAACAAAAATAGCCTACAGGAATATACTGTGAATTAACAGCGCTCAAAATCGACACTCAGAGGCTGTTTTCACAATCACACCCTATACCCTCATTCACTGTTCCCTACATTAGTTCACTAATATAGTCCCCTTGAATGAAAAGAAGTGAGTGAATTGAGACACTGATGAACACCTGATAAGCAGAATCACTGAAGGACAGAGAAACAAGAACAGAAAAAAGAGAAACACAAAAACTACAACTGACTTCCAGCAACACTGAGTGTGAAACCAGTTTACAAACCAGTTTAACATTATTTATTTCATACATGTACAAAAGTTCATGTACAAAAGCAGCAAAGGAAAAGCTAATGTTTTAGCATCAGCAACCCAACTAAAGCAGGCACTGATCTCTATAATGGTAACTTCAAACCAAACATTTTCAATTAAACATCTTAATAACAACTTCTGTAGATGTATGACAGAAATAAAGTCATACTGGTTAACAGAGGTGGAAAGTCCAGGGGTCAGAAAGTAAAAGTCCTGCCATATATTTATTCCACCCATGAACTCACACAGCAAAAACTCCAGTTTTAAATGAACTCTCCTGGGAGTTTATTTGGCTCCAGACTCAAGAGTGTTAAAGTTAATGAGATAATTTAGTGATTGATTGAGTGATGATTGAGCATTATTGAAGACACCTGATGTTAACAAGCAGAATCACTGAAGGAGAAAATCTCTTTTTTTAAGCTGCCATTATGGTGATCAGTGTTGGCTTTAGTTGGGCTCTTGAACCTTAAACTAATATCGTTAGATTTTGTTTGGCTGTTCTATCAGTGTTATAACTCTCAGATGAACGAAGAGAAAAGCTGATCAGGTCATTTTGGTTGTGTTTCAACATAATCATCTTTTGACTTGAATCACAAAGCTCATTCAGAGAGTTAGGTTTACCTTGCTGATTACAGCAGTCTATGATTCTACAGTATACTCTTATCAATATAATCAGCATTTTCAAAATAATCCAAAAGATTTCTTTAAAGTTGTCCTGATCAAAACACTTTGAAAAAATTTTTTTTTTTTTTTTTTTGGACACACTGACACCAAGAATCAGCCTGTGATTCTCAACAATGGTGACAATAATAAAGCATGTTGCAGTGCATTCTGGGTACCACCAATCAAAACTCATTCATGGCTCCCATCATGCATTGCGGTATGAATAAATTATGATCTGAATTGTCTTACTAATTTCCTTTCCCTAACTGAATATTCTTTTTGTCACCATTGTTGAGATTCATACACTGATTCTTGATGTCTGTGTGCGCCTTAAAGAAAGATTTTTTTAATTTTTTTATATCAGAACAACTTTTAAGAAATCATTTGGATTATAATGACAAATCTGCATATTATTCTGTAGAATCACTGTGATGCTGTTATGACCAATATACATTTAAGTCAGAGATTAGACTCTAAATGAGTTCAGTGATTCAGGTTAAATGATGATTATGTTAAAATATAACCAACACCTGTTCACCTTTTCTTTTTGTTCATCTGGCTGTTATAACACAGATACAGCAGCCAAACAAAATCTAAAGTTAAACATTTAAAGGTCAACTGCCCAACTAAATCAAACACCGATATCCATAATGGTAACTAAAATTGTGATTTTTCTCCTTCAGTGATTCTGCTTGTTAACATCAGGTGTCTTCAATAATGGTCAATCATCACTCAATCAATCACTTAATTATCTCATTAACTTTAACACTCTTGAGTCTGGAGCCAAATAAACTCCCAGGAGAGTTCATTTAAAACTGGAGTTTTTGCTGTGTGAGTTCATGGGTGGAATAAATATATGGCAGGACTTTTACTTTCTGACCCCTGGACTTTCCACCTCTGCTGGTTAATAATAAGTGTAATAATGTGTAATGGCTGGAAGTCAGTTGTAGTTCTTGTGTTTCTCTATTTTCTGTTCTAACAGCAGGTGTTCATCACTAATGCTCAACAATCACTTACATATTCTCTTAATTATCTCACTGCAACACCATCTCAATGTTACTTTTTACTCTTTTGTAGTGTGGATTTTCCTGTGGGGTTGAAAGGGTTAACAGTGTAAGATAAAAAAGTCACCCCCACAAAATGTATTTTAGAGTAATAAACTGTAGTTATAAAACAGGTGTATACTGGCAACACTGTTGCCGGTTAGCCTGGGAAAACCCAGACAACTTCTGGCAAATTCAGATTTGCTCAAGAAGTAGTCTGGCAAAGAGCTCATTCAAACCCATTTCCATGGCCGAGAAATCGAGGCACCAATCAGAAACGTTGAGGCGGGCTTTACACAATGACGATCGCTCTGATTGGTTTTGCGCCCAGAGGCATTTGAGCAACGTCCGTTCAACTTTTAAATGCATTATTATATTCAAATTGTTAACACATGAGGACAGTCTCCATGAAAGACCCACTGGCGGATGAAATTAAATTAGATTTAATAGAGGATTTTAACTGTGACACAATGATTGACAGGGCAGTTTAAGTGACAGGATGCACGCGACAGATCCATCCGATAAAGATGACGAAGTAGTATGTCCCAAAGCTTGCCTACTTTTTTGCTACACATTCAAAAGTAAATACCTTTTCTTCACAAAGAGAGTACATACTTTTATGGTGTAGTGTAACTTAGGCGAATTGGGACGCAGCATATGGCTTTACACGATGATGATCGCTCTGATTGAGCGACGTCCGTTGGTAACGCCCCTTTGGAAATGATTTGTCTATGGAGCTTTGCCAGACCATAGTTGGCTAACGATGCTTTCGGGAAGCGCACCCCAGGCTAGTTGCCGGTAGTTTACTGTAAAATTTATTTTTTGGGTCACCATTGTGCTGAAGAGTAGAGCCTGTGCTTCAGTCCAGGAGAAGATCTTCAAACATTGATGATATGCTGCATGTTGCTTTATTTAACAGGCGGTGACTGTGTAGTTGCTGAGCCAGTGGAAATTTCTTTATTTACAAAAGTTTTGTTGTGGTTTCAAATGAAATAAGTTCACAGTAATACTTTGCTCACGTTATTAATGCATTATACATTTTAGTTAATACATTTAAATGACAGTTGGTCAATTTAAGGCAGTCGGTTTCTGCAAGTGAAATTAGTTAACTCGAGTTTTAGTGCATTTTTACAGTAACACTGTAGATTACAGTAAAGAACTGTACAATTAACAGTAAATTACTGGCAACAGTGTTGCCAGTATTTTACTGTAAAAAAAACTGGTAAGGTCTAACAGTGTAGCCTGAAAAGTCCATTCAGAAAAAAAAATGTAGTATAGTTGGCAATATACAAAATGAAGTCACATTATGCATTTGTTAAATCAATGACACAGCAAATATGCAAATAAGAATGTAACCCAGTGTTTATAAATTTAGGCTACAGTGTGAAACGCCAGCGAATGAATACCCAGGATTAATTGTTAACCCCAGGAAAATTATGAGCAGTGTGAAACATGAAACAAGATAACCGAGGATTCTGTTTACTCAGGGTTTTGAATGACCCAGGGTTAACTAGTGTGAAAAAAAGTGTGAAAAGCTTTATTTGTTTTTCATTTATGTTTTTCAATTTAATATTTATGTTCCCTTTAGAAGGGGAAGACCTGACCTGAACTAAAACCATCAAATACTTTTTTTTCCCTTTAGCAAAAAAAGGAGCCATTGAAAGTTTCAACTTCATTATGGATTTCTTGTATGTGAACAAATACCCTCATTTATTTTTATGTCAAGAAACCATTTTATTTGTAATTAATCAACATGTGCTCATTTAGGCTGTTTTCACACTTGGTTTGTTTTCTTAAGTTCGATCCCACCCCACATTTTCCCACAGTTGCTGTCCCAGTCAACACGTTGATGTCACAGTGATCTCTCCATATGATCACAATGTGAGTTCACAGTGAGCTACTCACTGTGTGCTCATATTATGGCCACAATGTGAGTCACCCCAGCCAGAAATGTTATTGGACATGGACTCCAACATCGCTCAGATGTCAAATTTTGGTTTAAAATGAGAATTGGGATGACGTCTAAACATCTGATGTCAGGCTCCAACTTCATTAAACAACTCCACAAACAGCATTACCAGCTTCACTTATTACTAACCAGACTTTATTTCTGTCATATGTGTGGAAAAGACTTTATTGAGATTAACAGAGGTTTAGATGTTGATGATTTATTGAAATTGAGTTTAGTTTGTTTGCTATAGTTGGCAGTTCTAATGTTTTTCTCTGGCTGCTGTAACTGTTTGTTATGACAAAAACAGTAAGAGAAGATATGATCAAATGATGTCAGCTACTTGATGATGACAAGTGACAACAACGACATAATCATTATGTAATGCATTGATCAGCTTCTAGATAATCATGTGTGTTATTAATGTCAAAAATTAATAAAAAAAAAAAAAATTGAATTTGTGTTTCACTGAGACATATTCAAACCTCAAGAATCAGCGTGTGAATCTCAATAATGGTGACATGCTTCATGCCGCAATGCATTCTGGGAGCCACTGATAAGGTTTGTATAATGCACCCAGAATGCATTGCAGCATGTCACCATTATTGAGATTCACGCGCTGATTCTTGAGGTTTGGGTTTATCTCAATGAAGAAGTTTAAAACAATGTATACAGACTTAGTTTTTAATATTAAATACTACAAATTTTCAGGCCACTACATTATTGATAATATCTTTATTGTCAACAAGTAGCCAACATACTTGATCACATATCCTCTTGCTATAACAAACTTATATAGCAGCCAGTGAAAAACTAAAATCAAATAGTCAAGGCCAAAGAGTCCAACTAAAGGCGAATAGCGAATAACAACCCCGACAGGCTGAACGGGACAGTCTTGAATCAGCCTGAAGGGGTTGTTATTCGCTATAACAACCGCCTCGCTATACATTATCCCGCTTATTACATGGCTACCTACAAAATAAATAAATAATTTGACACAAAATATTGATTTAAAAAGGAGTTTATTGATTTAAAAACGATTGTATTGCTTTCGCTAAAGAAAATAGTCCGTTCCGCGTCCATAGCAACGCTCTGTTTTTCATGGCAACGGTCTGTTATACTTCGCAGCTGTCTGTTATCAAGAAATAACAGACCGCATTCTACATTGGAATTCAGCCAAGCCATATATATAAACAACAATATTGGAGATCTGACGGGTTCAAACCAAAAGCTCTTGTGTGAAAGCAGCCTTAAACGCAGCCTGAGTAGGCCTACTAAACCTGTTAATAAAATCTGCTCTTTATCTCCATCTTTACAGCTACAAAAGTGATAAAACCGATGCCACTATGACTATTCTGGACATTGGCATACCGACGGGATTTGATGTTGAAGAAAATGATCTTAAAGAGGTATTATATTGATAAACTGATGCAGTGATGCCTCACTTTGGTATTTAGAAGAGGAAACCACACATCTGCAGATAGGCCATAAAACATGTTGCTCATCATGTGATGCATTGAGCTGTTTTTCTCATTTTCTTGCCCTCAGTTGTCCACGGGGAAGGAGAGATACATTCAGAAATATGAAAAGAATAAAGTGCTGTCAGAGCGAGGATCCCTCATCCTCTACTTAGATAAGGTATTTCAGCAGACTGTGTTGCCTGATGATGTCAAAAACAAATTTGTTTTCTTTTTATCATAAAACCATGTACCAGATCACAGTATAGAGTGCAACGTCGGCTTCCAGAAGTAAAAACTAAATTTTAACAATAACTTTTAATAAACCTTTAAGGCAAGGCAAGTTTATTTATATAGCACATTTCATACACTATGGCAATTCAAAGTGCTTCACATAGAGAGGAATAAAAATAATCACAAAATAAAAGCAAGGGAAATTCAAACAGTTATTCATAAACTTTACATAGAAAGGAATTATAATAAGCACACTACAGCAATTCATAGAGCTTTGCATTGAAAATAGACTAAAAGCAGGGGAAATTAAAACAGTTATAAAAGGAATTAAAAGATATAAATTATACAGTTATAAAATTAATTAAAATAGTAAAAAGATGATACATAGAATAAACTTCTCATCTGGCAAAACACCGTTGTATCTTATTTTGACTCTGAGATTTCCCCATGATGGTCAGTATTCTTCTGTGGATTTTCATTTATAACTCTAGACATCTCTAGAGAGATACATTTTCACCTCAATTGAAAAAGGTGAGCACAAATTTGGTCATCAGGACCATCGGGGTTTCCCCCACTACTACAGTACCGTGGATTATCTGAGCCCATCAGATTAGTGTAATCTGTACCAATCCAGACCAGTAATCTGTACTAGTCACCACAGTGTCTAGTGTTACCACAGTAGGGTTAACGACTCTTACGAAACAAAAATATACGGGAATATATTGCAAAATATAATGCAATATATTATTTCGCATTTAGGAGTCGGGACATGACGGAATTGTCACTTGCACAATCGGGCCAGTATTGCATCGTAACTAAAGTTGATCATTTTCACTTCTTTGAGTCTTATCAGTTTAAACATTCAAGCTGAGAGAGTTTACGGCTTCGGGAGGGGTGGACGTGCGCGTGTCATCCAGAACACAAAACAAAATAAGAGTGTTCTTGCAAAACAACATGGCAAAATAATCGAAATTCAAGTAAGTGCACAGCCCTAATCTACGTCATACATCGTCAAGTGTTACTCTTTTGGCGTAAGTCGACTTGCGTACGGCCGTCTGCCGGAAGCTAGTTATTTCAGTCGATAAAGTTTTAAATATGGATATTTTTCTTACACAAATGCTTCACTTTAGAAGGCCTTTATTAACCCCCAGAGCTGTGTGGAGCACTTTTATGATGGATGCGCTTTGATGGACTTCCAAAAAAATATTCCCATTCACTGCCATTATAATGCTTGGAAGAGCCAGGACATATTTTAATAGAACTCTGATTGTATTTGTCTGAAAGAAGAATGTCATATACACCTAGGATGACTTCAGAGTGAGTAAATCATAGGCTATTTTTCATTTTTGAGTAAACTATCTCTTTAAATTTTTAAATATATTTGCATATTTTGCAATAAATGTAAAATATATTAAAATATATGTTTGTCCAATTTTCAAATCAAAGTTGTTATTAATGAATGTTTGATTCACCTTGTAGCTTGTTGGCTTGGTTCATGGCTTATAACGCTTTAACAAATACTTTTTAAAAAAAATGTATGAGAGAAATGAATGAAAGAAATACTTCTGGAACCTAGTGCACTCATTTATTGATTTTTTTTATTTTATTCTGATTGGTTGACAGATGTTTCAAAATGCTCATTAACTGTAAGGCAATATCATTCCATGTACACAGCAAAAACTCCAGTGTTAAATTAACTCTCCTGGGAGTTTATATGACTCCACACTCAATAGTGTTAAAGTTAATGAGTTAATTAAGTGATTCATTGAGTGATGATTGACCATTATTGAAGACACCTGATGTTAACAAGCAGAATCATTGAAGGAGAAAATCTATTTTTAAGTCACCATTATGGTGATCAGTGTTTGCTTTAGTTGGGCTCTTGTCTTGACCCTTAAACTATTAACATTAGATTAAGTTTGGCTTTTGCAAATGAGTTGTAATTACCAGATGAATAAAGAGAAATGAAATCAGGTGGTGTTGGTTATGTTGTGACATAATCATCATTTGACCTGAATCACAAAAGTCATTTAGAGAGTTAGGCTTACTTTGTTGATTACAACAGTCCTATGATTCTGAAGCAGATGATTTTCAGCATTTTCAATATAATCCAAAATATTTATTAATGGGGTGGTATAATGCCCTTTTCACAAGATGTAAAATAAGTATTTGATGTCCCCAGAGTGTGTAAGTGAAGTTTTAGCTCAAAATACCCCACAGATATTTTTATATAGCATGTTTTATAAATAAATAAAAAATAAAAAATAAAAAAAAATTAAATAAATAAATAAATAAAATAAAAATAAATGTTAAAATTGTCACTTTTTGAGAGTGAGCCAAAACGCACCGTTCAATCAATAATCATCCTGAATGAATCTCAACAATGGTGACAATAATAAAGCATGTTGCAATGCATTCTGGGTCCCACAAATCAAAACTCATTCATGGCTCCCATCATCCACTGCGGTATGAATAAATTATGATCTGAATTGTCTTAGTAATTTCCTTTCCCTAACTGAATATTCTGTTTGTCACCATTGTTGAGATTCATACACTGATTCTTGATGTCTGTGTGTGTTTACAAGAAAGATTTTGTTTTATCAGAACAACTTTTATGAAATCTTTAGAATTATTTTGAAAATTCTTAATCTAATGCTGTAGTATCACAGTGATGCTGTAATCAACAATATATTATTATTATACATTATACATTACTTTAACACTGCTTCAGTGTTCATTTAACACTCTTGAGTGTGGAGTCAAATAAACTCCCAGGAGAGTTAATTTAACAATGGAGTTTTTGCTGTGTAACTGGATATTCACCTGATTGTACATTACAGACTGCATATTAGAATTTTGCAGAAATTTATGCAAAAGAAAATGTGCTAATTGAATTTGTAGAGTGAGCCGCTGACTATACAATTTACATGCATTTTATTTTCTGCTATCCAAAACAGAATACTGTTACAACATTGTTAAATGACTGCAAGAAAGAAACACCAACCACAATTCATAAGAAACATAATAATTAAGCATTTTGACTGCAATTTTTTTATATTTGGTTCTTACTTATTATTATTTGTCGCCTGTGCAAATTTTAATGTGGTCAGTTTCACATTTAATATCATATACATTTTTTTTTTTTTCATTTTTTTTTTTTTTTTGCTTATCAGGTTTCTCATAAAGAGACAGAAAGAATTGCCTTCAGAATTAACAAGATGTTTAATGTGGGTCTGCTTCAACCTGTTCCAGTCACAATATATGAATATTACTCTCCAGGTAAGATATTAAAGGCCACCTATTATGCAAAATTCACTTTTACATGGCGTTTAAAAATAAATGTGTGTTGGTAGTGTACACAACCGCCCTATAATGATAAAAATCCACCCAGTGCTTTTCTTTAAATCCCCATAAATCATAAGCACAGTCTCAGAACAAGCCGGTCTCAGATTCGGGGCAATGTGACATCACTTTGCACAGGCTCTTCCCGTGACTGTTGATGGACACTGCAGTTTTAGCGTAGACCCGTCCTGCACAGCAAAATCCCCAGTGTTAAATTAACACTCTCAGTGTTTATATGAGTCCACACTCAGGGTGTTATAAGTATACGGAGCCCCTAAAGGGACGTGGTGGTGGAAAAAATTTTAGGTTGGGAGATTTTTTTTTTTTTAAATCTTTTGCGTTCCCTCGCAAAACTTTTGCGTTCCCCTGAGAAACTTTGCGTTCCCACGCAAAACTTTTGCGTTCCCTCGCAAAGTTATTTGCGTTCCCACGCAAAACTTTTGCGTTCCCTCGCAAAGATATTTGCGTTCCCACGCAAAACCTGTTTTGAGCTCGGACAGACCCTTCCTGTTTAATGTCCCGCTGGCAGTGTTTCAGAGCTCCGTACGTTAATGGAGCGTTTCATAGTGTTTGAACTTGGACTCAAATATAAAGAAATGCGGTCAGTGCTTATAAGAAGTTCAGTGAAGTTGGCAATATTCACATAGGCTATTCGAACTTCCCTATTCTTGAGCTAAACGTTGTTAAAACACAAACAACACCTATTTACAATCACAGTAACCTAGACAACGAGCTACAACCTAATTCTCATCAAAACAAGCTTTATAATATAGGCTAAATTGATCTCTATGAGCAGGCGGCTGAGAGGGACCGTCTGCAAAATGCAATATAACCCAAAAACGACTACAGCATCAACTCACAGTCAAATAGTCATTAACTTCAATGTTACAAACTGTAGTGCCACCCAATTCAGTTTACACATCAATGGTGACCCACTGGTCATACTACACTACTTTTGCACATTTTATATTATGAAAAAATTCAATAACTTCACTGTAACACACCAAATTTAGTTCACACATGACACATCACTGCTCTAATGTTGCAACAGTTAGTTATGGAAGTAATTGCACATAAAAATAAGTAGGCCTATTCTTTACACAAATTATATTGGTACTGTAGGCTACGCAGCTTTTGCATTATATTTGCTTACTGAATTTGATGGCATTACACTGTATGTAAGCCTACACTTCACACAGTGTGAAGTTATTTAATATTTATTTCTAAAAAGGGTGAAGTTATTGCTTTTATTTCATAATAAATAATCATAAAAATTATGCATTTTTTATCAAACTAAGTAATGTAGTATAACCAGCAGGAGAGCAGTGATGTGTGAACTGAATTTGGTGACAATTCTGCACATTTTATATTATTAAACATATTCAATAGCTTCACTGTGACACACTGTACTGACAGTCCTAAAGTGTGTCACAGTGAAGCACAGTGAAGCTCTTGAATATGTTTAATAATAGGCTATAAAATGTGCAGAAGGGTTTTGAGATTTGCACTTTACAGACGGCCCCTTATTTGGACTTCTCTCTCATTCGTCTGGTTAGAGAAATTAATATTAGCCTATAAAGCTTGTCTTGATGAGAATTGGGTTGTAGCTTGTTGTCTAGGTTACTGTGATTGTAAATAGGTGTTGTTTGTGTTTTAACAACGTTTAGCTCAAGAATAGGGAAGTTCGAATAGCCTATGTGAATATTGCCAACTTCACTGAACTTCTTATAAGCACTGACCGCATTTCTTTATATTTGAGTCCAAGTTCAAACACTATGAAACGCTCCATTAACGTACGGAGCTCTGAAACACTGCCAGCGGGACATTACAACAGGAAGTGTCTGTCCGAGCTCAAAACAGGTTTTGCGTGGGAACGCAAATAACTTTGCGAGGGAACGCAAAAGTTTTGCGTGGGAACGCAAAAGATTTAAAAAAAATAAAAAATCTCCCATCCTAAAAAAAATTCCACCACCACGTCCCTTTAGGGGCTCCGTATAAGTAACACTGAAGCAGTGTTAAAGTTAATGAGATAATTAAGTGATCAATTGGGTGATGATTGACCATTATTGAAGACACCTGATGTTAACAAGCAGAATCACTAGAAAATCGTAATTGGTATGTTACCATTATGGTGGTCAGTGTGTGTTTTAGTTGGGCTCTTGACCCTTAAATCTTTATCTTGAGATTTTTTTTGGCTGCTGTATCTGAGTTATAACAGCCAGATGAACAAAGAGAAAAGGCGATATGATGGTGTTAATTGTGTTTTAAAATAATCATTATTTCACAATCATTTAACCTGAATCACTGAACTCATATAGAGTCCAATTTCTGAGGTAGGTTTACTTTATTAATTATAGCAGCTCTGTCCTTGAAAAGCATTACATTTTTAACTTTTGGATTATTTCAATGTAATCCAAATAATTTCGTAAAAGTTGTTCACATACAAAAACTGTTTTTGTTGTTGTTGTTTTGTTTTTAAACTGTGTGCATGATGGGAGCCATGAATGAGTTTTGATTGCTGGCACCCAGAATGCACTGCAACATGCTTTATTAGTGTCACCATTGGTGAGATTCACAGGCTGATTCTTGATGTCTGTGTGTCCAAATAAAATACTTTTGATCAGAACAACTTTTAAGAAATCATTTTGTTTATATTGAAAATGCTGAAAATAGTATACTGTAGAATCACAGGCTGCTGTAATCAACAAGGCAAACCTAATTCTCTAAATGAGTTTTGTGATTCAGGCCAAATTATGATTTTGTCAAAACATAACCAACACCACCTGATCAACTTTTCTCTTTGTACATCTGATAGCTATAACTCAGATACAACAGCCAAACACAATCTAAAGTTATTAGTTTAAGGGTCAAGAGCCCAACTAAAGCCAACACTGATCACCATAATGGCAACTTAAAAAAATAGATTTTCTCCTTTGGTGATTCTGCTTGTTAACATCAGGTGTCTTCAATAATGATCAATCATCACTCAATCAATCACTAAATTATCTCATTAACTTTAACACTCTTGAGTCTGGAGCCAAATAAACTCCCAGGAGAGTTCATTTAACACTGGAGTTTTTGCTGTGTGAGTTCATGGTTGGAATAAACATATGGCAGGACTTTTACTTTCTGACCCCTGGACTTTCCACCTCTGTTTGTTCCTTATGATAGTTGTTTGTTTTTTGATTTTATGTAAAGGAAAGGTAAAACCAATTTTTTTATGATCTATTCATCTGCCACAATAATGTCTTCAAATCCTCTCTCTCTCTCTCTCTCTCTCTCTCTATTAATAACAAAAATAGAGTTTGAGGGTTTTTTGTTTGCTTTTGTAAATGTATATGCCCCGAATAATGGGTCAGAAAGGGTGAGTTTTTTTATGAAACTGAATGAATCTCTTAAGAAAATTGATGATGGTGTGTGTATTATTGTAGGGGGAGACTGGAACTGTACAACAGATTTCACTGTTGATAGAAATGGTGAAGAACCTCATAATCAATCTAGTTTAGTACTATCCAAAATAATGGAAAAAAGAGGTTTGGTAGATATATGGAGAGTAAGGAATGGAATGGAAAGACAGTACACATGGGTTAAAGTGACTGACAATATTGTGTGTGGGGCTAGATTGGACCGGTTTTATCTTGGAAAAATATGGAACAACAGAATAATGAATGTTTTTCATTCACCAAATGCCTTTTCAGATCATCATATGGTTGGTTTAGATCTTAACATGAAAGAATTGTCAAGACGTACATATTATTGGCATTTTAATGTTAAACTGTTACAAGATGTTTTGTTTTGTGAAAGATTTACAATGTTTTGGAATGAGTGGAAAATGAAAAAGAGTTTTTTTGAGAATATTAGCCAGTGGTGGGAAGTGGGAAAAGCCCAAATAAGAGTTTTTTGTCAGAATTATACCTTGCATTCTTCATCTCAAATTAAAGTAGCAGTACAAAGACTGGAAAGAGACATTGTGCAGTTAGAAAAAGAAATGATGGATAATCCTGGAACTGTGCAGAAAGACTTTTTGGAAAAGAAGAGAATGGAACTTGGATCTTTTTTACAGGAACGGACTAAGGGAGCACTGATTAGAGCAAGGTTTTGCTCGATTAAAGATATGGATGCTCCTAGTTCTTATTTTTTTTTAACCTGGAAAAGAAAAATGTTCAACAGAAACAGATGTATCATCTTCGTCGCGCAAATGGAACTATAACCTCTGATCCGGTGGAAATCAGAAAAATGGCAGTGAATTTTTATGCGTCATTATATAGTAAAGAATCATGTGATTCTAAAAGTACTGAGGAATTACTGTTTGATTTACCAAAGTTACCAGATGGACATAAGAAATTGCTGGATAATGAAATTACTTTTAAGGAACTCACAGAGGCAATGCAGCAACTGTCTTCAGGTCGGTCTCCAGGAATAGACGGATTGCCAGTTGAATTTTATAA
The DNA here is from genome assembly GCF_963993115.1 of Abramis brama. Classification (NCBI taxonomy): domain Eukaryota; kingdom Metazoa; phylum Chordata; class Actinopteri; order Cypriniformes; family Leuciscidae; genus Abramis; species Abramis brama. The sequence continues at coordinate 21,630,187 of NC_139964.1, read as the reverse complement.
GCAATTTTGGAATCTAGTTGGAGTGGATTTGTATGAAGTATTTTTAAATTGTTTTAAAGAAAAATCACTCCCGTTAAGTTGTCGACGTGCAGTCCTCTCACTGCTACCAAAAAAAGGGGATTTATGTTTATTGAAAAATTGGAGGCCAGTGTCCCTACTATGTCTGGATTATAAGATACTGTCAAAATGTCTGGCTAATAGAATTAAGCATTGTTTAGAGTTTCTGATTGATAAAGATCAAACATATTGTGTTCCAGAGAGATCTATTATAGACAATATATTTGTGTTACGAGATTTAGTTGACTTTAGCCACCTTAATAATAGTGATCTTGGAATTGTATCATTAGACCAAGAAAAGGCATTTGACAGGGTGGATCATGGGTATCTGTTTAATGTTTTAAAACATTTTGGTTTTGGTGAAACTTTTTTATCATATGTAAAATTGTTGTACTCCGATGTGTTTATCATGGTAAAGGCTGGTGGGGGTCTTAGTGCTCCAGTACCTCTTGGTAGAGGGATCAGACAAGGCTGTCCATTGTCTGGGCAGCTGTATAGCCTAATGATTGAACCTCTCTTACATAGACTAAAAACAAATTTACAAGGTGTGTTATTTCAAAATGGAAGTGAAAGTGTTAAATTAGTTTTGTCTGCTTATGCAGATGATATTACGGTGTTTATCACAAGGCAAGAGGATATTAGAAGTTTAAATGAGAATATTAAGCTTTATGAAAAAGCGTCCACTGCCAAAGTAAATTGGGAGAAAAGTGAGGGATATATTATGGGTCAGTGGGACGAGGTAGGATATCCACAACTTCCAGGTGGCTTGAGATGGGGAAGGGAAGGTTTAAAAGTGTTGGGAGTTTTTATAGGCAATAGACAATATCAAATTAAGAATTGGGAGGGTATGCTGGATAAGGTGTCTGCCCGATTGTCTAAGTGGGAATGGCTATTACCACAGTTGTCTTATAGAGGAAGAGTTCTGGTCGCAAATAACCTGGCAGCGTCTACACTATGGCACAGGTGTGTAGTCATGGATCCACCTGAGGACATTATATGTGAAATTCAGAGGAAATTGGTCAATTTTTTCTGGAGTGGCGAGCACTGGGTCCGAGCATCAGTGATCTTTTTGCCAGTTTGCGAAGGAGGACATGGCCTGGTGGACGTTAAGAGTCGTATCCACGCGTTCAGATTACAAGCAGCAAAAAGATTTCTTTATCAAAAAGACTTGTTATGGACTCCTACAGCATGTGCCATCTTGCAGAGGGCAGGTGGGCTTGGTCTTGATAAACACCTGTTTTTAATGAAACTGGAGGATATGAATTTGTCTGAAATTACTCCTTTTTATCGGACAATGTTGCACGTGTGGAGAAATGTTTTAAAGGTGGACAGAGATAGGAGCAGTTCTATTCACTGGGCTCCTGAGGAACCATTGTTTTTTAACAACATGATCCAGACAAGACTTTTGTCCTCCGTGAGTGTGCGAGCATGTCTGCTCAGGAATGGTATCGTGAAGCTGGGTCATCTAATGGATAAAGATGGATGGAAATCTGTCGAAAATATTAAGGAAGTGACTGGTTTACGATCACAGAGACTTGTTTCAAAAATGATGGAGGAAATTTCTCTGGCAGTACAAAGAACTTATGGAGAAAGTATAGCAACAGGACAAATGTCAAATCAGAATGACATGAAAGTTTTTCCAAGGATCAAGATTTCGTTACTAATGTGTGATGAGAATGAAGGGGAGGTTGCCGATTCTATCTTGAATTTACAGACACCTCAACTGGAGTATCTGGATTGTGCTTCGAAGAAGGCACTTTACCACACAGCAGTTAAGGTGAATCACCAGAGGTCACTGAAGAGACAAAAAGCTTCCAGATGGCTAGAGTTGTTGGGACCAGACTTCCTTGTTAGAGACAGGTGGAGGACCCTGTACAAACTCCCTGTAGAAAAGCGAACTGGTGATCTGCAGTGGAGGATCATACACGGGGCGATAGCTACGGACAGGCATGTGGCACACCTGAACCCAGCAGTGGGGGGGCAGTGTAGATTTTGTGGTGAGGGTGAAGATCTAGAGCATCTGTTTTTAAAATGCAATAGATTAAACGATTTGTTTGAATTACTTGCAATTTGGTTTCAGGGGTTTGCAGAAGAATTTTCAGATAAAATATTTATAGGAGGGTTGAAGTATAGATTTTTATTAAGAAGGAGAGTATGTTTATTGAATTATCTAATAGGGACAGCAAAATTGGCCATATGGATAACAAGAAAGAACAAGGGCCTAGAGTTGGCAGCAACAAATTCTAGAGTAATGTGTATGAGTCTGGTGGCAGCAAGATTGAGAATGGAGTTTACATATTACAGTCTCACAAATAATGTACCTGCTTTTTGTGAAATCTGGTGTATCAATGAGGTTCTATGTGTTGTACATGATGATCAATTGGTCTTAGGTTTTAAAAAAAAAAAAAAAAATTATTTATTTTTTTGAATATTACAATTTATTATTATTATTATATTATTATTATTGTGAATGAGATATGAATGATGTCTAAATAAAAGTTGTTTAATCCTCTCTCTCTCTCTCTCTCTCTCTCTCTCTTTTTTTCTCTCTCTCTCTCTCTCTCTCTCTCAGATGCACGCTGTATGAAGTTCTACCACCCTGAAAGGGTAGATGGCGCTATATACAGACTGTGTAAGGGAGACATGTGCATTTGTGCAGAAGGTATAATCACACACAAATAGTAATATAAAGTGACCATATCCTTAACTTTTGTAGTATTTGATTTGGTTACCTTCCGTCTACTTGTAATTTTAAACATTGTTATGTTTTTCTTTATTCTTGTATGTAAACGATGAAAAAACTCTTTATTTATGTGTGTGTGTGATTACAAGTATGCATTAATAACTTCTCTGAACGCAGAAAGCTGCACTTTCCAGAAGAAAAACAATGTTGATGAAAATGCTCGTATGAATAAATCGTGTGAAGCTGGCATGGATTATGGTAGGTTATTTAATTGTCATGACTGTTATACTTTCATACTTTCACTTTCACCCCTCATGTTGTTGTAAACCTACATGATCCGGTTGTTTTTCAGTGGAACTCAAAAGGAATTGTTTTCCACGCTGCTCTTTTTATAGTGAACAACTGCAAAGGGTCAGTTCACCCAAAAATGCAAATTCTGTCATTAATTACTCTCAACTATCATGTTGTTCCAAACACATAAGACTTGTTCATCTTCAGAACACAAATGAAAATATTTGTAATAAAGTCTGAGAGATTCCTGTCCATCCATTGACAGCTACGTGTAGCACATTAGCTCAAGAGGAAAATATGTATAATTAATTATAACAAATCACCTAGTTCCGTCATTAAACACTAGATGGCGCAGGCTAATAGATCTTTAATTAATTTGGTAGCAATCACATCATCTACATAGCGCAGCTGATTGGTTGCTGTTGCATCAGTAGCCAATAAGCTGTGGCTCAACATTTAAACAAATACCGGTTGTGTTGCTGTTACCAGTCTAGAGTCCGCTTTCAGAAACCCTCCACCCTCCCCAGCTCCACCTGTATAGATCTACTATGAGGGTTAATTCATGTATGTTACATGTGCAGCAGCAGCATTATGCCTTACAGGCTCACAGGAATGTCTGTGAGTGTATTGGCTGTAGAAAGTTTCGTAGCAGATCTATTCCATCAATCTCTATTACCATACCAATCTCCTGAGAGTTATCCATGACAGAATTATACAAATATTTTGATTAGTTAACTGACTGTAGCAGAATTAATATTACAATTATTTAATCAGTTTGACCATCGTACAGACAGCATAATCAGTTATCAATTCTGGGAAATAGATGATCTTCCTTGCCAAGAAACGATAACTTTTCCCTATTGTATACAGTACTAAGAGGGTAATATCATGTAGCAAAATTCTATTATTTGATTATTTGATACCAGGCAAGACAGGAATTTGAAGACATTAAAACAGTGATACATAACGCAAGAGAAAAGACTATATATAGTCTGGACAGTTTGATTGTGGGTAAAAATTTGTCAATGTCCATATCTGTGTGCATTGCAAGTTTGTCTCTAGTCTCTGGGCCAAATGTCTGGTGATGGGGGATGCGGAGAGCTACACAGCAAAATCCCCAGAGTTAAATTAACTCTGTTCAGAGAACATTTGGTCCCTCTCTACAGAGAGTTAAAATAACTCTGAATCAGAGTTAAAGTTAATGAGATACTTAAGTGATTAATTAAGTGATGATTGGGCATTAATGATGAACACCTGCTGTTAACAAGTTCTCAGCAGAGGAGGATTAAACAACTCCATAAACAGCATTACCAGCTTTATTTATTACTAACCAGATTTACTTTATTTCTGTCATACGTTTACAGAAGTTCGTATTGAGAATTAACAGAGGTTTAGATGTTGACGATTTATTGAAAATGTATGATCACCATTATCGTGATGAGTGTTTCCTTTAGTTGGGCAGTTTGACTCTAGCTTTTTTTTTTTTTTTGAGTGTTTGTGGTTTTTGTAACAGCTTTTACCAAAACATGTAATTTGTTGCAAAGAATGCCAGATGCAAAGATCTTCAGGTGATCTAGTTTTTAACAATAAAAAGTAGAATGATGCACTTATATCATCACTGTCCAAAAGTGGTCATTTGATGTTAATAGATTATATTCACTAACAATACTCTCTTGCCACAGATCGGACGTTTTGAATTTTTTAAATACATAATAGGGGATTTTTTTTTCTAAGACACAGACATCAAGAATCAGCATATGAATCTCAACAATGGTGACATGTTTCATGCCGCAATGCATCCTGGGAGCCATGAGTTTTATACTATTGTGGCTCCCAGCATGCATTGCAGCATGAAGCATGTCACCATTGTTGAGATTCATATGCTGATTCTTGATGTCTGTGTCTTAGAAAAAAAAAAATCCCCTATTATGTATTTAAAAAATTCAAAATGTCCAATCTGTGGCAAGAGAGTATTGTTAGTGAATATAATCTATTAACATCAAATGACCACTTTTGGACAGTAATGATATAAGCACATTTTTTTACTATCTGCTGTTAAAAACTAGATCACCTGATCATCTTTGTTTTTGGCTTTCTTTGTAACAAATTACATGTTTTGGTAAAAGCTGTTACAAAAACCACAAACTTGCAAGAAGAGTCAAACTGCCCAACTGAAGGAAACACTCATCACTATAATGGTGATCATACATTTTCAATAAATCATCAACATCTAAACCTCTGTTAATTCTCAATAAGACCTTCTGTAGACGTCTGACAGAAATAAAGTCAGTCTGGGGTGCGTTTCCCGAAAGCATTGTTGGCCAACTATGGTCGCAAGTTCCGTCGTTACCAATAGAGTTCAATGGACATTGTGATGAACTTGCGACCATAGTTGGCCAACGATGCTTTCGAGAAACGCACCCCTGGTTAGTAATAAGTGAAGCTGGTAATGCTGTTTATGGAGTTGTTTAATCCTCCTCTGCTGAGAACTTGTTAACAGCAGGTGTTCATCATTAATGCCCAATCATCACTTAATTAATCACTTAAGTATCTCATTAACTTTAACTCTGATTCAGAGTTATTTTAACTCTCTTTAGAGAGGGACCAAATGTTCTCTGAACAGAGTTAATTTAACTCTGGGGATTTTGCTGTGTAGGGTCACTCAGGGGAGCAAGGGTGATAACGGCCTTTGAGGGGAACTTGTTTTGCCACTCTTTGGGGTCGGTGATTTAGTTTAAACAAAGGGGAAAGGGGGAATGCTTTTTATGATGAACACTTTGATCACGTCCATTCGTTACATACACAACTACTACCACTTTGACGCTTCAAACAGTTCTTAAAAACATAGTAAAATGAACCCATAGGAATTGAGCTGTGGGTAAACGTGAAACGTGTTGTGTAAAACACGAGAAATAACCTCATTGGTTCTCGCATGTCAAGCGAACATGCTTGAGATTTCTGTTTACCACAACTGATGTGTGTGTTGATTGATGTTTATATGTGAATAAAAGCCTAACTCAGATCTTTTCAGCATATAAAGTGATTGAGTCTCTTCAGAAAATTTGGATTAAACCGCTCATTCAATATGGATTAGTTTTACAATCTATTTATGAGTTTTAAGCATCAAGTGGTAGTTGTGTAGCCTGTCAAAAGAGGGACAGAAAGCTCTCAGATTTAATCAAATATATCTTAATTTTTCTTCCGAAGATGAACGAAAGTCTTACGGGTTTGTACCGACATGAGGGTGAGTAAGTAATGACAGAATGTTTTGCAAAAAAAAGTCAGCACACTGTTGCTCATAAACCAGTTAACCAAAAAAGATGTGATGTGTTCACTTTTCATAGTGATAATTTCTGTTAAGCTCCAAAAATGGCAAACTTTGTGAGAGCAACAGACCCAAATTTCACTTTTAAATCACTGTAAATATATTAAATATTCCCTTCAAGTGAGTTGTTAACTCAAGAACTATCGGAGCCAATTCATACAGTGAGCGGTCTGACCACATGGAGTTTTTCTTTTTCAAATGGGAAATATCTTTTTGTTGTCAGAAGTCAGAGGTCTGGAACAACATGATGTAAATGATGACAATGTTCCTATTTGAGTGAACTATTAATTTAACCCCTGTGTAAATTAATAAAAAAAAAAAAAAGATTTCTGCCACTGAAATCCAATCTAATCAGTTATTATGCCAGTAACAATATTACACTTATGTTTGACAGTTTATAAAGTGACAGTGGATAAGATGGATCTGGCACATGACTCTGACATCTATCACCTGAAGGTGGAGCAGGTGCTGAAAGAAGGTACGGTTCAATCTTCTATCCATGCTACTCCACAGATCATGAAATGCATTTGAAATCTGTATGATTTCAGTTAAATGCAGTTTGTCCTTTATTCAGCATGAGGCTAATGTTGAATTGCAGTGAAAGTGTGTCCTAAACACTGTTCTGTCTTGTAGGCACTGATGATGATGTTGAGGGGAGAGTCAGACAATTTTTGGCTCGTCCCAGTTGCAGAGAACATTTGGGATTGGTAGAAGGCAAGTCGTACCTCATCATGGGAAAATCCGAAGACCTGCCAAGGCTCGGAGGAACGTAAGTGTCCACTCTGTGTCTGTAAATTACAGGATTTGCCTGAGCTTTATGTATTTAAAGTCTGCAGAATGTTGTTCATGGCTCAGTGTTGGGACAGTTGTATAATGCATTTTATATAACCTAGAATAGACTTGAACGAAGTAAGATTTCAGTAAACTTGAATAAATAAAGACATACAATTATCTCTTTCCCCTCCAGGTTTTATTTATTTATTTATTTTTTAAGTTGGCTGTTCCCTCAAGCATTTTTGATAATTTTCACAAACATTTCATGCCCCCAGAATATTTTGTTGAATGAATATCTGAACATGCAATAAATTGGCAAAAGCCAATTTTATTCTAGTTGTATGCATTCTTTATCAACACTTGTGTGTTGGTAAGTTTAATAAAAAAAAAAAAAAAGTAAAATTTTGAGCAAAAAGCTGAGAAAATCTTGTTTTTGTCAGATTGGATTCAGAACGATGATCAAAACACAGATGGAGTAGATCGAGTCCATCAACACCCCTAAAGCTTTACAGTCGTTTCCTCTTTATGGGTCGACATTTCATTCGGTAACATTAGCAAGTTTTGAATAATATGCTGTTTAATGTTGATGATCACGTTATTTAACATATGATTACATATGATATCGCTTCTTCTCCTGTGTTTTGATCAGGAGATTGTCTACTCTGAAATATCTTGTCAGTGGCGGGGAAAGAGTTAAAAATAAAATGACTTGAATTCAAATCTCCTGTGATGAACATGGGTTTAAGTTATTTTGATTATTTTTGTGGGGTTTAAAGTAAAAAATGGTATATATGGTATTACTCTTTCCCTGCCATTGATGGAATTTTCCAGCAATCCATGTTTTCACTGTTATATGGTAGGGGGCGCTATTATGCATCTGAAAGAGTACAGAATCTTCCGATCAAAACACAGGCAAAGAAGAAAGAAAAACAAGCAATAGAAGTATTACTTACGCACGTGTAAGCTAACGTGATCATAAACATTACATAGCATATAAATCAAAACTGCCTAGCATTTCCGAATGAAATGTCGACCCAGTACGAGCTGTAGGACTGTGAAAGCATTAGGAGTTTTGATGATTATTAGGGGCATTAGGGGTCTAATTATTAGGCTGTAAAAAAATAAATATTGACATAAGTGAACACTAATATTTATTTAAAGACAAAAAAGCTTTTTTGTTTTAAAATGTATGATAGGGTTGGGCGGTATTAGGGTAATATCGGATACCGCGGGATCTTAAAATAGCACCGGTATCAGTTTCAATACCATCATTACCGGCACTTATATAGCCTACAATATATATAATTTATTTATTGCCTAAAAAATGCTTATGTGTGGTTGCAGTTTGGCAATATTTCTGGTTCCAACCGAATGAGAAGGGAGAGGCGGTAAATACTGACGAGGCAATTTGTAAACTGTGCCATAAAAAGGTGACCGCGAGAGATGTAAACACCTCTAACCTAATGTCGCATCTCCGAAACAACCACCCACTCACTGCTGCCAGGATGCATTTTGTTCTCGAGTTCATTAAGCGCATTAAGTTTTGTATTTGTTAAAATATTATAATGTTTCATAACAATAAAGGACAGCATTCACAGAGATGGCGATCGTCAATGTCTTTAAACGAAACAATTCAAAACGAAAAAAAAAAGGCCACTCTGATTATTTAATCCATGATGTGCATTTCTCTCTAGGCGCGTTCATACAGAAATGCGATCATCAATTTCAGTAAACGAAACCATACAAAACGAAAAGAAATATAGTCTGATTAATCAATGATGTGCATTTCTCTCCATATGGGGCGCGTTCACTACAGAGATGGCGATTGTCAACTTCCATCTTTGCAGAAAAGTTTTATTAATAAAAATCAATGGTCGGCCGGACTCAGACACAACGTGCACGGCTTGATTTTTATTTTTTTGCCCAATCTGGCATTCAGTTTCTGAACGGTGTAGGCACAAGCCAACAGTTTGGTGACGCCGTCTGAGCCCATTATGTCATAATTTTTAATTAGTCACGGTAATACCGTATACCCCGGTAAAAAAGGGAGGAGGTTTGACGGTATCAAAATTTGAATACCGTCCAAGCCTAATGTATGACAAACTTCACGTAAGCATTATGCAGGAGGCAATTATTTTTGACAAGAAAATCATAAACCTGAGAAGACTCCATTAGACACACATAACACATATTTTGACCTGTTATTAAAATACATGTTTTGGTTCAGGTGAAACTGAGTGTGTATTAAATGTTTTTCAAAAATGTATAAAAACCAACACAAATACAAAGATTGTTAAAATAATTCTCCTTTTTATCACCTTGGACATCCTTATTGTTCATTGGCCCTTACATAAATGTATAGAGTGTAGTAGCTAAGTCAGTAATTTTGTCTGTTTTGTCTTCACTTGTCTGTTGTATTAGTCTGCAGTACGTCTTTGGAGAGCACACCTGGGTTGAATACTGGCCAACGAGACAGGAAAGCCAAACTCGAGAATACAGGGAGCGGTACATCGGCATCTCTATCCTCCAGGATAGCCTCCTCAATCAAGGATGTGCTTCATAATGTTGATTAAATGTTCAAAATGTTGATTACAGGATATTTTAAACATCCTCTCTTGCATACTCTCAATAAATCTTAAATAATATTGTTGGAGCTATAATACTCCAAAAAATGGTCTAAAAAATGGTGACTTGAATTCATTTTAGAATCCTGACTAACTAATACTTTGCAAGAATATTCTGATAATGTTTTCCAATCTGAATCACAAATCCAACATTATAATTTGTTTTGTGTGATATTTTTAAATCTGTATCTCATTTTAATAATCATAAGAAACTTTAAAGGAGAATTTCTGGATATCTGAATAGGCTAAACATTATTTGAAAGAAAAATAAATAAATGTGTTCAGATGATTATTTCTGGCATTTGCTTTCTGACAGGAGTTGATGTGGATGATGAAAGATATGGAAGAGGTATTGGGATAAATTACTTTCTAGAACATTCAAAAAGCAAAACCTCAAGAGGCCTGATGTGGAGCATCTCAAGTCTGGAAGCTTGTAGAAGAGGAATCTAACATCACACAGACAGGAAACTGATATATTCTATTGATTATTTTTCAATTAATAAACTGAATTAATGTTTTTTTTGGCACGCATCACCACCAACAATGCTAAATCAAGACAGAATTTCATTTATAGTGATAATTGGTCATTTTGAATGGATAAATGAGGCATTTTGGCAAGATTTAAAAAAAATGACTGTTCATCTTATTGGTCCAAGACATGGGAGATTTGTCGCACTTGAACTTTGACTGGATTCGAGGAGTTTATGTGGTTGTAATAAAAATTGTAACAAACACTTCCCTTGCGGGTCAATTTGACTCCCATAGGAATGAATGGGAAATGGGATTTTTTTTATTGGTCAAAAAACAGAATGCAGAATGCACATATATGAAGTTTACAATGCAGAACATGGTTTTATTTTTTGTGTGTGTATATATATTGAGCAGATTATTAAATGACAATATATGTATGACATACATGAAGAATATCACAACCTTTAATCAAATTTGAAGCTAAAATTTGAAAATAATATAATAATTATAAATCAAACAGCTTATCCATAAATCTTGTGGAATTAACACAAGACATTAGCCTGACCACTTTGCAATGATAACATTATCCCATTTATTTTTTTAGCGCGCCAGGCTACTGCTCACATGTCATGGAACAAACGTAGTTGTTTTTGTTAATCCTGTCATCCCGGCATTTCTCCCCTTGAGTTTTAGGTTTCGGGAAGGGAAAAAAATTCCACCCCCCTGCCCAAACTTTTAGGATGCCGGGTATCAGATTTGCACAATCCATACGCTTCGGCATGTTTCCCTCGCTCGAAAGCTTGCCAGACCTCCCGTGCCTAGTTACGGTTGATAAGCCACGATTGGCTTGTGGCAGTTTTTGGGCGTAGCTTAGCGAAGGGTCAATTCACAGTAAGGAGCACCTACCAAGGGACGAGATCTCAAGTCCTCCATGAAGGATGTATATCGGAGGCATTTGAGGTCTCACCCTTTCTTTTTCTCCTTTGCATAGACTGGGTGATGGAAGTAACAACCAACAATAGACGAACCCGCATACAGTGGAGCTTGACCGAGCAGCTAGAAGATCTCGATTTCACTGATGATCTGGCACTACTGGCTCACACACACCAACAGATGCAGGAAAAATCTGGAAAACTGGAGGAAACAGCTGCTCTGCTCGGTCTCAAAATAAACTCATCAAAAACTAAAGTATTGCGTATCAACAGCAAGAACAATACACACATAACCATGGAGCAAAATGCACTAGAGGATGTAAACAGCTTCACATACCTAGGTAACCACACTGTAAAAAATAAAATCTTAAAAAAATGGTCAATGACTGTCAGCTACGGCTGCCAAACAAAAACCGTAAAAATAAAGTAAAATATCCTAATTTAAACGAAGTGCAAAAAACTTTTACAGAAATTTTCCTTAAATGTTTTACAGAAAAACACTGTTATTTTACAACTATTTCCTGAATTATTACTATCAAACACCTTCATTGTAAAAAAATCCCATAAAAAAAGTCAAATGACTGTCAGCAATGGCTGCCATACAAAAACCGTGGTGACACACAAAACGCACCATACAGAAACACTTTAAACCCCAACAGAACATTAAACACTACCAGATCTCTCAGGATCTCAGCATCTTCACTTATTACAATCCAGACTTTATTTCTTTCATACTAACATTCTTATTGAGAATTAACAGAGGTTTAGAAGTTGAAGCTTTATTGAAAAGAATAAAGTTTGATGTCACCATGATGGAGATCAGTGTTTGCTTTAGTTGGGCTCTTGACCTTTTAGTTTTTAACTTGAATTTTTCTTTGGCTGCTTTAACTGTCTGTCTCTGATGCATATTTGTTATGGTGGGAATCCGAGAGAAACTCAGATCAGATAATGCTGGTCACTTTTTAGTGATAATAGACACCATGTAGTGTCCTGTTTCATTTATACCATCTGAAGTGTAATATCTGATTAAGTTGTTAAATATGTAAGGAATAATTGACGACAGGCTGTTGAATTATTATAAAAATAATGCACTCCCGAGGTGGTAATGCGGTCACGACGCGAAGCGTCCTTATACCTCGATACCCTCGCGAAGTGTCCTTAAGCGTCCTTATACCTTATACCTCGCGAAGCGTCCTTATACCTCGGGTGTGCATTATTTTTCTAATAATTCAACGGCCTGAAGTCAATTATTCCGCTTATACTACAGTTACCACACCTCGAAACATTGTTCAGATTATGTATTTCAAGACGTTTGTAAAGTTTTTGTCATTAAAACGCTCTTGTATGTAGGACTAATTTCTTACGCATCTAATCCCACGCCTCCCTTGCTAATTCCAAAACGTCAGTTTAGAGTTAGTAACGGAGGTTTGAGCCACTGATAGCAGACTAATGCTGGAGACACACAACTAGCTGACACATTCTCTGACTGTTTTCATCGACTGCAGCAGATTTTAAACACCGACTCTGAACACAGACTGAACGCGCTGAACACGCGTTTGGACATGATCGGTCATAAGTAGCCTATCAAATTACATTCATAACCGGCCTTAAGTGTGTCCCCGGCTTAATGCAGTTATTAATGCAGTTATTAGAGAGAGATGATGCAATAATGAGACAGAAAAGCATGTGCGTCATTAATATTATTTATTTATTAATTCAATTCGTTTTAATTAATTCGTTCATTTTTTTTCTATTATTGACAGATGACTGTAGACTAGCCAAATAAATGAAACACAAAGCCCTTTTAACAAGTAGGCCTATCAATAATTATTTATTTGTTAAATTATCTGCAAAAATCCGTGCTGCAGGACTATCCATTTATTTAGCCTATATTCAGTTTAATTTTCTATTGATTATATAGGACTATATACTTTATCTATTAAAATTAAATTGCATGTTTCCATTGATTGTGAAGCTAGACATTGAAAATTGCAGATCAAGCGCATGGGGCTAAATGTTTTTTCTTGTTATGAATTGTATCCTATTTTCCGTTATTACAGTTGACTACGCGAAGTGATATGGAACTGTAATGCGGTCAAGACCTGCCTGGAACTGCTTTAGCCGTGCGTCTCCCTGAAAATAATGCACACCTTAGAACGTTTGTCAACCAATCAGATTCAACCATTCAACGGCCCTGTAGTATAAAAGTTGTTAATTTTGGATGATAAAACTGCTATAGATGATCCTGCAGTGCTGTGATACTCAGATTTTATGAAGTCATTATACAGAAAATGATCCGTGCTGAATTCGTCTGGTCTGACTCAGTTCATCATTGATTGGGAGAGAACAGTTCAAACTAGGGCTGGGCGATATATATAGTAGGGCTGGGCGATTTAAATCGCGATATTGTTATGCGCATCTTATCAGTAAAGCCGGTTCCTTGATTAGTAGTAAATCGCCATCACCTGCTTTCAGATGGAGCGGCATTTAGGGCTGATGAGATAATTAAGTGATTAATTTAGTGATGATTGAGCATTATTGAAGACACCTGATGTTAACAAGCAGAATCACTGAAGGAGAAAATCACAAATTGTAAGTTACCAGGCTTAGGTGATGGGTGTTTGCTTTAGTTGGGCTATTGACCCTTATATGTTTAATTTAATATTTACTGTTGTTTGTCTGCTGTTATTGATTTATAACAGTTAAATGAACAAAGTAAAATGTTATCTTATAGTGTTAGTTATGTTTTGACATAATCATGCTGTGATCTGAAAAAGGAAACTTATTGAGATAGTTTGGTTTAACTTGTTAGCAGCAGTTTTGTGATTTTTTTTTACGATTATCAGTACTTTACTTATAATTCAAAATATTTAATAAACATTGTTCTGATCAAAAGACATTTGGATAAATTCATTTAAAACACAGACATCAATAATCAGCCTGTGAATCTCAAAAATGGTGACAATAATAAAACATGTTACAGCTGCTGCCACCAATCACAACTCAATAATGGCTCCCATCATGCATTGCGGTATGAATAAATTATGATCTGAATTGTCTTTGTAATTTACTTTTCCTAATTTAATATTCTGCTTTTAAGAAACTTTTAAGAAATCCTTTATATTATATCAAAAATTCTGGCCATTTATGCAGATTCACAGTTATGCTGTAACCAACAACATAAATCGAAGTCAGAAAGAAGGATTTTAATGAGTTCAGTGATCAAGTTAAAATAATGATTGTCATAATATAACCAACACCATCAGATCACTTTTTTTTTCTTTGTTCATCTGGCAGTTATAACTCAGATACCTCAGACAAACAAAATCTAAAGTTAATAACATATGGGTCAAGAGTCCAACTAAAGTAACCATTGATCGTCATAATTTGACGATCAATGGTTTGACGATCAAACCATTGATCGCTTACAATTTGAGATTTTCTCCTTCAGTGATTCTGCTTGTTAACATCAGGTGTCTTCAATAATGTTCAATCATCACCAAATTAATCACTTAATTATCTCATTAACTTAAACACTCTTGAGTGTGGACTCATACACTCCCAGGAGTGTTAATTTAACACTGGAGTTTTTGCTGTATACAAAGAGCCGTAGTTAACTGACAAGCTGAGCCATATCACATTAAATATCGCTGGCGATACGTCCGCGATATTAATGCGATATGGCTCAGCTTGTCAGTTAACTACGGCTCTTTGTAGTAAATGCCGCTCCATCTGAAAGCAGGTGATGGCGATTTACTACTAATCAAGGAACCGGCTTTACTAACGAGATGCGCATAACAATATCGTGCGATATATCGCCCAGCCCTAGTATGTATGTGTTGGTTTTAAACCTAAATCAAACATTTTATCAAGCATTTGTTGTTTCTTAAAACTTTTCTCACAAAACCCATAGCCCAATCAGAACAAATATAGACTGAAAGTCTTAATAATTCACAAGATTTAACAAGTTGTCAAATTCGTACGATACTCGTACATATTTGTATACTCGTACACAATCCTGCAGCTTTTACTCCTAGTGCTGTCATTGGCTACTGCCTCAATTCCTGTACATATTTATCGCGATATTTGTAAATCAGTTGCGCCACTTCTTGGAAAGTTGTCGGATGTCACACACACTGTCAGAAAGTTTATATTAATTGCAAATTGGTCCCCGTCTGTTTATGTTCCAGTGATACATGATGTCTCTCCACACCTCATAACCTACCTCTGTTTGCAAGAGTGGAAAAGCTTATCTGACATGTCACATGACATCAGATACTCGATTATTTTGTCATAATCAGATCAGTTACACTGCTGATAACTGTCCCGTTTGCATGTAAATCATTTTCATGATTATTGCTTGCTATTAAAGACATACTTTTATTCATAGAAATGCCCACATTTCAGTGAACTTAATACATAAAAATGCTTTTAACATTTAATTATGCAACACTCTTCACAGAAAAATATCCCACAGTTATGGATAAACTCACAACGTCATCAAGTGCTGTGCTGGGCACATTGGGCAACAAGTGTCCTCCAACGTATTCAATCCATGGCCAAGTTCTTCACATCTTCCCATGGGACACTGACAGTCTTCAGGTCTTCGTGAAACATCTGTCTCCATGTCTTCCTTGGTCTTCCCTGTCTCCTGCATCCTCCTGGCAGTGTCCACTTCATCACTGTGTTTGGGTGGTGTTGTTTGGGCATGTGTAGGATGTGTCCAGCGAGGTGCACCCTTTGCTCTGTCACAGTTTCTGAAAGTCTTCATGTGGAGTCCCACTCCTCCTCAGGATCTCTTTGATATGCAGAACCAATATTGAAAATAGTGATTTATCTTTTTCCATATTGTTAAAGCATTTTGTTTTCTCTTTTCAGCTTCATAAACTGTACTTGATGTCTGCCTAATGCCTTTTTCAAAAAAGGGTCAGTGCTCAACAGGTGTTTTGCTAAAGGACATATTCATTGCATAGTTACAATAAAAGTGACCAATAATCACAAGGATATAGAATGAAAGTTGAGAATGTACAATGTTGTGCTTATGTTTTTGCCTATTTGTTCTTTAAAGCGAAGAAACAAATGTATGTTCACATAACAAAGTTGAATCTCATCTCTTGGTTTGTAAATATATAACTTCATCATAGCAATTTTTTAACGTTAATGTATGTGTCACTATAATAGATTGCTCCTGTATCTGGAAATTTTTAATTAACTGATTTTTATACTGTTGTGCAGTAGTTTTGGCACTACATTTGTCTTTAAACAGTTTGACATTAAATATTGGAATAAGCTTTCAAAATGGTGTCCATTCATTGTGCTTTTGCTACATTTATTTGAATATAACTGATATACCTTTAATATACTGTACATACAATGTACATGTTAGAAGCACTTTAGTACATGTAATTATTTTTAATTAAAATACTGCAAAACTACCCCTGCTGTAGGACATTGCTTAGAAAAAAGTTTCCCTTTCAAATGTATTTATGCTTCAGTCTAAGCAAATTTGTGTCATTGATCATGTGAACTCGTTTTTGGATGGTAACCACACAAAGGAGTCTTTTGTTTTTAAATATGAGTTTTATAATTTAATTAGAAGGAATGCATGTTTAACAGCCTAAATATAAAATATTTAAGGTATCTATCCATGCAGGCGGAACCAGAAGAGAGCTGTCATCATTTACCATAAATGGGCATGTAAGTGTGACGCATCTGTTCAGCTGGGTTTGTATTGGCTGTGACTTTATCGCAGAACTCGCTGTGATTGGACAATCGTTTAACCCATATAAAACGGCGGTTCATGTTACAAAGTATGTTTTGGTGTTATTATTACGTTAGTTATACATTAAGCTAACTATAAAGTGCCTTTATGTTGTGAGAAATTACTCCTTTACCGAGATCCTAACCCTAACCCTAAGCATGTCTGCACATTTCAATGAACTACAATACAATGCTTCCTGTTCCACTGATAGAATGACAGAGATATGTGGGTAATGTAGTTTAAAACGTTTAGTAATAAAACAATAAATGTTAAATAAATAATATATTTAATGGACAACTGGATATCTAAATTTGTTTATTGTGCAAACCTTTATGACATATATGAGGGACAGGCTGAAATTTGATATTTTACTGTGAGCACTATAAAAATAACCTTTATGCCAGCTTTCCATATATGTCTGAAAACTGTGGCCAATATTATTTATTAAACATAGTATAAGCAGTTGTCCAGCCAATTTTCTCTTTGATACACTAACCGGACTTTGAGTTACAGCCATTTGAAATGTGCATTTGTTTGCTCTTCTGGGGGCCATTGCTGGGGCCCTGGGGGTGGAAGGACAGTATAATCTACACAGATCTACACATACTATTACTATTACACAAGGATAATGCACCATTCAGTAAAACAACAAAAAAACAGTGCCAACATTTCCTTTTCACCGCCTCTTGCTGCTTATATTCCTGACATCAGTGATATATAGAGTATACTATATAGAGTATACTAGAATGATCAACATGGATCATCTTCAGTTAAGCTTTAAGTATTTATAGCAAGATAGCCCACTGCAGCCTTGTTATTCACATAGCTTCCTTTTATTTCACTGCAAACTGGCATACATGCATGTATGTGCAACTTTTGTTGCATTGTTGTCCCAAATATCATTAACCCTTGTGTGGTGTTCATTATTACAGTGTGTGGTCATTGAAAATGTGTTCTGATATATTTCTCACAGAAAATGAGCCAAGGCCAATGAGTCTCAGTTTGAAAAAAGAATTAATTGTATCATTTTTCTTTTGATAAAAAATGAAAAAGGGTCCAACAGACCCGAACACCATACAAGGGTTAACCAGATCTAAATTTTTATGTCCCAAGTAAAAGAATCATGGTCATTAATTATATGTAATTATTTATAAGTTATTAATTATATGTAGTTATTTTAAAAAAATAAGAAATTAAAATTTCTCAAATAAAAATTTATATTTACTGTACCAAACACCACTTTCAATACACAATAGTCACTATACTTTATTAAACAACACTTTATTGGAGAACAAAGCATAAAGTTGATAAAGTAGCATAAAGACAAATGAGATTCAAGATAAATAAAAATGTGTCTTCAAAAATACATTAACATCATATGAATCCATTCACAGCTGCTGAAGCCACAAAACGAGTGCCAGATAATCATATTCAGTCACCTACAGAAAACAGATTTGATATTGTGTTGGAAAATAATGATTCATTATCACAGCTAAACTGGTTTCTTGCTCTTCCCTGTATGTCTCTATCGTGTTCTTCTTCCTTGTCTAAATAGTTTGTTCAGTTGAAGAACAGAAGATGTGATCACTGATGTGGTGTAGCTTTTTCTCAACCAGAAGAAGAAGTCTCAATATCCCATTGTCAGGCGTTCTCCAGTCCTGGTCTGAAAGTAAAACAAAAAACAGAAACCATTCAAATAAAGTTGTTTAATGGACAGTCGGGTCAGCTTATGTTCTGCGTTATTTAAAGCAGTGATGGTTTACTCTGGCCCTCAGCGTCCACTGTCCTGCACATTTAGCTCCAACCTCAAACCCTCCTGCCTATTGTCTAGAAGTAAACCTGAAGACTTTGGTTAAAATTTTCAGATGTGCTTGATTAGGGTTGGAGGTTAACTCTTAACTAACCTCAAAAAGTAGAATGCAAAGGGCCAGAGTTGCCTGTTCCTTACAGAAATTTACAAAGCAGCAGTCAGTACATTATATAATATACACATTGAAGTATTATATATATATATATATATATATATATATATATATATATAATATTGCAGCACATAATATAAGCTAAGTACTGAACAAAAACAGTTTTACCCATATCAACAGCAACATATTTTAAAAGATTTTTAAGAAAGGCATGGTCTCTTTTGAGCCTTTGCCAGTGATGCTTGATTTCTTTCCAGACAACATACTCTTCTGTCAATTGTTTCAAGAGCTTCACTTGGTCAAAAACCAAGTGATAACCTGTACAATGTAAAATTGTCAACATCAAAATTATGTACAACATATTGCAGCCTTGTTTCAATACAATACATACCAATGGACTCGCGCACTTTTCTGTCATCTTTGGGCACCAGATGTTCCTTCCTCACCCGAAACAAAGGACTTATTCGATTAGCTTGCGTTGATATAAGGACTGGTCTTCCTTCTCGGCTGTAAAACAAGAAAGTCTCGACTTACTCTATGTGCAATTACTATTGTTCTTTAAAAACATAAATTAAGACAGTTATATATAAGTTAATTTACCATATGATTCAGGAGAGAACATTTGATGAGTAAATACTGATATATTTAGAAACTTCACCTGGGAAGGGCTGATCACGGCAAGATTCGCTGCGACTCACTAGTAGCTCTTGTGAGGGTTGAGTTTGATATTGGTAGAGCTTTAAAAAAAAGGACTAAGTAATCCTGCAAAACAGAAAGGAAGGAAATTTTAATACATTACTTGCAATTAGTCAGTTTATAACTGTAGGATATGTTTTCTGTGAAGAGTGTTGCATAATTAAATGTTAAAAGCATTTTTATGTATTAAGTTCACTAAAATGTGGGCATTTCTATGAATAAAAGTATGTCTTTAATAGCAAGCAATAATCATGAAAATGATTTACATGCAAACGGGACAGTTATCAGCAGTGTAACTGATCTGATTATGACAAAATAATCGAGTATCTGATGTCATGTGACATGTCAGATAAGCTTTTCCACTCTTGCAAACAGAGGTAGGTTATGAGGTGTGGAGAGACATCATGTATCACTGGAACATAAACAGACAGGGACCAATTTGCAATTAATATAAACTTTCTGACAGTGTGTGTGACATCCGACAACTTTCCAAGAAGTGGCGCAACTGATTTATAAATATCGCGATAAATATGTACAGGAATTGAGGCAGTAGCCAATGACAGCACTAGGAGTAAAAGCTGCAGGATTGTGTACGAGTATACAAATATGTACGAGTATCGTACGAATTTGACAACTTGTTAAATCTTGTGAATTATTAAGACTTTCAGTCTATATTTGTACTGATTGGGCTATGGGTTTTGTGAGAAAAGTTTTAAGAAACAACAAATGCTTGATAAAATGTTTGATTTAGGGTTAAAACCAACACATACATACCATTGCGAATATTTGCCTTTGCAGCTGTCCGTCTCCTCCGTTTACTTCTCCTCAAACAATAATGGGCTGACTGAGTCCGAAAGGCCCTTTGGTCTTTTCAGCTGAAAAAAGAGAAAAGAAAATATCATTATGTATAATATATAGGATTATTTAAAGGAAAAAGTACTGATATACCTTACAAATATTGGATGTTACATTATAAAGCCTTACAAGCATGGCAAGTGTTGTGGTTAATATGCATTTACAACAAATATCACTTATATATCAATACTGAGGTAAAAGCATGGTAAGTTTTGTGATTACTGTCCTTTACTAAATCAATCACAGTAAAACTATGGTTACTGTGGTAAAAGCATGGTAAGTGTTGTGGTTACTGTGGTAAAAGCATGGTAAGTGTTGCGGTTACTGTGCATTTACAATAAGTACCACATTAAAACTACAAATACAGTGTGGTAAAAGCATGGCAAGTTTTGTGATTACTGTCTTTTTACTACACTTATCACAGTAAAACTAATGTTACTGTGGTAAAAGCATGGTAAGTGTTGTTTTTACTGTGCTTCTACTACAAATACAACTTTGGAACTAATTGTACTATTTTTAATCTGATA
The DNA here is from genome assembly GCF_963993115.1 of Abramis brama. Taxonomy (NCBI): domain Eukaryota; kingdom Metazoa; phylum Chordata; class Actinopteri; order Cypriniformes; family Leuciscidae; genus Abramis; species Abramis brama. The sequence goes on along the minus strand of NC_139964.1, from coordinate 21,609,269 downwards.
TGATTATCTCTAGGCCTATAGCACGTCACGTGACAGGCAGTGTTAATCACCCTGTTTTGAATTAGAAAGCAATGAAACGCAAAGTCTCCGTGGAGATGGCAGATATAATGGCAGATTAATATCGACAAACAGAAAAGACATTATATCACACATTATTAGGACAGCGTATTTAGGTATTTACTTACCAACATCTGACACACGTGAACTGATGCCAAATATCGCGATGTGTTCGGAACGAGACTTCTTCAGCGCGATTTCCTACTGATAAAATATAATTTAAAAAATATCAATAAACAGCAAAGCAATCCAGCTTCCCTGGCAATAAGACCGAAATAATAACATAAAAAAAAAATACATAAAAATACATATGATCTCGTGAATAAATGTTGATTACACAGCTTTTCTTCTCGATAAATGATAGAAGAAATTATAAAAATATAGCTTTCTGCACCAAATGTGCCGAAAGCTATATTTTTATAATTTCTTCTATTATTTATAGTCATAAGAAATGGCCACCTTACAAATCTAAAGTTTCTAAACACAACTTATTGTCCTGACTCAACAGTTTGTAATCAAACCTCCGATAAAAATACGTTATCCAGCTTCTTAAAGCAGTGTCCTACCTATGACAAGAAAACGCTAAAACTGCAATTACTTGCAACTGCAAGCGTCTTAGAGCGTTGTTAAACTCACCTTTTAATGTCGTTTTGCCTGCAGTTGAGGGTTGCTTTGGTCAAACTCACCTCTGAATGCCGTTTTACCTGCAGTTGAGTGTTGTTAAATTCACCGCTGCGTTGTTAAACTCACCGCTGAATGATCACGTGCGTTGTTAAACTCACCGCTGAACGCGCTAAACCTTTGCGGGGACTTTAATATCAGATTGCGAGGGGTTTTAAACATCAAAAACCAGTTGGAGGGCCAGATAAAAATGATCTGGGTGCCGCCATTTGACTCGCCCTGGCATAGATAATATTTTGTAGCCCAATGAGAAAAAATGGAGTAAATAATTTAAACAAAATGAACAGCATTAGCTGCTATAGGAAACCTGCTTTGGATGTATTATGTTCAGGACAAACGTAATAGCACTGCAATAGATTGGCTATATTAGGTTAAGGACCAACGTAATAGCACTGCTTATATGTTGGCATGTAACGTAATTGCGATTTGCAAAATAGTTTCCTCAGAACGTATTTCATGTGATACAGGGTTGCAACCAACAGTAAATTAACAGTAGCCTACAAGTAACAGGTTTTTTTTTTATGTAAAAAAACCTGGTACGGTCTAACAGTGTAGTTCAGAAAATAATCATCTTCAGTTTTGCTTTGTAAGGTTTTTGAAGTGCTATGTGGCTGGAGATTAAAACGTTCTGGAAGTTTTTAGGGGTTCAAGCACGAAGTGCTGAAACCCTATTGTAATTATTATTATTATTATTATGTCAGGGTTCTTTACATAATCAGTGCATTGATGGTTTTGTAAATAACAAAAATATATAACTTTGTGAAACTTAAAAAGGTTCGCCAGTGATATTAGAACTGCTGCTCATTGGATGTTTTGACATCGCTAAAAAAAAAAAAAAAATCAAACTTTCAGACATCATTGCAGGTCTGCAGTTTAGACATTTCATGACCCCTAAAAAATCAATAGAGCAGCTCCCAATTTACCAAAGGTTACATTTACATTACTGTTTTTTGCAGGTCATTTACTGGAAAACTGCCCTCAATTTGACTGACATCAGCAAAAGTGTTCTTTCATGATAGACATCTTTATGTGGTTTTCAAGCCTGCCGATCATGAAATGATCTCCATTTGCTGGAGTAACAATGACAAGCTTACAGGAGGAGTCACTAAACAAAGTCTAGTGGACAAATATCTAGTGGACTATTGGTCTTTGATTCTGAATGTTTATGTTAAATAAATTCAGTTCCCTGAGAGAAATCAAAGTATCCATTTACAAAATAAAAATTCAAAAAGGTTATTTTAAACATAGCAATACGTGCCATACTGTTTAATTCTACGTGGGTGAACTTAAATACTCCCTTGTGTAATTTCCAGTAAAACAAACTGCAAACAAAAAAAGCAAGAAAATAGATAGATAGAGAAATAGACAGAGAGATAGAGAAATAGCAGTTTGGACTGTGAGGGTCACGGAGGCGAGTATAAATCTGAGCTGCTGCATGTTCAAACACACACACACACACACAGACACGATGGAGGTGAAGCTGCTGTGTCTGACTGTTGTTCTTCTCTCCTCACCCCTCCTCACACTGTGTGACCCGCTGTGAGTATTAAACACACCGTTTGCTCATAGAGTTACTAATAATCAGTTTTTAAGATTTCAAACGCTGTGATTTGATCTCCTCAGGTTTGTTCTGTCAGCTCCTAATTTGCTGAGAGTGGGTTCCTCAGAGAACGTGTTTGTGGAGGCTCAGGATTACTCTGAAGGATCTTTTGATGTAAAGATCTCAGTGAAAAACTTCCCAAAGAAAGACACGGAGATGACGTCCAAAACAGTGACACTGACAGCAGAAAACAATTACCAGATCCTTACAGATATAAAGGTGATGCCACCTTATGTAATTTACAGTACATTTTTGTTTGTAAATTGAAAAATGCCTTTTCTTTTATTCAAAATTTGCAAAAGACTAATTCATTTTCTGTTCTTTAGATCCCTGATGATAAGGACTTCTTCTCTGATGACCCTCTGGAGAAGCAGTATGTGTATCTACGAGCTCAGTTTCCATCCCACACTCTGGAGAAAGTGGTCATGGTCTCATTCCAGTCTGGATATATATTTGTACAGACAGACAAGCCCATCTACACGCCTGCTAGCACAGGTACGATTCAGTGATGAAACATGACAAATATAGAGTGAATTAATGCACAGTGTGAACTTTAAACGTTACATCATTGTGGATGTTTATTTGTAAACTGACTGCTACTTTTATCAGGGTTTGAATTTACAGAAAACCAAACAAACAGAACTCATATTTCCTTTTTTGCTTTGACATCCTTTACAGTCAAATACAGGATTTTCTCTCTGACGCCCAACCTGAAACCACTCAGTGTTCACACTGGAGTTACGGTGGAGATCATGGTATACAGTTTAATAAAGCACACTGTTATAACAAACACACACACACACGCACGCACGCACGCACACACACTATGGCAAGCCAAAGTATTCATAAACGCCTGGTCAGGCGTCTGATTGCACACTGACACGTCAAAAGCTTGCGTTTTGACAGACAAACGCGCGTCCCTGACGCGCGATTTGCCATAAAAGCGCGCGGTCTTAACGTGCGCTTTGTGGTCACTGAAAACGCGCGTCAGAAACGCGCGGTTTTTGCAACAAAACGCGCGTCCTCGACGTGTGATCTGCTATTTAAAACGCACGTTTGCAACGTGCGCTTTGGGGTCACCGAAAACGCGCGTTTTTGATGCGCGTTTATAATACCAAAAATGGCCGTTGAAAACGTGTGTTTTGACTAGGACGCTTTTGACATGTAAACAGTTAACCCAAACAGGCAGTACAAACGTGTGTGAAGTTTCCAACCAGGCGAAAAGGACGCGTGAAATATGAGTTAAAATCAGTTTGAACAGGTCAGTGTCAATGGCTGCTGAAGGCTTGGGTCTAACCATTTCTGTGGGCTTAGGGGGGTTTAGCTACTGTTCATAGTCTAGACCAGTGGTTCCCAAACCTGTCCTGCCGGCACCCCAACACTGCACATTTTCTTTGTCTCCCTAATCAAACACACCTGATTCAACTCATCAGCTCATTTTCACATGGGTTAATGAGCTGATGAGTTGAATCAGGTGTGTTTGATTAGGGAGACAAAGAAAATGTGCAGTGTTGGGGTGCCAGCAGGACAGGTTTGGGAACCACTGGTCTAGACTACCACCATTTAACATGCCATAGATCCAGAGGTGGAAAGTCCAGGGGTCAGAAAGTAAAAGTCCTGCCATATGTTTATTCCACCCATGAACTCACACAGCAAAAACTCCAGTTTTAAATGAACTCTCCTGGGAGTTTATTTGGCTCCAGACTCAAGAGTGTTAAAGTTAATGAGATAATTTAGTGATTGATTGAGTGATGATTGAGCATTATTGAAGACACCTGATGTTAACAAGCAGAATCACTGAAGGAGAAAATCTCTTTTTTAAGTTACCATTATTGTGATCAGTGTTGGATTTAGTTGGGCAGTTGACCTTTAAACTGTTGATGTTATATTTAGTTTGGCTGCTGTAATTGAGTTATACCAGCCAGATGAACATCAAGAAAAGCTGATCAGCTAGTGTTGGTTATGTTTTGACATAATCATCATTTGACCTGAATCACTGAACCCATTTAGAGCCGAATCTCTGACTTAAATGTATATTGGTCATTACAGCATCACAGTGATTCTACTGAATAAGATCCAGATTTCACAATATAATCCAAATGATTTATCAATGTTCTGATATAAAAAAAAAAAAATTAAAAAACATCAAGATTCAGTGTATGATTCTCAACAATGGTGACAAAAAGAATATTCAATTAGGGAAAGTAAATTACTAAGACAATTCAGATCATAATTTATTCATACTGCAATGCATGATGGGAGCCATGCATGAGTTTTGATTGGTGGCACCCAGAATGCACTGCAACATGCTTTATTATTGTCACCATTGTTGAGAATCACAGGCTGATTCTTGATTTCTGTGTGTCCAAATAAAATACTTTTTCAAAGTCTTTTGATCAGAACAACTTTTAAGAAATACTGTACAATCACAGGCTGCTGTAATCAACAAGGTAAACCTAACTCTCTAAATGAGTTTTGTGATTCAGGTCAAATGATGATTATGTCGAAACATAATCAACACCACCTGATCAACTTTTCTCTTTGTTCATCTGAGAGTTATAACTCAGATGCAGCAGCCAAATAAAATCTAATGTTAATAGATTAAGGGTCAAAAGAGTCCAACTAAATCCAACACCGATCACCATAATGGCAACTTTAAAAAAAGAGATTTTCTCCTTTGGTGATTCTGCTTGTTAACATCAGATGTCTTCAATAATGGTCAATCATCACTCAATCAATCACTAAATTATCTCCTTACCTTTAACACTCTTGAGTCTGGAGCCAAATAAACTCCCAGGAGAGTTCATTTTTTTGCTGTGTGAGTTCATGGGTGGAATAAACATATGGCAGGACTTTTACTTTCTGACCCCTGGACTTTCCACCTCTGCATAGATCAGGTTATTCAGCCTATCTATTTTGTCCTTTTTTGTAGAACTTATAGAAATAATATATTTAAATTGCAGTTTTATCAAAATTTAGATAAAAATAAAATTGCCTTGTTTTTCTTCGCTCATGCCTTTGTCCCTATGTGGTTTAGGTCACTTATTATCATTAAACCCAAGCAAAACAGCATGGAATTATCAATGGCAAATTTTACAGAGGAGGGGATTATAATTGGTGAGTTATTATAGTTATCATTTAAGTTAAAAAAAGAAAGAGAGAAAAAACACCGTTTTTTTTTTTCCAATTGTAATTTTGGTAACATTTTACAAAAAGGTTTCATACATTATTTAAGTACATTAATTCACATGAATTAATAATGAACTGCACTTCTACATGTTAATTTCAAATTTCATTTCAACCTTTACTAATATTTATTAAAATCAAAAGTTGTTGTTAACATTACTTAATGCACTGCGAACTAACAGGGTACTAAAAGGGTACACTTCTCAGATTAGTAAAGTAAAACAAAGTTGTTAAAGTAGTTTAAGTTTATGAACATTTTAAATGTATACAATACATAATGTTGTTTATATATATATATATATATATATATTATTATTATATATTTTTTTTTTTTACAAAACATTTTCAACCCTAAAACTTCAAGAAAATCAATGTTAAATATCTGGACAAGTTCTGGGCCAGATTTTAGGTTGATGTCTCAATAAATGAGCTTTAGGAAAGATTGTATTGTGCGCAGTACCAAAATTTTCCACTAGATAACATCCAGACTCCACCGATGAGATCTTCGACTTCCATGTATGGTTTTTAGTGATCTGAACCTTATATTTCCATACTATTCCAAATATGTATGAAGTAGACATCCTATTCAGAAATAGTTAGGGCAGTAATCTTAATATTTGATTTGAATTCAATCTCTAAAACACATATAAAAATGTACGGAAAGAATCAAAGCCCGAGTTATAGTTTGCCTCCACATCACAAATGAAGAATCTATTGGTATTTATCTACTGCTGTCATTTCTTTTGATAATCACTTGTTTGGGGTGCTCCATTTTTAATTTAATTTAATTTTAATTCTGTAATGGTAATGTATGTACAGTATTTTAATGTACAGTATGTCATATTACACCTCTTTAGATGCTATCTTCAGTCTAAAAATGTATTTAATCAAGTAAGAATATTCAAATATACAGAAATACAATCCAGATATACATCAAAATAACTTGAAGGTTGCAAAAAGTAATGCAATAATGATTTAATGTAATTTCAGAACCGTTCTGAGATAGTATTTTTCATGTCGTGTATGTTGACATTTAGTAGGCTACACTATGATTGCCCAAAGAATTCACATTTAACTTTTTAATGTTAACAAATGTATAGGTAATGCAGAGGAGTACTGTGTGCTTTGCAGCATGCTGCAGACGAACCCAACAAATTGAAATGGTATACAACTTACAATACACACACCCAAAAATCATTAGTTTAACTTTATGTGCCATGTTTTTAGGGCCCAAGCCCTGAAAGGACGAAGGCCCTATTGTTTTCGGATTGATTATTTTTAGGGCCCAAGCCCTGAAAGGGCGAAGGCCCTATTGTTTTCCTTAGGATTATTTATTATTATTATTATTATTATTATTATTTTTCTTACGACTATTCAGGCACTTTTGGGGCCCTTAACATGCTCAAAAACTCTTGAAACTTTGCACACAGGTTAGAACCCGCGGCCATCAGGGCCGGGCTGAAGCTGGTACCCGGGCGTGGCAGGGGGGCTCGACAGCGCCCCCTGGAACGGGGTCCGAAAACTTGGTCCATAAATCAAACATGCTTGCATGTAATCATATGAAACTCGGTACACATACAGATCTCATCGGGCCGAACAACTTACGCACTCTATGTTATTAGCTCCGCCCAACAGGAAGTCGGCTATTTAGGGTTGTTTGGAAAACACATACAGTGGAATATGAAAGACTCCTCCTAGGGAACCTATCTATCGATCTAGATGTAGATGACTATCCATCTATCTAGAGATGTAGAGATAGATTATCCATGTTAATGGGTTGACTGGTTTTATTTGGTGCTAATTGAGGTGAAGACTTCATAACATAAGCCTTATAACATAGACAGCATTTATTTATATTTGAAACCTGGTAAGATGCATCACATTTGTAGAAAATAAATTGGATAAAAAATATAATTGATTGATCCCAGGATGTAAATTAGTTCTGTTACCATTGCTCACATTTAAGAAAAGAAATAAAAAGCATATGTTAAATCTTAAAAATTAGGATGACTTGTGCATGTTTGAAATAACATGAGGGTGAATAAATGTAGACAGAATGTTTTGAATTTTGAGTGAACTATCGGATGTTTCTTTAATTTGGTCCCTGTAAAGGATCTTGATGGCACCCTGCTCGCAATAGTGATACATTTTATAGTCATTTTATTTATATATATATATATATATATATATATATATATATATATAAAAAGGTTATGTTGCTTAACAAATTTTCATTACAACTGCATCGATCAAGAACCACATCTGTACACTTTTCCCCAATCAAATGTTAACTTTTAAAGTTTGAAAACTTGAGGTATAGATATACAGCTAGAATGGTATTAATGTGCAAAAGAAGGCAATCTTATCTTGGTAAAAAAAAAACGTTTTCATAAAATTGCAATCTAGATATTTTCTTTGGCCTACACAAGAAAAAGAAAATGGAAAAAATATAGGGACAAATTAATTAAGTTCTTATACGTATAACACAAGCTCTCATTCTAATCCTGTAAATCTTAATACTACTATACTACTACTTCTACTTATACTACTTCTATAAAGTATAAAATACCCTATTTAAACACTAAGTCTTAAAAAAATTAAATGGATAATATCACCTGTGTACTTAATTACTGTTTGTCTGTGTTGAGCGCACAATATTTGAACAAAAAGGTTTCAATAAGCGCCACCTGCTTGTGATACCTTCAAATGTAAGCACAACAAAAGTCCACGTTGTTCTCTAAAGACAGATATTGATTAACCTGCATTGATTGCTTACCTCCACCGTAACTGATTTTCCCACACAAATGTTAATGATTTCATGTTAGAGCTAGAATGACCACTAATGTGTTTATTTACAAAAAGGCATGAGCGAAGAAAAACAAGGCAATTTTATTTTTATCTAAATTTTGATAAAACTGCAATTTAAATATATTATTTCTATAAGTTCTACAAAAAAGGACAAAATAGATAGGCTGAATAACCTGATCTATGGCATGTTAAATGGTGGTAGTCTAATCTATGAACAGTAGCTAAACCCCCCTAAGCCCACAGAAATGGTTAGACCCAAGCCTTCAGCAGCCATTGACACTGACCCGTTCAAACTGATTTTAACTCGTATTTCACGCGTCCTTTTCGCCTGGTTGGAAACTTCACACACGTTTGTACTGCCTGTTTGGGTTAACTGTTTACACGTCAAAAGCGTCCTAGTCAAAACACGTTTTCAACGCCCATTTTTGTTATTATAAACGCGCGTCAAAAACGCGCGCTTTCGGTGACCCCAAAGCGCACGTTGCAAACGTGCGTTTTAAATAGCAGATCACACGTCGAGGACGCGCGTTTTGATGCAAAAACCAGTGTTAAGAACGCGCGCTTTTATGGCAAATCGCGCGTTTGTCTGTCAAAACGCACACTTTTGACGTGTCAGTGTGCAATCAGACGCCTGACCAGGCGTTTATGAATACTTTGGCTTGCCATACACACACACACACAAACACACACGTGTCATTTCACCCATGAACTCAGTCAGCTGATTTCACTAATTAGTTCTCTCTCCTGTCTGAATTAGCAAATCCAGGTGATTGGAACAAAATACTGAGGAGGACTTTTACTTTCTGAACCTGGACTTTACACCTCTGACCACATGTCAGCCAAGAGCAAAGAAATAAACCAGAACTGGACGTTATCGTAGCCAAAAAATCTGTGTATATTAAATATGGAGTAATTTCAGCCACAATCTTAGATGAAATCAAATGAAAACAAGAGACATTAAATCTGTGAAGATCTCAGCAGAGGAGGATTAAACAACTCCACAAACAGCATTACCAGCTTCACTTATTACTAACCAGACTGACTTTATTTCTGTCAGACGTCTACAAAAGTTTTTATTGAGAATTAACAGAGGGTTAACTCTAATGTGTTTCATTTGAAGTCACCATAACAGTGATTAGTGTTTCCATTAGTTGAGCTCTTAACTATTATTATATCTTTTGTCTTCTTTGGCCACTGTGACAGTGTGTTTGTCGAACACATTTGCAGCAGCAAAGAAAGCTAAAGTGAAATGAGATCAGGTGATGATGGTTAACTGTATATGGTTTTATAATCATCATGAAATAGACTGATTCTGTTACTGATAATTGTTAGATTAAAATACCTCAGTGAATCAGTCTATTTCATGATTATTATAAAACAATCAACAGGTAACCATCATCACCTGATCTCAGTTCACTTTAGCTTTCTTTGCTACTGCAAATGTGTTTGACAAACACACTGTCACAGCGGCCAAAGAAGATAAAATATATAATAAGAGTTAAGAGCTCAACTAATGGAAACACTAATCACTGTTATGGTGACTTCAAATGAAACACATTAGAGTTAAACCTCTGTTAATTCTCAATAAAACTTTTGTAGACATCTGACAGAAATAAAGTCAGTCTGGTTAGTAATAAGTGAAGCTGGTAATGCTGTTTGTGGAGTTGTTTAATCCTCCTCTGCTGAGATCTTCACAGATTTAATCTCTTCTTTTCTCTTCAGTTGATTTCATCTGAGGCTGTGGCTGAAATTACTCCATATTTAATATACACAGATTTTTTGGCTACGATAAGGTCCAGTTCTGGTTTATTTCTTTACTCTTGGCTGACATGTGGCATTGCTGTGCAGAGGTGTAAAGTCCAGGTTCAGAAAGTAAAAGTCCTCCTCAGTATTTTGTTCTAATCACCTGGATTTGCTAATTCAGCAGGAGAGAGAACTAATTAGTGAAATCAGCTGACTGAGTTCATGGGTGGAATAAACATATGGCAGGACTTTTACTCTTTGGCCCCTGGATTACCCACCTCTGGTAATGAGCATCATTGCACTGCTGATCTCAGTAAACACACAGTGTTAATGCTGATTTCTGTGTTACTGAAGAATCCACAAGGCATCACCGTTTCATCACAGAAGATATATCCAGTGAAAGGGATGAGGTCTGGAACCTACCCCATTCCTGAGGTTGCCAGGTGTGTGAAACGCTGACAGAACGGAGGCTATTCAACCTGAGTGAACTGACAAAACTTAATTTTGATTGCCTGTCTAATTCAGGACAATATATTACTGTATAAGAAAAAATATATATTACCCTGTTCATGATGTTATCGTCTGTTTTAATATCATTAAAAAAATAATAATAAAATACATGTTCATTGACATGTACACATTCATGTTTGTGTTCTGTTTGTTTCAGTCCTGGGATCTGGAAGGTTGTCACTCGGTACACAAACACTCCTCAGAAGACATTTACTGCAGACTTTGAGGTCAAAGAATATGGTAAGATGTGTGTCAACAAAATGTATGTTGTGTATGAATAACAACTGAAAAATATTTATTTTAAAACAAGACAACTGAGTGTGCTAAAGGGGGTATAAGCTCATGTGGAGCCATTGGTTCTCATTGGATAAAACAACAAAATATTCCAAGGCACTCACTGTAAAACCCACACAGTAAAATCCCTGGTGTTAAATTTAACACTGATGCAGTGTTAGAGTTAATTAGATAATTAAGTTATTAATTGAGTGAGGATTGAGCATTGAAGACACCTGATGATAACAAGCAGAATCACTGAAGAATAGGGAAACAAAAGAACTACAACTGACTTCCGGAGATGAAATCAACTGAAGATAAAAGAAGACATTAAATCTCTCAAGATCTCAGCAGAGGAGGATTAAACAACTCCACAAACAGCATTACCAGCTTCACTTATTACCAACTAGTTATTGAGAATTAATAGAGGTGTAGATGTAGATGTTTTATTGGAAATAATATGTTTATTCACCATTCACCAGTAAATTCACCATTGTGGTGATCAGTGTTTGCTTTAGTTGGGCAGTTTGACTCTTGGCTTTGCAAGTTTGTGGTCTTTGTAACAATGTTTACCAAAACACATAATTTTGTTACAAAGTATGCCAGAAAGAAAGATGATCAAGTGATGGAGTTTTAACCATCATGAAGTAAAATAATTCACTAATCTCATAAATTAGCAAAAATGGTATTTGTTATTAAAAGATTCATTTTTCAACAATGATAATATCTTGCCACTAAAGAGACATTATGAATTATGATTTTTTCTTTTCTTTGTGAACATTGTGGAGCAAGTTTTTTTTAGACACACACAGACATCAAGAATTAGCTTATGAATCGCAACAATGGTGACATGCTTCCTGCAGTAATGCATGCTGGGAGCCACCATATTATAAAACTAATGGCTCCCAGCATTGCAGTATGAAGCATGTCACCATTGTTGTGATTCATAAGCTGATTCTTGATGTTAGTGTGTGTATGTGTTTTTGGTTTATTTTCTCGCAGTGTATTTAGAAGTTAAAATTTAGAATGTTTGATCTTTGGAAAAAATATATATATATATATATTAATGGCATAAATCTGTTAATAACAGAGTTGTATAGCCCAGTCAGCTCAGACAGCTGATTTCACTAATTAGTTCTCTCTCCTGTCTGAATTAGCAAATCCAGGTGATTGGAACAAAATACTGAGGAGGACTTTTACTTTCTGAACCTGGACTTTACACCTCTGCATAGCAATGCCACATGTCAGCCAAGAGCAAAGCAATAAACCAGAACTGGACCTTATCGTAGCCACAAAATCTGTGTATATTAAATATGGAGTAATTTCAGCCACAATCTTAGATGAAATCAACTGAAGAGAAAAGAAGACATTAAATCTGTGAAGATCTCAGCAGAGGAGGATTAAACAACTCCACAAACAGCATTACCAGCTTCACTTATTACTAACCAGACTGACTTTATTTCTGTCAGACGTCTACACAAGTATTTATTGAGAACCAGAGGTGGAAAGTCCAGGGGTCAGAAAGTAAAAGTCCTGCCATATGTTTATTCCAACCACGAACGCACACAGCAAAAACTCCAGTTTTAAATTAACTCTCCTGGGAGTTTATTTGGCTCCAGACTCAAGAGTGTTAAAGTTAATGAGATAATTAAGTGATTGATTGAGTGATGATTGAGCATTATTGAAGACACCTGATGTTAACAAGCAGAATCACCAAAGGAGAACATCTCTTTTTTTTTGTTCTTTTTTTTTTTTGTTACCATTATGGTGATCCGTGTTGGCTTTAGTTGGGCCCTGTTAACATTAGATTTTGTTTTGCTGTTATATCTGAGTTATAACTCTCAGATGAACAAAGAGAAAAGTTGATCAGGTGGTGTTGGTTATGCTTTGACATAATCATCATTTGACCATCATTTGACACATTTAGAGAGTTAGGTTTACCTTGTTGATTACCCTGTGATTCTACTGTATACTATTTCCAGCATTTTAAACATAATCAAAAATATTTCTTAAAAGTTGTTCTGATCAAAAGACTTTGTAGAAGTATTTTATTTCGACACACATACATCAAGAATCAGCCTGTGATTCTCAACGATGGTGTCAATAATAAAACATGTTGCAGTGCATTCTGGGTGCCACCAATCAAAACTCATTCATGGCTCCCATCATGCATTGCGGTATGAATAAATTATGATCTGAATTGTCTTAGTAATTTCCATTTCCTAACTGAATATTCTTTTTGTCACCGTTGTCGAGAATCATACACTGAATCTTGATGTCTGTGTGTGCCTTAAAGAAAGTTTTTTGTTGTCTTTTTTTTTTTTCAGAACAACTTTTAAGAAATCATTTGGATTGGATTGAAAAATCTGGATGTTATTCTGTAGAATCACTGTGATGCTGTAATGACCAATATACATTTAAGTCAGAGATTAGGCTCTAAATGAGTTCAGTGATTCAGGTCAAATGATGATTATGTTAAAATATAACCAACACCACCTTTCACCTTTTCTTTTTGTTCATCTGGCATAACTCAGATACAACAGCCAAACAAAATTTAAATTTAGATACTTTTTTTCTCCTTCAGTGATTCTGCTTGTTAACATCTGGGGCACGTTCAAGTTCAAAACGGTGCGCAACGTTTTGCTACGGTTTCCGGGTTGAACGTCATGTTTCCTGGAAACGGCGTGCACCGGTGTGCAACAGGGTTTGAGATACGTTTTCTCTTGTTTGGTGGGTGTGTCAGAACTGCAGTCCAATCAGAAGCAACATGTATATAAAGCACGTGGTATTAAAGTGAACTCGCACAATGGGTTCAAGGAAAGTAATTTACAAATGTGTTCGATGCAGCTTGGTATACGCAACAACTGAGGATATTAGAAGACATGTTTGTCGTAAGTTTTATTGTAAAAATATAGGATATCAACATAATGATGTTAGTTGTTTATATTTTTAGCTTCATTGCAAGTGTATGACATTTGGTATAGAAATAAACAATGGTAATTAAGTGCTTTTCCTAAAAATGAGAAAGAAAATACAGGGTATTAAAACAGTATCAACTACAAATAAAGTCAGTATGTGAGGCTAAATAGATGTGTTTTAGTCTGAATTAGGTAAGATGTGTGCTTCCATTTCAGTTTCAGCAATCCCTTCACTCGATTGGGATGTTCTCTTTTGTTCTGGGCGGCAAGTGCAGTAACTGTAACATTGGGCATATTTTGTAGTATTAAACACATATTTATACCGACTTCATCAGGCTCCGAAAATTATTCACAAAGAACACAAAGAATGGCCTTCTCAGCTGCCATAGTTGCAACTCTTGCGTCATCAGAACAGTGTGTTCAACGCATCACAGTTTCTGTTTAAAAAACGTTGTGCAACGTTTTGTCGGGGCTGAACGCAGCCCTGGTGTCTTTAATAATGCTCAATCATCACTCAATTAATCACTTAATTAGCTCATTAACTTTAAGACTCTTGAGTCTGGAGCCATATAAAGAGTTAATTTAACACTGGAGTTTTTGCTGTGCATCTGGTTTCACTAATTAATTCTCTCTCCTGCTGAATTAACAAATCCAGGTGATTGGAACAAAATACTGAGGAGGACTTTTACTTTCTGAACCTGGACTTTCCACCTCTGTTGAGAACTAACAGAGGTTTAACTCTTTCATTTGAAGTCACCATAACAGTGATTAGTGTGTCCATTAGTTGGGCTCTTAACTCTTCTTAAATCTTTTTTCTTTTTTGACCGCTGTGACAGTGTGTTTGTCGAACACCTTTGCAGCAGCCAGAGGTGGAAAGTCCAGGGGTCAGAAAGTAAAAGTCCTGCCGGTAACACTTTAGAATACTGTTCCTTCATTAATGAATAATTACACAGGAACAAACAAGTAACGCATTATTAACATTCTAGTAACTACTATTAACTAACAACTACATTCATCTGAGCGCTATTACTTACTAATTTGTTAATCATTATTAGTTCATTATTAGCTAATCAATAACTACTATTTTTTTCATACCTCCCAGAGAACTACTATCTACAGGTTCATAATTAACATGAATAATGCATCGTTTATAATAAAAGGTAATGGTAACCCACTAGTAATGACTCAAGTATTACTACATCATTCAAAAGGAATTACTAATTATTTGGATCAGTATTCTAAAGTGAAAAACATGATAACTACCTAATAATGACTGCAATCATTGTAAGCTTTTGAGATTTTTGTAAGATTTTGAATAGTAATTCCTTCCAGTGGATTTGGTAACACTTTAGTCATTAGTGTGTTCCCGTGATCTTCACTTTAGAATACTGATCCAAATAATTAGTAGTTCCTTTAGAAATATGTAGTAACACTTGAGTCATTACTATCAAAAACCTTACAAAAGCCTTAAAAGCTTACAATGACTTCAGTCAATATTAGGTATTTACCAGGGCCCGGTTTCCCAAAGCGTTCTTATCTCTAAGTAGTTCTTAACCTATTCCTTAACCTCTCTCTTAACCTTATGGGACGGTTCCCGAAACGTTCGTACGCTAAGTATATCTTTTGTAAGTCACACTTTCGTAAGGTTGGTCTGGACCATTCGTAGCTCTCTCTTAGCGTTGTTCAGGTCTAAATGAATATAATTCTGAAGTTTTAATACACCCAGACAGTATTAAATTAGGCTAATTCAAGTGTTTTCATGCAAAGAATAAAATTGTCATTACACTGATTGTTGTTAGATTTTTAATTATATTATTATACAATATTATTAATTGAATAAAAACGCTCTTTTAAAGGCCAGTGAAAGCATAGGCTACTGTCAGTTAAGTCATATTCGGACGCTAATATTGTTTCTCATGGGCTCGTCCGGTATTTTAAACATTTACAGGGGTAAGTCGGTGATTTTAGTGCCGTCCGAATCCATAATATCAGTGTTTTTCTCACCCAATCCGCGTAAAAATCCCTGGCCAAATTAGTACCTTCTGTTTTTTGACAAACAAGTCGTGTGGTAATTTAATTGCCGTCTGAATCCACATATCTGAGTTTACAAGAGATTCAAAATTCACGGTTTAAATCCTTTTTGATCACTGCCGAGCACCGTACGCAAGATGTAAACTTTTATTACTGAAATGCTGGAAAGTATTTACACAAGAACAATATTTCATCGCAGCTCCACCTCAGCGAACAAAAATGGGAAAGAAAAGGCGGCACGTAAATTTTTGAAAAGGTTATTGTGGCAGCAATAGGCTATATGTTACAATTTTAAAATATGTAGGTTAGGCTATTATAGGCTATTATAGTTTGGATTATTTTTTATAATATCCAATAATCATAATAAATTGCAATTTCAACTATTTCTGAAGTGCTTCTTTTATAAAGATGACCGCTTTTTCACATAAACAGCCCCTGCACGAGAGAATAATTGATTCTCGAGCCATCGATTTCAAACAATTCAGCACCATGGCCACGGACAGCGCCGGGTCACGTCGCACTTAAGAAGGTATATCTTAAGCAGCTTTCTAAGGTATAGTTCGGGGAACACACTTAGGAAAATAAACAAATTTGGTAAGATATATCTTTCGAGTCTTCTTAGCAGGCTAAGAGTGAGCGTTATCGGGAAACCGGGCCCATGTTTTTCACTTTAGAATACTGATCCAAATTATTAGTAGTTCCTTTAGAAGGATGTAGTAACACTTGATTAATTACTAATGAGTTACCATTACCTTATTATATATTATGCATTATTAATATTAATTATGAACCTGTATATAGTAGTTCTTAGTAGTCTTCAGTGAGGTATGAAAAATAGTAGTTACTGATTAGCTAATAGTGAACTACCACATTCGACTGAACGCTATGACTTACTAATTCGTTAATCAGAGTTTCTTGTTAGTTAATAGTAGTTACTACAATGTTAATAGTGCATTACTCATTTGTTCATGTGTAGTTATTCATTAATGAAGGAACAGTATTCTAAAGTGTTACCGTCCTGCCATATGTTTATTCCACCCATGAACTCACACAGCAAAAACTCCAGTTTTAAATGAACTCTCCTGGGAGTTTATTTGGCTCCAGACTCAAGAGTGTTAAAGGTAATGAGATAATTTAGTGATTGATTGAGTGATGATTGAGCATTATTGAAGACACCTGATGTTAACAAGCAGAATCACCAAAGGAGAAAATCTCATTTTTAAGTTACCATTATGGTGATGAGTGTTGGCTTTAGTTGGGCTCTTGACCCACTAATAACGCTAGATTTTGTTTGGCTGTTGTATCTGAGTTATAACTCTCAGTTGAAGGAAGAGAAAAGCTGATCAGGTGTTGTTGGTTATGTTTTGACATAATCATCATTTGATCTGAATCACAAAACTCATTTAGAGAGTTAGGTTTATTTGTTGATTACAGCAGCCTGTGATTCTACTGTACAGTATACTATTTTCAGCATTTTCAATATAATCAAAAACATTTCTTAAAAGCTGTTCTATTCAGAAGTGTTTGAAAAGCTATTTATTAGGACACACAGACATCAAGAATCAGCCTGTGATTCTCAACAATGGTGACAATAATAAAGCATGTTGCAGTGCCTTCTGGGTGCCACCAATCAAAACTCATTCATGGCTCCCATCATGCATTGCAGTATGAATAAATTATTTTCTGAATTGTCTTAGTAATATTCTTTTTGTCACCATTGTTGAGATTCATACACTGAATCTTGATGTCTATGTGTGCCTTAAAGAAACAAATTTTTTTTTTTGCTTAATATCAGAACAACTTTTAAGAAATTATTTCGTTTATATTGAAAAATCTTGATCTTATTCTGTAGAATCACTGTGATGCTGTAATGACCAATATGCATTTAAGTTAGAGATTAGGCTCTAAATGAGTTCGGTGATTCAGGTCAAATGATGATTATGTTAAATTATAACCAACACCACCTATTCACCTTTTCTCTTTGTTCATCTGGCTGTTATAACTCAGATACAGCAGCCAATTAAAACCTAAAGTAAAACATGTAAGGGTCAAGAACCCAACTAAAGTAAACACTGATCTCCATAATGGTGATTGTTTTTTTTATTTTTCTCCTTCAGTGATTCTGCTTGTTAACATCAGGTGTCTTCAATAATGGTTAATCATCACTCAATTAATCACTTAATTAGCTCATTAACATTTTAACACTTTAACACTCTTGAGTCTGGAGCCAAATAAACTCCCAGGAGAGTTCATTTAACGCTGGAGTTTTTGCTGTGAGCTGATTTCACTAATTAGTTCTCTCGCAAAATGCTGAATTAACAAATCCAGGTGATTGGAACAAAATACTGAGGAGGACTTTTACTTTCTGAACCTGGACTTTCCACCTCTGGCAGCAGCAAAGAAAGCTAAAGTGAAATGAGATCAGGTGATGATGGTTACCTGGGGATGGTTTTATAATCATCATGAAATAGACTGATTCACTGAGGTTTTTATAATCAAACAATTATGTTGTTCCACTAATGCAGTGGTTCCCAAACCTGTCCTGAAGGACCCCCAACACTGCACGTTTTCTTTGTCTCCCTAATCAAACACACCTGATTCAACTCATCAGCTCATTATCACATGGGTTAATGAGCTGATGAGTTGAATCAGGTGTGTTTGATTAGGGAGACAAAGAAAACGTGCAGTGTTGGGGGTCCTTCAGGACAGGTTTGGGAACCACTGCACTAATATATTCACATAACAAACTCTGCGTTACTGCAGCATGAGATCCAGCAATATATAAATTGGTTTAAATCTTTTAACAAGGATGAAACAACAACAACAAAAAAGCCTTATGCTGACACACACAGAAATCAACAATCAGCGTATGAATCTCAACAATGGTGACAATGACAAATATTAAGATGAACAGATTAATTCAGACCCTCACTGAAAAGATACTAATTCACAACAAAAACAACAGCAAAATATAAAAGCAAATACTTAGAATCAAACAAAATTATAGGACAATTCAGCTGCATAATTTATTCATGTTGCAATGCATGCTGGGAGTTTTGTACTATGCTGGTACCCAGCATGCATTGCAGCATGGTACTTTTGATTGTCACCATTGTTGAGATTCATACGCTGATTGTTGATGTCTGTGTGTGTCATAATAAACTGATTTTTGCATGCTTATGTTTGTTAAAGTCTTCTAACTTATTGTGATAATATTGCTGGATCTCATGCTGCAGTAACACAGGGATTAGATTAAAATACCTCAGTGAATCAGTCTATTTCATGATGATTATAAGACCATCAACAGGTAACCATCATCACCTGATCTCATTTCACTTTAGCTTTCTTTGCTGCTGCAAATGTGTTTTTGACAAACACACTGTCACAACGGCCAATAAAGATAAAATATATAATAAGATTTAAGAGCCCAACTAATGGAAACACTAATCACTGTTATGGTGACTTCAAATGAAACACATTAGAGTTAAACCTCTGTTAATTCTCAATAAAACTTTTGTAGAAGTCTGACAGAAATAAAGTCAGTCTGGTTAGTAATAAGTGAAGCTGGTAATGCTGTTTGTGGAGTTGTTTAATCCTCCTCTGCTGAGATCTTCACAGATTTAATGTCTTCTTTCCTCTTCAGTTGATTTAATCTGAGGCTGTGGCTGAAATTACTATTTTTTGGCTACGATAAGGTCCAGTTCTGGTTTATTTCTTTGCTCTTGGCTGACATGTGGCATTGCTATGCAGAGGTGTAAAGTCCAGGTTCAGAAAGTAAAAGTCCTCCTCAGTATTTTGTTCCCATCACCTGGATTTGCTAATTCTGCAGGAGAGAGAACTAATTAGTGAAATCAGCTGACTGAGTTCATGGGTGGAATAAACACATGGCAGGACTTTTACTTTCTGACTCCTGGACTATACAACTCTGGTTAATGACGCCAACTGCCATTTTGCCCTAACTTAATTTGATTGTGTTCAATCTGCTTAATATGTAAAATTTAAGTTTACTTAATCCGTTTGTGTTGGATTACATGAATGATTTGTGTTGCATTAACTGAAACTGGGCAGTGCTTGTTAGTTCCCAGCATGCTTTGCATATGGTTGAATTAAGAGAGAATAAATGTTAAAATGAAGTGTTACTTTATGTTTTTTTGAGACAATGAGAAAAGGGGAAGACTTGATAGTGTGTAATTGTGTTTAATGTTCAATTACGTTGGAATTATTAGAACCATTTAAAATACAGTGGGTTACCATTGTGGAGAAGTGTGGAGCATTTTGTTTGGCTGTGGACTGATTAGGTTACTTTTAACTGCTTTGGTTGAAGGAGCATGTAAATCTTAGCATTTAAGATGTTAAAATGTGTTACTGCTAGCAAAAAGCTAGCTATAGTCTATTCATTTAATTATGTGTCACTAAAATAAATAAAATATGAATGGGTGAATGAAAATAACAAACACATAAGTTGAATGCAAATTAAGTAAATTAGCTGGGCTGACACTATTAAATTAAGCTGTGTCCAACCATAGTAAATAAGTTGAATCAACCTTAATAAATTAAGTTGACCCAACGTAAGTACATTAAATTGGAATAACAGAATTGCATAATGCTGAAATAAAGCAAGTTAATCATGTGGAAATCATTTCCATGATTTTTTTGAGTGTAACATGTTGCCTTTTTTGGTCAGTTATGACATTTGTCAAACATATTTTTTTATGTTGATGAAACATACATATATATACATACACACACACACACACACACATATATATATATATAAATATATATATATATATATATATATATATATATATATATATATATATATATATATATATATATATATATAGAGAGAGAGAGAGAGAGAGAGAGAGAGAGAGAGAGAGAGAGAGAGAGAGAGAGAGAGATACACAGCAAAATCCCCAGTGTTACATTAACACTCCTCAGTGTACATATGTGTCCACACTACAGAGTGTTAAAATTAACACTGAAGCAGTGTTGAAGTTAATGAGATAATTAAGTGATTAATTAAGTGATGATTGGCCATTAGTGGTGACACCTGATGATAACAAGCAGAATCACTGAAGGAAAGAGAAACAAGAACAGAAAAAAGAGAAACACAAGAACTACTGACTTTGAACCATTATTGCACTTATTATTTTACCAGTTTGATTTTATTTCTGTCATACATCTACACACGGTCTTATTTAGATTTAACAGAAGTTTAGATGGTAATGTTTTATGGAATGTTTCGTTTCATGTCACCATTATGGTGACCACTGTTTGCTTTAGTTGGGCTCTTGACCCTTTACTTTTTAACATTAGTTTTTCTCTGGTTGTTACAACTCTGTGTTTATAAACTATAAACATATTAATGGCAAAGGTGTAATTTCACTCTATTTAGCACAAACAGGGCTACCATAATATGTGAGCAACATATCTGTTCATGTTTTCATTTTTGAGAGAATAATGTTTATGCATGGTTATTGAAAAAACTAAAAACTAAAGTTTCTGAAATAAGGCCACAAAACACATACTAAATATGTGTCAATAAGACTTTTGACAAATGGATGTTGTCGCCTAGAGTTTGTTCTTCAAAATGATCTGAAAATAATCCTGCCTAATCATTCACATAGAACAATACATTGATTTAAATTTTGCAAAACACTTTCTGTTTGGAAAGGCAATATGCGAGTGGGCGTCAACGATCCAACACCATCATGCATATTTAGTGGTTTGCACCTGAGGAGACAATGGGGCCTGCATACTTAATGAGCCATTCATTCAGGTGTGTCACAAGAAAGAATGCAAAAGCAATATATATATATATATATATATATATATATATATATATATATATATATATATATATATATATATATATATATTAGGGCTGTCAAAGTTACCGCGTTAATAACGCGTTAACGCAAAATCATATTAACGGCACTATTTTTTTTAACGCTCGATTAACGCAGCGCGTATTTTCTGTTTGACCCGTGGCCCAAAACCTAGTTGGAGAAATGGAGATACACAGTGTTGCCAACTTAGCGACCCATTTAGCGTTTTTTTCCCTTCAACAAAGCGCCCAAACCTTATTTAGTTTCTGAGAATCTACCGGTACCGCCGGTACTGCTCTCCCAGCACGCGCGCGCGCGCCTCTCTCTCTCTCTCTCTCTGCGTCTCGCGCTGGAGAGAGGAGCAGCGCTTTAATTCAGTTAAACACAGATATGATGTTGCTTCTCTAATTTTACATGCAAGTATAGCCGAAATCGCAAAACAGATATTGTGTTTATCTTATGTGTATTTGATTTCATCAGACGACGGCTCGATTATCAGGATTATTGTGCAGATTAACATCTTGGAAGGGAGAGCTGGTTATGTCTTAATGGGTCGCGTTTCAGTCACCATTTCATATTCATTCCGTTGTTTGACAACAGAAACAGCAAAATATACCAATGAAAACAGTTTTATTGAGAATTTAGCTTCATCAAAATGGGCACAGAGAGAGACAAACTATAATGTAGCCTAATAATAAATAATAAATGTACATTTAGCATTTTCAGAAGAGCTGCCCTGTCATGCAAAAATCTAAACATGTTTGTGTTAATTGCTCAGTGCAAAGAAAGAGAAGTAATGGGAACCTGGTATTTCTTTGTTCTTTCTACATGTGTCTAATAGACATGAACAAGTTCTTTGAAAAACATCTATGACCTTTGAAACATGTCTCGTCTTCATGCTCTATGTTGACTATGGTTTCAATAATAAACATACATTTGCATAAAGCATCCATATTTATCCATGCCCACGTTGATTAGAGTATTACAAACTTGAAAAGTATTAATTTAAGGTACATTTAGAACAAATAAAAAAATGTGCGATTAATCACGAGTTAACTCATGACAATCATACGATTAATCGATTAAAATTTTTAATCGATTGACAGCCCTAATATATATATATATATATATATATATATATATATATATATATATATATATATATATATATATATATATATATATATATATATATATATATATATATACCAAATTGGTTCACAGTTGTAAGCATCTCAATTTTTTTTATTTTTCCACAAATTGTGCTTGCAAATTGTATAATATCCAAGGAAAACATGTCTAGTAATCGTGCAGTTAATTCTCATACTGTATTTTCAGTTTTGGAATATGTATCCTCTCCCCAAATTTGTCAATAATAAAACACAATAAAAATTATTTAAAGAAAAGGCTTATATTTACCTTTTAAAATTTGTTTACATCTACCTTGTAAATATATATATTTTTTATTAAAAATGTTACAATTACAACAACAATTCAAGTGTAATCTTTCTTTGTAAAAACTAAAGTATACATTTTATCATACATATTTCAAAGTTAAGGATTCATTACATACAAAACATACCATATTTAACATATGAGCAAAAATTGGCAAACAAAAGCTTATTTGAGGTGGCAGATATTTTACAGTAAAAATGTACACAGCAAAATCCCCAGTGTTAAATCAACACTGCTCAGAGCAAATATGGTCCCACTCTACAGAGTGTTAAAATAACACTGAAGCAGTGTTAAAGTTAATGAGATAATTAAGTGATTAATTGAGTGATGATTGAACATTAGTGATGAACACCTGCAGTTAACAAGCAGAATCACTGAAGGAAAGAGGAACACAAGAACTACAACTGACTTCCAGTCACAGTCACATTAAATCAGATGAAGATAAAAGAAGACATTAAATCTGTGAAGATCTCAGCAGAAGAGGATTAAACAACTCCACAAACAGCATTACCAGCTTCACTTATTACTAACCAGACTGACTTTATTTCTGTCATATGTCTATGAACAGAGGTTTAGATGTTGATGTTTTAAAATATTTGGCCATCATTATGGTGATCGGTGTGTCCTTTAGTTGGGCAGTTTGAATCTTGGCATTTTAAGTACAATTTTGGTCTTTGTAACAGTATTTATCAAAGTACATAATTTGTTACAAAGAATGTCAAAACAAAGGTGTTCAGGTGGTGTAGTTTTCATTATTATAAAGTATAATAATTATCCTAATCATAAGTTGTCATTTGTTATTAAAAAATAGCTTACACCTTTCTTGATACAGAGCAGACATTTTTATTTTTATATACATTGCTGACAGACATCAAGAAGCAGCATATGAATCTCAACAATGGTGACATGCTTCATGCTGCAATGCATGCTGGGAGCCAAGCGTTTTATACTATGGTGCCTCCCAGAATGCATTGCGGCATAAAAAGCATGTCACCATTGTTGAGATTCATATGTGGATTCTTGATGTCTGTGTGTTTGTCCAAAGATTACTTTCCCAATAATAATAAAAAAAAATAAATAAAAAAAATCAGCTTGATGCCTGATCTGAAGAAAGAAGTCAATGTTAATAAAAATATATATATATTAATAACAAATAACCACTTTCAGTCAATGATAAAATTTGTAAACTTTATGATGTTGAAAACTATAGGTCTATCACCTGACTGTCTTTGATTCTGGCTTTCCTTGCAACAAATTATGTGTTTTAGTAAACACTGTTACAAAGACCATAAACTCCCATAAGAAGTCAAGAGTCAAATTGCACAACTAAAGGCAACACTGTTCACAATAATGGTGATTTTTTTAATGGTGATTTTAAAACATCAACATCTAAACCTCTGTTAATTTTCAATAAGAACTGTAGACGTCTGACAGAAATAAAGTCAGTCTGGTTAGTAATAAGGGAAGCTGGTAATGCTGTTTGTGGAGTTGTTTAATCCTCCTCTGCTGAGATCTTCACAGATTGAATCTCTTCGTTTTATCTTTAGTTGATTTAATCTAAGGCTGTGACTAAAAGTCTGTTGTAGGTCTTGTGTTTCTCTTTCCTTCAGTGTAGGGCTGGGCGATTTAAATCGCGATATTGTTATGCGCATCTCGTCAGTAAAGCCGGTTCCTTGATTAGTAGTAAATCGCCATCACCTGCTTTCAGATGGAGCGGCATTTAGGGCTGATGAGATAATTAAGTGATTCATTTAGTGATGATTGAGCATTATTGAAGACACCTGATGTTAACAAGCAGAATCAGCGAGAAAATCACAAATTGTAAGTTACCATTAAGGTGATGGGTGTTTGCTTTAGTTGGGCTCTACACAGCAAAATCCCCAGAGTTAAATTAACTCTGTTCAGAGAACATTTGGTCCCTCTCTAAAGAGAGTTAAAATAACTCTGAATCAGAGTTAAAGTTAATGAGATACTTAAGTGATTAATTAAGTGATGATTGGGCATTAATGATGAACACCTGCTGTTAACAAGTTCTCAGCAGAGGAGGATTAAACAACTCCATAAACAGCATTACCAGCTTCACTTATTACTAACCAGGGGTGCGTTTCTCGAAAGCATCGTTGGCCAACTATGGTCGCAAGTTCATCACAATGTCCATTGAACTCTATTGGTAACGACGGAACTTGCGACCATAGTTGGCCAACAATGCTTTCGGGAAACGCACCCCAGACTGACTTTATTTCTGTCAGACGTCTACAGAAGGTCTTATTGAGAATTAACAGAGGTTTAGATGTTGATGATTTATTGAAAATGTATGATCACCATTATAGTGATGAGTGTTTCCTTCAGTTGGGCAGTTTGACTCTTCTTGCAAGTTTGTGGTTTTTGTAACAGCTTTTACCAAAACATGTAATTTGTTACAAAGAAAGCCAAAAACAAAGATGATCAGGTGATCTAGTTTTTAACAGCAGATAGTAAAAAAATGTGCTTATATCATTACTGTCCAAAAGTGGTCATTTGATGTTAATAGATTATATTCACTAACAATACTCTCTTGCCACAGATTGGACATTTTGAATTTTTTAAATACATAATAGGGGATTTTTTTTTTTCTAAGACACAGACATCAAGAATCAGCATATGAATCTCAACAATGGTGACATGCTTCATGCTGCAATGCATGCTGGGAGCCACAATAGTATAAAACTCATGGCTCCCAGGATGCATTGCGGCATGAAACATGTCACCATTGTTGAGATTCATATGCTGATTCTTGATGTCTGTGTCTTAGAAAAAAAAATCCCCTATTATGTATTTAAAAAATTCAAAACGTCCGATCTGTGGCAAGAGAGTATTGTTAGTGAATATAATCTATTAACATCAAATGACCACTTTTGGACAGTGATGATATAAGTGCATCATTCTACTTTTTATTGTTAAAAACTAGATCACCTGAAGATCTTTGCATCTGGCATTCTTTGCAACAAATTACATGTTTTGGTAAAAGCTGTTACAAAAACCACAAACACTCAAAAAAAAAAAAAAAGCTAGAGTCAAACTGCCCAACTAAAGGAAACACTCATCACGATAATGGTGATCATACATTTTCAATAAATCGTCAACATCTAAACCTCTGTTAATTCTCAATACGAACTTCTGTAAACGTATGACAGAAATAAAGTAAATCTGGTTAGTAATAAATAAAGCTGGTAATGCTGTTTATGGAGTTGTTTAATCCTCCTCTGCTGAGAACTTGTTAACAGCAGGTGTTCATCATTAATGCCCAATCATCACTTAATTAATCACTTAAGTATCTCATTAACTTTAACTCTGATTCAGAGTTATTTTAACTCTCTGTAGAGAGGGACCAAATGTTCTCTGAACAGAGTTAATTTAACTCTGGGGATTTTGCTGTGTAGACCATTATATGTTTAATTTAATATTTACTGTTGTTTGTCTGCTGTTATTGATTTATAACAGTTAAATGAACAAAGTAAGATGTTATCTTATAGTGTTGGTTATGTTTTGACATAATCATGCTGTGATCTGAAAAATGAAACTTATTGAAATAGTTTGGTTTAACTTGTTAGCAGCAGTTTTGTGATTTTTCAGCCTATGATTATCAGTACTTTACTTATAATTCAAAATATTTAATAAACATTGTTCTGATCAAAAGACATTCGGATAAATTCATTTAAAACACAGACATCAATAATCAGCCTGTGAATCTCAACAATGGTGACAATAATAAAGCATGTTGCAGTGGCTGCCACCAATCACAACTCAATAATGGCTCCCATCATGCATTGCGGTATGAATAAATTATGATCTGAATTGTCTTTGTAATTTACTTTTCCTAATTTAATATTCTGCTCCTCACCATTGTTGAGATTCATATGCTGATTCTTGATGTATGTGTGAGTCTTAGTAATGCAATACCTTTTCTGTGAAGCTTTTTGTGCACAACTATTTGTAATATCCTTCATATTATCTGATGGTCACAACATGGCTAGCTCTTATGCTGTAGAATCACAGTTTTGAGTAATGTTGCCCTTTTAATCAGAGATCAGACTCTGAGAATCATGTGAATCAAGTCACTAAATGATGATTGTCATCATCAATCCTTCACCATCAACACCCAATCAGTCTTTTCCTTGCCTTTTGTGCCATAACAAATATGCTTTATAAACACTCAATTATAGCAGCCAAAGAAAATCTTAAGTGCAAAAGTCAAGGGTCAAGAGCCCAACTAAAGCAAACGCTGATCTCCATCATGGTGACCTTAAATTAAACTCAAATCATCAACTTCTAAACCTTTGTTAATTCTAATAAGAACTTCTGTAGACGAATAGCAGTAATAAAGTCAAAGTGGTTAATAATAAGTGAAGCTGGTAATGCTGTTCGTGGAGTTGTTTAGTCCTCCTCTGCTGAGATCTTGAGATATTTAAAGTCTTCTTTTATCTCCAGTTGATTTTGCTGTGGCTGGAAGTTATTTGTAGTTCTTGTATTTCTCTTTCCTTCAGTGATTCTGCTTGTTAACAGCAGGTGCTCATCACTAATGCTCAATCATCAGTAATATTTGAGTGCTGTGAACTCAATTTTATTTAGTACATATTACTGTTAGGTTTTACAGTGTACCCACCTAATAAATATAATGCAATATAAATCACTGTAACATAGTATTCAATATAAATATTGCACATTTCTGCCCAACCCATGGTAAATTACTACAGTACATTCATAGTAAATGTTTGTAAGGGTGGTTAGGGGATTTAAAGTCTTCTAATTTCGTTCATGACAAGTTTATCCTGCTTTCCTCATCAGTCTTGTTGGGAATACTAGTTAAATCATCGAGTGATTTGTGGTTTGTAACAGAGAGGTTTCTGTCGAACTGAAACGCTTCCCACTGGTTGTCGCAACGCTGTTTAATAATAGTGTCCGGGACCGGGAGTAAACTCAGCTCCGTGCTGGGCCGTGTTGAAACAACTAGTGAAACAACTGAAAACAGCGCTATTTGTTGTTACTGTGCTGACCGAGAAACCGCTTCAGACGATTCAGTGACGGAGCGGTCCGAATAAATCCAAATAGTTTTAGACCGTTATGCAAGCGCGTTTTGAAAGATTCGAACCAAAATAATGATTCATTCACGAATGATTGGTATTCAATCGACAGAAATACGGGACACATATACAGTAATAACTGCTGAAATATTCGTATGTAAAACATTTCTCAGGTCAATCGGAGCGAGTCTCAAACTAAATTAGCTGCACCGCCAGGAAAAGAGGAGGAGGGAGGTTGGTGCCGTCGGGCCGGATGGAGATGATTGGCGGGCCACCATTTGAATAGCCCTGATACAGCCTGTGTTAACTAGAATGCTTTTAATTATTTAAATTTTTAAATTTTTATTTATTTGTGTCTTTTTTCTGGTTTGGTTTATAGTGCTTCCAACATTTGAAGTGAAATTAAAACCCAGTAAGTCATTCTTCTATGTGGGTGACGAGAGCCTGACAGTCGACATTGAAGCCAAGTAAGACAAAATATGTTCTGCTTCTCTGTATTGAAAATAAATCTATAATGTGAGTAAACACTGATTTGAAATAGATTTGTATGTAATTCTGTCAGGACCACTTCGGTCAAAGGTAATTGACAATTAGCATACAGTTTGGATTGGCAGTGTGGTTCTGCTCTGGGCAAGCCCAAACTGACATCATTGGGTTACACCAGCTAACATAATTTTAATGGTCAGATCGAAGTTAAATGGTAAAATGTCTCCTTTCCTTCTTCTGAGGAACAGAAAATGTCCTAGCTACTTTTTCTATGTAATGAAAGTGGATGTGGATCAGGGACAGTCATCATCACTGTTCAGTTTTTACAGCAGAAATTGTATGTGCTTTTATAGGTACCTGTTTGGAAAGAAGGTGGAAGGACATGCGTTTGTGGAGTTTGGTGTGATGTACGGTGAGAAGAAAACAAGTATTCCTTCCTCTCTGCAGAGAGTTCAGGTGGGATACATTAAATCATCTAGGATCTCATTTCTCCTTACCTAGAATTCACAAGAAGTTACATTTTTACTGCATCTTAGACTGTTTTTGTCTTCACTGTTAGACCTTACCAGGGTTTTTTTTACAGTAAAATACTGGCAACACTGTTAACTAATTTCACTTGCAGAAACCAACTACTTTAAATTGACCTACTGTCGTTTTAAATATATTAATTAAAATTCATAATGCACTAATAATGTGAGCAAACTATTACTGTGAACTTTAATTTGAAACCACTAAAAAAATACTGTACATAAAGAGATTACACCATCTGTTAGATAAAGCAACATGCAGCAAGTCATCAGTGTTTATAGATCTTCTCCTGGACTGAAGAACAGGCTCTACTCTTCTGCACAATGGTGACCCAAAAAAAAACTACTGGCAACAGTGTCACCAGTATATACCTCTTTTATAATTTACAGTTTATTACTGTTAAAATACATTCAGTGGGTGTGTCTTTTTATCTTACACTGTTAACCCTTTCAACCCCACAGGAAAATCCACACTACAAAGAGTAAAAGTAACTTTGACACAGTGTTGCAGTGAGATAATTAAGTGAATATGTAAGTGTTTGTTGAGCATTAGTGATGAATCACTGAAGGAAAGAGAAACACAAGAACAGAAAATAGAGAAATACAATAAATACAACTGACTTCCAATCATTACACATTATTACAGTTATTATTAACCAGTATGACTTTATTTCTGTCATACATCATACAAAATGACTCACCGTGGGACTACATATTGAGTATCGTGGTATAGCAATACTTTTCGGGACAAGAGTGTCACTGTGGCACCAAGTATCATCACACCACAATATGGAACACAACCTTGTTTCACAATGTACGGACTCAAATGTGAGGTAGTTAGGGGGGTTCAGGGGCATGCTCCCCCGAGAAAATTTGGATTTCTCTGACCTACATATGTGAACTTTAGGGCTTTTGAAGGCCAAACAAATTCATAAGGAATTAAAGCTGCAAGCAGTGATGAACAGGGCCCTCGCACCCGTGCCGCCGCCACTCGGCACCTTTAGGAAAACAGAGCACGGGGCTATTTAGGGTTTTTTGAAAAACGCGTCCTCTGGAATTTGAAATACTCCTCCTAGAGAATTAATCCAATCGCGACCAAACTCGGTCAGCATGAAGTCAAGATAATGAGGATGATAAATTGCAGACGGATTTTTGATATCTCGAACGGTTTGGCCATGGTGAGGAAACTAATTTATGGTGAGGAAAGAGAAACAGGAAGCGTATTATAACTTCTGCATACATTGACTGACCTTGATGAAACTTCAGCAGTGTATTCGTTGTAAGAGGCCGATCACATGGACGTGACTATTGTGAGTCAAAGTTATAGCGCCACCAACTGGCAGCAGGAAGTGTGTCATTTTCAAAATGCTTTGAAATCTCCCTCTTATTTTTACCCGATTTGCTTCAGATTTTATGTGTATAATGTAGACACACGGCAGATGTAGAACTGTGAAATGACTATTGATATCTTAGATACTGCTGCCGTGGCAACGCATCAAACTTTAATATTCTTTTTTGAAGCTTTTGAGACTCTTAACGACCAAGTTTTCAGACCCCATTCAAGGGGGCGCTGTTGAGCCCCCCTTCCACGCCCGGGTACCAGCTTCAGCCCGGCCCTGATGGCCATGGGTTCTGACCTGTGTGCATATATATATAAAAGACAGAAAATATTACTTGTCTTACCTTATTCTGATTTTATGATACACTCAAAATATTCCACAACATTGATTAACATTGATTAACCCGTTGATTAAGTAAGGGTTAATGCCCGACGAGGTGTCCATTATCAGGTTTTAATGGACGACGGCGAGGCGTGAACCGTCCGACACGCAGCGGAGGCGGTTGCCTCCGCCGAAGTCCATTAAAACCTGATAATGGACACCTCGAAGGGCATTAACCCGCTTATACCATGGTTACTTACGAAAGAAAGAAATATTTAATCAATTAATAATACTTTAATGTGTTTTAGAGTAAAAATCGTGAGGGTTTTTATATATTAAGTCGAGCGCACTATTTAATATCTCCCGTATACAGGCGTTGCCAAGCAACGTCGCCACAGCGACCCGACCGCAGCAGTTGATCAGTGAGTTTGAGCCAGCGCAATCATTTAGAACTGTCATCAGGCAAATTGACGGGATGCCTTTCCTAGGTGTCCATTATCACTTTTTAACGGACACCCTGCAGCCAATCAGAATCGAGTATTCACCCAGACCATGGTATAACCCAGTGGTTCCCAAACCTGTCCTGCCGGCACCCCAACACTGCGCGTTTTCTTTGTCTCCCTAATCAAACACACCTGATTCAACTCATCAGCTCATTATCACATGGGTTAATGAGCTGATGAGTTGAATCAGGTGTGTTTGATTAGGGAGACAAAGAAAACGTGCAGTGTTGGGGTGCCGGCAGGACAGGTTTGGGAACCACTGGTATAACCGGTGGTAAAATATTCTCACCGTCACATACCTAGTATATTTTTATATAGATACAATAGGCCTAACTGATTTTGAACACAAGAGGGCAGTATAGCACTATGAATAACATGATTTATTTATTTTTTGGACTAAAAAAACATTCTGGCTGTTTTTAAACTTAAACAATTATTAAATTTTAAAAAAAAAAGAATAAAATGGGTTTAGTTCTGATATTTGTATAATTTTATATAGAAATAAATGGTGTATAATTAAATTTTTAGAAGATATGAGGCTTTTAGTGTTTCCATTTTTGACATTACTTTAATCCCTCGCCATAGCAAAACCGTTTGAGATATGTATTATCCGTTCACAATTTAGCATCTTTAATGTATTTTCATCATGTTGAAAAAGTTTGGTGGGAATAAAATAAACCACTTAAGAGGAGTGGGTAAAAATTCAGGGGCTGATTTTGCAAAGAAATCCACATTCAAACCAAAATATCTGACTTCCTGTTGGTCGGAGCTAATGACTGTAAATTAGAAAGTTGTCCGGCTCGATGGGCCCAATATACATACTGATTTTTGTAACTGTGGGTAAAAGTAACCCCCCCACTTTTGTCAAAAGCATTTTGAAAGTGACACACTTCCTGCTACCAGTTGGTGGCGCTATAACTTTGACTCACAATAGCTACATCCATCTGATCGGCCTCTTACCACGAACACACTGCTGAAGTTTCATCAAGATCAGTTAATGTGTGCAGAAGTTATACCACTTTGTGTTTCTCTTTTCTCGCCATAAATTTGTGTCCTCGCCATGGCCAAACCGTTCGAGATATCAAAAATCCATCCACAATTTAACATCCTCAATGTCTTGACTTCATGCTGACCGAGTTTGGAGGCGATTGGATGAATTCTCTAGGAGGAATACATCAAATTCCACAGCATGCGTTTTTCAAACAACCCATAATAGCCGACTTCCTGTTGGGCGGAGCTAATAACTTTAGAGTGCGGAAGTTGTTCGGCCCGATGAGATCTATATGTGTACCGAGTTTCATATTAATTCATGCAAGTGTGTTTGATATATGGACCAAGTTTTCAGACCGTTTTCAAGGGGGCGCTGTTGAGCCCCCCTGCCACGCCCGGGTACCAGCTTCAGCCCGGCCCTGATGATCGTGGGTTCTGACCTGTGTGCAAAGTTTCAAGAGTTTTTGAGCATGTTAAGGGCCACAAAAGCCCCTGAAACCTTGAAAAACAAAGATTAAATGGAATAGACAACCCCCCCCCCCCCCACACACACACACAGACACACAGACAGAGAGAGAAAATTCTCCAGAAAATCCACATTCAAACCAAAATATCTGACTTCCTGTTGGTCGGAGCTAATGACTATAAATTAGAAAATTTTCCGGCTTGATGAGAACAATAGGGCCTTCGCCCTTTCAGGGCTTGGGCCCTAATAATAAAAAATATTACAAGGGAAAACAAATGTCCGGCAAATATCGAACCTAAAACTATCTTTACCGCGCTCAACCACTGTGAGAGCATTTTACGCATTAGTAATCGCTGGCGTTCAGCGGGGAGGGGAGGCGTAAACTGGTAGATGCACTAAAATCAGACAGGAGAATCATGACTGAGAACATAACGTCGGGAAGCTTGTTTGTGAATGCGGGGCCAGGGGGTGATATTCAGTTTTGATTTGATGAATGATGATTATTATTGAATTTAATGAGAATGATTTGATTGGATTTGAATCTATTTATTTATTAATTTATCTGAGGTGCCGGAACACAGTTCCAGCCCACTTTAATCCCTGTGCGTACACACCTTTTTTGTATGCACTTTGTTAAATTGATTATGATGACAAAAATCATCCTTTAACCTGTTAATTTACTAACCTCATTCAGAGATTAATTCTGTATCAAAAGGATTACATTATCACCACTGTGAAACTACAACAATTATTTACAATGATGAATTTCTTTAACACATCATGCACGACCAAAGAAACAGAGCTACACTGTCTTGCAGAAACACAGAGATATCAAAAATCAGCACATGTCTCTCAACAATGGTGGCAATATTTTTTTATTCATACTGCAGTGTATGCTGTGAGTTTTATACTATCCAGTAACCCAGCATGCATTGCGACATGAAACTTTTGATTGTCACCATTGTTGAGATTCATGTGCTAAGTGTTGATGTCTGTCTGTGTCTTAATCAAGCAGTAGTTTGAAATGTATTAATGCACTGTATTATTTTAATCTCTTTCACAATAAATGTTAACAGAAACATTGCTGGATTTCATGTTGTAGATTCACAGATATATGAGTAACAAGTATTAAACACCCATAAATTCAAAGCTTATATACTGGTGTGATCAGAGAATCAGACGTGTCCAGGATGATTATGGAATCACCTCAACAGCCTAAAACACCTGATCAACTTTCCTCTTGACTTTTTATTGCCATAACAAATGTGTTTTATAAACACACAGTTAAAGCAGCCAGAGATAAACTAAATGTTATAAAGTCAAGGGTCAAGAGAACAACTAAAGCAAAATACTGATCTACATCATGGTGACTAACCTTATTATATTCAATAAAACATCAACAACTAAATATCTGTTAATTCTCAACAAGAACGTTTGTACATGTATGAAAGAAATAATCCTAAACTGGTTTCACACTCTGTGGCTGGAAGTCAGTTGTAGTTCTTGTGTTTCTCGTTTTTCTGTTCTTGTTTCTCTGTCCTTCAGTGATTCTGCTTATCAGGTGTTCATCAGTTTCTCAATCCACTCACTTCTTTTCATTCACTCTGTCAAGTGGACTATATTAGTGAACTAATGTAGGGAATAGTGAATGAGGGTATAGGGTGTGATTGGGAAAACAGCCTCTGAGTGTCGATTTTGAGCACTGTTGATTTACAGTGTATTCCTGTTGGCTATTTTTGTTTTCTACGGTATATTACTGTTTTAATGGAAAATGGTATGATATTGTCAGAAATTGGCCTTTTTTCATATGAATAGATTAGGGAAGGAGAAGGTACTGCAGAACTGAGCAGGGAGATGATCACTAAGACCTTTCCGGACATTAACCAGCTGGTTGGACGATCAATCTATGTTTCAGTCAGTCTTTTAACAGAAAGTGGTAAGACTCATCAGATACTGTACATCTGTATGCACGTTTACATGCATGTGTGTGATTTTATAGAGGTTAATTGTGTGTGCGCGCGTGTGCGTGCGTGCGTCTGTGTGTGTGTGTGTTTCAGGCAGTGAAATGGTGAAAGCAGAAAGGAGAGGCATTCAGATTGTGACGTCACCGTACACCATCCACTTCAAAAAAACACCACAATTCTTCAAACCTGGGATGCCCTTCAGTGTCTCGGTATGAAACAGTGGCTGATTTTACACATTAAACTCTGTAAATTAGTATAAAATTAGCAGACTGGCTATTCTGGTAAAACACACCATATCTGCTGTTCACACAAGCAGTTGCTTTTATGATACCATTAGGATACTGTTAAGATAACATTCACACATCAGCACCAAAATATTGAACAAATGGCAGATTTTGAAACACTCATGACAGATCTCACTATTCAAACCTTTTAACAATTGGCATTTTTCACCTGTCATTTGCATATATTTGAGCAGTTCTCAAATTAATGACTCACTCAATGCCATTGCTTGTAACGCTAAGTTGCCGGCAATGTTACAACATCTCATCCCAGAAATCTGTCACTGATTTACAATTTTACAATTAGAATCTGAAAGGTTGTGGAAACTATAGAAGAATTTCATTAATTTTTGCTCTGGGTTCTATAAAAGGTTTACGTAACAAATCCTGACCAGACTCCTGCTGAAAATGTGGAAGTGGAGGTCAATCCTGGAGGGGTCAAAGGTCAAACAAGAACCAATGGCATTGGAAAGGTTACCGTCAACACTCTAGGAGGATCTTCTACAATGCAGATCACTGTAAGACCTGCAAACTCAACTAATGTTCAGTCACTTTCACTGGTGAACTAGTGGAGAATTAACACATGTGACCCTGGACCACAAAACCAGTCACATGGGTCAGTTTTTGAAAATTGAGATTTATAAATCAACTGAAAACTGAATAAATAAATAATGGTTTGTTAGGGCAATATTTGGTTGAGATACAACTATTTGAAATCTGGAATCTGAGGGTGCAAAAAAATCTAAACATTGAGAAAATCGCCTTTTAAGTTGTCCATTTATGTTTGCGATTGTGCTGCATTTACTCATAAAAATAAATATTTTATATATTTATGGTAAGAAATTTACAAAATATCTTCATGGAACATGATCTTTACTTAATATTCAAATGATTTTTGGCATAAAAAAAAATCAATAATTTTGACTCATACAATCAGAGGTGTATAGTCCAGGGGTCAGAAAGTAGAAGTCTGTTCATATATGGCAGATATGTTTATTCCACCCATGAACTCAGTCAGCTGATTTCACTAATTAGTTATATCTCTTTCTGAATTAGCAAATGCAGGTGATTGGAACAAAATACTGAGGAGGACTTTTACTTTCTGAACCTGGACTTTACACCTCTGCATACAATGTATTGTTGGCTATTGCCACAAATATACCCGTGCTACTTGTGACTGGTTTTGTCATCCAGGGTCACACATGTTAACATATGTCAGTTAACATATGTTGAACAATCAATGGAGCATATACTACATAGCACATTAGAAAACAAATGTATTCTTTCCAGGCAAAGACCAAAGATCCACAATTAAGCAATGGACAGCAGGCAGTGAATACGATGACGGCTCTCGCTTACATTCCCAAAGACGGCTCCACAAACTACTTCCACGTCGGCATTGATGCTGCAGAGCTTCAGATCGGTGGTCAAATGACAGTCAATCTCAACACAGGACAAAGTCCAGGACTCAAAGTTCAAGATTACACATACATGGTAAAGATTATGGTTATTTCTAAATAAAGCTGCACCACAAATGTATTTATTATATCAATATTTGATTAACTACCACAGCTTGTGTTTGAAATCATATGAATATCATAAATACTGTTAACTCATCTTCCTCATTTACAGATCTTAAGTAAAGGTCAGATTGTTAAAGCAGACAGGTTCAAGAGGAGAGGACAAGCTCTAGTGACGCTGTCTCTACCTGTAACCAGAGACATGGTGCCGTCCTTCCGCTTTGTGGCTTATTATCATGTGGGCTCGTCTGAGGTGGTGTCTGATTCAGTCTGGGTCGACGTGAAGGACACATGCATGGGAACAGTGGGTCAACCATCACAAGAAATGATTGATATGCCAAGCAACTAAATTGATAGTTCACCCAAAAATGAAAATTATGTCATTAATTACACCCCTTCATGTTGTTCCAGACCCGTAAGACCCTCAGAATGCAAATGAAGATATAATATAGATAAATAAATAAATAAAGAATAAAATGCACAAAAAGTATTCTCGTCGCTTCATAACATTAAGGTTGAACCCCTGTAGTCACATTAAGGACTATTTTAATGATGTCTCTACTACCTTTCTGGGCCTTGAAAGTTGCCTTGAAAGCTCTCGGATTTCATCAAAAGTATCTTAATTTGAATTCAGAGGGTCTTACGGGTCTGCAACGACATGAAGGGGAGTAATTAATGACAGAATTTTCATTTTTGGGTGAACTTACCCTTAAGTCTGTTTTACTGACACAGCATCTCTCATTTTAATGACAGCTCAAGGTTCAGGTGAAGGAAAAGATGAATACCTATGAAACAGGAGGTGAGGTCAAGCTGCAGATAACTGGGGATCCTGGAGCTAGAGTTGGGCTGGTGGTGGTTGACAAGGCTGTGCATGTCCTTAACAAGAACAGACTCACTCAGACTCAGGTGAAGGACCTTCTTCAGACGTCAATGCGAAAACATCTAATCTCCCCGTTTCTGGCATAAAACGCACATAACTGGTGTCTTTTTTGCACCTTTAGATCTGGGACGTCATAGAGAAGCATGACACCGGCTGTACAGCAGGAGGTGGAAAGGAGAGTATGGGGGTTTTCAGTGATGCAGGTCTGATGTTTGAGTCACACACTGCAGGAGGAACCAACACCAGAACAGGTTTTATTTATTTTCTTTTAATTTATTTCAGCTAATGAAAATATTATTATATTTGTAACGAAATCCACTAGAGGCAAGATGTAGAGAACCCAAATGCAACTTTAATTATCAAACATAAAAAAAGGCTGGAAACTGGTAACTCAAAACAAGAACAAGAACCTGAACAAGAACCATTCACAACTCGAACCATTCATACAATACTCGACAAAGACACAGGGCAAACATGAGGGCTTAAATACACAGATTAATTACTAGACAAGGGACACCTGTGAACAATGAACCAGAGAGATGGAGGGCCATGCCCGTGCATCGGAAGAGGGCCTGGAGACTGCGGCAGGACAGGAGGCCAGGGCGGAGCAGGCAGCTCAGGTGGCCAGGGAGGACCAGACAGTTCAGGTGGCCAAGGTGGACCAGGCAGTTCAGGGGCCAGGAGGCGTGGCCTCCATGGTCCTATCAAGGGACCCACTGCCCCCTCCTAAAATTTTCTTGGGGGCAGCTATGGGGTTATGCTCAGGAACAGACACCGGCTCAGAAACAGACACTGGCTTAGGAACAGACCGCGTGGCGGCAGCCATCTTGTCCAGGGGCTCAGGCAATGTGGTGTCGGCCATCTTGTCCGGAGACAGAGGTGCAGGGGCAGTCCTCTTGTCCGGAGAAACAGGCGCATCGGTGGCCATTAGGGCTGCACGATTAATCGCAATAAAACCGCACGCGATTTGGCAAAGGCTGTGATTATCTTATGCGCAGCTTGTCAGTGGAGTACGGCTAATCGGTAGTAAATACTGCTCCATCGGAAAGCCAGAGGGCGCTCTCACACAAACACGTTAAATATGCCCCGCTGCAGAAGTACAATAATAGCACATCATTCCAGGAAATCCCTATCGCTGTAGCTGAATAAACAGAAGATTGAAACACTGTGATTAAACATGACTTATAAATACATGACTGCCTTTAGTCCACAAAACTCCTCCACATACTTCTCAATCGGACAGTCACCTTGGCTGAGATGGAACAGACGGATTGCTGTGTCCATATTTTGGTAGAGTATTTTGTAACGAAATCCACTGGAGGCAAGATGTAAAGAACCCAAATGCAACTTTAATTATCAAACATAAAACAAAGGCTGGAAACTGGTAACTCAATACAAGGACAAGAACCAGGACAAGAACCAGGACAAGAACCAGTCACAACTCAAAACATTCATACAATACTCGGCAAAGACACAAGGCAAACATGAGGGCTTAAATACACAAATTAATTACTAGACAAGGGACACCCGTGGTCACTGAACCAATGACAAGACACATGAGAGGATCACATGACAAACAGGGAATCACATTTTTTTTAAACCTTTATTTAACTAGGAAAGTCACATTGAGGTTAAAACCTCTTTTAGTGAGACCTAGTCAAGACAGGGTTGGATAGCAGGATTAAACAGATAACAAGCAACAATAAAAACCAATAACAACATCATCATTTGATACAACAGAAAACACAACAAAACAAGTCTCCACAACAAGATGTTATACAGCACTGTACCATGGTTGCAGCAGGCGTAATGATATGACGCAGCGCCTGAAAATAGGCTACCTTCCGTCAACATAACCAACGTGACATCCTGCTTGCACAGGGAGCATTGGAAGTTACCGAGCTGGGGATTATTTTCAGGCGCTGCGTCATATAATTACGCCTGCTGCACTCATGGTACGGCAGTAAAGTTTCTTGATTTTTACGCAGGAATGAGAGTATAGTTCCTAGCCATATCAGCCTAGAAAATCGCAACTTTAAATTTTTCGTCGGTCTTAGTGCACGATGTAACTACAGAAGAGTCAAGTTTTAAATAGGAAAAATATCGAAAGTCTTTGGTCATTTTTTTGAGAGAGATGCTAATGGTCTTGTCCACTTCAATGATGTATGCTAAGCTATGCTAAAAGTGGTACCGCCAGAACCAGAGATCGACTGAATGGATTCAAAAACGGTAAAACTCAACTGTTTAACTCTGAGGGAGTTGTAAAATGAGCCTATTTCTAAAAAAAAGTGAAGTATCCCTTTAAAGAGATGAGGGATTGTAGTTTGAGTTTGGTCTGCACATCATTCCAAGACCAAGGGCCATAATATATTAGGCTTAGCTTTCCAGCCTCTGTTCTGATAGCTGGCACTTTGAACTGTAGCCAGTTATGAGACCTGAGATTATGACAGCTTTGAAATGATAAAAAATTCCTATTTAAATAATTTGGAAGTTTTCTTAAAATAACCTTGTAAATTAAAATATACCAATGTTCAAGCCTGCGCAAATGAAGGGATGGCCATCCTACCAAACTGTACAGTATACAATGATGTGTCCTAAAACTAGAGTTAGTGACATATCTGAGAGCAGAGTGATAAAGGGGGTCAAGTTTGGACAAGGTGGACAGAGAGGCAAATCTGTAGATACTATCCCCATAATCAATCTGTGACAGAAAAAGGCTAGCAACTAAGCGTTTTCGTGAAGCCAAGGAAAAACAGGAATTTAGCCTATGTGAATTTCAATTTCTTTGCAAGATAATCAACATGGTATTTAAAGTTGAGGTTTTTATCCATCCAAAATCCCAGATATTTGTAATTACTGTATCTACAGATTGGATACAGACTCCATCCAGTGACTTGATGGAGAAGGATGGTAGCTTTGTTCGCCTATTATTAAAAACCATAGCTTTAGTTTTATGTGGGTTTAACAACAGCTTCAAATCTAGTAGAGCATGTTGCAGGGTATCAAAATCTGCCTGCACATTTGAAAAGGCCAACTCAGCTGTGGGGGCACAGGAAGACGGAACTGTATCATCTGCATACAAATGATACTTACAAAATTTAAACTTATCACAAATATTATTAATATAAACTAAGAAAAGCAAGGGTCCCAAAACTGAACCTTGTGGAACACCCTTCGTAACAAGAATTGGGTTTGACATATCATTACCATATTTGATAATTTGTTGCTATGGAACCATTTGACCGCATGACATCCAATGCCAGCTCTCAGTAGGGTATTAACCAATAATGGATGGTCCACAGTATCGAACGCCTTTGTGAGGTCTATGAACAGAGAAATACAGGTAAATTTACTGTCTATAGCCTCTTTGAAGTCATCCATGACTTTTAAAGTGGCGGATATTGTGCTGTGCCCCGACTGGAAACCGGATTGCATTTCATTTAAAAAAGTATGCGAGTGCAAATATGATTAAAGTTGGGTAGCAACTAAAGATTCCAATATTTTTGAAAGAACAGGGAGATTAGAGATTGGTCTGTAGTTGTTCATATCGATCGCCAGCTTTAAAAAGGGGTGTAATATAAGCTTGCTTCCAGATAGCTGGAACCTGATTAAAACTTATTGACATGTTAAAAATGTGAGTAATAGGCTCAGCTATAACCGGTGCGGCCACCTTTAACCCTCTGGGGACCACAAACGCGCCTGCGCGTTTTGCTCGTTTTTTTTTTTTAGCAATGAAAATAAACACTAAATGCTCTGTTAATTTTGATCTTTCATTTTCGTGTAATACATCAATCGATCCTGTTCAGTTTCTATTTTTTTTCTGTATACTCACAATAAAAATAAAGTGTTTTGCTTTTTGACAAATAAAGAAAAATTAACATGATGCTATTTCTGCCTTCTCTCTGTCAGTAAACTCCCATTTGAAACGCGTTCGAAAATGATCTATAACTCCGCGAAAATTCAGTCAAACAGGCAAACAGACCCACGGGCATAAAGCTTGAGATCGCATCTTTTAAATGAAGTCATTTATATAAAAAACAAATATTCTCAGCTTCTGTAATCTGTATAAAAAGAGAGCGACTCCTGTCGAGCTCATTACGAGCTCATTCACAGTAATGTGACCACTCCCCGGAGAGCGCGTGCTATTCAAACGCAAATTCTGAGAACTATTTCAGAGCTGTGAAACGCCCACATCAGCTGTAAACAAAGCGCGTCGCGACTCCTCGCGAGTGAGACATAGCCTACCTTATGGAGAAAAGATTCCTCAGAACAGTGCTGATGAGGAGCAATATCTCCTGAAATGAGGAGCAGATTCCGCTGAGGAGTGAGGTAGGCTGTTTTCTTTTCTCACGTGTGGAATAACGTTATGGAATAACATTATTGTAGGCCTATGTAAACCGCAAAAAGATGAATCGCATTTCTATAATATGACTCGCCTTTCTGTGAGATGAATGAAGGGGACATATTTGTAAAGACTGTTTAGCCTAAATATGAATCGCGCGTCTGTGTGTGAAAGAATAAACTGCTTTGCTATAGCCTACTGAGATGAGTAAAAATCGACTGGAATATGTTGAAATAAAATGTATTTGTATAAGCAACGTATTAAACTGCAAAAAAAATACTATTTTTGTCAAAAATAAATTCATAGACTAAGATGTTAGATGTTCAAATGTTGGCTATATTCAAACTAATGAATACATATGATAAAATGTAGGCCTATAATCTTTTTTTTTTTTCTTTTTTTTTTACAAAGAAAGAGTACACTTGAAATATTGTTGAAATTGTAATTATTGTTGTAATTGTAACATTTTTAATAAAATAGCAAAACATATTTACAAGAGAGATGTAAGCGAAATCTTAAATGGTCAATATAAGTCTTCCTCTAAATACATCTTTTGTCCTTGCATTGTGGCTCAGTCAGTTT
This sequence comes from Abramis brama, assembly GCF_963993115.1. Classification (NCBI taxonomy): domain Eukaryota; kingdom Metazoa; phylum Chordata; class Actinopteri; order Cypriniformes; family Leuciscidae; genus Abramis; species Abramis brama. The sequence continues at coordinate 21,566,911 of NC_139964.1, read as the reverse complement.
CACACCTGAGTGAATGGCTAATTATGCAGAGTGGGTGGGACATTCATAATCTAAGGTGTAAACTACTCCTCCCCCTCGCATATTGGCTTTCCAAGCAAAACCTGTTTTACACCATTTAAATCAATGTATTTTTTTTTTGTGAACGATAAAGCAAGACTATTTTTACATCATTTTGAAGCTAGAACTCAAAGGGACAACATCCATTAGTCAAAAGTCTTGTGGACACATATTTAATATGTGTTTTGTGGTCTTAATTCAGCAACTTTCATTTTAATTTTTTCCAATAACCACGCATAAACATTATTCTCTTAAAAATACAAACATCTACATACACGTTGCTCGCATATTATGGTAGCCCTGTTTGTGCTATATAGAGTGAATTTACACCTTTGCCATTAACATGTTTATAAATAACTGAAAAAAGCACAAATGTCAAGGCATGTCAGAACATCTCAAGGACCCCAAAAACAGCTTGGTCCCCAGAGGGTTAAAAAAGGGATCCAGACCATCAGATCCGGGCGCCTTTTTGGGGTCTATAGAATTCAGTGATTGCATAACATCTTGAACTTGTAGGGCTTCAAAATCAAATGAGAAAGGTTGAAAATGTACTAGGTAGCAAAAAACGTGTTGAAGGATCAACTGAAATTGATGGAAACTGCTGATCAAATAAATGACCTGCCTTCTCAAAATGAGCGTTAAAGGCATTTAATATGTCACTTTTATCTGTGATAGTTATATTTCCAATATTCAATTGCTGGGGAAAGTCTGAAGCCTTTTTTTATTCTGCAATACTTTAATTGTTTTCCAGAATTTAGATGGATTGCTGATTTATCATTAGTTGAGATAAATTAAGATAATAATTTGATTTAGAGGTCCGAATGGCTGAGGTACATTGATTTCTCAAAGTTCTGAAACATTGCCAGTCTACATTACTGCTGGTCCTCCTTGCAAGGGACCACTGTTTATTTCTTGATTGAATTAACTGGGCTAGATCTTGAGAAAACCAGGGATTATCCCTGTTCTTTATTCTATGCTTTTTGAAAGGAGCATGTTTATTCGCAATCAATAGAAACTGTTGCTGAAAAAAAGCAACAGCTTCGTCTACAGTAGGAATCAATGCAACACGATCCCTATTTAGTCTTGCCAAGTCGGATAAAAAGGCTTGCTCAGAAAAGTGTTTAAAATAGCGTCTTGAAACATGACAAGACACAGAAACATGACAATGACAAGAACAAGAAAACAAAACCCAAACCGTGACAATATTAGCTTTATTCACTGAACAAATAGATTTCTGAGGGTTATTTTAAGGGGTACATCTCTGGTCTGACAAGCATGGGTTTTAAAACTGAGTTTTTGGGTGATGATTGGCGATATATAGAAAACACATTTTGATGCAAAACTCAAATTATGAATTTTTCTAAATGTTTATGTTCATTACATCACATTGTTATAATTTGTCAGGAATTGTGTAAATAGGGAAGACTGCGTCAAGTTGTCACCAGGTCAGTATCTACACTTACATGCATATAGCAGACATGAAGATTTTGGAAAGTGACTTTGTGCCTCATTGTGAAAGAACACCAAGGCGCCCCTCGTTCAGTTACCCTAGCTGGAATTGAGGTAGGAAGGTGCAGTTCCAGTGGCAGTCTTGAAAGTCAACATCAACATTTTATATTCCATCTAGTTCCATCTAGTGAGATCACATTCCATCTAGTGAGATCATGAGGGGTGTGACTTTGGGTCCTCTTTAGCTGATAGAAGACCAGACATACTGTCACTTTCTGGATTATCGGCAGAGGCTTTGTCGTGCTGCGTGGAATATCATATTGGAGTTTGCTCTTGTTAGCTGAAGAGTTAGAGCAACAGACTGCAGTGGCTGATCTTCGTAGAGTGTCCAATTTTGTCAAGTACACAGCAAAATCCCCAGTGTTAAATCAACACTGCTCAGAGTTAATGAGATAATTAAGTGATTAATTGAGTGATGATTGAACATTAGTAATGAACACCTGCAGTTAACAAGCAGAATCACTGAAGGAAAGAGAAACACAAGAACTACAACTGACTTCCAGTCACAGTCACATTAAATCAGATGAAGATAAAAGAAGACATTAAATATGTGAAGATCTCAGCAGAAGAGAATTAAACAACTCCACAAACAACATTAACAGCTTCACTTATTACTAACCAGACTGACTTTATTTCTGTCATATGTCTATGAACAGAGGTTTAGATGTTGATGTTTTAAAATATTTGGCCACCATTATGGTGATCGGTGTTTCCTTTAGTTGGGCAGTTTGAATCTTGGCATTTTAAGTACAATTTTGGTCTTTGTAACAGTATTTATCAAAGTACATAATTTGTTACAAAGAATGCCAAAAACAAAGGTGTTCAGGTGGTGTAGTTTTCATTATTATAAAGTAGAGTGAGTTTATAATAATGAGTTTATAATAATTATTGAGTTTATAATAATTACCCTAATCATAAGTTGTCATTTGTTATTAAAAATAGCTTACACCTTTCTTGATACAGAGCAGACATTTTATTTTTATATACATTGCTGAATTTTTTTGGAAAATTATTTTCTTTTATTTAGATTTTTTTTAGGAACAAACAGACATCAAGAAGCAGCATATGAATCTCAACAATGGTGCTTCATGCTGCAATGCATGCTGGGAGCCAAGCGTTTTGAATGCATTGCGGCATAAAAAGCATGTCACCATTGTTGAGATGCATATGTGGATTCTTGATGTCTGTGTGTTTGTCCAAAGATTACTTTCCCAATAATTAAAAAAAAAAAAAAAAAATCAGCTTGATGCCTGATCTGAAGAAAGAAGTCAATGTTAATAAAAATATATATTAATAACAAATAACCACTTTCAGTCAATGATAAAATTTGTAAACTTTATGATGTTGAAAACTATAGGTCTATCACCTGACTGTCTTTGATTCTGGCTTTCCTTGCAACAAATTATGTGTTTTAGTAAACACTGTTACAAAGACCATAAACTCCCATAAGAAGTCAAGAGTCAAATTGCACAACTAAAGGCAACACTGTTCACAATAATGGTGATTTTTTAATGGTGATTTTAAAACATCAACATCTAAACCTCTGTTAATTCTCAATAAGAACTGTAGACGTCTGACAGAAATAAAGTCAGTCTGGTTAGTAATAAGGGAAGCTGGTAATGCTGTTTGTGGAGTTGTTTATTCCTCCTCTGCTGAGATCTTCACAGATTGAATCTCTTCGTTTTATCTTTAGTTGATTTAATCTAAGGCTGTGACTAAAAGTCTGTTGTAGTTCTTGTGTTTCTCTTTCCTTCAGTGATTCTGCTTGTTAACTGCAGGTGTTCATCACTAATGCTCAATCATCACTCAATTAATCACTTAATTATCTCATAACTTTAACACTGCTTTAGTGTTACTTTAACACTCTGTAGAGTGGGGCCATATTTGCTCTGAGCAGTGTTGATTTAACACTGGGGATTTTGCTGTGTAGGTCATTCTGTGAGAGAAAAGTGGATTGAAAACAACTCTTTCAAGAGTTTTTCACAGAAAAGGAAGAAAGGAGTCTATTCTGTAGTTGTCATCAGTTGTAGGATTAAGTGTTGTTTTTAAGGGACCGTTCGGTATTTATGGAATGGACCACCTGTGGAAAATAGGGGAGGGTCATGTCTTTTTATTCTTTGTTGAGGAGAGGGTCATCCAACTTTTTTTAGTCTAGTCTTTTAGTTGGGTCACCCAACTTTTGTATTCATGAAAACAGCAACATTTCAAAGTAGCTTTTTTTGGTGCATATTTTTCCATGTAGCTCCATGTAGCTCTCTCAGTTTCGGCCCCCCATCGCTAGCAGAATGGTCTGAGCCAACAAAAATTGCACCATCCCTCCACAGGTGTGGTGATGATGCATTCATGTAAATGTAAAATATAGCAAGGAGACATTTGAATTGTTTATTAATAAACAAGTGTTTTCTGTGTCAGTGTTGGCTGCAAAGATGAAGTTGACAATGCTGACTCACGATCTTCGCAGTAGTGAACGCACCAGAGAGAAATGCACATTTCATAAGGCTTACATAAGCAGAGAGCAGTCTGTTTTCTTTCGTTTTGAATTAAATCCGTTATTTATTAAATCCAGGCAATTGGTTGATGAAACATTGATTAAAATTAAGATACAATTACCATAAAACTTCAAATAATAGCAGAGTCCCAAATAGACGCCTGTCTCTTTTACACGCCTGGTGTGGCTACAGGTTTGGATAAATAAAGGCTGGTCTCAGATAGAGGCCTGGTCTGTTTTTTAGTTTCGGGTTGTATTTAATTTTCTAAAACCCATCAGATCGTCTGTTTAAGCCAGTTCTATGGAGCAGATTGCGCACGCCAGAGAGCCCTGTGCATCTGGGCAGGAATTGTTAACGCAAGAAAGGCAGGCAGAGTTAGCGGAGGCCGGAGAGGGAAGAGAAGAAGAGCAACTCTAAGAAATAAATTTGGAAAATTTGGGCATGGAAAATGTCTTTCTTAATTTACAGTACTACTAAGAGCAAGTAGACAAAAACTATGATTAGTGACTCCAGTTATGAGCTTGAGACACAGACAACTTTACATGTGACATGAACAAGATTTTATTAACTAGACTAAACACTTAGACTACTCTAACATACATGTACATACATGAAGAGTTCAGATGCAAAAGCCTCTAAGTGCCGTCTGAAATTTTCTTCTAGAATGATCATTTTTATCAAGCTCATATATTTAAGTTCAATAATTTCACTTAAATGGCAATGCAAATTACCTATTAATTGTCATTTAAGTGAAATTACTTAACTTAAATATACAAGCTTTATAAAAATGATCATTCTAGAAGAAAATTTCAGACGGCACTTAGAGGCTTTGCATCTGAACTCTTCACATGCATACAGTTTACCAAGAGAAAGAGAGCTGAAGCAGAATACAGGAAAGCAAGAAGTTATAGCATTGTTTGGAGTTCAGCAGATCAACAGCCTTGAGCAAACCATCAGTTTAGTTCTAACACGCCCTTCTTTAAAAAGGGGTAAGGATACTTAATGTATCAAATAATGAGACTAAGTTCGATAATTGCATGTCTCGCCCATTTGAATTAAACTGTCCTGATGCAATTTGTTGAGGCTCCAGTTGATCTTTGCTGATGTGGTCTTGATAAGAGAGAACCAGTGGGAGTCAGAGGATCGTTGGTGAATGGAAAGATAAGGCCGCAGCCTGGCACAAACTTGGGGGTCCTTAGGAACTTCTAGTTCAGCATCATCTTCACGTCAGCATTTCAGAAAGGGACTAAGAGAGCTGATCTTTTGATCAGTGATTTTTAAAGCGTGAAGATGCCACACCCTCTGGAGGTGTGTGAGCCAATGAGAAGATTTCCCTTTGGAGGGAAATTTTACGACCCATTGTGTTCTAGCAGAATCTTCAAGATTCTTATAATACGAATGCGTCACAAATTTAGCAAAATGTAATGTAAATGAACAAATCGGGGACGAAGATTGGAGTTTATAGAGACCAAACATGCCACACATATGATTTTGGTTAACCACAGTATGCAAAGTCTGAAACATTAACCCATTAGAGTTTACAAGAAACATAGGCCAAACAACATAAAAGGAAAACCATGAGATGGGAAAATGAGATACATGTTTATATATTACTCAAGTGGTTATATATAGAATATATAGGATAAACATGGTTTATTTCAAATCCTCAGCAAGAATTAAGTGAGTGTCACAGCCCTCTGCAAATTCCTTTTTGGGGTCGTAAAACTCTTGTCAGTCTCAATGTGTCCTGTAACAGGACACCGGGTTCTGCCAGTGTGTTAGCTTCACTTGTGATGTTAGTTTTGGGGGAAGTTTCATAGGGCTTTGTTGGTAGAGTGAGTTTGCTGGATAATTGATTAAATATAATGTCTAATTTGTGTGTGTCTGATTGTTCCAGACGCTACATGATGAATATGGTCCTTTTGTATCACATGATTGCAGTTGTTTTACAGAGTAGCCTTCATTCTTTCTTGTTGATGTGTTTCTGGCAACTAGTTCATAGGCTCAATGGGTATTACCGGTAACTTGAATTGTTCAGCCCATGGCTGTCACATCGTTTCATTTTTTATGCTGCCAATAATCTAAAGGGGATCGCACACCGTACGAGAAGCGTAGCGCCGCGTCACGTCTATGACAACTCGAGGTATCGCACACCGGACGCGCACTTTGTCAGTTTATGGCCAGCAATATTGTTATGTTTAAGGATATTATGGAATTAAGATCATGTCTGTACTATGTTATGATTGTACAGTCCAATTAAATACAATCGTTGCTTAGTCTGCAGTCTGAATTCACTTTACCTCAGAGCGTCCGTTAACTGAATGAATTGAGAATATCACCTGAAAATCTGATAACATCAGCAATTTTCATTCAAGCAGCTGATTTCTGTAAATGAGTGTAAAACTGAATGTATATTGCAGTACAGGGTGAAGTCAGTATATACATTAATGACAATTTGAGACAATGTACACTCACACACACACTGTGTTTGTATTTTAAAGACGTGGCGCTGCGCTTCTCGTCTGGTGTGCGACCCCCTTTAGACATACGGAAATATAGTAGGCTAATTCTTACATTAACTGATTTGTTAACCCTCTGGGGTCTGAGGTGTTTTCTGGCCCTGGAGGTGTTCTGACATGCTCTGACATTTGTGCTTATTTCTGTTACTTGTGACATTTTTATGGCTAAAGTCTTATTACACTGTATTCAGCACAAACTCTGCTACAATAATATATCAGCAGCATGTGTGTAAAAGTTTGTAGTTTTGAGATAATGACATTTATGCGTGGTTTGTGAAAATACAAAAGAAAATTGTCACTGAATAAGGTCATGAAACCCATACTGATTATTTCTTCACAAGACTTTTGAAAATTGTATCACGTAGCCTAGAATATTTGCTCCAAAACTATGTGAAAATCACCCTGACTGCTCATTCAGATAAGACAATATATTGATTTAAAATTTGTAAGACGTGTTTTGTGTAAGAAAGCTTTATGCGAGGAGGCGTGATCACATCATTAATATGTATTGTTTTCACACCTGAGAAAGACAAAGACCCTCCCTAATGGCCCTATTAGGAGCTATCAGGCCCTGTCATTCTGAGCAACCTTGCACAAAGAATGAGGAGATTTAAAAAATAATGGCTGTTTGATTGTTTGGATTTATTTACAACACAACATAATCCAAAGATACACAACAAATGACAAAAAAGCACATTTTTGAAAAAATGACCCAAAAACAGAGACCTTTGTGCCATTCCTAAAAACATTGTACATACTACATACCTTTCATTTCCAAGGTGTTTGATTTTCACTTTACCATGTTCATATACAGAGACTCATGTGAATGTTGAAGTCAGCAGGACTCAGTGGCATCTGGTCACTGAAAAAAAAAAAAAGTGAACATACTGATATCAAGAGAAATATAGGCCTGCACGATTTTGGGAATAAATTTTAGATTTTTCTGGTTAAAATTGCTTTTTAAAATTCACAGAATACACACACACACACACACACAAATGTTTCCAACAATATATAATATAATGAACACCAGGTTTGTTGTGCCTTGTAGGCATAGGCTATGCGCAGCGCTGCATAAAATAATAATAGCAATAACCTATAGCAGCCTATAAATCTTCCAAAAGATTTCAGTAACAACTACGCTAGAGAAAAATATATTGATTATCATATGTTACTTCAAATGTTTCCATTCGTTATGATGATATGAAATGAGATAATAGTAAAAACATGAAGCCTGGTGCGTTTTGCTTTTCAAACGTGATTGTGCTCCAAAATATGAAACATTATGGTTACCATATTATACATATCTACGTTTGAGCAGATATCCACAAACACAGTAACAGTAAACACGGGTCTAAATATTATAATATTCACCATATATCTAGCAACAGTTCAACTGCAATGTGAAGTTTATGCAACAATAACATAAACTAATAAGTAAGAATTTCTTACCTTACATCTTTCTTGTCTTCAAATCGCGTTCTTCTTCTTCTGAGGTAAATCCAATGTAAGCTCACTGCGTGTCTTCCAAACTCGACGAAAAGCAGAGACTTATGAAGTGTGGTGTTTTGTTTTTTGAGGTAATGAGCGCGATCGCGTTCCATGTGGAGATTTGCATGTGAATCTCTTTTGCGCGCGTGGGCGTGGTCAAATTAAAAATAATGAGCAAGCGTTTGAGAAACTGAACATCTTGTTGGTTTTATACAAATGACTTAAACAGAGAATATTTGTTTTCAGTTTGAATCCGATCATTTAAAAGTACACACTTAAATGTTTATAAAGGTATATGGCTCATAAATTTGTGACAAGTATTCGCTGAGTTTTGTTTCAGTTTATAGACGTGCTCAGGAAAAAAAAGTTCACCGCGACGGAGAGGCAGAAAGCACACCCTGTTTATTTTCTTTATTTTACAAAAGCACAATGTTTTGATTTGATTGTAAGTGGACACATACAAAAGTAGAAATATCACAGATTGTTTTTTCATATTTCTTTTTTCTGTATGACCATAAATGACTGAGTAATTTATGTTTTTTATTTATTATTATTTATTATTTTTAAATTTATTGTGCTACAATGTGAAAAAAATCCAGCAAAACGTGCCGGCGCATTTGCCGACCTCAGAGGGTTAAACACAAACACAGATTTGGTAACCTCCTACTGTCATGCTTTCCGTCTATCAGCCTATGCTTTTTGGATCGTTATCTCTAGGCCTACACTCTATGTTCTGAATATTTTATGTTCTGTGGAGAGCCAACCCTTCTTCATCCGGTGGGTACTTTTGGTATGTGCAGTGTAATTCACAGAATTACTAAAACATATTTTGCCACCTAAAAGTTAATGATTTTTTTGTGTCACGTCCGTGATGCATGTGTATTTCCCTCATATTAAATATAAAACACATGTGTAGACAGATATTTTTTCTAATGTCTGGACTCGTTTATTATTATAACTAGAGTTGGAAGGGATGTGTCGCGATTCTGCCTTCTCACACCGCGACACAGGTTTGTGGATCTGAGTGTCGCGATTTTGGTTTCATATCGCTACAGCCCAAGTTCCAGGACTGCATACTGAATCCCAAATATGGGTTACCAGTTTTAATATATAGACGAACAGGCAAGCAGTGGATTATATTGCACAACGGGTCAGCGTCAATGGAGAACATTTTCATTTTATGATTATTAAAAAGTGTGTGTGTGTGTGTGTGTGTATCAGAGACAGATAATTGTGTGTATTTTAGCGCAATCCAGTACAGAAGTAATCAATACATTATCGGGGAGGGTCATACCTTTTTTCACAATCATTTTGGAGGGTCATAAAAAAAGTATTGCTGGCGAAGGGAGGGTCAATTCTAATTTTGACCACAGATCTCAAAACTCATCTGGTAGCCCCTTAAATAAAAAAACAAACAGTCCCTAAGCAGTGTGGTTTCCGAAGCCTGCTTAAATGTGGTGGGAAAGATGGCAGTAGTGAGAGGTGTGTGGATTATAGGAGTCAGAGTGAGCAAAGTCAATGAGATCTCCTGTAGTAGGCGGGAGGGGATCAGGGGCTGAAGGGTGTTGCACATGCTGGCCTGGAGATGAGAAGACAGATATTATCAAGGCAGGAAGTTGAGGCCAAACATAGAATGTCAGTTTCTTCATTGACATCAAGAGAAGATAAGTGTTTAATGGGGGGAAAGGATGCAGAGACCACAGAGGAAAAATCACGGTTGAAACCGCAGTCCGGGGGAAAGCATCAATGTAAGGAGCATAGAAACTGAAGTGGCCGGGACAGGCCCCCTATGGTCTACTCGTGGAGCCGACACTGGTGACATGACACAAAGATGGCCAATGTAGTTAATCCAAGTCAAATAAAAAAAAAAAAAAAACAGGTGGTTTTGCAATACCAGTACATAGAAGTAAGTTTTTAAAACTGCTGAAAATTAAAAATCGATTAACGTTTTTTTTTTAACCTTGCCAAGTGATTTTTAAAATATACTAATTCATTCAATTGAATTGTCGCCTAGAGCCTGAGTGTCCCGCCACTGCAAAGAGAAAACGAAGAGCTGAGAGTCTCCTGCAGATCACTGGTACACTAAGTGAGGAACTGAAATTTACTCAGATTTTACTTTTGCAATGTAAATCAGAAAGGGATCTTTTTTTTTTTTTTTTTTTTTTTTTACTGTTAAAGATCCCGAACCTTTCTCTTCACGGTTCATGTTTAAGGGAACTCCCCCCCCTTTCATTATCTTCTCAGTTGGTCAGTACTCTGGTGAACTGAAGCAGTGCTGCATTGATGGGATGAGGGATAATAAACTTGGCTACACCTGTGAACGAAGAGCCACGTATATTGTAGACGGGCAAGAGTGTGCCCAGGCCTTCCTGCAATGCTGCAAAGATATGAAAACCCGCAAAAACTTGAAGACAGAAGAAGAGGAAATGATTCTGGCTCGCAGTAAGTATACACAGAAAAAACCCCAGTGTTAAATCTACACTGCTCAGAGCACATATGGTCCCACTCTACAGAGTGTTAAAGTAACACTGAAGCAGTGTTAAAGTTAATGAGATAATTAAGTGATTAATAAAGTGATCATTTGTGGTGACACCTGATGCTAATGAGCAGAATCACTGAAGGAAAGAGAAACAACTAAAGAGAAAAAAGAGAAACACAAGAACAACAACTGAGGAGTGTTCCAGAAAGCAAGGTTATCTTACTGTCAAACATACCCTGAACTCTCGGTTGATTAAACCAAACCTTGCTTACTCGAGGTATGCTGGTTCCAAAAACATGTCCAGGAGTAAGTTCATCCAAATCAGAGTATATTCATGGTTAACACACCAGACATTCACAACAGAGTGACGAATTGACAAGTCACCATAGAAAAGGAAGCTAAGAAAAAGCGTGCCATACACAGCAAAATCCCCAGTGTTAAATTGACACTTCTCAGTGTACATATGTGTCCACACTACAGTGTTAAAATTAACACTGAAGCAGTGTTGAAGTTAATGAGATAATTAAGTTAACACTGAAGCAGTGTTGAAGTTAATGAGATAATTAAGTGATTAATTAAGTGATGATTGGCCATTAGTGGTGACACCTGATGATAACAAGCAAACTCACTGAAGGAAAGAGAAACAAGAACAGAAAAAAGAGAAACACAAGAACTACTGACTTTGAACCATTATTGCACTTATTATTTTACCAGTTTGACTTTATTTCTGTCATACATCTACACACGGTCTTATTTAGATTTAACAGAAGTTTAGATGGTAATGTTCTATGGAATGTTTCGTTTCATGTCACCATTACGGTGACCAGTGTTTGTTTTAGTTGGGCTCTTGACCCTTTACTTTTAACATTAGTTTTTCTCTGGTTGCTACAACTCTGTGTTTATAAAGCACATTTGTTGTGGCAAGAGAAACTATGATTTGGGCTGTGTTTCCCGAAAACATTGCAAGCCTTATTTGATCGTACAAACCATTTGTTGCAGTTGGTCTGAGATCAAGTTAGGCTTAAGATGCTTTTGGGAAACACAGCCCTGGTTATGTTTCGATGATTAAATTACTAGTGACCTGATTCAATGATGTCACCCATCATTATAAACTGATTATCCAAATGCTTTATTAATTTTTCACTACAGTAACTACTTCCAGGAATGTTTTAGGAATCTGAAGGATTTAAAATCACACACAGACATCAAGAATCTACATATGAATTTCAACAATGGTGACAATCAAACAAATGCTTAATGTTGCAGTGCATGATGGGAGCCACCAATCAGAACGCATCAATGGCTCACATCATGCATTGCAGCATGAATAAATTATGCAGCTGAATTGCCCTGTAATTTTCATTGTTTGCTTTTATTTTGCTATTGTTTTGTTATGACTTTAGTAGCTTGTTTTGTGATGTTCAGAGTTGATCTGTTTGTCACTAGTTTGTTTATTGTCACCATTGTTGATATATTTATATGCTGATTCTTGATGTCTGTGTGTTTAAACACAATAACTTCTGTGCACAAAGTATTTTCAAAATTTCTGATATTGCTTGTTGGATCTCAAACTGTAGAATCTCAGAGCTACAATCACCAATAATAAAACAAGACATCAAGCATATAGTCAAAGATTCATGCTGATAATGTCATTGTCATCAAAACATATTGTGAGCAGGTCATGTTTTCTCTTGCATTAACAAATGTGCTTTATAAACACAATGTTGGAACAGTCAGAGAAAAACTAATATAAAAAAATGAAAAGGGTCAAGAGCCCAACTAAAGCAAACACTGACCACCATAATGGTAATGGAATAATGGAAAAATTCCATAAAACATTACCGTCTAAACTTCTGTTGAATCTCAAGAACTTTTGTCGATGTATGACAGAAATAAAGTCAAACTGGCAACAATAAGTGCAACAATGTGTAATGACTCGAAGTCAGTTGTAGTTCTTGTGTTTCTCTTTTTTCTGTTATTGTTTTTTCTCTTTCCGTCAATGATTCTGCTTATTAACATCAGGTATCTTCAATAATGCTATATCATCACTTAATTAATCACTTAATTATCTCATTCACTTCAACACTGCTTCAGTGTTAACTTAATTATCTCGCTAACTTCAGCACTGCTTCAGTGTTAATTTTAACACCCTGTAGTGTGGACACATACATTCACCTAAAGGATTATTAGGAACACCATACTAATACTGTGTTTGACCCCCTTTCGCCTTCAGAACTGCCTTAATTCTACGTGGCATTGATTCAACAAGGTGCTGAAAGCATTCTTTAGAAATGTTGGCCCATATTGATAGGATAGCATCTTGCAGTTGATGGAGATTTGTGGGATGCACATCCAGGGCACGAAGCTCCCGTTCCACCACATCCCAAAGATGCTCTATTGGGTTGAGATCTGGTGACTGTGGGGGCCATTTTAGTACAGTGAACTCATTGTCATGTTCAAGAAACCAATTTGAAATGATTCAAGCTTTGTGACATGGTGCATTATCCTGCTGGAAGTAGCCATCAGAGGATGGGTACATGGTGGTCATAAAGGGATGGACATGGTCAGAAACAATGCTCAGGTAGGCCGTGGCATTTAAACGATGCCCAATTGGCACTAAGGGGCCTAAAGTGTGCCAAGAAAACATCCCCCACACCATTACACCACCACCACCAGCCTGCACAGTGGTAACAAGGCATGATGGATCCATGTTCTCATTCTGTTTACGCCAAATTCTGACTCTACCATCTGAATGTCTCAACAGAAATCGAGACTCATCAGACCAGGCAACATTTTTCCAGTCTTCAACTGTCCAATTTTGGTGAGCTCGTGCAAATTGTAGCCTCTTTTTCCTATTTGTAGTGGAGATGAGTGGTACCCGATGGGGTCGTCTGCTGTTGTAGCCCATCCGACTCAAGGTTGTGCGTGTTGTGGCTTCACAAATGCTTTGCTGCATACCTCGGTTGTAACGAGTGGTTATTTCAGTCAAAGTTGCTCTTCTATCAGCTTGAATCAGTCGGCCCATTCTCCTCTGACCTCTAGCATCAACAAGGCATTTTCGCCCACAGGACTGCCGCATACTGGATTTTTTTCCCTTTTCACACCATTCTTTGTAAACCCTAGAAATGGTTGTGCGTGAAAATCCCAGTAACTGAGGAGATTGTGAAATACTCAGACCGGCCCGTCTGGCACCAACAACCATGCCACGCTCAAAATTGCTTAAATCACCTTTCTTTCCCATTCTGACATTCAGTTTGGAGTTCAGGAGATTGTCTTGACCAGGACCACACCCCTAAATGCATTGAAGCAACTGCCATGTGATTGGTTGATTAGATAATTGCATTAATGAGAAATTGAACAGGTGTTCCTAATAATCCTTTAGGTGAGTGTATGTACACTGAGGAGTGTTAATTTAACATAGTGCATATTACCACCTATTTGGTGGTTGTGCAATTATTTTCCAATCTTTTTGTTTAATAATCTTTAATCACTGTGAATAAGAACTAATGTTTGTTTTATGCTAGTTATAAAATAAAAAGAAAGACTGATTACACTAAATATAGTCTGTGCTTGCAAAGATAACGTCTGTAAAAGTTTGTTTTGTTTAGTCATTTTGCTTCAACATTGCTTGAAAGGTAAGATCATATAATACTGCATATGTCTTTTATTATAGAAATACATTATAGCATAGAAAACATCTGAATGCAGATCAACGATGTGTGAGATGAGAATTATATAGCTATATATTATAATAAAATTACTATTTCCTCGTTTTTAATAGCCTTTATATATCTGTATTGCTATATATAAAATATTGTAAAATATAATCATTCACGCCCACTGGAGCGTCATCAATAGGGCACATATGCGCTGAACACCTCTGAAGTAAACTAACGTACTCGGTTACTTGCGTAACCTCGGTTCCCTGAGAGATAAGGGAACGAGTATTTCATTGCAAACGCTATGTGAAAACTCCTTTTCTCGAGAATATTGAAGCCTTTATTTTAAAACTCGGTGCAGCTGCACAGCGAGCACATCATAGCTGGCTGAAGCATGCTGATTGGCTGTGCTGCGGCAACTGCACAAACCTATGGCGATCCAGCAAGGACACGTGATCCAATCAGAGCGCTTGCTGCCTTGCTCGACTTGAGCGCGCCAATATGGGCGTGGCTGAAGGGTATAAATTCTGTAGAATATCGCCATAGAGACAGGTTAAATCGACTGAAGCAAAGCACCTGACATGAGCAAAATAGCACAATACTTGTTCCCTTATCTCTCAGGGAACCGAGGTTACGTAAGTAACCGAGTGCGTTCCCTTTCGAGAATGGTTCACTTATATTGCGTTGCAAATGCTATGAGAACCCATTGTAAAACGCCGTGCTATTAGCAGATGACTACTCTGAAGATGTCCAGGGAGGCCCGGGACTTTTAACAGAGTAGTCCGAACCATCGTAGACCAGAAGTGTCGGGTCCCAGGATGTTATATACTGCATATAGTGATAAGTGCAGAGGGCCACCATGGGAGAGCCACGATATATAGGTCTGGACCCATAGGGGCCAGGGTCCTGGATGGAAAGGACTCGTGCCTGCAAGGCAGTCTAATTTATAGAATTTTGCAAATGTGGACGGAGCAGACCAGCCGGCCGCCGCACAAATGTCTTCTATAGGAACTCCACTGGACCATGCCCAAGAGGAAGCCATACCTCTTGTGGAGTGGGCTCTTACACCTATGGGGCACGGAAGGCCCATAGAAGCGTAGGCCAGAGAGATAGCATCAACTATCCATCTTGACAAGTCTGTGTTTCGTGACCGGAGAACCCTTGGTGCGGCCACCAAAACAGACAAAGAGCTGTTCTGACTGCCTGAACGGGGAAGAATGCTCCAGATAAATTCTCAAAGGGGCAGATCATGTATGCATCACTATCGTCTTCTGAAGAGGGAAGAGCAGATAGGGAGATAACCTGGGCTCTGAACGGAGTTGAGAGCACTTTAGGACTTTAGTACTTTAGGAGTGCATGTGAGGAGATCCTTCCTCAACGGGATAGGCCACGGATCTGTCGCTGACAGCTGCATCAGCTCTGGGAACCAGATCTCGGTCCGCCAGAGAGGAGAGACCATTCCTCTGGGGGAACATTGCCCCGAGATAACATATCTGCCCCTTGGTTCAGCGTGCCTGGCACTTGAGCTGCCCTGAGTGAGTGCAGGTTGGCGTGAGCCCATAACAGGAGCTGCTCGGCCATGGTGTACAGGTTGCAAGACCTGAGACTGCCCTGGCGATTTATGTGGGACACCACTGCCATGTTGTCCGTCCAGAAGGTGTGGAAGAAAGGTTTTTAGGGCTAGAAAAACCGCACTTAATTCGAGACAGTTGATGTGTAGGTGTTTCTCTGAGCTCGAACAGAGGCCGGAGGCAGGCCTGCACTAGTACAGGGCTCCCCAACCGAGGTTGGAAGCGTCTGTTGAAGTCGAGAACTGTTCCCAGGAACGTGAACCTTTGGCTGGGGGACAGCATAGTCTTGGAATAGTTCACTCTGAGCCCAAGGCGATCTAGATGGCCGAGGAGCCAGGTTTTGTGAGTAAGAGACTCCGCCTCCAACTGGGCCAGTATGAGCCAGTCATAAAGGTAATTCAGAATGAATTCCCCGCTGTCTCAGGGGGGAGAGAGACGCATCCATGCACTTTGTGAATGTACAAGGCGCTAAAGACAGTCCGAATGGTAGGACTGTGTATTGATATGTCTGCCCCTTGAAGGCGAATCTCAAGAATGGCCTGTGACGGGGGTTCACTTGGATATGAAAGAAGGCATCTTTCAGATCTACTGAGAAGAACCAGTCTCCTGGGCAAATTTGCGCCAGGATATGTCTGGTTGTGAGCATCCTGAATGGCCGTACCATGAGGGCCTTGTTCAGATGTCTGAGATCTCAAATGGATCTCAGGCTGCCGTCTTTCTTCGGAACAAGAAAATAACGGCTGTAGAAGCCTGACTCGCTTTGGGAAGTGGGAACTATCTCGATAGCCCCTTTCGCCAGCAGACTTAACACTTAGGTGTGGAGGACGTGAGACACTGCTCCTTACTGAAGTGTAGATTATACCGCAAAAGCGCGTGGGTCTGCGGGCAAACTGAAGCGAGTAACCCTGGTTTATGATATTCATAACCCAGCCTGACACTTCAGGGATGGCCTGCCAGGCCTGGGCCTGAGAAGCCAGGGGTTGGATTGCATCTGGAGGTGGAACGCCAACCTGCCAGATGTTTTTGTGAAGAAATTTGCTCGATTTGTGCTCTGTGCGGATCGCTGTTAAAACAGCATTTGGGTGCAGGGGTGCGTAACGAAGGATGGGCCCATGTTCTGCAATTAACACATCTCCAGCCGCCTGAACTGAAGAGGGAGGCACTCGAGCGATCTTCAGGGGTGCTCCGGCCACAGCGGGACATGGCCCCCTCTTTCCGTCGATTAGGATGACTTCCTAGGCTCATGGTCCAGCATGAGCTTTGGCCGCGGGCCCTAGCGTTTGGGGAGCGGGTAGCGCTTTGCTGGTTTGAAGCGCTGATTGGTCTCAGCCGCTGGGCGGGGCTGGGGGACCTGAGGCGCTGGTTTCTCTGGCTGTGGCGTGCTCTTCGGGCACTGTGAAGCAGAGCTGGAGCACTTGGGGAGGAAGTGCTTCATGGCAGTGGATGCCTTCTGAGCTTCCGTGAAACGTTCCACAAACCCCCTAACAGAAGGACCAAAGAGACCTAAAGTGGAGACTGGCGAGTCGAGGAAGGCGGTTTTGTCCAAGTCTGATCTCTGTCAGATTAAGCCATAAGTGGCGCTCCAGCACCACTAGGCTGGCCATGTTGCAGCCGATGGCCTGAGCCGTGGTCTTGGTAGCCCGCAGGGCCAGGTCTGTGGCGCTGCGGAGATCTCTGAAGGTGTCTGGGTCAGGTCCTGACTCATCCAACACGGAGGAGTTTAGCCTGAAACACCTGAAGAACAGACATGGGGTGTAAAGCAGAAGCAGCCTGGCCAGCAGCGGTGTATGCACGGTCCATGAGTGCTGAGGACGTTCTGCACGGCTTAGATGGGTGCGCAGCCTTTGCTCTCCAACTGCCAGCAGTGGGAGGACATAAATGGGCGTCAACCGTTTCTTCCAGTGGCGGGAGCTTCACATATCCTTTTTCCTCAGAGCCGTCAACGGATGAGAGCGTCAAAGAGGCAGAAGAGCGCGTGCGCGCTGAAAAGGGCGCGTGCCATGAGTTTGTGAGCTCCTCATGAACTTCTGGAAAAAACAGACCGGAACTCTGGCGAGGGGTTTGCTGGCACCACGGCAGGAACCACTCATTGAGGCAGCTTCTAGTGGGCTCTTCTGGTGGTAGCCAGTCAAGACCCAGCTTGTCGACAGCTTGAGTACTGACACGGAGAACCTCGGCATCAATAGTCGCTCTGTTGTCAACTTGTTCAGGCTGAGAGAGAGGGGCGGGGTCCGCGGAGCCCGACCAATCCTCACCCTCAGATGCCACCATAGAAACTGCATCGTCAAATTCCCCCACCGATCCGCTGAAAGAGACGAGGCCGGCCGCTTCGAGAGAGGGGCGTTGATCGCTCTTGACAAACAGCACCGGTGAAGTGTCAGATTCTGGTGTGGGCGAGGCATGCGCTCATATCACCGCGTTGTGGAGCCGTTGCTCGCGCCGCTTCTTTCTTCGGGGCTCGACGATGGAAGACGGGCGGGCTCACCCTCTGATGTAGCGAGAGCGAGCCTGGAACGAAACACTGAGATGGGCATGCTGTCACAGGAAGGAATTTAATTCAAAAAAGCAGTGCCACTGCACAGTCATAACAGTGCAGCGATCTGAGCGTGCCATTTGGAAACATTCCAATAATTTTGAGATCCCTATGACTTAACGGTCTCTGACATCCAGACCCTTTTAGAACAGAAAAAAAATTAGTAAAGCTGTACAAATACAATAAGGTCCCTAATACATTTTTTACTTGACTTGTTTGATGTGTCCTTTTGCTCTAAAATGTATATTCTGTCACATTTTTATCTGTTACAACAGGTGATGATGATGATGATGATGAATATACAAACTCTGATAATATCGTGTCACGTACTCAGTTCCCTGAGAGTTGGCTTTGGGAAGAGATTGATCTATGTGAGAATTGGTGAGTAGGAGACTTTTAGACAAAAGCTGTGAGTTTAGCCCCGTTCACACCACTAGTGACTCATAACAAATTATCTCTTGAGCTGTTGGTGACAGTGTGTGTGTGTGTGTGTGTGTTAGAGCTGGGCGATTTTTTCCCCTAAAAAATCTGCGATTTTTTAAAGGAGCTGTATGTAAGAAATATATTTCAATTAATCATAAAATGGCCCTGATATGTCACTAGACATTAAGAAATCATGTTCATTTCAAATACTTATATCACTGACAACAGTAGTACGGCCAGGATATTGTCATTTAAAAAGTGAAGTTGCAGCCCTCAACTGATGTTGATGTTGTCATCTTGTGTTTTGGCCTGATGCTCCACCCTCCCCCTATCTACCAATCACGAAGTCAGTAGTGTTTCAGCATCCGGGTTGCCAGCTCTGCTCTAGTTACCACAGCTACATAGCAGCCTATGTTCCTGCTGGATCCTGTAGCCTATCTGGCCACCTCGAGTCAGGGGGGAGGGGGAGGGGATACACCGCTCTACAGTAATTTGAAAGTGATTGCAGTACCAGTTTTGGCCACAATCTTACATACGGCTCCTTTAATAAAAAACTCGATTTACGATTCGATTCGACCCCCCCCCCCCCCCCCCATTTAAAACAAAATAACTGCGAACTGTAAATATATTTTAAAAATATATTATTTATTGTATTTAATTAAAGTGCATCAACATAAACAAAATTGCAAAGGCAACCCCTTTCTCTAACTGAAAAGTCACTGTGCAGTGTGCAACAAAGATGGTTAAACATCCAAATTATTTATACTGTATTTGGATTGAGCTAATAAAACAACAAAAAATCCTGAGGTAACTCTTATATTCAGATTACACGATTTTTTTGTCTGTTATGATAGTCACTGTGTCAGATTACACGATTTTGACTCCTAAAAATCTTTAGGACAAGAAACATGTCAGACTACACGTTGTTTTCCGACCAGTCATCGCGAGCCGTCTCACACACTCATTCACTCGCACATATACACAAGCTCACTCACATAGCCTACACACACACACACACACACACACACACTCACTCACATACACGCTCTCTCTCTCTCTCTCTCTCTCTCTCTCTCTCTCTCTCTCACACACACACACACACACACTCATCACTCACTCTCGCTCACACACACTCGCTCGCTCACTCACTCACTCACTCGCGAACACACTCTCACTCACTCACTCACTCGCGCGCCGTCGTCGTGGAGGACCGTTAAAAAATTAAACATGCTTTTTGTCGTGAAGCATCGAGGGCTGCACTGCAGCGAGCGTGCTACGGAAACCCTGAAGGAAGATTTGGCGAATGCAAAATGTATGTATTGTACGCTGAAGAGGGGGAAAAAAAATCTAAAAAATCGATTTTTTGAAAATATGAATCAATTTGACCTACCAACTCGATTTTTAAATCAAATCGATTTTTTCCCCAGCCCTAGTGTATGTGTGTGTGTGTGTGTGCGTGTATGTGTGTGTGTGTGTGTGTGTGAGTCTGATAGTAAACAACCATTTGAAGAGTATTTCAACAGTTTTTCTTTTATTTTTCCTCATATCTCAGTCCAGAACCAGTCAGAGATAAAGTGGTCTTCCTGAAAGACTCTATTACTACCTGGCAGATCTTGGCTGTCAGTCTGTCACCAACACTTGGTAAGGTGAAGCCGCAAACACAGGATACATGGTCTGAAAATCATCATCATCATCATTATCATCCAGGAGCTGCTGCTTTAAACCCTGCTTTTTTTCCTCCTCAAAGGCATCTGTGTGGCAGAACCTGAGGAGCTGATCGTTTTTAAGAGCTTTTTCATTGACCTCAAGATCCCTTATTCAGCTGTGCGCGGTGAACAACTGGAAATCAAGGCCATTATTCACAACTACACACCAAAGAATCTGAAGAAGGTAGATCAGATTTAATATTGAAAATGCATTCAGAATTTATGTTATACATTAAAACCATGTGCATCATAATAACATTTTCTGCTTGAGTCAAATAATTTATCCTGAAAAGAATTTCAGGTTCTCTTACGAGAGGTTCTCTCGTACTGCGTAATATCTTACGCTATGGGGAAATCTCTTTTCCGTGAGATACTGAAGCCAGAAATTATCCTTAATTTTGGAATAATGTAAAACGCGTTGCAGCAGCATGCAGACATAGGCAAGACGGCTTGCGCGCCTATTGGCTGCCCTGCGGCAACTGCAGCAGCCTATCGAGAGGCCCTGTGATGACGTCAGAACCAATGGGGGTGCTTCGCGCCCATTGCGTTGCGACCCGCCGAAACGGGCGTGGTCTGGGCCCATAAATATAGCTCGAATAGGCTGGTAATCTGATTTTTCATCTCTTCAGCGGAGCTCACGCATCGCTGGATCTTGAGAGAAGAAGCTGCACCGTCAGAAAAAGCCTTTCAGTGGGACGAGCCTTGCATCTGAAGCCGCTGGCCGCGCCGCCTTCAGCCGCTGTTCCTGCTGCGCTATCCGGCGTTATATCCTTTTCTCTGCTACTGTGTTTTGTGCGTGTGTGTGTTCGCCGCCGCGCTAAAAGAGCCGGGCGTCTTTTTCAAGATGCCCCTTTCCTGCCTGGGTGAGGTTCACGCAGCTCTCGCGAGCTACTGCCTATGGCGACTCTGAGGACTCGCCTGGCATCCCTTTCTGAGACTGCACCTTAAAAACTTAAAGTACCGCGCCGTAAAAAGCGCCGTGCTCGGAACCTCCCCCAACCCGCAAAAGCTCGCCAGTTCGCCCGCCTGCTTCACCCGCTTCGCTAGAGTCTCTTCCTGATGGACAGCGGCCGCCGTCTGCCGCCGCTTTCCGTCGTGGATATCAACCAAGAAGCCGCGTCTGTGGGGGATGATACCTGCTCTCCCTCTGCTTGAGCCGCGCAAACTGCGCCGTTCACAAGAGAGGTCAGGAGCGGACGGTCCCGGGGCTAGTTTTTCTTTACGTTACAAGAAAGTTACCCTGCCCTTGCACCCATTCACGCGTCACTCACCGGCGTAAGAAGAAGAGAGAGTGTTTTAGTCCCGCCGAGGCCGGTCTAACCTCCATTTCTCACACATTTCTCAGTCTCCTCTTAAGTTCAGGCGACTGGAAATATCTATATTGCAGCAAACGAGCCTGTTATAATACATGCACGCCTGCAAACAAATGCCAAAGCAAAACATGATGACGCTCTCTCTTCCCGCTCTCTCTCCCTTTGCTTGTGCCGCGCAAACTACTAACTTCTAAAAACGAGGCCTCAAAGTCTTCCTAGCCCGCCTAGGAAAGCGACAGTGTTCAAGTCCCACTGCGGCCAGACTTTAACCAAACTTCCCGCTCATTCAGGTCCAGAAAATGCTACTGTTCCAGTGTATTTAGCAGAAAACAAGCCGGTATTACAGCCCGTTTGCCTGCACACAAACGCCGTCTTTACGGCGACCCAGATAAATCTCATAAGAGTGTATTTTCTGCTATTCCGGCCACGGCCGATGGTGTTATGAGTGTCGTAAAATGCCCACAGCCCAGTGCTCATTCCTACACACAAGCACAGCCCGCCACACAGGGCTCGCACACATAAAATCGACTCACGTCGATTGTGCATTAAACGTAGTAAATGTGCCCACGAACCAGTGCCCACAAACACTACACATTGCATGTCTTACGTTTTCTGTAAAAACGTACTCGGTTACTAACGTAACCTCTGTTCTCTCTAGAGAGGGAACGAGTACTGCGTAATATCTTACGCTCTGGTATTCCGGCCACGGCCGATGGTGTTATGAGTGTAGTAAAATGCCCACAGCCCAGTGCTCATTCCTACACATAAGCACAGCCCGACACACAGGGCTCGCACACATAAAATCGACTCATGTCAATTGTGCATTAACCCTCTGAGGTCTGGGGTGTTTTTGGGGTCCTTGAGATGTTCTGACATGCCCTGACATTTGTGATTTTTTCAGTTGCTTATAAACATATCAATGGGAAAAAAAAATTACACTCTATTTAGCACAAACAGGACTACCATAATATGTGAGCCACATGTATGTACATGTTTTCATTTTTGAGAGAATAATGTTTATGCATGGTTATTGAAAAAACTAAAAATGAAAGTTTCTGAAATAAGGCCACAAAACACATACTAAATATGTGTCAATAAGACTTTTGACTAATGGATGTCGTCACCTAGAGTTTTTTTCTTCAAAATGATGTGAAAATCATCCTGCCTAATCATTCACATAAAACGATACATTGATTTTAGTTTTGTAAAACACTTTTAGTTTGGAAAGCCAATATGCGGATGGGGCGTAAACGATCATGCATATTTAGTGGTTCACACCTGATGAGACAATGCCACTGCATACTTAATGAGCCATTCATTCAGGTGTGTCACCTATAGCTAACTTAAATATACAAGCTTGATAAAAATGATCATTCTAGAAGAAAATTTCAGATGGCATTTAGAGGCTTTTGCATCTGAACTCTTCATATATACACACACACACATATATATATATATATATATATATATATATATATATACATACATACATACATACATACATACACACATACTGTATATATATATATATATGCATACACAATTGTATAATATCCAAGGTAAACATGTCTAGCAATTGTGCAGTCAATTCTCATACTGTATTTTCAGTTTTGGAATATTTATCCTCTCCCCAAATTTGTCACTAATAAAACACAATTTCGCCTGACTGATTAATCATCCTGCCTAATCATTCACATAAAACGATACATTGATTTTAGTTTTGTAAAACACTTTTAGTTTGGAAAGCCAATATGCGGATGGGGCGTAAACGATCATGCATATTTAGTGGTTCACACCTGATGAGACAATGCCACTGCATACTTAATGAGCCATTCATTCAGGTGTGTCACCTATAGCTAACTTAAATATACAAGCTTGATAAAAATGATCATTCTAGAAGAAAATTTCAGATGGCATTTAGAGGCTTTTGCATCTGAACTCTTCATATATACACACACACACATATATATATATATATATATATATATATATATATATATACATACATACATACATACATACATACACACATACTGTATATATATATATATATGCATACACAATTGTATAATATCCAAGGTAAACATGTCTAGCAATTGTGCAGTCAATTCTCATACTGTATTTTCAGTTTTGGAATATTTATCCTCTCCCCAAATTTGTCACTAATAAAACACAATTTCGCCTGACTGATTAATCATCCTGCCTAATCATTCACATAAAACGATACATTGATTTTAGTTTTGTAAAACACTTTTAGTTTGGAAAGCCAATATGCGGATGGGGCGTAAACGATCATGCATATTTAGTGGTTCACACCTGATGAGACAATGCCACTGCATACTTAATGAGCCATTCATTCAGGTGTGTCACCTATAGCTAACTTAAATATACAAGCTTGATAAAAATGATCATTCTAGAAGAAAATTTCAGATGGCATTTAGAGGCTTTTGCATCTGAACTCTTCATATATACACACACACACATATATATATATATATATATATATACATACATACATACATACATACACACATACTGTATATATATATATATATGCATACACAATTGTATAATATCCAAGGTAAACATGTCTAGCAATTGTGCAGTCAATTCTCATACTGTATTTTCAGTTTTGGAATATTTATCCTCTCCCCAAATTTGTCACTAATAAAACACAATACAAATTATTTAAAGAAAAAAATTATATTTACCTTTTAATAGTTTGTTTACATCTACCTTTTAAATATATTTTTTTCTTAAAAAGGTTACAATTACAACAACAATTCAAGTGTAATCTTACAGTATATTCTACAGTAAAAACTGTACCCAAATCTAGTCAACAAAATGTTGTCTTTCATATTTCGCCTGACTGTAACGTAGTGTTGTCACGATACCAAAATTATTGTTTCGATACCGATACCAAGTCAATTATTGCGATTTCGATACTTTTTCGATACTTTTCCTGAAAAGGGAGAAACACTCTCAAATATCATTGCTGTGCTTTATTTTAAAACCGGGACAACATTCTAATCATATAACACACTAATAAATGAACATATGAACAGCAGATATATTAAACATTTAAAAAAAAAAAAAAAAATATCAAAATATAAAAAATAAATTAGAGCAATGACATTCAAGGTAATTTTTTTTATAAATTTAGCAGCATTATCTCATTTATCATAAGAAACATAAGAGCTTTATCTTGATTCTGAACTTTGAATAAAAATATGAACAGTGATTATATTAAACAATGTTTAATATTGGTAACATATGATAAGCCTCATTGGTGATATATTTGGCATGTGGGGAGAGAGTTGTGGAAGGCCTATACTTCATGTTAAACATAAATATATAGCAGCAAAGACAACGTCGGCAGTGTTGACGGCAAAATAGGCTACAGAATAATTCGTTCTGTATTAAGAGGTGCAATATTTGAAAATCGATAATATTTTTTTAAATTACATTTATATTGTATTTATGTCAAAACTTTCAAACATCAAAATGTCATTTATTAATATGTATTCGTGTCAAAATGACATAGAAACATCTTTTCCTATTCTATTTTGCCTGGAAACGCTTCCAACACGCTTGCGTGTCGCGTGAAAAATAGGCGTCGGTTCTATTTCTAGAATGCACGCGTTTTCCGCACGTCTCTCGAGCTGCACCCAGACGCGTGTGTCACGCAGGCAGTTAACATGGGAGCCGAAATAAAAACGGACACGACACGCAGCCAGTGTGTCGCCGGCCATCTGGAACACGGTCATTCTTAGAAGTATCGATACTGATAAATTTAGGTATCGTGACGTTTTTAATTTCCGAGTATCGCGATACTTTTGAAGTATCGGTACACCGTGCAACACTACTGTAACGTTGTTTTTATGAAATATTAGGGCATATAAATGTTAATTTGCAGTTTAATACGTTGCTTATACAAATAGTCTACATTTTATTTCAACATATTTCAGTCGATTTTTACTCATCTCAGTATAGCAATATAGTTTGCTAAAACATTATCATTCATTAACACACGCGATTTAAATTTAAACTGTCTTTTTGCAAGCTGTGGTAAACAGCGCGCATCTCTGCCGTTCATTCATTCATAAACAGAAACCCGATTCACGTGAGAAGGAAAAAAACTTACTACAGTATTCCTCCGAGCTCGCTCCTCGATATACCTGCACTTCTGAGGTACATTTTCCATTATTATTATTCCTCACAGCGCTGCGAGACGGTGTAAACAAGTAATGATCTGAATAAACTTGTGTGTTTTCTCGAGCTGATATGGGGGCGTTCACAGGATTGCGCGGATTGCCTCAGTCATTTGCGTTTGAATAGCGCGCGCTCTCCGTGGGCGGGTCACATTACATTTGAATTAGCTGTAATGAGCTCGACTGGAATCACTCTCTTTTAATACAGATTTCACAAGATGAGAATATTTGTTTTTTATATAAATTACTTCATTTAAAAGAAGAGAATTCAAGCTTCATGCCTGTGTGTCTGTATGCCTGTTTGACTGAATATTCGCTGAGTTATTGTTCATTTTCGGACGCGTTTCAGAATGGACTACACTGGCAGAGAGAAGGCAGAACTCGCTTTGTGTTTATTTTTCTTTATTTGGCAAAAAGCACAACACTTTGTTTTTATTGTGAGTATACACAAAAATAATACACATTTAACAGAATCGATTGATGTATGAAACTCCTATGGAAAATCAAAGTCAACAGAGTATTTATGAGTTTCTTTTACACTGATAAAAAAAAAGCGAGCTGGTATCGCCGGCGATACCGTCGACCTCAGGGGGTTAAACGTAGTGAATGTGCCCACGACCCAGTGCCCACAAACACTACACATTGCATGTCTCACGTTTTCTGTAAAACGAAACTAACGCACATACAGTCAGGTCAAGCAAACGGTGTTTTCAGTGTAGTAAATGTGCCCGCTGTCCCACCCCACGGGGCTTGCCCCGCTCACTCTCTCTCAGCAAGCCGCCGTAGGAGAGTCGAGCGCCAGCAGGCTGCCCACTGTGATCAGCGCGCCCCCCGCCTCGAACGCTGCAAGCACGGCGTCTATGTTACAGCATACCGAAGCTCTCCGGCCACCACTATGTCGCGGCCAGAGCCCAGATCTCATTCAACCCCTAGCTATTCATGCAAATGCGTGGGCAAAGCTTCCCGGGGTATCAGAATGGTGCTGAACATTATAAAAGAGGCTATTCGCTACAGTTCGCTCGACGCCCCTGCCATTGCGCGGCGCGAATCGAAACTACGGTAGAAAAGGAAGTAGCACATCTACTTCGAACCGAAAATTGCGAAACTGTTGAGCAAAGGGGCCATAGGGGCTCAGAGCGAAGGGGGTCTGTACAGACGGGGGTCTCAGACCCATTCTAGATCTAAGACAGCTGAACAAAGCGCTTTCGAAACGCCGGTTCAGAATGCACGCAACCAGGAAAAACCTTGCGCAATTTCGCCGAGGGGACTGGTTTATGTCAATAGATCTGAAGGACGCGTATTTCCAAATACAAATAGCGTCACGTCATAGGCAATTTTTGAGATTCGCCTTCAAGGGCCAGGCATATCAATACACAGTCCTACCGTTTGGCCTGTCTCTAGCACCCCGTGCATTCACGATGTGCATGGACGCGGCGCTCGCACCCCTGAAGCTTCGGGGAATGTGAGTTTTGAACTACTTGGACGATTGGCTGGTTCTAGCTCAGTCACACTCAGAGCTCATAGAACACAGGACCATATTACTCAATTGGGCGAAGATTTCACTGTCTCCCAGTCAGAGAATGTCTTTTCTGGGCACAGAACTGGACTCGCTGTCTATGACAGCACAGCTGTCGTCGCAGCGCAGATGGAAACCTTCCGCTGCGGCACTATAGTCCCGCTCAGAAAGTTTCAAAGGATGCTGGGTCTCTTGGCCACAGCATCATCAGTACTCCAGTTGGGTCTGCTTCGCATGCGCCCACTGCAGTTCTGGCTAAAAGCGCGAGTACCGCGCCGAGCGTGGACCTCCGGTCTTTCTCGCCTCAAGGTCGATCAGAAATGCGTCTCAGCTCTGAAACCTTGGAGAACGATCGACTGGTACCAGTCAGGTGTAAGCCTGGGGACTTCCTCGAGTGTGAAGGTGGTGTCTACGGATGCCTCCACCTCGGGATGGGGAGCGCTGCTCGAGGGCAGACCGTTCTTCGTCAGGACGGGAAAAGCTTCTACATTTAAACTGCTTGGAAATGATGGCAGTCGACAACACGCTGAGGCATACTTTGTCCCCAGATAAAAGGACACCACGTCTTGGTCCGTTTGGACAACGTGTCAGTGGTGGCCTATATAAATCGCCAAGGAGGTTTCAGGTCCCGAAACCTTTACAGGCTGACGGAGCGCCTCTTGGTTTGGGCTCAACACAATCTACACTCGTTGAGAGCAGCGCACGTGCCTGGCCACCTGAATGTGGGACCAGACAGACTGTCCAGGAACAATGTTCCAGCAGGAGAATGGTCTCTACACCCGCAGACAGTCCAGCTGCTGTGGGAGACATTCGGCTGAGCGGAAGTAGACCTGTTTGCGTCTCAGGAAAACGCTCACGGTCCGGAGTTTTTCTCCAAGAGCGGGGATGCGCTGGCCCATGTCTGGCCCCGCTGCCCGCTCTGTTTTTCCCCCCGTCATGCTCCTACCTCGGGTATTAGAGCGGATCAGGGAAAACGGATGCTCAGTGCTACTAGTGGCTCCATTCTGGAAGAACCAGGCTTGGTTCCCGGTTCTGATGCAGCTGACAAGCACTGCCCCATGGCCGATACCAGTGAGGAGGGACCTCCTCTCTCAGGCCAAGGGCTCGATCTGGCATCCTCGCCCGGAGCTTTGGTCCCTACATGCGTGGGCCATCAACGGGTACCCGCTAACCTCCCGATGGGAGTGTTAAACACGATCATGCAGGCTAGGGCCCCCTCTACGAGACGGCTCCATTCCTCAAAATGGTCTGTGTTCTCTAGCTGGTGCACAGCCCGTGGCATATCACCCCCAAATTGTGGGGTGACGGAGGTTCTCTCCTTCCTGCAAGAGCTACTGGATAAGGGCAGAACCCCATCCACGCTCAAGGTTTACGTGGCGCCATAGCAGCGTTTACTAAACCGACGCTTGGCCAGTCACTTGGAAGGAACGATCTGGTCATTCGCTTCCTTAGAGGAGCTAAGAGGTTAAATCCTCCCAGACCTCCCTCAGTTCCCATGTGGGACCTTTCTACGGTCTTGGAAGCCATGAAAGGTGCCCCATTCGAGCCAATCCAATCAATAGATATTAAACACTTGTCTTTCAAGACAGTGTTTTCTTCTGGCTCTCGCTTCAGTGAAGCGCATAGGGGACTTACAAGCGCTCTCAGTGAGCACGACATGTTTGGAGTTTGGGCCAAATGACTCGGAAGTCATACTCAAACCGAGGCACGGGTACGTTCCTAAATCCCTCAACACACCGTTTAGGGCTCAGGTGATTTCCCTGTCGGCCCTGCCGGTCTCTAATGAGGAGAAGGACGCGAGCTTCCTTTGCCCGGTCAGGGTGTTAAGGGCTTATGTGTCTCGCTCGACTGTCTTCAGACAGACAGAGCAGCTCTTTGTCTCGTTCTACGGACGTTCTAAGGGACTAGCCGTGTCGAAACAGAGCCTATCCAGATGGATAGTTGATGCTATAGCGCTGGCTTACGCTTCTAAGGGCCTGCAGTGCCCGTTAGGTGTCAGAGCGCACTCCACAAGAGGCATGGTTTCGTTGTGGGCTTGGTCTAGTGGGATTGCCTTGCAAGATCTGTATGGCGGCAGGCTGGGCCTCCCCGTCTACATTTATAAGGTTTTATAACCTAGAGGTTCCCGCCTTGCAGGCTAGGCTGCTTTTGGTCTAATAGATCAGTATTGTCTGCCCCGATGCTATCGGCCCAGATTACTGAAGCTGCTTGAGCGACGCTCGCTGATCGATCATGCAACTCTATGGGCAGTGTGTAAGACCCATAATATTCATCAGACCAGGCCGAGTTTTCGCCCTGGCTGTGTGGAACACTATCAATATAATTGCTCCTTATAGGATGCTGTTTATTACAGGAATGATGCTATTCTAGCCTCTCTTCCTGGACTCTCTGTGAGTCCCTGATGATCATGTACTATATGAGCCCAGGGCACTTGCCCTTGGGACTTTGGTATTGGATCTCAGCATGCACAGCGTTTTACACTGTGTTCCCCATAGCGTAAGATATTACGCAGTACGAGAGAACCCCTCATAAGAGAACGTACTCGGTTACTAACGTAACCTTTGTCCTCTCTAGAGAGGGAACAAGTACTGCGTATCTTGCCGTGCCTGCAACACGCTCTGGTTCGCTTCGGCGATGAAAAACCAGATTACCAGCCTGTTCGAGCTATATTTATGGGCCCAGACCACGCCCGTTTCGGCGGGTCGTGACGCAATGGGCGCGAAGCGCCCCCATTGGTTCTGACGTTACCACGGGGCCTCTCGATAGGCTGCTGCGGTTGCCGCAGGGCAGCCAATAGGCGCGCGAGCCGTCTTGCCTATTAGTCCATGGGCCAGACCAGATATTGGTACCATCTGGGTGGGCAAAACCTTACCTGTACTAAATTGTTTATGGGGTTAATATAAGTTCATTTTAATATGATAACCTTTCCACAGTCCCAGCTTTTTATACTTTTTTTTAGAATTGGTAATTTTCCTACTTTTATGTATTAGAATTATTTTTGAAAAATACACAAATGTCCAATACCATAATAACAGTGATCTAATATTAATACCAAGCAAACTAAAATATTTGTAAATATTAACAGGCATAATAAAGTCAATATCTTTGAATTCACACTGATATTTTGTTGTTTTGAGTTGTAAAAAATATAAAAGAAAAGAAAAATAACACATGTATTGTTGACTCTACTGTCTACCATTGGAAAGTCATAAAATGTACATACGATTTGTATAATATATTTCAATACGTTTTGTTTTCAGGTTCATGTGGAATGTATTAGGTAACAGCTTTGTAACACAAGAAAATAAGAAACGTTGAATTTCAGGTAGATATTAACACATATGCCCAGAAACCCCATTTTATTCCAAAATCTGTGTTTATCTTGGTCACAACCTTCATTGCTATTATATTATGCCGTTTTCTAACCACAAAATAAACAGCTCTGATGTCAATCTAAAAGATTAACTACCGGACAGCTCGCGGTCATTCGGCAAACAGTCGCGGACATTGGATCCATTGTGATATTTTAGCTTTGTGCACAAACTTGCACACCGACAGGCCTTCACCTACACTTGCATATTTTGTAATGCTACGTTAAGTTGTTTCTTCCAGTGGATGCAGTCAACCAGACCATTGAGGAGACCATCAACAAGGACACACAGACAGCAGGAGGAACAAAGGGCTTCCCGAAGTACTACCTGACAGCAGAGTACCGCAGCGCATACCTAAGAAAGCTAAGAGAGATGGTCGGTTGGGGTGATTCTCAGCTGAATCATCCAGAACTACAGCCGCCAAAATTTCAAGACAGAATATCTGGAAACGAGAGATACTTTTCTACGACACGATGACCAAGAAAAAACTTTTAAAAAATTCTCAGAGATCAAGAAGAAGCAACACAGTCAGGAGCAAGCCAAGCAGGTAGTATTGTAGGCCGAAAGAAACCTCTTTGGTCACATGATCTTGGTGGCACAGAGCCGACAACTACACATGAGTGACATCTTGGCTCATCCTCTGGGACCTCTGCCTTGGGCCCTAGCTAACAAGGATGGGTCTCTACGCAAGACCAACAAGGCAGCTTTGGTCAGAGAGTTGGAGAAGAGAGTGTCCCCAGCTGAGGAAATCCCAGAGCCATCAACAACCGCCATTGATGGAATGAGCCTGTTACAGAAACTGAAGGGCCAAGACAATTCCTTTGCGCAGTTGGCTGTCTCAGCTCTGGACAAGGAGCTGCACGAAGGGGGAAAGAGCCAGCGTATAGATGTTGTCTTTGATGTGTACAAGGACATCTATTACACGGAACGTGAAAATAGAGACACCAGCCACCATAGTCACGTTTGCCTGGAGCCAGAGCGCCTGACATCAAAGCAAATTTAAAAGTGCTGCCTAATGCTAATCGTAAATTATCTAAGATTATTATTCACATCAGCACTAATGATGTTCGACTCCGCCAGTCGGAGATCACCAAAATTAACGTTAAAGAGGTGTGTGAACTCGCAAGTATGATGTCAGGTACTGTAATATGCTCTGGCCCCCTTCCTGTTCGCAGGAGTGATGAGATAGTTAGCAGATTGTCATCACTCAATGGCTGGCTGTCTAAATGGTGTCCGCAAAATAATATAGAGTTCATAGACAATTGGAAAAGTTTTTGGGGCAAGCCTGACCTGTTGAAAAGAGATGGTATTCATCCCTCCTGGGATGGTGCTGCTCTTCTCTCTAGTTATATGGCACATAGTCTTAGACCTCAAACATGACTTGTGACTTGGAACGTCACCAAGGTCAGATAAATCCCATCACATAGAGGCTCTTTCACCTAGAAATCATCATATAGAGACTGTGTCTGTTCCCCGAATTAGGGAATATAAAAACTCCCAAACCCATCTAAGGGTAAAAATTTAATTGATGTTCAACAAATAAAAAACAGATATAATACAATTGAGCAAATGATAATGCTCGGTTTGCTGAATATTCGATCCCTTACTTCAAAAGCACTTATTGTTAATGATATGATTACAGACTATAATCTAGATGTGCTGTGTTTGACAGAAACCTGGCTAAAACCAAACAATTACATTACTTTAAATGAGTCCACCCCCCAAGATTACTGTTATAAACATGAGCCTCATCTGAAACGCAAAAGGAGGGTGGTGTTGCTGTAATTTACAGTAATACTTTCAAAATTACTAAGAAGTCTAGTTTCAGATACAATTCTTTTGAAGTGTTGGTGCTTAATGTAACAACATTAAGTGTAAATGATAAATCACGTTTGAATTTGTGCTGGCTAATGTATACAGGCCACCAGGGCACCATACAGACTTTATCAAAGAATTTGCTGACTTTCTATCAGAGTTAGTACTGGCTGCAGATAAAATCCTAATTGTTGGTGATCCTAAATATACATGTAGATAACGAAAAAGATGCATTGGGATTGGCATTTAAAGATATTCTTAACTCTATTGGGAGTTAGACAACACGTGTCAGGACCTACTCATTGTCGTAATCATACTCTAGATCTAATACTTTCACATGGAATCAATGTTGATGCCGTTGAAATTCTGCAGCAGAGCGATGACATCTCAGATGATTATCTAGTCTTGTGTAAACTTCATTTAGCCAAGGCTGCAAAGCCGACTCCTTGTTACAAATATGTTAGACCTATCACTTCTGCCACTAAAGATTGCTTTATTAATAATCTTCCTGATCAGTTCCATAATTTCAGCATCCCAGATATTCCTTAGAATAACTTGATATTGCGACAGAAACTTTTAACTCTCTCTTTTCCAGTACTTTAGACACAGTTGCTCCGTTGCGCTTAAAGAAGATTAAAGAAAATAGTCCATCTGGGTGACCGATGTGGTTCCATTCTGGCCATTCATGCTCTTTCGGGATGTGATACCACCTCAAATCCTGTCGGGAAGGGGAAGGTGTCTGCACTCAAGGCCATGAGAGTCGTACCTGATAAGCTTCTCCACTGTATTAGAGAGGCAGAAGCCACAGATTTACAGATCACAAAAGCAACAAGGGCTTTCTTTCTGGCTCTGTACAATCAGAGGAACTCTGTAACCTTCGATGCAACCCGGTATGAAATTTCCCGGAAGTGCAACAGTCCCCCAGCAATGAAGACACTACCTGCTACAGAGCGCAATATGCGCTTTCATGGAAGACGTGCCAGCCAACAGGTGCTGCTATGGAAAGCTGCAGACAAGCCTGATCCACCGGCTGTGGATATCACCTTGTTTGGATGGAACAAGAAGATGGGCCTAAAAGAAGGAGAGGAACTGATTATGCCCACCCAGGATTCAAGTCAAGTTCCTCCTCCTGCTTTTTTAGCTGCTGTCAGCTTAGGTTGCAAAGCCGGGTTGAAACCTTGCACATCAGCAAAGTGAAGCTGTGCAGCTGCAGGTCTGGCCTGTACCAGTTATTGTTCCTGTAAAGGCAATGATGGTATATGCTGCAACATACTTACACAACACCAAGAACACAAAGAGAGGGATTAAGGGTCTGGAGAAAATGATGACAGAACAGACAAACAGTGAATATGATGAGGCTGCCTTTTGTTCATTAATTGTGAGGCATAGCAGTTTGCCTGAAGGTGGTAGCCAGTGTGTGCTTTGTGTGGTGTGGAGGTGAGGCCCTCTTGGTTAGCCTTGCGTCTGGCGGGCTGACCCGGGTTGCCCAGACTCAGTTTTAAAGGAGAAGTTCACTTTCAAAAAAACTTTTGCTGATAATTTACTCACCCCCATGTCATCCAAGATGTCCATGTCTTTCTTTCTTCAGTCGCAAAGAAATTAAGGTTTTTGATGAAAACATTCCAGGATTTCCCCCCATGTAATGGATTCTATTGGGACCCAAACGGTAGAAGGTCCAAATGACAGTTTAAGTGCAGCTTCAAAGGGCTTTAAACGATACCAGACGATGAATAAGGGTCTTATCTAGCGAAACGATCGGTCATTTCCAAAATAAATAAAAAAGTTTAAGTTTTATAAGCACAAACGCTCGCCTTGCTCTGTTCTGTGATGCGCGTTCGTGACGTCACGTAATACGCAATTACGTTGAAAAGGTCACGCTTGACGTGTTTACAAATGTGCAGGAGGAGGACCATATACACATTTTCAAATGTATTTGTGTCAGTTTATCGTTTAAAATGCCCATTTCGTGTGCGTATCCTGGGTGTTTTAATATTAAAAAGCCAAAAAGAACATTTTCTTCAGGACAGAAATTTTTCAAGCGTGACCTTTTCAACGTAATTGCGTATTACGTGACGTCACGAACGCGCATCACAGAACAGAGCAAGGCGAACATTTGTGCTTATAAAACTTAAACTTTTTTATTTATTTTGGAAATGACCGATCGTTTCGCTAGATAAGACCCTTATTCATCATCTGGTATCGTTTAAAGCCCTTTGAAGCTGCAATTAAACTGTCATTTGGACCTTCTACCGTTTGGGTCCCAATAGAATCCATTACATGGGGGGAAATCCTGGAATGTTTTCATCAAAAACCTTAATTTCTTTGCGACTGAAGAAAGAAAGACATGGACATCTTGGATGACATGGGGGTGAGTAAATTATCAGCAAAAGTTTTTTTGAAAGTGAACTTCTCCTTTAACTCTTGCGTCCTACAGAGTTTTAACTGGGTCCTCGTTGGATCTTGCGACTTGCGGACCAACCTGGGCAGCCCTTCTGCCATTCGGGCGTTGCCCTAGCGACTTGCGGGGCCTGTCTTGTATGGCATGTATATAGTGTATATTTGTACATAGTTCGTTGATCACACATGGTGATGGGTTTAGGTGATGTCATCTCAATGGGTGTCTTAAAGACCTACCCCATTAATATGTATCATACAGTGGCAGGATCCAAGTTATGTTAAATACCTGTATTAATTTTTCCTCCAGAAATGCATAACATTCAGCCTAACAAAGATTCATCGTTTATCCAAAAAGCAATTTTGAATTTTTAAAAGTGTCAGGATGGGATTCAGCCTCACTACACCCTAAAAACAATGCATCAACATTCACAAGAGCACTCATGATTGTGAAATGTAAAATTATTTTGTTTACCATAAAAATAACCTAAAATTATGCCTGAAAGTAATCATAATTTGCCTAAATAAATCAAAATATGTCATAAAATTAGCTCTTTGAAATCTGAAAATGCCAGAAATGAAATCAGCATCCTCTAAAACCACTCACATATTGTAGAAATTGACCATACAGTGCAAAATATCTGGTGAAAATGGACGATTAAGCTAATAATGCTAATTATGCTAATCATGCAAATTGCTCAACATATGCAAATTAGCATCCGGCAGTTTCTGTATGCTGAGGACCCATACTTCACATTTCTGCAATAAAACTTTGGTGTACTCAACATTTCCGGGTTCACCTAGTTGGCTACTAGACTATTTCATGATATTGGGGTATTACGGTTTGACATGCTAAAACTCCCAAATTTAGCAATTTTTAGCAATTTATTTTGGAATTATTGCCTTTATCTCATTATTTCACTAATTTTGAACCTACTTTATTTGTGATGAATGAACCACTTGATGAATTATCAACTGGATGAACCAGATTATTTCCATGGAAGGTACTTTTGCCATTTTTTTCCGCTTACAGGGGTCAGTCACTTCAAGCGGTCATAACCACTACTAAGCTGCCAGTTGGCAAGGGTTATCATGTCAAAACATTATCTAGGGATGCATATGATGTAAAAAATCGCAACTAGAATTTGCCCACCCAGATGGTACCAATACGTGAAATTTTGGGTCTTGGCCCAAGGACTATATGTCTGCATGCTGCTGCAACGCGTTTTACATTATTCCAAAATTAAGGATAATTTCTGGCTTCAATATCTCACGGAAAAGAGATTTCCCCATAGCGTAAGATATTAGTACTCGTTCCCTCTCTAGAGAGAACAGAGGTTACGTTAGTAACCGAGTACGTTTTTTGAGCTGCTTGTGACTCAAACTGAAGAAAAGTGTAGAATACTGAACTGTGCTGAAACAGAAATGTCCTCAATCATCACATATTTCATTTTTGATTCTAATTTATTTTGGAGGACGTTTCCTCTAGATATTTAAGCGATTTTTGTCTCACTCCCCTGTTTTCACCAGGTGCGTGTGGAGTTTATGGAGACAGAAAATGTTTGCAGCTCTGCCAGTAAGAAAGGCAAATACAGAACAACAGTAAACATTGACAAAGACTCCAGCATAGCGGTTTCATATGTGATTATTCCCATGACTCTGGAAGATCACATGATTGAGGTGAAAGCTTCAATATTTGAGTATGAGGATGGAGTGAGAAAGACCCTGAAGGTGGTGGTACGTTTGATGGCATTTCTGTCAATTTTCAGTAATTCTGTTTTATTTGATTTGGTCATTTGTTAATATAAGATTAAGAATATATATAAGAATATAGATATTTGTCCTATTTTTTTTAATAAATGAACGATTACCACAGGTAGTTAATTTACTCTGTCTCTTTCAGTCTGAGGGTGTGCTGATTCCACTAAAAAGCGATGTGGAACTCAATCCTGTTAAGAATGGTGAGATTCCCTGCTCAAGACTCACCAAAACTGTACAACATCTGATCAGCACGTGACTCATGACTTTTCCTTCATTGTCCTGTTCTTTATCCCAAATGTAACAGGGGAAAAACCTATACTTATTAGATCTGCAATACTAAAGGATCAGGTTCCAGGCACAGCTGCTAACACCTACATCTCTATTGCTGGTAAGGAAAAAGATGTTTTTAAGAATATGTAGTGATTATTTCTGTCATGTATAGTTGTGCATTTTTTGTTTAAAGAAAGCTGAAACCTGGGGTGGTATACAATTTTGGACACTGTGTGGGTTTTTGGTAATCGCAGGTGGTAAAATTAAAGCAATGATGTAAAGTCCATGAACAATTGTGAGGGCTAGTATAATTATCTATATTTGCCTCACATTTTCCCACACAGTATGTTCCTTCTTTTCGGCCAGTCCAAACAAATGTTTTTAAATTATTGTTAGATAATTATTTGTTAGATTAAAAAGAAGTTCAGTAAACTTTAAATGTGTATTGTTATGCGTTGTAGTATGTGTGCCCCTATATGTGGTTGGTTCGAGATCCTTAGTGGAATAATATATTTTTTTTTTTTTTGTATCTATGCCATTGTTGTTATTTTCATATAGTGTGTGCATGCTACCAATATTTGAATCAGTGAATTCTTTAAGTTGGTACCAGGCGGTAATGTTATGGTGATATTGAAAACCTGTGAACTTTACGGTAAAAAAACGGCAGCTGTGGTTGCCAGTATTTTACCGTAAAAAAATATGGTGGCAACTTTTATGTTTTACGGGACTTAAATTTACGGGCAAAATAACAATGCAAAAAAAAAAACCTGTGAAATTTACGGTAAAAAACGTCAGCTTGGTTACCGTAAAAAATATCGTAGCAACCTTACTTTGGACTTAAATAAAAAAAAAAAAAAAAAAAAAACATCAGCAGGATTTAAATGTGTGGTAAAAAAAAGAAAAAGAAAATCAGCTGTGGTTCCCAGTACTTTACCATAAAAAAATATTGTAGTAACCTTTTAGTTTTCACAGGACACCCCTTATATTTCAATTTCACTAAAGTATTAAAATCTGCTTTATACCTTTGCAATATACTGATAACCACCATAATAATACAGGTGGTAAAAAAGAAAAGATGATGATTTAAAGTGCACTATTAGTTTTCCACAAGCTTTATTTTTTATGTTGTTTTTGTTGCAACTTTTTTGTGATGTTCAGAGTTTTATCTGATTACGTTGTTGATTTGTCACCATTGTTGAGATTCATACGCTGATTCTTGATGTCTTGGTTGGTTTAAATCATACAGAAGTTCAAAACCTCTTTTATACGCCATGTATTTTTATATTTCTTCAAATTATCTGTTTGTCACTGCTGGCTCGCATGTGGTGGGGCCACAGAGCTATTACACACAAAAACGTGAAATATATTAGTATTAAACAGTCATGCCATAACGAATGTGCTTTATAAACACATTCATTAATTATGGTAATTCTCATTAATAACTTTTATGACAAATTGGTTTGTAATACAATGTTTTTTAAATTACAGGAAACCACAGCTGGTAGTTTTTTGCTGTAAAAAAGGGTAAATTCTGACAACATCATACCATTTTCCATTAAAAAAGTAATATACTGTAGAAAACAAAAACAGCCTACAGGAATATACTGTAAATTAACAGTGCTCAAAATCGACACTCAGAGGCTGTTTTCCCAATCACACCCTATACCCTCATTCACTATTCCCTACATTAGTTCACTAATATAGTCCCCTTGACAGAGTGAATGAAAAGAAGTGAGTGACCTGAGACACTGATGAACACCTGATAAGCAGAATCACTGAAGGACAGAGAAACAAGAACAGAAAAAAGAGAAACGCAAGAATAATAAACTGACTTCCAGCCACCGAGTGTGAAACCAGTTTACAAACCAGTTTAACATTATTTCTTTCATACATGTACAAAAGTTCTTGTTGAGAATTAACAGATATTTCGTTGGTGATATTTTATTGAAAATAATAAAGTTTGTAGTCACCATGATGGAGATCAGTATTTGCTTTGGTCTCTTGACCAAATATGACTTTATAAGGTTAGTTTTTCTCTGGCTGCTGTAACTATGAGTTTATAAAACACATTTGTTATGGCAAGAAAAAGCCAAGATGAAGTTGATCAGATGTTTTAGGCTGTTGAGATGATGCCATAATCATCCTGGACACATCTGATTCTCTGATCATAACCTCCATATAAGCTTTGAATTTATGGGTATTTAATAGTTATCATATATCTGTTAATCTACAATATGAAATCTGTAATCAGTTATTCTGAAAGATATTGAAATCATATAGTGCATTAAAACATTTTTAATTCCTGCTTGACACAAACACCAACAATCAGCATATGAATCAATAAAAAGTTTCATGTCAAGTCAAGTCATGTCATGTCATCCTCATTTATATAGCGCTTTTAACAATGTAGATTGTTTCAAAGCAGCTTTACAGTGACAAACGTATCATTTAGGGCAGGGCTATTCAATTGGTGGCCCGCGGGCCAAATCTCCATGCGGCCCGACGGCACCAACCTCCCTCCTCCTCTTTTCCTGGCGGTGCGGTTAATTCAGTTTGATACTCGCTCCGATTGACCTGAGAAACGTTTTACGTGCGAATATTGCAGCAGTTATTATATGTGTCCCGAATTTATGTCGACTGAACCAGTGATAGGCTACCAATCATTTGTGAATGAATCATTATTTTGGTTCGATTCTAAATGCGCTTGCATACCGGTCTAAAACTATTCGGATTCATTCGGACCGCTCCGTCACTGAATCGTCTGAAGCGGTTTCTCGTTCAGTACAGTATAACAACAAATAGCGATGTTTTCAGTTGTTTCACTAGTTGTTTCAACACGGCCCAGCACGGAGTTGCGTTTACTCCCGGTCCCGGACACTATATTAAACAGCGTTGCGACAACCAGTGGGAAGCGTTTCAGTTCGACAGAAACCTCTCTGTTACAAACCACAAATCACTCGATGATTTAATTAGTATTAAATCGGATGAAACAGCCTCAACATTCCCAATAAGACTGATGAGGAAAGCAGGAGAAACATTGTGGCATGAACAAAATTAGAAGACTTTAAATCCCCTAATCACCCTTACAAACATTTACCATGAATTTACTGTAGTAATTTACCATGGTTGGCCAGAAATGTGCAATATTTATATTGAATACTATGTAGTAATAAATAAATATAGTAAATATATATATATACTATAATATCATATAGTAAAATAGTAAATATAGTGATTTATATTGCATTAGTTTTATTAGGTGGGTAGAGGAATATATAATTAATGCTTGTTATGAAATTATGTCAGTTTCTTTGTAAAGGTGCGTATAGTTTTTAACTTGTGTTTAGGCATTTTTTATACTTTGGGAGCGAGTAGCCTGTGGTTAACAAGTCTCACTGTCAGAATATTTTCATTTAAGCATAACAATTATAAATAAAATAATTATTATTTCTCACCAACAGCTATAAGTTTGTATAAATAATGTATTTGTTCCAAGGAAAATAGTTGTACACAGCTGTAAATTATCAAGTTTTTTATTTATTATGGTTTTATATATTTGCATAGGCTACTGTTGGGTACCACATTTCCAAGTAAATACCATACTTTTTTAGGGTTACTTTAACTTATTTATTTAAACTGTTATGTTTCAATAAATAAGATAAACCCCCAAACCAACCCACCGGCCCACCTCAACTTTTCGATTTGATAATGCGGCCCTCGAATGAAACTAATTGAATAGCCCTGATTTAAGGTAACAGAGATTGTTTTGGCTTTATAGCGGTTCTTTAATAAAGTTGTTTTCCAGCTAAAGTTAGTTTTGATTGATTCGCTTCCATCGCAACAATCATTTGTTATTAAATTAGGGGCCGCTAAGACGACACAATTCTCTGTACATAGACTTTAAATGCGAACCTGTGATAAACGCTGATGGCGCTCACATGCGCATTAAGAATTGGTTCTATAGTTATGTGCGTTTGAATATATGTGCGCAGGTT
This sequence comes from Abramis brama, assembly GCF_963993115.1. Classification (NCBI taxonomy): domain Eukaryota; kingdom Metazoa; phylum Chordata; class Actinopteri; order Cypriniformes; family Leuciscidae; genus Abramis; species Abramis brama. The sequence continues at coordinate 21,525,829 of NC_139964.1, read as the reverse complement.
TGGAATTCCCTACATACCAAGCCTAAACAAAGTACTGGTCTTTCCTTATACATTTGTATACAGACTTTTATTTTATTTTGTCACTTCGGGGTAGGTACGCTTTTTCCGGCAACGCTTTATCTGTAGAGTGGTAAAGGGATCCTCCACAGGGAGAGACTAGTTGGCACTTCAGCACTGCGTTGACATCGGGTCCAGGCGAAGGTCCTTCATCAGATCTGGATACAGCCTGGATCCGGTGGGCTGCGGGAAAACCTTGGGATAAACAAAGACACTAAAATTTCGCAATGCATGCTGGGTTCCAGGATAGTATAAAACTCCCAGCATGCACTGCTGCATGAATAAAAAATGATTGCCACCATTGTTGAGATTCATGTGCTAATTTTTTTCTGTGTTTCTACAATACAGTGTAGCTCTGTTTCTTTGGTTGTGCATGATGTGTTAAAAAAAATCATCATTGTAACTCATAGCTGTAGTTTGGTGCTAATGTAACACTTTTGATACATGATTAAACTCTGAATGAAATTAGTGAATGTACAGGCCAATGATTTTGGCAGCATAATCAATATAACTGCAATCTTTCACTAACCATGTGTGTGTGCACAAGTGTCCTACAAAAACACAGTTTAAGCAGCAAGAGAGAAACTAATGTCATTAAGTTAAGAGTCCAGAACCCAACTAAAGCAAACACTGATCTCTATAATGGTAACTTCAAAGCAAACATTTTCAATTAAACATCTCAATAACAACTTCTGTAGATGTATGACAGAAATAAAGTCATACTGGTTAATAATAAGTGTAATAATGCGTAATGGCTGGAAGTTGTAGTTATTGTGTTTCTTTATTTTCTGTTTGTGTGTTCCTCTTTCCTTCAGTGATTCTGCTTGTTAACAGCAAGTGTTCATCACTAATGCTCAACAATCACTTACATATTCACTTAATTATCTCACTGCAACACTGTCTCAATGTTACTTTTTACTCTTTGTAGTGTGGATTTTCCTGTGGGGTTGAAAGGGTTAATAGTGTAAGATAAAAATACACACCCACAAAATGTATTTTAACAGTAATAAACTGTAAGTTATAAAACAGTTATATATTGGCAATACTGTTGCCAGTAGTTTACTGTAAAATGTATTTTTTGGGTCACCATTGTGCTGAAGAGTAGAGCCTGTGCTTCAGTCCAGGAGAAGATCTATAGACATTGGTTTTATTCTGCATGTTGCTTTGTTTAACAGGCAGTGATTTTTTGTTTAACAGGCAGTGACTGTGTATTTGTGGTCCAGTGGAAATCTTTTTATGTTCTACTGTTTTTTAGTGGTCTCAAATGAAAGAAGTTCACAGTAATACTTACTATACATTTTTGTTAATACATTTAAATGACAGTTGGTCAATTTAAGGCAGTCGGTTTCTGCAAGTGAAATTAGTCAACTTGAGTTTTAATTTAGTGCATATTTACAGTAACATACTGTAGATTACAGTAAATAACTGTACAATTAACAAAAAAAAAAAAAAAACTGTTTTATAAAAAAACCTGGTAAGGTCTAACAGTGCATAAACTGAAGTTCAATGCCATAAAACCTAAAATATTACTACCATATTTTTTACGGTAAAGCACTTGCAACCAGCTGCCAGTTTTTTACCGTAAACTTTAGTTCAGTGCCGTAAAAACTAAAATATTTCTACCGTATTTTTTACAGTAAAATACTGGCAACCAGCTGCCAGTTTTTTACCGTAATTTTACCGTAAAGTTTGATGATGTAAAACTTTGTAAAATTATTAAAAAATTAGTAATTTTTTTTTACAGTGTACTTCCAAAATCCGTACATTGTTGTCGATTATTCCCCTGAAAATGTAATTGCGATTATTAATTACGATTATCACAATTTACATTGAATATGAATATATATATATAGGGGTGGCACGGTACATGAAAAAACATCCGAACCGTTCGCTTGTCTCGGTTCGGAGCGTGTGTGCATCGCACGGTTCGACGCATGCGCAATGTAGCCTCGTGCCCGTGCTAATACAATGCTTAATCATAAATCAGATGTTCCACTATATTTTGTGTTTTCACGTGAATAAATACATAGATCTATTGTTTCACTTATGTACTTTAATGGTCCAGTGGCAGAACTTTTGCCAAGCGTGTCATAGGTTCTGAGTTCTAATCCGCACTCGTATATATATTTTTTCTTTTTCATCAAAAATCGATTATGTTTATCAGTGGTTGTATATCAAACAGTGACAGATTTGTGTGAAATTCGTTTTGTGATTTCACCGGAACGAATAGAGAGTCTCCTCAACGGATTGAAGCGCAGGTCCGAGTGAAGACTGTGCGGCGTGTGCGCGAGCCAACAAGAGAAAACTGTATCAGCGCCACTGATCGCAGCGGCAACGAGCACTTTGATCACTTAATAATAAAAAAAACACATTTCAGCGTGAGATTGCATCTTATTTAACAAACGAACGAAACTAATAGTTTGCTAGTTAACTGGAGATGTTTTATTCATTTGAATTGGTACACAGCAAAAACTTCAGTGTTAAATTAACACTCCTGGGAGTGTGTATGAGTCCACACTCAAGAGTGTAAAGTGTTAAAATATGAGTGTTAAATTAACACTCAAGAGTGTTAAAGTTAATGAGATAATTAAGTGATTAATTTAGTGATGATTGAGCATTATTGAAGACACCTGATGTTAACAAGCAGAATCACTGAAGGAGAACATCCCAAATTGTAAGTCACTATTATGGTGATCAGTGTTTACCTTAGTTGGGCTATTGACCCTTATATGTTTACATTATATGTTTAATTTGCTTGTCTGCTGTTATTGATTTATAACAGTCAGATGAACAAAGAAAAAATCTGATCTGGTGGTGTTGGTTATATATATGATGTTGGTGTTGGGCTTGACTGTGTTTGTGGGGTGCACTTTAACATGTGTTCATGCTTCGTTTTTTAAAATTTGCATTATTCTTCACATATTTAACCATTATGCAACTGCTCTGTCCCTCCTTGTAAAAACGGTCGGATGTTTCCAGGTTCTATGAAGCCCCCACCTCAAAAATACGCAATAAGCTCAGATTGGTTAGCTGGTCCAGTGTGTTGTGATTCACGTTGTTCGGAAACATCACGCCCCTTACCCTTACCGGTAGTTTGTGCTTCAGTAAACAACGGCGTCAATATTGCCATACCAATTTGAGCCTGAATCAGACCCAGAGAATGTTAGTGGAGTGGATCAGCAGCACCTGTTCAAAAACGGCTGTTAAAGGACGTTTCAGAAAGGTATGTTTTTTTTTAAGACTGCTGATCTATTGTGATCGCTACATGACACTTTTACTTTTGTATATTTAGAACGATTGTAGCTAAATATCTGTCGTCAGAACTATTAACCAAATACGAACACTAAACATTGGCTTTACAACAGTAGCCAAATCAAACACAAAACGATTGTTTAGCATGACTGTAGATAAACAAACATGTAGATAAACAATACAAAAAAAGCTATAATCAAAGAATATTTTATACTGATCACATAAACGACAACAACAACGAACATTCCAAGTTCGCTGCTCTGGTGATATTAAACAGAAGTCTGTATGTGTTTGTCGGATAAGTACGAATTAGCATTTAACAAACTGGTTTATGGAGCCAAACAGCGTTGTCCTTCGTTTACTTCCTTGCTACAACGTACAATTAACAATACGAACTATTACAGGAAAACACACCAATGAAAAAATCATACTTACAGGTTGTGGCTCGTAAACAACAGCTTCTGTTTTTAAAGTTGGAACTGCTCAATCTTTCAGGACAAGCCGTTGTGCGAATCCTGCATTGAACTCGCGTAGATTGAGGAAGCTTTCCTCCGGAAAATGTTCAGCACAGAGAGCGACATTTGGATTATAATTATGAGGGACTGAGTTAAAAATAAATTGTAACTGTCCTTAGGAAGACTGAACTGTAACCATCCTTAGGAAGACTGAATAAAGTAGACCTGCAATCTGGGTGAAAATAACAGCGTTTCGACGGCATAGCGGCAACGACACTCCACTACCACAACAACTCTTCTCCAAAGCAACATAAAATGGCCTCGCCCCCTTTATTTATTGTGTTACCAGAGGAGGGGTTTATGTAAATGTTAGGGTTAGTGATGTTGTCACTAACCCTGGAGGGATGTCTTGTAGTCCAACAGAGAACGTTTGATGTAGCCGTCTTGAACTTTGAGTGTTGTAACTTTGCAGATGTTGTTTATGCTCAAACAGCAACATTACACACTAACTAAAGTTAAAAAAGTGAAATCACATTCAACCACCCCTTTAAAAGTGTAGTGACACATTAGTGTCTAATTAAACAACTGCACAAACAGCATTACCAGCTTCACTTATTACCAGAGGTGGAAAGTCCAGGGGTCAGAAAGTAAAAGTCCTGCCATATGTTTATTCCACCCATGAACTCACACAGCAAAAACTCCAGTGTTAAATTAACTCTCCTGGGAGTTTATTGGCTCCAAACTCAAGAGTGTTAAAGTTATTGAGATAATTTAGTGATGATTGAGTGATGATTGAGCATTATTGAAGACACCTGATGTTAACAAGCAGAATCACCAAAGGAGAAAATCTCTTTTTTTTAAAGTTGCCATTATGGTGATCAGTGTTTGATTTAGTTGGGCTCTTGACCCTTTAACTAATAACATTAGATTTTGTTTGGCTCTTGTATCTGAGTTAAAACTATCAGATAAACAAAGATAAAAGCTGATCAGGTGGTGTTAGTTATGTTTTGACATAATCATCACTTGACTTTAAAGACTATTTCTTTAAAGTTGTTCTGATGAAAAGATTTTGAAAAAGTATTTTATTTGGAGAGACAGACATCAAGAATCAGCCTGTGAATCTCAACAATGGTGCCAATAATAAAGCATAAGGCTAACCCTTACCCCTAATCCTTCCTTAATAATTTGTTACACAGACCTTTATTATATTAAATATTAATCAAAAATGATTCACACCTTCACAAAATCCAAAAAAAAAAAAAAAAAAAAAACTGCCATAACATTATTTATAGTAAGTTTATTTGATTCACAGCTTATTTAGAGTTCGACATCGACAACCCAACTGCATTTACCGCAAACAGTCTAAACTAAAAGATTGTTTTGATAATTGTTCTACACATTGTCATATAGATAACCTGAATACAGTAGTTTATTAAGTTTAAATCTTGCTAACCACTCTTACTAAAAAAATGGGGTAAGCACACTTACATTCTCATTTTAAGAGGTGTTAAATCTGGTTTGATTTGTTTACATTAGCTAATGTATTAGGCTAACTAACATGAACCACAAGCAATACATTTGTTACTTTATTTATTAATCTTTGCTAATCTTAGTTGAACAAACAATGAACAGCTGTATTTTTATTGTTACTTCACACAGTGCATTAGGCTAACTAATGTTAACAAATACAACTTTTGATTTAAATAATGTAGGCTAAATGGTGAAATTAACATTAATAAAGATTAATTAATGCTGTAGACATGCAGTTTATTAATAGTTAATGTTAACTAATGTAGTTAACTAGAGTTTAATAAATGGAACCTTTATTGTAAAGTGTTACCGATTTGTAATACACAGATTCAGTGTTGGACAGATCAGTTGTTTTAACCATTCATTAAATAGAATCGTTTCAAAGGAGTCATTAGTTCGCGAATCGGACGTGTTATTAGCGGACTTGTACACGTTGTCTGATTAACCTGGCAGTTAGGACATCACACAAGATTTGTCAACACAGAAAACATTTCATCATTGGATAGGTTTTGTTTTGTTTATTGAAAGTGTTTTTATGTCAGCTGAATGGATGGAACGCTTTTCAGAGAAGATAAGGCAATGTAAAAAAATTGTTTTGTTTTTTGTTTTTTGTTTTTTTAGCACAATTCACACCCAGCGGTAATTCAAGAAAACAATATCCAAATGCTCCATGTGAAACTTCGGTCTTCTGGTCTTTTACCATTGTGATTTTGATTAATATGTGTGAGGGAGCGAGAGAGAGCAAGGCAGTTTGAAGACACGTGCGACCGGGTCTCTCTCCCTGCTCGTTCTTTCAGTAATATGCGCCCTATTGCAAGCGCAGTAGTTATCTATCTAAATCATTCACTGATCAAAAATTTGCTTGTGATAGAGATGCGTCAGTGACAGACTATATCAGAGACGGAGGGAGAGCAGGGAAAGGAAATGCAGCTGAATGAATACGCTGCGTGTTTTAAATAGCGTAAAAAAATTTATAACGAAACGCAATATGTGGCGGCCGGTGTTGATTCTGTGGCGCATCGCCATTAATTAGTCTATGTGTGGGAAACACTGATATCAGAACAACTTTTAATAATAATAAACGTTTTTCCAGGCGCGCATATGTTCATGGTTGCATAGCAACGACAGAGACGCCACGGGAGAGTAAGCGCTTGTGGAAAGGAGAAAGCAGTGCGAACTGCGCTCTCCAAGGAAGTATCAGCAAATAATTAATTGATTTACTACTAGATATATTTATGGAGATGAGAAATAAAAAGCCGTCATTATGTCATTAATATCAGTCTGTCAGAAAAGCAGTTCTACACTGCAAAAAGAGATGTGTCAAAAAACAACACATGTGACTGTGTAGATAGCATTTTGACACATGTTGTGTAGATTTTAGCACACAATGTGTGTTAAAATGTAACTCTGGATAGAATAGCACTGGGTGGAGGGCAGTTTGTGTTTATGAAAAAAAAAATAGGTATATTTTATATGGTATCCCATAAAATACTCTAAAATAAATAAAGCAATACATTCAAATAAATAAATTAAATCTTAATTCATGAAAACTTAAAGATTAACATGTGTTTTTTGGCGGCCAATCACATCATGCCTCTATTTCAATGTCTTTTTCAAATGCTGCTTTCACTTGTTATTAATAACCAGATTAACTTTATTTCTGTCAGACTCTACAGAAGCTCTTATTGAGAATTAACAGGTTTTGCTGTTGACGATTCATTGAATGTTTCATTTAAAGTCACCAGAATCGTGATTAGTGTCAGCTTTATTTGGGCTCTTGACCCTTGACTCTTTAACATTAGTTTTCTCTGATTGCTGTAAGTGTGTATTTATTTTAACACATTTGAAACAGCAGAAATAATCATGAGAAAAATATGCTCAGATGATCATATTATCATCATGGACATGTAAGATAGTTAAACTCAGCAAGAGTTTAATATTTGAAAGAGGAGTGTAATATATAAAAGATGATTTTTAAAAAGATTAGCATATTGCAATTTACTTAAAATTTATTTTTAAACACACAATTCGTAGAGAACCTTACAGGCTATGGTATCAAACAGACATCAAGAATCAGCACAAGAATCTCAACAATGGTGACAAACAAAAAGCTTCATGTCGCAATGCATGCTGGGTGCCACCATAGTACAAATCATAGATATCATATAATAAAGGCTAGATGTCTCGTCCGCGCTGCTGGCCAATGGAGGTCGACGTCTGCACACGGCGGCCATCTTGCCACAGGGAGCTCGCTCACTCGTTTAATGGTGCATGTACTTTTAAACTTGCTCAATTTTCAACCGATTTTCAAACGGTTTGGTTTGTTATAAACGTCAGAGATGTAGTTATGACACTGCATACATATGAATAATTATAACAATGGACTTCCATATGAAAGAATTATAGCCACGTTAATAACGTTTGTAAGAAACCAAACCGTTTGTAAATCCATCAAGATTTCAGTGAGATAAGAGGATTTGTGTGCGTGCTGATCACTCACCTTAATTCACAGCTTCCCTGTGGTAAGATGGCCGCCGGTGATGCTGGAAGTGACTCCGCCGTAAGACATCTAGCCTTTATATGATATCTATGGTACAAATCTCATCCATGACTCCCAGGATGCATTGCGGCATGAAGCTTTTCGTTTGTCACCATTGTTGAGATTCATACGCTGATTCTTGAGGTCTGTGTTTGACTAGTTTCTGCTGCAGATTAAAATTTTCAGATTTTCTTTTTTGTTTTATTCTGCACTGCTGATGTAGTGTCATAAGATTGTTATAATTAACAGCACATAAATAAATTAAATATGCACCACCCATATACCCATAAACTTGATCAGATCAGCACTTGTTGATTATGACACCATCAAGAAACATCTGATTATATTTTCTCTCATCATAACAAATGTATTTTATTAAAATACAGTTACAGCAGCCAAAGAAACACTAAAAGAAGAGTAAAGGGTCAAGAGCTCAAATAAAGGAGCCATTAATCACGATTCTGGTGACTTCAGATAACACATTCAATGAAACATCAACATCTAAACCTCTGTTAATTCTCAATAAGAGCTTGTCTATGTAGATTCATGATGTCTAAACCATCCAAATGTTCAAACAAACTCTTTATTAAACGTCACTGGACTCCATAAACACAAGTTAACAATACGTTTCAGTGTTCGTCCAAACACTCAGTTGTAAAAACACAGGCACTCTGGCAAATACACACCGACTACAGTCACATGTGACACATATCTGACACAAGTTGTGTAACTATAACACATAGTGTGTAAAAGGTTTCAACACACTTCTGTGTAAGAGGAATAACACATTAGTTGTGTTAAAGGTAATACAAAATGTGTAGTCCTTATAAACACAGAGATGTGTTAAGAATCGACACAGGTTGTGTGTTAAATTTGACACAACATGTGTTGTCCCTGAGCACACACACTACATGTGTTAAAATCTACACAACATGTGTTGTCCTTGAGCACACACACTACATGTGTTAAAATCTACACAACATGTGTCATTTTTAACATCTCTTTTTACAGGTTGTGTTGTTTTCAACTCATCATTTTGAGTGTCGACACTCACCATCACTGTGAATGGTATGCAGTGTTTGCTATGTTCTCAAACAAACAGGCCCGTGTAAATACAAGTTATTTGTACAATATTTTGTCAGTTGCTACATTTTAATTAAATTCAAAGTGCAAACTCGGTTAACTGTTATCACTTCATGAACTTTTGTCAAAAGCAGCATTATCAATTAGGGGTTGAAGCGTGAATAACTGAATAATGTCCAGGGCCCGGTTTCCCAAAGCGTTCTTATCTCTAAGTAGTTCTTAACCTTATGGGACGGTTCCCGAAACGTTTGTACGCTAAGTATATCTTTTGTAAGTCACACTTTCGTAAGGTTGGTCTGGACCACTCTTAGCTTTACCTTATCACTGTTGCAGGTCTATATGAATATAATTCTGAAGTTTTAATACACCCAGACAGTATTAAATTAGGCTAATTCAAGTGTTTTCATGCAAAGAATAAAATTGTCATTACACTGATTGTTGTTAGATTTTTAATTATATTATTATACAATATTATTAATTTAATTAAAACGCTCTTTTAAAGGCCAGTGAAAGCATAGGCAACTGTCAGTTAAGTCCTATTCGGACGCTAATATCGTTTCTCATGGGCTCGTCCGGTATTTTAAACATTTACAGGGGTAAGTCGGTGATTTTATTGCCGTCCGAATCCATAATATCAGTGTTTTTCTCACCCAACCCGCATAAAAATCCCTGGCCAAATTAGTACCTTCTGTTTTTTGACAAACAAGTCATGTGGTAATTTAATTGCTGTCTGAATCCACATCTCTGAGTTTACAAGAGATTCAAAATTCACGGTTTAAATCCTTTTTGATCACTGCCGAGCACCGTACGCAAGATGTAAACTTTTATTACTGAAATGCTGGAAAGTATTTACAAGAACAATATTTCATCGCAGCTCCACCTCAGCGAACAAAAATGGGAAAGAGAAGAAGGCACGTAAATTTTTGAAAAGGTTATTGTGGCAGCAATATATGTTACAGGCCAGTGTAAATACAAGTTATTTATATACAATATTTTAAAAAAACCCCTTAATACTGAAAAAAATTATATTCAAAATTTTATAAAAGTTAAAAATGACACACTTAGACATCAGCACTCGTCATATAAACCTCAACAATGGTGACAATCAAAAAATAATTAAGCTGCATAATTTATCCATTTGCAATGCATGCTGGGAGCCATGAATGTGTTTTGTATGCTGGCATGAAGAATGTCACCATTGTTGTGTTTCATATACCGAATGAGTGTATAAACGTCTCTAAACGTATAAGAACCTTAACAAATTCAGTGTTTACGATATATACACTCACAGAAATCAACATACAGCATCTGAAACACAATAATATTGTAATATAGTATCATCTTTTTCACATTTGTTGAGTTTCATATTTTTCAATAGTGTTTAATTTCCTTAAGCTATCAATTACAGAATAAGTAATCATTTGTCTGTTATTACATTATAATTTATTTAATATTTTTTTCTATTTTAATTAATATTTTTAGTTGTGTACTTACATTTTCCCGACTGTTTCCAACAACTTTCAAACCAGGAGAAATTTGTAATTTAGTTCGAAGACATGGACCATTTCTTTATTTCCGTTTTGTCGCCGTCAGTGGCGTCATATCTGCGTTGTCCCTGGTTTCCGCTCATACTGCCATAGCAACCAGAGCCTGACGCGACTGACGTGGACTACTGTGTAGTTCGCAATGTCTATCTGCATGCTGTTGATGTTTCGTTCAAACATTATTGACCATGGCAAGCAGACTTTGGATAAAAAAGGAGAATTAAAACGAGAATCAATATCAGCGCGGTGTTTTCGAGATGCCGAGAGCTCCCATAAACAGTAACGTTATATAAACGAGAGCTCCACGTCCGAGACTTCGACCGCTCCTACATGTACTTTTACATAAAACGCACATTTACATAAAAAGAATCAATGTTATATAGTTCAACAATGATAAAATGTTAGAATATGATCTGTATGTTATTCTAATGTTGATCTAGCTTACTGCTAGTCTCATACAGACAAACTAACACATACATTTCAACACATTCAAATGCAGTTTAGTGTGATAGTGTAATGTTAGACCAAGTGAAACAGCGCTGCGTTACCTCACAAGTTTAATTTGTCTAATAAACTGACCTGTGAGTAGTAATTCTGCACTTGCGTGTAGTTCGGTAGAATGAAATGTCCATATTCCTTTTATATCCGCGGGACTCGCGTCGCGTGTGGAGCTGATAGCTGTCTCTTAGCAATCCCGAACTGCTTCATATCACAGTCATGATAAAAACATCGATGTATTCACTCATCCATAAACATTATTAGATCGGTCGGCTTGACGTTGACGACAAGATCCATAATTCTTAGCAAATGTTGCGTCATCAAATGACGCCTTTGTTATTGTAAGAGGTTAGTGACCCCTAGCGGCGAAAAATTCCATAGTGTACGTTGTAGTAACATTAAGGAAACTGGACATTTTTATGTTCTTGGAATGTTAGAAATCAACGTTCCTATAATGTTGAATTTTACATCAAAATTAAGTTGAAAGAACGTTTGAGGAACATTATACCTTTTAAAACACGTTCCTTTAACGTCAAGAAAACTGGTCATTTTTCATGTTCCCAGAACCAACACTGAAAATTTGGAGAACGTTCTTATAACAAAAGTCTGTTTGCTGGGACGTCACAATGTTGCTATAGGGATGCTACGATACCATTTTTTCAGAACCGATCTGATCCGATACCAAAAATTCTGAGTATCGGCCATACCGATCCGTACCAATACCAGCGCAGTTTTTTTTTAATCAAGTAGAATTTCTATAACTCTGTGTTGAACTGATAATAAGAACTGAAAAAAAGAAAAACAACAACAACAAAAAATATATGATCATAATCTGACATAAATGCTAGAAACTAGATTAGTGGATAATTCAGCAGTAAAATTTAGTGTAGAAAAATCACGAGTGCACAATAATTGTATAAAATCTGAACATTTTGTGAAAAAAAAAAAGTTTAGTGGGGAACAGATTAGAGACAATAAGTGTAACACTAAATCTGGTCAAACTTTACACATTGCTCTTTGTATTGTTGTAAAATACATTCATGAAAAACAAGATAAAAATCAAAAATATAAATTATTTTATATCCTACTATAAAATTGAGACATTTTTTAAATGTATAGCACAGCTGTTTAATGAGGTAGCAACATAATAGATAGGACAGAACAAGAACGGCTATTGATAATCTTTCATTGCGTCACTGTATTAAAATATGAAAGGCTCCAATGCAGTGCGGCACACAGCGCTTATGATGCGCTGGAAGCAACATGAGTCACAGCGCGCAGCGCGTCGAGTCTGCATTGAAAAGTTTAAAGCACAAAGAAAATACATATTGATGCGTAGTGTATTATACAGTATCTATCTATGCAATAGTCTATTCAGCCTTTACTTTTAACAGTTTTAAATTTCAGTTACTGTGCGCGTGAAGAACAAATAGTGCTCTGACTTAACTCCAGTGTTGTGATCTAACAGACACCCGGTAGAAAGTAACATGATTAAGGTACAGCAATAAAGTCCAGCAAGATAAAGTTGTTTTATGTGAAACCATAGACCTTTATCTACAGATCAAGTATAATAATAGTAACATAGAATCATCTTGGAGAGAGCTTCATCGTGTTAACTGTCGTAACCGAACGCGACGCGCTGTTTTGAATGCTGAATGAAGAATGATTGACAGCCGTAGCTGAGGGAAACGTTTACGTGATCTTGAATTTAACGACTTAAATATTAATTTATATCTCACATTATACTATATAATGGCTTCAGAACACTTATAATATTGTGCACGAAAACTTATGGTGCTTTATAATGTTTGTGTGCCTTTTGTGGGGCTTAACAATGACACAGAATAGTATACGCACAATATCGGATTTGGATCGGCCTCGTCTGACCGATACCCGATCCGGTGCATCCCTAGTTGCTATGTTGGATTGTGTTGAAAGTGTTGCATAAATTACAGCTCATCGTAAAGATAATTTAAAAACTGAATTCTCAGCCTCCATTCCCTTTTTTCTCCTTCCAGGTGAAGAGATCTCTCAGACAGTCGAGAAGGCCATCAGTGGAAACGTCATGGGTAGCCTTATTACCCAGCCCTGGGGATGTGCAGAGCAGAACATGGCCAGTATGACTCTACCTGTCATTGCCACTCATTATCTGGACAACACCAATCAGTGGGAGACTGTTGGAATAGACCGCCGTAATGAAGCCATTAACCATATCTACACAGGTCAGTAGGATACAACAGATACACATAATCTGACTAGGTTTTGAAAAGAAAAAAAGGAATAAAAAACAAAGCAAATAATAAACATATCAATATAATATCTTTATTTTGTTTTTGCATTAAGGTTATCAACAGCAGCTGGGTCATCGTCAACCAGATGGATCCTACCATGCCTATAGATCCTCGAAGAGCAGCACATGGTATTTTCATTTCAATCAATCAATCAATCAATCAATCAATCAATCAATCAATTTTATTTGTTTTTATTTTCATGTCCACTTTCTCCTGTCATGTTATTATTTAATAACATTTAGATTAAAGGGTTAGTTCACCCAAAAATGAAAATTCTGTCAGTAATTACTCACCCTCATGTTGTTCCAACCCCGTAAGACTTTCGTTCATCTTCGGAACACAAATTAAGATATTTTTGATGAAATCTGAGAGCTGGATCACTCCTCCTGCAGGCTTATGGACACTATAACTTGCTGGCCCAGAAAATGTATTAAAGACATTGTTAATATAGTCCAAGTGACTCCAGTGGCTCAATCTTAAGTTTATAAAGCGACGAGAATACTTTTTGTGCGCAAAAACAAACAAAAATAACGACTTTATTCCACTTTTCATTTCCTTCTCTCTGGACCTCGAGTCTTTTTACGTAGTGTAATAGCGTAGCGCGTCTGTGTTGCACGTCACCACGTAGGCTCACTATTGGGCGACTCTGGTCATGGGTCAGACTCTGGGCCAGCAAGTTATAGTGTCCATAAGCCTGCAGGAGGACTGATCCAGCACTCAGATTTCATCAAAAATATCTTAATTTGTGTTCCGAAGATGAACGAAAGTCTTACGGGGTTGGAACAACATGAGGGTGAGTAATTACTGACAGAATTTTCATTTTTGGGTGAACTAACCCTTTAATAGTAGCAAATTATTACTTGTTATTTATTAGCTTTTTGTTTCTGTTTGTTAAAGGCTGACAGCATATGTGGCTAAAGTCTTCGCCATGGCCAGTACCTTAATTACTATAGAGAAAAATGTGATCTGCAGCGCCCTCAAGTGGCTGGTTCTCCACAAACAACAGCCAGATGGCTCCTTTAGAGAGGATTCACCTGTATTTACGAGTTCGATGGCGGTAAGTTAAATGTGAATATGACTGACTGTATTTGAACTCATCTGTGGAGGAGAAATTGCAGTGACCTACAATTAATTTGTAAGATGCAATTAAGTTTTCATAACCCTTGCAGAATCTGCAACATGTTTACCATTTTAAAAAAGATGGACTATTAAAATTGCATTGTTTTTATTACTGTACTGAATAAGCTATTTCACAGAACATGTTTCCATGGTTTTTATTAACAAAGAAAGAGTCTTGTGTTACCCTTGTTCCCTGAGAAGGGAACTTGCGCCGTGTCAAAAATGACACTTTTGGGAACATGTCCAGCGTGATAGCGTCTGAGCACATGTGAAACTAGTCCAATCTTGATTGTTGTTGCGTCATGACATCACAGTTACGGTGTAAGCGGAAGCTACAAAGGGACGCGGCTCATAACAGTGGCCGAAGCATATGGCGGGCCAGAAGGTCCAAAAATAGGACTAATGATTTGTCGTGGGAAGTCACTATATACTATAGCCCCTAGCTACTCACTTTCCCAGTGATATGCCAGCGGTGGATCTGTATATTGACTCTCCTCACACAGCGAGCGACTCACTCTCCTCACACAGCGAGCGACTCACTTTCCTCAGCTGGCGACTCACTCTCCTCACACAGCGAGATACTCACTTTCCTCACACAGCAAGCGACTCACTTTCCTCAGCTGGCGACTCACTTTCCTCACACAGCAAGCGACTCACTTTCCTCAGCTGGCGACTCACTTTACTCACACAGCGAGCGACTCACTTTCCTCAGCTGGCGACTCACTCTCCTCACACAGCGAGCGACTCACTTTCCTCAGCTGGCGACTCACTTTCCTCACACAGCGAGATACTCACTTTCCTCACACAGCAAGCGACTCACTTTCCTCAGCTGGCGACTCACTTTCCTCACACAGCAAGCGACTCACTTTCCTCAGCTGGCGACTCACTTTACTCACACAGCGAGTGACTCACTTTCCTCAGCTGGCGACTCACTCTCCTCACACAGCGAGATACTCACTTTCCTCACACAGCGAGCGACTCACTTTCCTCAGCTGGCGACTCACTCTCCTCACACAGCTAGCGACTCACTCTCCTCACACAGCAAGCGACTCACTTTCCTCAGCTGGCGACTCACTTTCCTCACACAGCGAGCGACTCACTTTCCTCAGCTGGTGACTCACTTTCCTCAGCTGGCGACTCACTTTCCTCACACAGCGAGCGACTCACTTTCCTCAGCTGGCGACTCACTTTCCTCAGCTGGCGACTCACTTTCCTCAGCTGGCGACTCACTTTCCTCACACAGCGAGCGACTCACTTTCCTCAGCTGGCGACTCACTTTCCTCAGCTGGCGACTCACTTTCCTCACACAGCGAGCGACTCACTTTCCTCACACAGCGAGCGACTCACTTTCCTCAGCTGGCGACTCACTTTCCTCACACAGCTGGTGACTCACTTTCCTCACACAGCGAGCGACTCACTTTCCTCAGCTGGCGACTCACTTTCCTCACACAGCGAGCGACTCACTTTCCTCAGCTGGCGACTCACTTTCCTCAGCTGGCGACTCACTTTCCTCACACAGCGAGCGACTCACTTTCCTCACACAGCGAGCGACTCACTTTCCTCAGCTGGCGACTCACTTTCCTCACACAGCTGGTGACTCACTTTCCTCACACAGCGAGCGACTCACTTTCCTCAGCTGGCGACTCACTTTCCTCACACAGCGAGCGACTCACTTTCCTCAGCTGGCGACTCACTTTCCTCAGCTGGCGACTCACTTTCCTCACACAGCGAGCGACTCACTTTCCTCAGCTGGCGACTCACTTTCCTCACACAGCGAGCGACTCACTTTCCTCACACAGCGAGCGACTCACTTTCCTCAGCTGGCGACTCACTTTCCTCAGCTGGCGACTCACTCTCCTCACACAGCGAGAGACTCTGAGTACAAATTCGCATACTATCGGTCCTAAATAGTATGCAAAACTAGAAATGGTATGTCCCAAATCATAGTATGTTGAAATGAGTATTCCAAAGATACCCGGATGGTCTACTATTTCCGTTTAGAATTCGAAGTGCAGATCAATGCACACTCTAACGGCTAATACTGCCCACAACCCATTGCGTGCGGGAGGAAGGAGCTTTGTGGTGATGGTGGTGATGTAAACATGGCAGCTGGATGCAGCAGCAGAGATGCGCCCTCAGTTTTTAAGTTTAAGAATTCAAATGTTTAACCATAATTAAAGTTATATTTTATTGTCTCGTAAAATTAATGGGTTTATGTTGTGCCAAAAAAGTACCGTGTTTATCTTGTAGGGTCCGATGAAGATACTGAGCGCCTCATTGGGGTTATCAGTTTACAAAACAATAAATAAAAAGGCTCTAGTGTCATGCAAGTGCCTTTTTTATGTATTTGTTTTGATGTTTCTGTCTACACCTTACTATAAACTCTTATGAAAATAAACACCTTTTACTACACTAACCATAGTTTAACCACACTGACTTAATACTGTGGCTGTACAAATGTTAACTTTACCAGTCCAACCAAAGAAACATGGTTACTACACTTTTACTATAGTAAAAGCACGGTTCATTTTCATTGGGGTATTTTTGAGTATTATACATAAGTATAAAATTAAAAGTATAAAATACATTAAACAATAGTTATACTATAAACTGTAAATATTTTAACTCAGAAAATAAGTAGCTTTCGTTACACACATTGCACATGAACGTCAGAACCAGCCGCCTCACAAGCGACCTGCGTTTGGTTGATCTACGACAACGCCCTGCTTTACTCCTCAATTTGGTAAAACACATTGTAAATGTATTGTGGAAAAAAGATGGGAATAGTAAATAAAATTATATTGGACATATAAGATTGAATGAAATGTACAATGTTTTGTTAACAGTCGCGGTGTGCGTAACTAGCGCCCTCTATTGGTCAGCCGCCCCTAGCTACAAGCATCCTTTAGTCAAGAGCAGTTAGTAGTTTTCTGTTTTCTTTGTCCTTTGGTTAACTTTACTGACAGAGAGAATTAGGCCTAGCTGCTGTTCTTGTGAGGATACTCGACAAAACGGACATTTTGGCATACGTGTGTTGTTCGTTCTAGTGCGAAAGAGAACTTGATACTGGTGCGCGTCTATCTGTGGGTCTGTGTGTGTATGTGTGTGTGTGTGTGTGTGTGTGTGTGTGTCAGGAGGACATTCACTGACAGCACGTTCTCTTTTGTCTTGTCGCGCATGAATGGTTTAAAAGCATTTGCATGAATAAGAGCAGGATCATATAACCATAGCTTAAAGTCACCTGTTGTTGTTTCTGGCGTTTCATCGCCTGTGCCGCAACCGTGATACCACGGAGGAGCCGGACCGAGCCTATGTCGATGCGCGCGTCCACGTCCAGGAACATCGCGTGCACACTATATAAATAAATAGCAAATGGGATTTTGGATTTTTAAAAATTTTACTGACGATTTAAACAGAGCAGTGTAATTTTTATGTTAGGTTGACTATTTTATTTTGATCATGAACCGGCTGCGATGTCAAGATTGCAATGCTGGAATATGTTGTGTGTGTGAGGTGCCTGCGCGATGGAATCATAAAAATATACTCATATATACTCAATTTACTAAAGAAAACAAACAAACTGCAGTCTCGGTTTCCTTTCCGTCAACTTGTTTGTGAGGCGCCGCGCCTCACAGAAATTAACCAAACTCAGCAGCATGCTGTCAGTTTTTTCTTTCATTTTATTAATCTATTAATTGTTTAAATAGCCATATTTCGCGTGTTTCTTTTATATAGGCCTATAGACTATGATTTGATGAAAACCCGTCCTTACGACAAATCATTAGTCCTATTTTTGGACCTTCCGGCCTGCCATAGGGAACAAGGGTTACAGATGTAACTTGAGACATTCCCTTCCGAGGCGCTGCGTTGAAGACAACACTTTGGGGAACGAAGTACCCACTGCGCCACACTGACCACCCAGCTAACAGACTTTTGTTATAAGAACGATCTCCAAATATTCAGTGTTGGTTCTGGGAACATGAAAAATGTCCAGTTTTCTTGACATTAGAGGAACGTGTTTTAAAAGGTATAATGTTCCTCAAACGTTCTTTCAATTTAATTTTGATTTAAATTCAAAATTATAGGATCGTTGATTTGTAACATTCCAAGAACATAAAAATGTTCAGTTTCCATAATGTTACTAGAATGTTTTTTAACCCAGCAGGCACAGGATATGGATCTTTTTTAGGAAAAAACAAGTCAACACAGAAGGCTTGCTGAAGAGCAGAAGCTGTTTGTAGCTTCCGCTTACAGCGTCACATGTGACGTCATGACGCAACACTAATCTAATCGAGATTGGACTAGTTCCACATGTGCTCAGATGCAATCACACTTCAGGTGTTCCCCAAAGTGTCGTCTTCTGAAGGGAACCCGAACAGCCAGTGATCATCATATATTTTAGTTATTTAAAAAAACAAACTGATTTGATATTTTGATAATAAAATGGGGAAAATGCAGTTGCATACATTCTCAAATAATCTCCATATAAACCTATGAACCATAGAAAGATACATTAGTAATGTCTATTCTGTCTATCTTACAATATTTCAACGTCCTGAATGTATTCAGTTGTTGGCCACTGATTAATAACCCTAGTAAAAAGGGCTAGATTTGCTGATTTATTTTAAAACACTTTTTTTTTCTTTTTTTTTTTTGATATTTTATTTATTTGTGCTTTATTCCAGGGTGGCGTAAATGGCAAAAATTCCGATGCCGATGCCTCTCTGACGGCCTTTGTTGTGATTGCCATGCAAGAGGGCAGAGAGATCTGTGCTGGATCAGTTGGTGTAAGTACAGGTCTTCCACGGTTTGTTTCATTAAAACATTAAATTCTAGATTAACAGTTGATTTTTTTTTTTTCTCTTGGGTTTAACCTCTTCCACTGTTTTGTTTACCAAAAGCATTAAAAATGAACAGTTGATTTTTCCTATTCCTCCTCTTGATTTAAACATTGCACACACACTTTATAGAGTCTGGATGAAAGTATCAGGAGGGGTGTTGCATTCTTAGAAGGTCGACTTCCACAACTGACCAATCCTTACGCTGTTGCGTTGACTTCTTATGCCATGGCTAATTCTGAAAGACTCAATAAAGGCATCTTGATGAGGCATTCCACCCAAGAAGGAGGTCAGTAACACCAACAAGTCATCAAAATGTGTTGTGCTTCATATAACATGGAGCAATAAAATAAACTAGAGTGGAAATTACAAAATAATTATGTAAGTTTTGTGGTGTTCGCTGCTTGTCTGTATCAATAACAGCAATGGAATGAAATATATAACCCATATCAACTAGCTAGCTCAGGGGTGCCCAATCCTGCTCCTGCCGATCGACTGTCCTGCACAGTTCATCTCCAACCCTAATCAAACACACCTGCCTTTAATTTTCAAGTGATCCTGAAGACGTTAATTGGTTGCTTCAGGTGTGTTTGATTAGGGTTGGAGATGAACTGTGCAGGACAGTCGATCGGCAGGAGCAGGATTGGGCACCCCTGAGCTAGCTTGTCGAGCCTTTTTCCAGAGGTGGAAAGTCCAGGTTCAGAAAGTAAAAGTCCTCCTCAGTATTTTGTTCCAATCACCTGGATTTGGGAGAGAGAACTAATTAGTGAAATCAGCTGCACAGCAAAAACTCCAGTGTTAAATGAACTCTCCTGGGAGTTTATATGGCTCCAGACTCAAGAGTGTTAAAGTGTTAAAATATGAGTGTTAAATTAACACAGAGTGTTAAAGTTAATGAGCTAATTAAGTGATTCATTGAGTGATGATTGACCATTATTGAAGACACCTGGGGCACGTTCAAGTTCAAAACGGTGCACAACGTTTTGCTACGGTTTCCGGGTTGAACGTCATGTTTCCTGGAAATGGCGTGCACCGGTGTGCAACAGGGTTTGAGATATGTTTTCTCTTGTTTGGTGGGTGTGTCAGAACTGCAGTCCAATCAGAAGCAACATGTATATAAAGCACGCGGTATTAAAGTGAACTCGCACAATGGGTTCAAGGAAAGTAATTTACAAATGTGTTCGATGCAGCTCTGTATACGCAACAACTGAGGATATTATTAGACATGTTTGTTGTAAGTTTTATTGTAAAAATATAGGATATCAACATAATGATGTAGTTGTTTATATTTTTAGCTTCATTGCAAGTGTATGACATTTGGTATAGAAATAAACAATGGTAATTAAGTGCTTTTCCTAAAAATGAGAAAGAAAATACAGGGTATTAAAACAGTATGAACTACAAATAAAGTCAGTATGTGAGGCTAAATAGATGTGTTTTAGTCTGAATTAGGTAAGATGTGTGTTACTTTTCAGTTTCAGCAATCCCTTCACTCGATTGGGATGTTCTCACATTAAACAATAAAACATTGTTCTGGGCGGCAAGTGCAGTAACTGTAACATCGGGCATATTTTGTAGTATTAAACACATATTTATACCGACTTCATCAGGCTCTGAAAATTCTTCACAAAGAACACAAAGAATGGCCTTCTCAGCTGCCATAGTTGCAACTCTTGCGTCATCAGAACAGTGTGTTCAACGCATCACCGTTTCTGTTTAAAAAACGTTGTGCAACATTTGTCGGGGCTGAACGCAGCCCTGATGACATATTAGAGTGATTTCTGAAGGATCATGTGACACTGAAGACTGGAGTAATGATGCTGAAAATTCAGCTTTGATCACAGGAATAAATTACAGTTTAAAATATATTAAAATAGAAAACAGTCATTTTAAATTGTCATAATATTTCACAATATTATTGTTTTTATTTATTGTTTTTTTATCAAATAATTGCAGCCTTGGTGAGCAGAAGATACTTATTTTAAAAACATTAAAACATCTTACTGACCCCAAACTTTTGAACAGTAGTGTATATATAAAATGAACACCAGGTTTGTTGTAACATGGCATAGACTGCAGTGCTGCATAATAATAACAATAATAACATAATAACAATAGCCTAAAAATCGTTAAAAAGGAACACTAACACTGCACTAGAGAAAAATATATTGATTATCATATGTTACTTCAATCTCATTTCATAATGTCATAACGAAAATAAGCATTTGGTGTAAAAAAAATGAAGCCTATTGTTTGGCGCATTTTGCTTTTCAAACGCGTGCAGATAACATTTACTGAAGCGATCAAGCCGCTCAAAACTATTAAACTAATTATTGTTGCCATATTATACGTCTACGTTTCAGCAGATATCCACAAACACAGTTTTTAACAGTAATCACGGTTCTAAACATTATAATATTCACCATAGTATACACTCATACTAGCCTGCTTTTATCATGCTGTGTTTTATTATAGAATATAAAAATATCCTTGTGTTGGACATGTATACATTTAGCACTGAAAGGTTGCCTACCAGTCTAGTTCACATTTCAACATGTTTCTGTCTATTTATAGATACATATACATGTACGATATTAGGCTTCATGTTTTTGCTATAATCTCATTTCATAACATAGATTTTAATCTGGCACCACCAGTTTAAAGGTTGTATCAGCGATTTCAGGCCCAAACATAAATGATCACATTCATCTAATCTTTCCTAACGATCCGCTAGCTGCCCACCCCATAAGCAGGCCGTCAAAAAAACGTGTCTCTGTAGGCAGCCTAGGCTCTGAGATCTGCACACAAAAACAGTTGGTTTCACCACCACTCAAAACCAAAATAAATAGTGTTCCAACCAATCACCGACAGGGGTGGGTGTTGTGAGGTTTTGCGCTTGTGCACGGCTGCCTATGACGGCTGCACGCGAAAACCTCACAACACCCACCCCTGTCGGTGATTGTTTGGAACACTATTTATTTTGGTTTTGAGTGTCTTACCTTAAAAATCTTCTCATCTTCAAATCGCGTTCTTCTGAGGTAAATCCAAGGTAAACAGCACAGCACAGCACAAACACAGTCTTTCAAACTCGATGAAAAGCAGAGGAGTAAGTTACTGAAGTTTCTGATTCTTTGTTTTGAGGTGATGAGGCGTTTACAGGTCTGCGTTCCTCCGCATGGATCATTTGCATGTCAATCGCTCGTGCGCGCGGGCGTGGTCACATTAGAGTTAATTAGGACGCGTTTGAGAAACTGTACATGCCGCTGCTTTCATACGGATTACTTAAACAGAGAATATTTGTTTTTTTATATAATTTACATACTTTAAAAATAGAGACCCCAAGTGTTGTATAGACATGCGTTTCAAGTCTGTGTGACTTTTGTCATTTTCTGTCACGTTACAGAATGAGTTTCTCATTGAGAGAGACGGCAGAATGCACATCATGTTTATTTTCTTTATTTTACGAAAAACACAACATTTTGTTTTTATTATGAGTGTACACAAATAAAAGAAGACATTTAACATTTTTGAATGATGTATAACACAAGTATGTAAGATCAAAATCAACAGAGTATTTTGAGTCTCTTTTGCACTGATAAGAAAAAAACGAGCCGACCTCTGGGGGTTAACACTCATATTTTAACACTTTAACACTCTTGAGTGTAGAGTCAAATAAACTCCCAGGAGAGTTAATTTAACACAGGAGTTTTTGCTGTGCATATACAAAAAAATCAGCCCACATCACTCCTGTCCTACAGCAACTGCATTGGCTCCGTGTTATTTATTGTAATCAGTTTAAGGCTCATCATTGTTTGGCACCTTCTTAACTTTCTGATTTAAGTCAGCTCTATGTCTCTGTCCGTACTCTGAGATTGAGTTCTGAGAATTCGCTTGCAATACCCAAGTTCTGACCTTCTAGTGTGGGTGGTAGGGCTTTTAACATTTTCAGTCCTTGGGTTCTTGAAAGGTGTTATATAAATAAAACATATTATTATTATTATTATTATTATTATTATTATTATTATTATTATTATTATATTAGCCAAAGCATAAAGCTTGATGGTCTGGATCAGCATATGTGAGTGGTAACATATTTCCCTTAACGCTCCAGCTTCATCTCCACACTTGTTTCTATTCCTGTTTAGTGTTTGAATCAGCCGGTAGGTTCTGGACTTTCCCTGGACAGCATCATCACTCTCTAGAGGCGACGGCCTATGCTGTGCTGGCACTTGTGAAGTCCAAAGACTTTGATAAAGCAGGAGAGGCAGTGCACTGGCTGGGCAGACAACAGTCTTATTATGGTTATGGCACCACACAGGTACACTATCATCTCATCATTTCACTGTAGCTTGAGTTGACAATAGCAGTAGCTTCAGCTTAATAAAAACAGGGAGATCTGTAAAAACTTCATAGGATGAAATTTAAATATTCTGACTGAGTTAAGACTCTGCTTTTATTAAAATGAGAGCAAGGCAGCTGCACCACCAGCACTATAACCACAGGCTGTCTCAGCAACACCGAGTTACTGGACCTGGTTGAGCACTGTGACTGAAGACTCTTTATCAATATAATGCTAAAAATAGCAGTAACGACTATTCTTACAAACACAAAAAAATGCAGCCTCAACACAGCCCAAGTGTTTTCATAGAAAGGATATAATGATGGTGGCAGTGTCTGCATTATATAGCAGTAGTACTGCAACTGTTCTCTCTGAGGAAGCTTTGCGTTTAAAGAGCTAATCAAATATTTAGACTCAAATCAATATTTTGTATCTAATAATTTACTTATGTGGCAAGTAACCGTGTAATAAGCAGGATAATGTACATCAAGCCGGTGGTTCTCTCAAAATAACCCCCTTCAGGCTGATGGAAGACCTCATCACCCTGTCGGGGGCAGAGGTGTATAGTCCAGGGGTCAGAATGTAAAAGTCCTGCCATATGTTTATTCCACCCATGAACTCAGTCAGCTGATTTCACTAATTAGTTCTCTCTCCTGTCTGAATTAGCAAATCCAGGTGATTGGAACAAAATACTGAGGAGGACTTTTACTTTCTGAACCTGGACTTTACACCTCTGCATAGCAATGCCACATGTCAGCCAAGAGCAAAGAAATAAACCAGAACTGGATCTTTTCGTAGCCAAAAAAACCCTGTGTATATTACATATGGAGTAATTTCAGCCACAGCCTCAGATGAAATCAACTGAAGAGAAAAGAAGGCATTAAATCTGTGAAGATCTCAGCAGAGGAGGATTAAACAACTCCACAAACAGCATTACCAGCTCCACTTATTACTAACCAGACTGACTTTATTTCTGGCAGATGTCCACAGAAGTTTGTATTGAGATTTAACAGAGGTAACTCTAATGTGTTTCATTTGAAGTCACCATAACAGTGATTCATGTTTCCATTAGTTGAGCTCTTAACTCTTATTATATCTTTTGTCATCTTTGGCCGTTGTGACAGTGTGTTTGTCGAACACATTTGCAGCAGCAAAGAAAACTAAAGTGAAATGAGATCAGGTGATGATGGTTACCAGTTGATGGCTTTGTAATCATCATGAATCACTGATATATTTTGAATATAACCATAGACCAACGCTACTTTTGCGTCATCGAAGGGCAACGCCCCTTTTTGGGGGAAGACAAACGGATTCCCCTGAGAACAGAACTCGCTCGCTCTAGACCTGCAAAGTTTCTTGATAGCAAAAATGGCACAAACATACACTCTCTTTGACGGCCGAGGACCGTGAGCGGTATTTAAAGAAGCTACTGGATAGGGAGTTACAGAGGTGTCCCTTTGAAATGGTCGAAAACTGGATTAATGACCCCACGCAGTGGCCAAATATGGACTATTCAGACATCTACCACTATCTCGTGGAATCACCAAGTAAGTAACGTTAGCCTTTTTTTTTGTCATTAACACACTCACAGTATGACAAACTAGACAATGAGGCCATGTCAAGAGGAGTCGGTGGTTTACTTGGATCATATTTCACTTGATTTAAGCTATTAACAGTTTTGTTGTCGACTAGCTATACTAGTAAGAAACCCTCAAACACTGTAATCAGAACAATCATGTCAGAGGCTAAAAACATAAATAGTCCGTACCTTATGTGGGGTAGAGACAATGAAAAACATGCCCCATACATAGGTCCCATACATATTTTGCCGTACACTGTAAACCTTTTTACAACTTTCAAAGTCCTAGCACTTTCTAGACACAAGCAGAAACCAGCCAAGTCCACTTTAGTCCTAGCCTGCCACTATTTCAACAGTAAAATCAGTTAACAGCCAAGGTAGCGTGCCTAGTGAGAGCTAACGTCAATCACGTAGCTGCTAGCAGCTTCGTCTTTCTAAAGTTATAGCTAGTCGACAACAAAACTATGTCAATAGCTTAAATCAAGTGAAATATGATCCAAGTAAACCACCGACTCCTCTTGACATGGCCTCATCGTCTAGTTTGTACTATTTTTTACAGTCTATGAGTTTGTCATACTGTGAGTGTGTTAATGACAAAAAAAAAAAAAAATAGGCTACTTACTTGGTGATTCCACGAGATAGTGGTAGATGTCTGAATAGACCAAAGAGAGTGTATGTTTGTGCGATTTTTGCTATCAAGAAACTTTGCAGGTCTAGAGCGAGCGAGTTCTGTTCTCAGGGGAATCCGTTTGTTTTCCCCCAAAAAGGGGCGTTACCCTTCGATGACGCAAAAGTAGCGTTGGTCTATTGTGTTAATCCATTAATATATTCACATCACAAACCCTGTGCAGTATGAGATCTGGCAATATTATAACAATCAGTTAGAAGACTTAACATGAGCACGAAAAAGTCATTTTATGATGACACACACAGACATCAACAATCAAGCGTATGAATCTCAACAATGGTGACAATCAAAAGTACCTTGCTGAAATGCATGCTGGGAACCAGCATAGTACAAAACTCCCAGCATGCATTGCGACATGAAACAATTATGCAGCTGAATTTTGATAAAAGCCCGCCCGCACTTAAAATTGATGGTTGGGTCCTTACATGCGCTTCGTGAGGCACACTAACACACACGCGTGACGCAAGGTCTCTTGCTCCCTCTCTCTTCACGTTCTTCTCCCGGTAGACGTAGAATCCACAGCTAGATCAATGAGTATAGAAGCCCTATGATTACAACGAACGACCATCATTTGAAGTGTCACACAGTTCTGAAATTATCGTACATTATAGGATTTTTTGTCATTATTGATTGTACATCGTACAGAGGTCAAAATTATCGTACAAATACGATAATTATCGTACGTCTGGCAACACTGCCACCCCCGCAGAAGAAGATCAACGCCTACTTCAACACGGCCGGTTTAGCCCCTCCCACCGATTCGCGCATTACACGCATAGCTAAATAACATAGGCCTACCTCGTGATGACAAACCGGATCGAGCTACCGAGCAATAAACATGCCGTTTACAAAATATTGTGCAGTGCCTGGTTGTGGAAGAAGACAGTCGCTGCATAAGCTTCCTCTGGATTCCAATAGGAATGCATGGTTAAACTTTATTTTTAATGACGTTCCAGCTGATGTGGGTAAAACATTGTCCGTTTATTCGCTTCATTTCACTGAGGATTGTTTTGTAAACAAGACACAGGTCGAGACTGGATTTGCAGATCGATTAAGATTAGAAAACGGTGCTGTGCCTTCTATATTGGATCCGACAGGAATGGTGCAACACACTTATGTGAGTCTTATCTGATAGGCTAGTATTGCATTGTTACAGATCGTTTGATATCTAATAATTATGTGCACGTGTCTAATCAGTCACAGAAGAGTCCAACTATGAAGGATGTAGCTTGCCAAACAGAAATATGCAAAACTGTTATCCACTCACAGCAGTGGGCGTTTACTTCCAAGTCTTCAATGCGACACGCCCATAAAAACCGAGCGTTTTTTAAGCTAGGCTCAAAACTAGGGTAGAAAATAGCCTATTACTTATTCATTTTGATGTTTTTGAATGTAAAAACCAAGCGAACGTCATAAGTTGACCTCAGACAACAATATACAATTTTTTAAAAAGCCAGTCCATGACCCCTTTAATGGATCAACACAGTTGTTAGATTCCAAAAACCTCAGTGCATCAGTCTATTTCATGATGATTATAAAACCATCAACAGATAACCATCATCACCTGATCTCAATTCACTTTATTTGTTTAATCCTCCTCTGCTGAGATCTTCACAGATTTAATGTCTTCTTTTCTCTTGAGTTGATTTCATCTTGAAATTCATCTTTTCATCAGACTGTGGCTGAAGTCTTGTGTTTCTGCTTGGCTCTTTTTCTCCAAGTCCAGGTTCAGAAAGTAAAATTCCTCCTCAGTATTTGTCCTCAGGGTCACATTATGAAATAAATGTTTTTCTCCAAAATACGTTGGCACCCTTTTATTAAATACTTTTTGCAATCTCCTTTTGCCAAGATAACAGCACTGAATTTTCTAAATGATTGCTGTCACAGAGAATATATTTTTTTTTTATAAATCAATATAACAGAGGTTTAGATGTTGTTTTGGTTCATTTGACGTTACCATTATAGTCCAGGCAAAGTAACTCATTTTGGAGCCAAAAATAGAACTAATTGTAAAAGAATTTTTTTCAGCTTAGATATTTTCTATGAGGTGTCCAGAACAACATACTAAAAGTCCTAAGAAATCCTAGTTGAGGAAAGTTATGTTAAATTCTCATCAATCCGAGATGTGTGCCAATAAGGCCAGGCAACAATACACCCCAATGGGGCTATTTTTTTTCCTTTACTCCTATCAAAATGAAACTTTACACAATGAAAGTACCCATGAAAAGTAAAAAATTTTGTATTACAAGTTTCTTTGAAAATGTATTTGAATATGCAAATGAGCTATAAACTAATCGAATATGCCCAAAATACACCCAAATAGGCTTAATTTTTTCCTTTACTCCTACCACAATAAAACTTTACATAGTAAAAGTATACATGAAAAGTAACTTTTTTTGTATTACAAGTTTCTTTTGAAATGAATCTGAATATGCACATGAGCAATATACTAATCGAATATGCCCAAAATACACCCTAATGGTAGCCTGGGTTTCCCCATGCTGCCTTGAGCGCAGTGCGATTTTATTCACGCTGCTAGGCAGCCTGGATACCATGGACCAGATTTTCCCCTCAAAAAGGGAACCAATCACAGAACGGGGAGGGAGCAGCAAGACGATGATGACGTCTATGCGACACAACGAAGCAGTTTGTTTATATCTATGGAATTCAACATGGCATCAGACTAAGAAACCATAAAGTCACAAGTAGAAAAAAAGGGGCCAAATAACTAACACATTCATGTCCATTCAGTAAGTTAACCTATGCATAAACACGATCAATTTGAAGTCACTTGCCAGTTGCCACACTTACCTGGGTCACTTGCCACAAAAACACTTATATTGACCTTAAAGGGTTAGTTGAACTAAAAATTAAAAATAAAAATTCTGTCAGTAATTACTTACCATCATGTTGTTCCAACCCCGTAAGACTTTCGTTCATCTTCGGTACACAAATTAAGATATTTTTGATTAAATCTGAGAGCTGTCTCACTTGCTGGCCTAGAATAGTTATTAAAGACGTTAAAATAGTCCAAGTGACTACAGTGGCTCAACCATATGCTTATCAAGCGACGAGAATACTTTTTGTGCGCAAAAAACAAACAAAAATAACGACTTTATTCCACTATTCATTTCCTTCTCTCTGGGCCTTGAGTGAATTCACCTAGTGTTTTAGCCATAGACTGTAAAAAATATGGACAAAGCGTCTGTGACATCACCCATAGACTTTCTGAAGAACGGGTTTGAAGCCGTTTATGGGGGGTATGGGCGGCGCCATCTTGGAAAATCTTGGGAAATCCTAACCCCACCCACCTTCTGACGCAGCGCGTGTCACTCAGCTCGCTCTGCTACTCCGGTTATCTCTCTATATTTTAGGCAACGAAATATGTTATAAAACACCATACTAACTCTTTTCGTTTTCATTTAAAGAAATCTTAAACATTATAGCCACACAAATGTGGTTCAGGCAACGCATATTGATTATATTCAACTGCACATAACGTTTGCCTATTTATGAAAAAAACTAAATATAAAACACAAACCTGCCTCTTTTCATTTTAAATATAATATAAGAATATAAAACATTTTATGGTCCAGGCAATATGTGCATTTGTACTAAACAACAGATTTTGCAGTAAACAACATTACAGATCATCTTCGTTGTATTAAAATTTAAAATGACAAAACTCAACCCAGTCTCTTTTTGTTAAATTTCAGTTTTATCAATATTAGCCATTATAAAAGTATAAGTAAAAGGTATAAGAAGCTATACAAATAAAGCAAACAATTCAGTCAAACATACAAAGTCAGCGCTCTAGTCTAACCATACATCGGTAAAGTTAAATAGCTTATAAAGTAATGAAACTTCCCCTCAGCCAAAACGATTGCCCAGGGAAAAAATTATAGATTCACGAGACCAAAAATCGCCCGTAAGATATACACAAGACGAATTATGTCTCATATTTAACCACTACAGAGACGCCAGAGTCAGCAGCAAACCTCAGAACGTCTAGCCGAGGACAGGCTGCTCCAGGCGGTGTACATGAACGCCGAGCGCCCGGTCATTGCTGGATCAACTGGATAAAATTTTCATAAATCTTTAAATAAACCACAGATTTGAGCTTTAAACAACTACATTCTCACCTGAAAAACTCTTAAAACTACATTTCATGATACAGGAACAGTAGTATTATATGTCAACTGTATTAAAAAATGGCGCTTCTTATGTTGTCATTCTCCGTGGCGCTGCCTTGTCAGCTGTCAATCAAGCTGTCACTCAAAGTTAACCACGCCCTTATTGTCATATATTTTATATCTAAATACGATCTAAACTAACGAGTTAGAAAAAAATTCACCCCCCTCACAGTTGTGAGGCACTCGGAAGCTATCGAAAAATACAATAAATGTCCATGGGACCAACTTGTAAAAACATGAATTTATGCTGTGAAAATGGACATTTTAACATGGGGGCTATGGACATTTGCTCCCTTTTGGGACCTCCCTCTAGCGGATTTTCGATTTTTTGCAATTTTTCGCACTTCCGGGTAGGCTTCATTTTTCAGATCAGAATGTTGCCGCTTGGTTTTAGCGCAGCGCGTCTGTTGCACGTCACCACGTAGGCTCACTATAGGGCGACGCTGGTCATGTGTGTGATGCATGTGACGTATAACACAGAAGCGCTACGCTAAAACACTACGTGAAGTCACTCTGTCCCACGGAGAAGAAAATAAATAGTGGAATAAAGTCGTTAGTTTTGTTTGTTTTTTGCGCACAAAAAGTATTCTCGTCGCTTGATAAACATATGGTTGAGCCACTGTAGTCACTTGGACTATTTTAACGATGTTTTTAATAACTACTAGTGCAAAATGCCCGTGCAAAATCAGTTTTTGTGTGTGTTTTTAGTAATTGTTGGTTTGGTGCCCGTGAAAGAGACTGTGAACGCATTGAATTCAGGGAGCAGGCTAGGTTACTACAATTGATGGCCGTGAATAAAATATAATATTCAGAAGTAAACAGCATAGCTGACAGAGTGTTTATGTCAGAATGTTTATTTTCAAACCACAACCTTCTAAGTGGTTCTTTTACCGATATATTTAAGAAAACGCTATGCTTGAGCAAACAGTTTGTGAATAGGCTACTACAAATGATGCCCGTGAAAGAGACTGTGATCACATTGAATAGGATATGTTTAGTTACTACCAAGCCAGGCAGTTTTCAGGTTAGAGGCCAGTCTAAAAGCAGCATTGCCATCACCCATTGGCTGTAGGATGATTGGATGAAGATTGAGCCGATTTATTTGTCATAGATATGAATGGTGTTTCTGCCTATATGCAAATTAGGACATATTCAATAAGTGTGGCGCTCATGTGCATATTCAAATTCATTTCAAAAGAAACTTGTAATACAAAAAAAGTTACTTTTCATGTATACTTTTACTATGTAAAGTTTTATTGTGGTAGGAGTAAAGGAAAAAATTAAGCCTATTTGGGTGTATTTTGGGCATATTCGATTAGTGTATAGCTCATTTGCATATTCAAATAGATTTTCAAAGAAACTTGTAATGCAAATTTTTTTACTTTTCATGAGTACTTTCATTGTGTAAAGTTTCATTTTGATAAGAGTAAAGGAAAAAAATAGCCCCATTGGGGTGTATTGTTGCCTGGCCTTATTGGCACACATCTCGGATTGATGAGAATTTAACATATTTCCTCAACTAGGATTTCTTAGGACTTTTAGTATGTTGTTCTGGACACCTCATAGAAATTATCTAAGCTGAAAAAAATTCTTTTACAATTTGTCTGTCGTAAAACGCTATTTTGCCTGGACTATTATGGAGATCAGTGTTTGCTTTAGTTGGGCTATTGACCCTTGACATTAACATTTGTTTTACTTTAACTGTTGTAACTGTGTTTTTTAAGATACATTTGTTGTGGCAGAAACAAAGCCTACAAAAATGTGATCAAGTCTTGCTGACTATGATCTCATCACATAATGTTGGGATCACCAATCTCAGCTTGTGCCTAATCCAAGAATTCCTGCCGATTTTAGCTCCAACCCTGATAAACTCTCCTGCCTGTAGCTTTCTAGTAATTCTGAAGACATTGATTAGCTGGTTCAGGTGTGTTTGATTAGGGTCCCAGATAGACAGCAACCATCAAAATAATGTTAATGTGTCAATGTTAACTGTATTGAATCAACATCTCTTTTGCTCCAGCAATTAATGTTGAAAAAATGTTGAAATTTCATCCATAAATCAATGTTGAGTCAATGTTATAATGTTGGTTCAACATCATGTTTGCAATCTCAGAAAATGAAACACAACATTGAAACTGACTTAAAGCCACACAGCCTGAAATCAACTGCAAATAAACTAAGACAATAAATCTCTCAAGATCTCAGCAGAAGTTTTTTTTTTTTTTTTTTTTTTTGAGAATTAACAGAGGTTTAGTAGTTGATGTTTAAAATGTTTGGTCACCATTGTTGTGATCAGTGTTTCCTTGAGTTGGACAGTTTGATTCTTGACTTTTATGTGTGTTTCTGATCTTTGTGACAATGTTTACCAAAACATAATTTGATGTAAAGAAAGCCAGAAACAACAACAACAATAATAATAATGATAATAATAATCGTTATCATCATCAGGTGAAACAGTTTAGTAGAATAGTTTTCTAGTTTTACCCCTGAACTATAGTGGTTATTGCGTTCTTGCATCAGATCAAATGTTCAGAATTTAGATATTTAAATATGTAGTATATAGTTTTATACTATGGTGGCTCTCAACATGCATTGCAGCATGTCACCATTGTTGAGATTCATATGCTGATTCTTTATGTCTGTGTGTGTATCTACATTTTTTTTCTTTGATGTATTTTAAAAATAAAAATTCTGAATGCCTGATCTGTGTCAAGTATGTATTGTTTGTGATTGTGAATATCATTTTTTTAATAACTAATTACCACTTTTGGTCAGATGCAAACTTAATTAATTATGATGCTGATAATTATTTCAACTGATTGTATTTGTTTCTAATTATCTTTGCAATAAATTTTGTGTTTTAGTACACACTGTTACAAAGATCACCAACTCACATAAAAGCTAAGAGTCAAACTGCCCAACTAAAGGAAACACTGATCAACATAATGGTGACCAAACATTTTCAATAAAACATCGACATCTAAACCTCTGTTAATTTTCTAAAATAACTTTTGCTGAGATCTTGAGAGATTTATTGTCTTTTATTTGCAGTTGATTTCAGGCTGTGTGGCTTTAAGTCAGTTATAGTTTTTGTGTTTCATTTTCTGAGAGTGCAAACATGATGTTGAACCAACATCACATTGTAACATTAATGCTGTTACCATTGATTTATGAATGAAATCTAAAAAAAAAATATATATATATATATACAGTGAGGAAAAGTATTTGAACACCCTGCTATTTTGCAAGTTCTCCCACTTAGAAGTCATGGAGGGGTCTGAAATTGTCATCATAGGTGCATGTCCACTATGAGAGACATAATCTAAAAAAAAAAATCCAGAAATCACAATGTATGATTTTTTTTAACTATTTATTTGTATGATACAGCTGCAAATAAGTATTTGAACACCTGAGAAAATCAATGTTAATATTTGGTACAGCAGCCTTTGTTTGCAATTACAGAGGTCAAACGTTTCCTGTAAGTTTTTCACCAGGTTTGCACACACTGCAGGAGGGATTTTGGCCCACTCCTCCACACAGATCTTCTCTAGATCAGTCAGGTTTCTGGGCTGTCGCTGAGAAACACGGAGTTTGAGCTCCCTCCAAAGATTCTCTATTGGGTTTAGGTCTGGAGACTGGCTAGGCCACGCCAGAACCTTGATATGCTTCTTACAGAGCCACTCCTTGGTTCTCTTACGAGAGTTCTCTCGTACTGCGTCTTAGCTAAGACGCTGCGGGAAAAGTCTCTTTTCACGAAATACTGAAGCAAAAAATTATCCTTAATTTTGTAATATTGTAAAGCGCATTTGCAGCAGCATACAGCCATAGGCGAGACGGCTCGCTCGCTCATTGGCTGCTCTGCGGCAACTGCATAAGCCTATCGAGCGAGGGCTGATGAACATCAGACCAATGAGGGCGCTTCGCGCCCTCCTTGCCACTTCCCGCCGAAACGGGCGTGGCCTAGCCTTATAAAGGTAGCTCGAAAAGGCTGACTCACTTGATTTTTCATCTCTTCAGCGAAGCTCACGCATCGTTGGATCACGAGAGAAGCAACGCGTCGTCTGAGAAGCAATTCAGCGGGACGAGCCACTTGAAGCCGCTGGCCAGCGCCGCCTTCCACTGCCGTACCTGCTGCGCATTCCGGCGCCTATATCCTTCTATATATTTTCTGTGTATAATGTGTATTATGTATGTACATTTTACACTAAAAGAGCCGGGCGTCTTTTTCAAGACGCCCCCCTTTCCTAGAGGATCTCGCAGCTCTCGCGCTCGCTGACGGCGACCGCCCTCACTCCGAGCCGATTGCCTATGGTGACTCTGAGGACTCACCTGGCATCCTTCTCCGAGGCTGCTCCTCCTGGAAGCGGACGGTCGGGGTTAGTTTTTCTTTACGTTACAAGAAAAACTACCCTGCCTCTGCGCGTCATTCACCGGCGAAAGGAGAAAAGTGTGTTCGTAGTTACTGGCCCCTTTTCTCTTACATTTCCCAGTTCCCTGTCGGCGACTGGAAATGTCATTTGCAGCAAGCGCACGCCTGCCAGCAAACGCCGAAGAATACATGTTGACGCTCAACGCATACCAAAAGCCTGTATCCCCCTGTGGCTCAGTGGTGGAATGATAGGTTTTAACGCATGGGAGACCGGAGTTCGTTTCCCGGTCTTGCGGCATATATTTATGCCGCCAATGCTCCGCTCTGTCAGTCCCCCGGGGGCGACTGCAGAGGTGTATTTTTGCAGCCAGCAAGCGCGTAGTACCCGCTTGCCTGCAACCGAACACCGTTTCTACGGTTCCCGTGCGTCACTGGCGAAAAGAGAATGGAGTGTTTTAGCCCCGCTGAAACCGGGCGATATCCACTCTTCTCACATTCTGACACTTTTCAGGCGTCTGAAAATGTCAGTATTGCATGTTGTACTACACACATGCCTGCAACAAACGCTAGTGTGGTTAATACTCGCGGTAACTGAAAGCCTAAGTGTCTTCCTCTGTGGTCCAGTGGTAGATTCATAGCTTTTCGCGCAGTCGACCCGGGTTCGATTCCCAGGTCCGACGGCAGAAAAATTTATGCCGTCACATACAATTCGCTCTATCAGTCCCCTGAAAGGCGACTGCAGATGTGAATTTTTGCAGCCGACGAGCACGTGGTACAACCCGTGCCCGCTTGTCTGCACACGAAAGCCGTTCTACGGCTACCTAGAAAAATTCCATTGGGTGCCCACAAACACTATGTTTTTGCATGCCTCATGGTTTTTCTATAAAAGAAGCCTGTCCGCATTCGCTCTGCTCAGGCAGACAGTGCGCTCAATGCAGTAAATGTGTCCGCTCTTCCGAGCCCACATTCACTCACAGACATTACATGTCCTACGGGACTCGCCCAGCCCTCCCTCACTCGGTTAAACACCGTGGCGAAGTCGAGTGCGTCTGAAAATGTCGATATTGCATGTTATGCTACCCGCATGCTTGCAAACAAATACTCGCGTTTAACTGAAAGTCAATGTGTCTTCCACTGTGGTCCAGTGGTAGATTCTAAATCTTTCGCGCGGGCGACCCGGGTTCGATTCCCAGGTCTGACGGCAAAAAGTTTTTATGCCGCCAAATACAAATCGCTCTGCCAGTGCCCTGAGAGGCGACTGCAGATATGTATTTTGCAGCCGACGACCACGTGGTACAACCCGTGCCTGTTTGCCTGCACACAAAAGCCGTTTTACGGCTACCCAGAAATATCCCATATGGATGTATTTTCTGGTGTCCCGGCCACGGCCGATGGTGCTATAAATGTAGTGCTGATGCCCACTGCCCAGCGCCCATCGCTACACACAAGCACAGCCCCTCACACGGGGCTTGCGCCCATAAATTCGACTCAGGTCAATCGCGCACCCAACATAGTAAATGTGCACATTCCCCAGTGCCACAAACACTATGTCACACGTGTCACGTGGTTTCTGTAAAACGAAACCTGTGCACGCTCGCTCTGCTCAGGCAGACAGCGCGTCAAAAGCAGTAAATGTGCCCGCTTCCCGCCCACACTTACTCACAGACAACGAGTCCCACGAGACTCGCTCAGCCCTCCCTCTCTCGGTTAAGCACCGTAGTGGGGTCGAGGACGAGCGCTCTGCCCGCTGTGATCAGCGCGCTCCCCGCCTCGAATGTCACAGGCATAACGCCTACGTTACAGCACGCCCGAAGCACCTCTGTCGCCCAGAGGTTTCGGAATGGGTGCTAGACATTATAAGAGAGGCTACTCGCTACAGTTTTGTCGACGCCCTCCCCGCTTCACAGCGCGCGTCGAAACTACGGTGAATTCAGAAGTAGCACACCTACTTCGTGCCGAAATATCAAAACTGATGAGCAAAGGGGCTATAGAGCCTGTATCTCAAGCTCAAAGCGAAGGGGGGCTATACAGCAGATACTGTCTGGCAAGAAAGACGGGGGTTTCAGACCCATACTGGATCTAAGACAGCTGAACGAAGCATTAGCGAAACGCAGTTTCAGAATGCTTACAACCAGGAAAATCCTCGCGCATATTCGCAGAGGAGGCTGGTTCATGTCAATAGATCTGAAGGATGCGTATTTTCAAATACAGATAGCGTCATGTCACAGGCAATACTTGAGATTCACCTTCGAGGGCCAGACATACCAGTATAACAGTCCTGCCGTTCGGCCTGTCCCTGGCGCCTCGTACATTTACGAGGTGCATGGACGCAGCGCTCGCTCCTCTCAGACTCAGAGGCATGCGAGTGCTGAACTATTTGGACGACTGGCTGATTCTGGCTCAATCACGATCAGAGCTCGTGGAGCACAGGGCCATTTTACTCGATCACCTCGAGAAACTTGGTCTCAGAGTCAACTGGACGAAGAGTTAACTGAACCCCAGTCAAACGATCCCGTTTTTGGGTATAGTTCTGGACTCACAGTCTATGATGGCGCGGCTGTTGCCACAGCGCGCGCTGGACATTCAGCGCACAGCGAGCTCTCTCCGCTGTGGCGCGACCTTCCCGCTCAGGGAATTTCAGAAGATGCTAGGTCTCATGGCCTCAGCATCACCAGTTCTTCAGTTGGGCCTGCTCCGCATGCGCCCCTTGCAGTTCTGGCTGAAAGCGCGGGTACCGTGCAGAG
Source organism: Abramis brama (assembly GCF_963993115.1). Lineage (NCBI taxonomy): Eukaryota > Metazoa > Chordata > Actinopteri > Cypriniformes > Leuciscidae > Abramis > Abramis brama. The sequence goes on along the minus strand of NC_139964.1, from coordinate 21,488,711 downwards.
CGTGGGTATCCGGTCGGCTGCGTCTCAAGGTCAATCAGAGCTGTGTTACAGCTCTAAAACCTTGGACAGCGAACGACTGGTACCAATCAGGTGTAAGCCTGGGGACTTCCTCGAGAGTGAAAGTGGTGTCGACGGACGCCTCCACCTCGGGATGGGGAGCGCTGCTCGAGGGCAGACCGTTCTTTGGCCTGTGGTCAGAACGAGAAAAGCTCCAACATATCAACTGTCTGGAAATGCTGGCAGTGGAAAACGCGCTGACGCGCTTTCGTCCCCGAATCAAGGACCATCACGTCTTAGTCCGTTCGGACAACATGTCTGTGGTGTCCTACATAAATCACCAGGGCGGTCTCAGATCCCGAGACCTGTACAGGTTGGCGGAACGCCTCCTGGTTTGGGCTCAGCACAACTTGCGCTCGCTGAGAGCAGTTCATGTGCCTGGGCTACAGAATCTGGGTCCAGACAGACTGTCCAGAAACAACATTCCCACGAGCGAATGGTCTTTACACCCACAAACAGTCCAGCTGCTGTGGGAGAGATTTGGCAGAGCGGAAGTGGACCTCTTCGCGTCCCACGAAAACGCTCACTGCCCCGTGTTCTTTTCCAAGAACGAAAGCGCGCTGTCCCAAAGGTGGCCTCGCTGTCCGCTCTATGCTTTTCCCCCCGTCTCCCTCCTTCCTCAGGTGATAGAACGGGTGAGGGAAACGAAATGCTCAGTGCTGCTTGTAGCACCACTTTGGAAGAACCAACCATGGTCTCCAGATTTGATGCAGTTAGCAGACACTGCCCCGTGGCCAGTGCCGTTGAGGAGGGACCCCCTCTCGCAGGCCAGGGGCTCGATTTGGCACCCTCGACCAGAGTTGTGGTCCCTCCACGTGTGGGCGCTCAACGGTTACCCGCTGATCTCTCAGTGGGAGTGCTAAATACTATCACTCAGGCTAGAGCTCCGTCGACTCGACGGCTCTATGCTTCAAAGTGGTCGGTATTCTCCAGCTGGTGCACAGCTCGGGGATGTTCACCCCTCGATTGTGAGGTGACGGAGGTTCTCTCCTTCCTACAGGAGCTGTTGGATAAGGGCAGAGCCCCCTCCACGCTCAAAGTTTATGTGGCGGCTATCGCAGCGTTCTCTGAAACAACGCATGGTCAGTCAATAGGAAGGAACGATTTGGTCATCCGCTTCTTCAGGGGAGCTAGGAGGCTGAATCCTCCCAGACCTCCCTCAGTCCCTGTATGGGACCTCTCTACGGTTTTGGAGGCCATGAAAGGTTCCCCTTTCGAGCCCATCCAGACGATTAGCCTCAAACATCTGTCATTTAAGACAGTGTTCTTGCTGGCTCTCGCTTCAGTGAAGCGCATAGGTGACCTGCACGCGCTCTCTGTGAGCCCGACGTGCTTGGAGTTTGGGCCTAATGACTCAGGAGTCATACTCAAACCTCAACACACCGTTTCAGGCTCAGGTTATTTCCCTGTCTGCCCTGTCGGTGTCGGAAGAGGAAGGAGACTTAAGTTCTCTTTGCCCTGTTAGGGCTTTAAGAGCTTATGTGTCTCGCTCTGCTGTCTTCAGACAGACTGAGCAGCTGTTTGTCTCGTTCAGTGGACGTTCCAAGGGAATGGCTGTTTCGAAACAAAGCCTATCCAGATGGATAGTTGACGCCATAGCGTTAGCTTACACTTCCAGGGGTCTTCAGTGCCCACTGGGTGTCAGAGCGCACTCCACGAGAGGCGTTGCCTCGTCGTGGGCCTGGTCTAGTGGGATATCCTTACAGGATATATGTATGGCGGCAGGTTGGGCCTCGCCGTCTACATTTATCAGGTTTTATAACCTAGAGGTTCCCGCCTTACAGGCTAAGCTGTTGTCGGTGTAGCTGAATCAGTAGTCTGATTGGAACACTGAGATTGCAAGCGCAGCGCGCTGCCGACTGTCATATGGGCAGTATTGCGTAAGACCCACATTCCCACATTAGTCAGGCTCTTGCCTTGACTATGTGATGTCATATTATCACGTCTGCGGACGCTGCTATATATGGGGACGGAGGGTTCCCCCTCCTGTTCTAGGACTCTCTGTGAGTCCCTCTAGTGATTGTGCACTGTAAATCCTGGGCTTCGCTTCCAGGTTTATTGGTGTTTCATCCCTGCACGCACGGCGTTTTACATTGGGTTCCCGCAGCGTCTTAGCTAAGACGCAGTACGAGAGAACTCTCGTAAGAGAACGTACTCGGTTACTAACGTAACCTCGGTTCTCTCTAGAAGAGGGAACGAGTACTGCGTTCCCCGCCGTGCGTACGATTCACTCTGGTTCGCTTCAGCGATGAAATAAATCAAGTGAGTCAGCCTTTTCGAGCTACCTTTATAAGGCTAGGCCACGCCCGTTTCGGCGGGAAGTGGCAAGGAGGGCGCGAAGCGCCCTCATTGGTCTGATGTTCATCAGCCCTCGCTCGATAGGCTTATGCAGTTGCCGCAGAGCAGCCAATGAGCGAGCGAGCCGTCTCGCCTATGGCTGTATGCTGCTGCAAATGCGCTTTACAATATTACAAAATTAAGGATAATTTTTTGCTTCAGTATTTCGTGAAAAGAGACTTTTCCCGCAGCGTCTTAGCTAAGACGCAGTACTCGTTCCCTCTTCTAGAGAGAACCGAGGTTACGTTAGTAACCGAGTACGTTATCCTGGCTGTGTGCTTCGGGTCATTGTCATGTTGGAAGACCCAGCCTCGACCCATCTTCAATGCTCTACCTGAGGGAAGGAGGTTGTTCCCCAAAATCTCGCAATACATGGCCCTCTCCTTAATACAGTGCAGTCGCCCTGTCCCATGTGCAGAAAAACACCCCCAAAGCATGATGCTACCACCCCCATGCTTCACAGTAGGGATGGTGTTCTTGGGATGGTACTCATCATTCTTCTTCCTCCAAACACATTTAGTGGAATTATGACCAAAAAGTTCTATTTTGGTCTCATCTGATCACATGACTTTCTCCCATGACTCCTCTGGATCATCCAAATGGTCATTGGCAAACTTAAGACGGGCCTTGACATGTGCTGGTTTAAGCAGGGGAACCTTCCGTGCCATGCATGATTTCAAACCATGACGTCTTAGTGTATTACCAACAGTAAACTTGGAAACGGTGGTCCCAGCTCTTTTCAGGTCATTGACCAGCTCCTCCCGTGTAGTTCTGGGCTGATTTCTCACCTTTCTTAGGATCACTGAGACCCCACGAGGTGAGATCTTGCATGGAGCCCCAGTCCGATGGAGATTGACAGTCATGTTTAGCTTCTTCCATTTTCTAATGATTGCTCCAACAGTGGACCTTTTTTCACTAAGCTGCTTGGCAATTTCCCTGTAGCCCTTTCCAGCCTTGTGGAGGTGTACAATTTTGTCTCTAGTGTCTTTGGACAGCTCTTTGGTCTTGGCCATGTTAGTAGTTGGATTCTTACTGATTGTATGGGGTGGACAGGTGTCTTTATGCAGCTAACGACCTCAAACAGGTGCATCTAATTTAGGATAATAAATGGAGTGGAGGTGGACATTTTAAAGGCAGACTAACAGGTCTTTGAGGGTCAGAATTCTAGCTGATAGACAGGTGTTCAAATACTTATTTGCAGCTGTATCATACAAATAAATAGTTAAAAAATCATACATTGTGATATCTGGATTATTTTTTTTAGATTATGTCTCTCATAGTGGACATGCACCTACGATGACAATTTCAGACCCCTCCATGATTTCCAAGTGGGAGAACTTGCAAAATAGCAGGGTGTTCAAATACTTATTTTCCTCACTGTATATACACATTAATTGTGGGAGCAAAAATTATGTTGAGTCAAAAATGTACACATTAACATTGATTTAAAGGTGAACTAAGTAACTTTTTTACCTTAACTGAACAGCTTCGGAGTAATTGGAATGGTTATATTACTTATTTCGGGTTGAATGGTGGTCATTTCGCACCCCCCTGGTGCCCGTGAGCGGGAAATCCGCACTTGCAACTTTGAGCCGGCAGGCCGCCGGCTGCAGCTTCAGGAAGTATCGCGTGATATCAGGTCTCGCGATGTAAACAATTGCTTTACGGCCAAAAGAAATCTGCTAAAATGCTGTCATTATTGCGCTCCCTCACGCTGTTCGAACCCGAATGAAGAAGACGTTTTAAAGAATGTCCCATCTGCTTTGATGTCGTTGATCTACTAGCCTCTGGTGTCTGAGAATCGCCAACGAGTTTTTACAACAGTGTTGTCAAATATCTATTCCGAAGCTGTGGGTGGAGCTCTAGAGAGAAACCTGCGAGCAAAAAGCGATAATACAGCGAAGAAATCCCGAAACTACTGAGCCCTGCTTTAACATTAGCCGTTTCTCAATACCAAGTACGCAAAGTTCGGACTTGAGTCCTTGGTAGTTCGGACTTGACAAGTTCGACTCAGGAGAACGTTCTTCCTGAAATGGAACAGCGGCGAACTTGATAGCGTCACTCAGCTCGCTCTGGCTACTCCGGTTATCTCTTTATGTATATCTAGGCTACAAATAAAACAAAATATGTTATAAACCACTACTCTGCCTCTTTTCATTTTCATTTAAAAAAAATCTTAAACATAATGGCCACACAAATGTGGTTCAGGCAACGCAATTGATTATCTTCACTGCATATTTATAACACGAAATATAAAGCACAACCCTGACTCTTTTTGTTTTCATTTTAAAAATATGATAAATAAAAAACATTATAATATTGATCATTAAAACTAACATTTAGCAAAAAGAGACAGGGTTGTGTCATTTTATTATATATATTATGTACATACAGTGAAGAGAATGTAGGCAACATGTATAATAAAATATTTTATATGTTTTAAATATATAAAATAAAATGGCATAACCTTTTTTGTTAAATGTCAGTTTTAATGATCAATAATAGACATTATAAAAGTATAAGTAGCCTAAAAGGTATAAGAAGCTATACAATAATAAAACAAACGATTCAGTCAAACATAAGTCAGCTCTCTAGGCTACAACGTTAAAGTTAAATAGACTAAATAAAGCTATGAAACTTCACTTTGCCCTCAGCTTAATGTTTTGCCAGGGCAGAGGTGGAAAGTCCAGGTTCAGAAAGTAAAAGTCCTCCTCAGTATTTTGTTCCAATCACCTGGATTTGCTAATTCAGACAGGAGAGAGAACTAATTAGTGAAATCAGCTGCACAGCAAAAACTCCAGTGTTAAATGAACTCACCTGGGAGTTTATATGGCTCCAGACTCAAGAGTGTTAAAGTGTTAAAATATGAGTGTTATATTAACACTCAAGAGTGTTAAAGTTAATGAGCTAATTAAGTGATTGATTGAGTGATGATTGCCCATTATTGAAGACACCTGATGTTAATAATCAGAATTACTGAAGGAGAAAAAAAAAAATTAGTCACCATTATGGGGATCGGTGTTTGATTTAGTTGGGCTCTTGACCTTTAAATGTTTAACTTTAGATTATTTTTTTTTTGGCTGCTGTAACTGAGTTATAACAGCCAGATGAACAAAGAGAAAAGGTGAACAGGTGTTGGTTATATTTTAACATAATCACCATTTGACCTGAATCACTGATCTCATTTAGAGTCTAATCTCTGACTTAAATGTATATTGGTAATTACAACATCACAGTGATTCTACAGAATAATTTCCAGATTTTTCAATATAATTCAAATGATTTTTTGAAAGTCAGAAAGTTGTTCTGATAAAAAATAAAAAAAATCTTTCTTTCAGGCACACACAAACATCAAGAATCAGTGTATGAATCTCAACAATGGTGACAAAAAGAATATTCAATTAGGAAAAGGAAATTACTGAGACAATTCAGATCATAATTTATTCATACCGCAATGCATGATGGGAGCCATGAATGAGTTTTGATTGGTGGCACCCAGAATGCACTGCAACATGCTTTATTATTGTCACCATTGTTGAGAATCACAGGCGGATTCTTGATGTCTGTGTGTCCAAATAAAAGTCTTTTGATTAGAACAACTTTTAAGAAATGTTTTTGATTATATTGAAAATGCTGAAACTAGTATACTGTAGAATCACAGGCTGCTGTAATCAACAAGGTAAACCTAACTCTCTAAATGAGTTTTGTGATTCAGTTCAAATGATGATTATGTCAATCATAACCAACACCACCTGATCAACTTTTCTTGTTGTTCATCTGAGAGTTATAACTCAGATATAACAGCCAAACAAATTCTAACGTTATTAGATTAAGGGTCAAGAGCCTAACTAAAGCCAACACTGATCACCATAATGGCCAAAAAAAAAAAAAAAGAGATTTTCTTCTTCAGTGATTCTGCTTGTTAACATCAGGTGTCTTCAATAATGCTCAATCATCACTCAATCAATCACTAAATTATCTCATTAACTTTAACATTCTTGAGTCTGGAGCCAAATAAACTCCCAGGAGAGTTAATTTAACACTGGAGTTTTTGCTGTGTGAGTTCATGGGTGGAATAAACATATGGCAGGACTTTTACTTTGTGACCCCTGGACTTTCCACTTCTGTGCCAGGGAACAAAACAAAACAAAACAAAACAAAACAAAACAAATAAAATAAAATAAAATAAAATAAAATAAAATAAAATAAAATAAAATAAAATAAAATAAATAAAAATAAATAAAATAAAATAAAATAAAATAAAATAAAATAAAATAAAATAAAATAAAATAATAAAATAAAACAAAATAAAATAAAATAAAATAAATCGCCCGTTAGATATACACAAGACGATTTATATCTCATGTTAAACCACTAGACTAGAGACATCCGAGCCAGCGGCAAACGTCAGCAACACTAACCGAGGAAAGGCTGTTCTCGGCGGGGTAACTGTTACATGAGCGCCGAGCGTCCGATTGCCTGGTTCTCACAACTCCGAAAACGTCAGATCAAATTTTCAAATAGGCGCTATCTTTATAAATAAACCAAAGATTTGAGCTTTAAACAACTACATTCTCGCCTGAAATACTCTTAAAACTACATTTCGTGACACAATAACAGCAGTATTTTTAAATTACGCTGGGTTTTGTTGTAGCAAATTCTAAGTCCTCAAATCGGGTCTCGAAGAAATCTCTCAAGAGTCGAATTTCCAGGTGTCAGAAGAAGTAACTTTATTGACAAACAACAAAGTGAGATGCAGCTGTTCATCTGATCTGCAATGGTCAGAACCTCAGTTCTTATACCTTTTCTTATCACTAGGTAGCCAATCAACTATCAAGATCTCGCTACCGTTAGCATCATCTTTCCCGGAGACATTATTCTATTGGTGGAAAAATCTTTGGTCATACCCATTTTCTAGAATATCTTTGGTCACATGATTCAATGCACCTGCAGTGTTGTAATGCCATCATTCATTTTTAATTAACGTTTTTAGTACCATCTTATCAGCTACCTATACACATCTTCTCTCTGAGCTTGTTAGGTACTCTTTCATCCTCACAGACCACTTGACCTAATTTAACCTGATGTATCCTGATTTAACCTGGGTTTTGACTGAGACACAGCAATACAGACTTTTACATGAGGCAAAGGAAAATCTCCAACACATCCCCCCTTTGGGACTTATTCTAGTCCCACCTTCGTGTTTGTCCCAGAATGTATCTTCATGCGCAAGCCTCCTTCCATTATCTATCAATCATGGCCAAAAATAGACCATCCGTCTTTCTTATCAATAGGCTTTTGTCACAAAGGTACACTCTGGAGGAATAGTGAGACCAAACATCTCCACCCCCCCTTTGACTAGAGTGGAGTAAAAGATCTCACCTTCCTTTTCTATTATCATTCTTGAGGGAGAGATGAACATCTGTTATCCAGTTTTAATCAACATTTCTTAGTGTACAGACTTGAGGGTAGAGTTGTCCCACGGTGCCAGAGGAACTGCACAGGCACTTCCGGTGGCCTGGAGTGCTATCTGGGTTGCTCCATCGTTGCCAGAGGTGCCCTGGTCCTACCTAGGGCGCTATCTGGTGTTGGAGCAGACAGCGGGTTTTTAAACCACCAGATGAGTCTGCCCTTGCTGGTCCGGCAATCGGTGACCGCACTTGTAATTAATTCCTCTTTTGTCCCGTAAAAACATTTTCCAGTTGCCTAAGGCATTCACTTCACATTTATTTCATAAAGAAAACTTTAAAATATTAAAAATAACTCTTTTATAAAGTGATTTAAAAAGTAATAAAAACATTCTTATCTTTTCCCTTTATATCTGGTTGCATTACCTCATACCACGGGCAATGACCTGCTTCAAACCTTGTATCGTCCCCTCTCATTCACATATTCATATTTTGTGAACAATTAGTGTGATTATATAAAATATACTAGGGCTGTGCCGGTAAACTTGACAACCGCACCACCGCGGTTGTAAAGCGCCACCGCGGTGGCTGAGGAGTACCGGCGGTGGTTTGCAAAAAAAAAAGTTTGTATGTGAATGCTGTTTTACATTAATATTATGACACACAAAGCTTTGTTTACAAAATAAATAATAGGTTAGCAATTAAATGTTATATTGCAGGCGCAGCCATGGAAAAGTTTGAATTCATGACGAATGAGAGAGTTGTGCGTGAGTCCATAAATTTAAACTTTGTCGGCTTTGAATTCTGGTTTGCGATCTTCACCCGATAATCAGCGAATTTAAAAATATTCCATTAGTTATTCCATATAGAAAGTTGAATTGTCTACTTTTAAACAAAACAATTAAAAACTAAAATAAACCGACTAGCATGTTTATGTATTCCGTATAGTGTGCAATTCTCTCTATAGGCGCGTTCACTGCGAAGATGACGAGTGAGCATCGTCAACTTCATCTTTGCAGCCCAACACTGACACAAAAAAACCCACTTTATTAATAAACAATTCAAATGTCTCCTTGCTATATTTGACACGTTCATAATCATTACTTTTGCCGGTTTGTGACAGCTGTTGTGTGCGTTATTGGCAGCGTCACCCACATGAACGCGTCAACCGCATCAGCACCAGAACATGGAGCTTTTATTTTAGAGAATGATCGCACAACAGACATTAGAACATAATCGAATATTCAAAAATCGTGACTCATCCCTGCATGGAATCTCTTTTTTCTTTTCCCATACCTTCACTCGCGTCTCACCCATTTCCAAAGGGGATTATAAACGTTTCTTCATTTGTTCGCTTTTAGGTCGATTATTTTCGTATTATTTACTGTGGTAAAGTAGAAAAAACGCTGTAGGACAGATATAGCCTACATTTTTTACATGTACGTCAAATTCTTTTTAACACAGTTTGTGCTTGTTATTAGACATATTGGTATAGGCGCGTCAAGTTCATTTGTAAAGCGCGTTTCACACGCGCGGGTGATTTTAGTTTGGCTTTCTCTGGCAGCGCGCAAACATAGCTTAAATGTCTTGCCCATGTGGAAGATAAAATTCGCTCTTCATACCTTTTACAAGTAGAAAACATGAAGATATCAGAAAAGAGATTGGTCTCTTTCCTGCTCGTGTCCCACATCCCTCTCAGAGCGCAGAGCGGTAGGCTGTATCACGCGTCTTTGTGTGGAAATATTAAACAAAAGTTTTTTGTTTCTTAAATAGATTAAGATTTTTCTTAAATAGAATAGATTTATTATATTATGTAAGTTACCAGTATTTACTGATATTTATTGCAATGCTTTAGAGGCTTTATTGTGTTGTTTCTTTGTTTTTATTTATTTATTTCAAAACAACCCCCCAAACACCGCAACACCGCCGGTATTTGGGTCCATTACCACCGCGGTGGTAAAAAACTGCCACCGTCACAGCCCTAAAATATACTCAGTAGGATTATATGTAGGAATATATGTAAGAATATACTCTGGAAGGAGCCCTTGTTCCAAAATAAAAACAAAAAAAACAAAAAATAACCCCTCTAACTAACTCCCTACTCTACCCATGTTCTATGATCTAATTTTACCCTAAAAATAAAATACACAGTGGGGCTACCTCCCTCTCTATCAAAAACAGTGCAAATTGTGAGAAAATCAATAATCACAAAATAAAAGTAACAAGGCACCCTCTTCTTTACTCCTTCATCAGTACTGCTCACAGGAAGTCATCCAACTCGTCCAGACCTGGCTCAATAGGGCACACTCCTGAGTGCACCCCATGTCAACTCCCGAACGTTTGACTGACACATTAATCATCTGTTTGGCAGCTGCGTTGGCTAGCATAGATCTGAGGAAAGGCACAACACAACAGAACAGCAAAAGGAAAACAACAACAGCAAAATAACAACTACTGTGGCTGTTATTATTCCTATTTTAGTAAGTCATTTATGCTATGATCCAAATATATAACTAGTTCCCAATATGCTTATCTCCTATTTTTCGTGACTTCAGTGACCCTTATTATTCAGTTTCTTCAATGCCTCTGTGAATGGTTCATCAGGAGCTGTATTATTTGGAACATAAGTAAAACAGTTAGCTTCAAATATTATACAACACATTCTTTCTCCGCGAATAACCAATTTAATGTTGGTCTGTTTTGCCATGTCATGTCGCTTATGAGTTCCCAACTGTTCTCCCAAGGCTCTCAATGTGCCTTCAGTGTGTTAATGAACTTCTGTTGATTGCAATAAATGTAATTCATCCATTCTTCATTTTATCAAGTTATGCATATACTCAAAGCCTAATTTTCTTCATGTTTAAAGCTATGCTTAAACTCAATTGGTATTCCCCATGGTTGACCAATCAAATCTATACACACCATTTCTGACATTGTTTTGAACACAAATACTGCATTTGGCTATCTATCAATCTTCTATCAAAATCATCTATCATCAACTGTTTTTTTGTTTTGTTTTTGTTTTTCTCTGAACTCACTTCCCCCCTTTGTGCGATGGTCAAAACCACGCGCATCTGAAATTAAAATAGTAAAAAGTGTTGCTATTGTAATTATTTGTCCTTTAATACCTCATTTGTCCAATAGTCTGAAGTTGAGGGTTTAGCTTATGCCTTCTTGACTTATGATATAGACTTAATTTTATATTCAATTATCTATCCTAAATTTCAAGGTGCGAATACAACCAATTCTAAACTGGTAAAACAACTCTGATGACAAAAGCTACTGAATACATGCATTGTGGCATTCCCCATGACAGTGTCTAAATGTTTTGAATAACACAGCTGGTCAATATCAGTTGCCATTTGACTGTGTTAAACACTGCTGTCATAAACCCCAAATTTTTCAATATCTAATAGATAAAAACTTTCTGGTAGGTCTGGACATGCTGTCATTTGAAAGAACCATTATCAGTTTCTCTTATCTGATTTGTCATTCATCTGTTAATTTAATTTCTCTTCATAATATTTTCTTCTGTTGCTTATGAGATGCTCTTTTAAATGACTGGAGATTTCAGCTTAATCTTGAATTCATGACCAACAATATTAACATCGTGCAATCCCTGGTAATGACAGCATTTGTGATACCACGTGTTTGTAATTTGTGTAATTACTATTTTTATTTCTAAACCTAAAAAAATAACTATTGACCAAGATGGAGTGACCAGCACCATAGCTTTATCATCCACATTTTTGTTGTTGAACATATTATGTCCTCTCTTTTTTTTTTTTTTTTTCTGATATAGAGCTCAGTATCACTCAAGCTTATATCAGCTCTGTCTTGAAAGCAGAGCCCAAAAGCTCTCTGTTCAATGGACAACATCATCAGTTATCTAATTATGCATTTACCCCTAGTTGGTTAATGCAGTAGTCCCTCACTATGCTAAGTCCAGCGTCAGTTGTAGTTAATTATTGAGTCATGCAAACACTTCCCCTCCCATTTTTTTTAATGCTTACAGCTGGACTAATGTCTATTGAAAGAAAGCAAATAGAGAGTGTCAGCTTCACAGAATATAGAGAACTGCTGTTGGACTAGTGAATAATCAAAATACAATTAATATGGCCAATCAATGAAATTTGAAGCGGTCTCTGTAGTGATCATTGAAAACGCATCACCTGTGCCCACTCAGTAAAGGATGCAGTCCTTCTGCTTGGATCAGTGATCAGTTGAACTGGTTGGGCTGCTGTCTGAGTGTTTCCCTCCTCACCCGATGCATTTGATCTGTCAGTCTTTGTTGGCATTCAAGGGTCTGGTGTCATGTTGGGACATAGTGGTTTGACTCTGGATGCTGTTGTCTCTCTGCCTCTCCTCAGCCTGGCTTTCGGCCAAGCCACGGAGGAGGCAATTTTGCATGATGGCAGGATGTTTTTCTTGGTTGTTTCTGCATCAGCACAGTCTTTGTCCATACCAGCCCCTCACAAGTTTCAGCTTCCTCTTTCAGAGGGGATGAAGGCCCACCAACCAATCGCCTCTTCTTTTCTCTGCAGCCGTGTCTTTATGTTTCTCGCTCTCACTTGTTGCACAGTCCAGTTGCTGTTGTTTATGTTGAGGCAGCCGTCCCAAAAGCTGTCTGGTGTCATCTGGAAATTGAACACTCAGAGATCCGCATGAATCAAATTCATCCTTTATAAATTCTGCAACCATCTCTTTCAATTGTCCCTTAATTTCAGAAGTATCATCTGGTTGATAACAGCAGTTTCCCCATGCAATTTTAATAAAGCAAGTTCTTCTTTGCAGAATGCAGAAAATAGCAGTCTTTCAGTCTGTCTAAGCTGCCTTATTTTCAGTCACATATATAGTATTTTTATCACTCGTTATATCTATCCCTACTCTCTCAAGCATTTTAGGATTAAATCAATGAGTCTTATTACTGTGAAATGTGTATAATACAGTATGGCTGTTAAAAATGTCTGTTTCGTTTGGTCACCCAATCCTGCTCATTCAACACAATGCACAAGTTATTTTAAGTAACACAATCCAAAGATCTCAATTTCTGCAATGTATCAAATATAAAACTGTCTCCCAGGGACAACAAGATGCAAACATCATAGGCTACGTCTTTATATAACAGATCAGTCATACCCACATCTAGCATGTCTCTCTCTCTATATAAATATTTTATCTCTAAATGTCAGATATTTCTATAAACCTTTTTGTAAATTTAAAGTTAATGGTCACCAGTTTTCGCAATCCTCCATATCAATCCCTGTTAGGCCTGCTTATTAATTTAATAGACCAGTAAACTAACATTTAAGCATTTTTTATATTTTTATATTTTCTTTCAGGTTAATTTCTTATAATTTATTTTTATTGGTGTTTTCTTGGTATTTGTGAAATTAGTCTTCTTTTAATTCTGACCGGATTAGCAGAATTCACCAATCTTACTTGATCTCTTAGTAAACTGGTTTTGAATACTTTTCTTGTTTTTTTTTTTTTTTTTTTTTTAACGAATGTTTCAGTGTCTCTGCACATAGCCACATCTAATGTTCCCTCAGCTGGTCATTTTGTTTTTAGTCTTCATTCCCCATTTTTGGAGGGTTGTCCTATAGTATATCTGCAAAATTAATATTTTGATCTTGGTATCTCTACAGGTGTTGATGCCATTATAATCTTAATTATTATCAGTGTGTTTCACTCCTTTTTAGTATACCTTACTAAGCCCAGCTTGCATCTATTATTCAGCGAGATGGTCAGACATTTATTAAGATATCTGATTAGTCTTTCTCAGGTATTTTAAAAATGCAGTTCCTCTATTGCAGGTCCACTGGTGGGGATGACAGTTATAAAATAAAATCTCTCAAAGTGTATGTTGGAAATGGTTACTCACTTTCTGGTTTATAAGCTAGTCAGAACTAGGAAAGGTGAACTCTTTCTCTCTGTCTCCCTCCTTTCCTTCCTCACACACACACATACACACATGCAGTCTCACTTTCTTCTTGCAGCCCCTCCTCTCTTTGTCAGAGGCAGCCCCTCCTTTCTGCCTCTCTTTCTCATATCAGTCACTGTTTGCTTTTGCTATATGAGAGAGAAACAAGTGTTCTTTCATAATTCTAGTTTCTCTTTATAAATGAATATCGTTCTTTTTCAAACATTTTACGCGCACACAAACACACTTTTACTCGTTATTTTTTCTTGTAACAATGAAGAGACAAAGCTGAATTATTGTTCAGGATAGGCTGTTTTTCTCCAGCCGGATCACAGCTCTTGCAATCAGAAGAATGGGCAAACTGACGACAAAGCCAATTTTTTGGAATCTTCGTGCAGTTACACTTCCTGCTGTTGAAAACTTTTTCTTCGTCGAAGCAAGAAACCAGGAGACGTTTGGATCACGTTCAAGAAGTTATTCTTTATTGAGGACTTCACGTTGAAGTGGCTGCAGGTCTTCCAAAATCAGTCTGACTAACGTAACTTTACATGGTTTCTTTATAGGCATTTCAGTGGGCTGTCCCTAAAGGTGCTGAACTTATACACAGCCTTTAGGGATGACTACTGCTAAAAACAATAGAGGCAATTACCCCCAACTGAGCTGATGGTACCCCCCAAATTGTATAAATAACACATGGTCACGAGAACGAAGACTTTGTAACATTCACATATAGTTCAACTCTGAGTAGGAAGAATAAAGACTTCCCCAAAAGGTATAAACAACAAATGGTCACGAGAGCTAAGACTATGTAACCTTCACACACAGTTCAACACTTAGTTGGAAGATCAAAGACTAACAAAACCCCTGACTATTACAAGGTTTAGACAGCTGACTTAAAGCTGACTTGCATTAAAGAGTAAATTAAATTTGATATTTCACAGTCCCCTCTTAGAGAGTTCTTAAAATAACTCTCACAAAATACAAATTTAAACACTTAAAAGTTAATTCTTGTAACTTGAAAAAGTTACAGGCACATGGCATATGTTCTGTGTTGATTTTCTGTAATTGCATGTTGACACAGAAACAAACATGCACTTAGGGTCCGTGAAGTCTTACGGGTAATATTCTTTTATGGTTGGACCAGTCATTTTCTCGTGTGAGGTGTGAGTCATTTGTTGAATGAAACACTTGATACTGTGGAAGCATACGTAGAACGCCAATAGGAGAAATAACAGCAGAATTGCTATTTCTTTAATCCACAGCCAGGGTTTACCAATCAAGTTTCCGAACCATGAAGAATTGTCTCCAGTCATCTGGTGTAATTTTGTTGAAAGATCAAGAATGTCTTGTTGGATTTTGTTCAAATTCTCTGTTGGATCCATTAACCCAGTGCAGCATTCAGGTCCGATAATGGTGTTGCAAGAATGTAATCCAAGGCCACTCTGTTCTGTAAGATCATTATCTTGTGCGAAGCGAGAGTGTTCGTAATGTTACCCAGGGCCAAAACTGTATCATTGGCCAATTTCTGTACAGAATCCGACAGGCTTCTGACTTGATCGAGAGCCTGCATGACACCATACGATGGGATTAATGCTCCAAGAGTTCTTGACCACCACGTTTGAACACAAGTGAGTCCTGCAATGCAGCCATCTTTGTTGGTAGAAGGAGCTGAATTATGTAACTGTGGAGAGCTTGGGGTGGAGTGTGTATTTTCTCTGATAGCTGGCAGAACATACACCAGGGTGCACCTGCCGTCGAATTGGCTGGGTAGGATGCTGTAGACAGAAGTTCCACATAACCAAAAAGTGCCAGTTGGTGGAGGAATCATACACAACTGATTTATTGCAAAAGGTTTGCGGTAGGGATGGGTTCCTGGAGAGACACTCGTTTAAATCATTTTCCTGTTTCATTTCTGTAGTAGTGACGTACACATGGGACTCATCTGTTCCTCTTTCAATCACAAAACTGCAACGTTCACGAGGAATTTCACCCAGTGGAGTCAATGCTGGAGCATAATTTTCTATGCACCAGTGGAACATCATTGGCAGGAGTAGATCTGTCATGATGGGAGTAGCTGAAGTTAGGTTGCAGGATGGTAGTCCAGGAATGCAACACTGAGAAGCTGGAGGAATGGTTACGTTGTGACATGTATCCTTGTTGTATAATCCACTGGTATGATGATCGAATAAGGTACATGTGTCACATTTGGAGATAGGGTGCGCTACCCATGGGATTCCTGCTCCTACTGAAGGTGCGTGTGGCATGCAAACATTCTTTCCAGCAAACAAAGCGTTTCTTGACATATTCATCAGCTCTAGGAATATGTTGTCTCTGGAGTCCGCACTTTGTGTGATGTCCATGATGGTTAGTAGTAGTACGACAATCTTGATCATGTTGGTGACTGGGATGACTGAAGGTTCCGTATGTATATCTCTGCGTTGTGTATTTTTATTTTTAGTTCGTTTGGCAGTGGGTCAAATTGTCTTTGGGATGTTGTCGCTTCATACGCAGATAAAGAGGTTGTTGCATATGGATCTCTGGACAGCCATCAAGTGATATCTGCACAGAGTAAGAAAGAGAAAAAAAAAAAAAAAAAGAGAAAAAAAAACTAAACAAAACAAAACAGAGCAGTATTTCTTCAAACACTAGGGTTGTAGCAGTATTTGTCATAAAGACTGCAAACATTAGGGTTTTATCCTCTGTTCAATCTTAGTCTGCTATTGTTGTTCCGTCTTTCCCTGTTTCTTATTTTAGGCGACACCTAAAGACCAGTGAGGTAAGGATGGACTAAAAAAATGGGGAAGGCCTATGAGGTTGTCTTCACCCTGGATTGGCCCCCGACGCCTGTTGCGTTCAGTTTTTTCCAGGGCCCTCACTGAACCGTGTGTCCTATCCTATCCCTGTTGGTGGAGGAACAACTTTACAGTGTGAAACATGAGTCCAGGTTTTCCTTCCCTGACACAATACTGCAGCTGCTGTAATCAACATAACTTGATGTGGTCCTTGCCACTTAGGCTCTAATGGTTTGTTTTTGAATGACTTTATCATGACCCATTGACCTGGGACGATTGTGTGTCCACCTTCTGGTGGAGTCTGCCAACAAGACTCAACTCTCGCTTTGGCACTCTGTACTGCCTTTGTGAGGTTTTCACAGTAAGCGATCAGGGCATCTGAGGCAATGTGTACATCAGCATTTCTAAGATCAATCACACCTGGCATTTGCATTGGGCGTCCAGTAATAATCTCATGAGGACTCAGTCCTACTGTTCTGTTAGGTGATGCTCTCATACTACACAGTACTGCTGGCAGCGCTTCAACCCATGGTACTCCTTCCTGATGCATTTTGCTTAACCTGATTTTGATTGTTCTGTTTGATCGTTCAACCTGTCCTGATGCTTGTGGCCTGTAGGGACAGTGCAGATTCCACTTAACCTTCAACATTCTGGACACCTCCTTGACAACCTGTCCTGTGAAGTGCGTACCCTGATCTGAGTCAATGCAATCTGGTAATCCCCATCTGGGAATGAAATCAGTGACAAGACATTTAGCGGTATGTGCAGCTGTAGCACGCCCTGTTGGATAAGCTTCTAGCCATCTTGAGAATTTGTCTATTACTACCAAAACGTCAGTTTTTCCCTTACAACGAGGCAACGATATGTAATCAACTTGCAAATGACGGAATGGTCCTGGTGGAGCTGGGGTATGTGCTGCTGGTGTAATGGCTGCTGGTACATCATTATTTTTCTGACATGAAACACACCTTTTGGCTGTTTCTGTGGCTACCTGTCTGAATTTTGGATTCCACCATTGGTTTGAGAACCTGTGATTTATCGTTGCTGGACCACTGTGACCCAAATTGTGTATTTGTTGAGCCAAATATGGCAGCAGTGATTCGGGAGCAACATACTTCCTCCCTTTGGTCCAGCAGCCAGATGAATCAACGGTGGCTCCTTTGTCTAACCATGTCCATGCTTCATATAGAGGAACATCTTTGTACAAATCAATGATAGATTCAGGAGGCAGAATTGTCTTCTGTGCTGTACTACCTGAACACACTTGTACAGTTACATAGAAACAAGCCTGTTTAGCTGCTATATCTGCAAGAACATTACCTTTAGCTTCTGTAGTGTTAGTTGTGAGATGTGCTTTCACTTTGATCACCGCTAATTTCTTTGGAAGTTTCATGGCAAACATAAGATCTTTCACTAATTCAGCATGCTTAATGGGGGATCCAGCAGAAGTTAGAAACTGTCTGCTTTGCCAAATGACACCAAAATCATGAATAACCCCAAAAGCATACCTGGAATCTGTGTAGATATTTGCAACTGATCCTGAAGCTAGTGTGCATGCTCTAGTTAAAGCTACCAATTCTGCAGCCTGAGCTGAAAAATGATCTGGAAGACGACCTGAAGCTACCACCTCAGTGGTGGACGTTACTGCATAACCTGCTCGTCTGTTCCCTTCAATTACTTGAGCTGAACCATCAACAAACAACTCAAATTCTGCATTCTCTATGGGAGTTTCTGCTATTTCACTTGTCGCTGCGTATGTAAGCATAACACAATCATGAGTCATTTCGCCTTCATCCTCTAACACAACTTCAGTCATTGCAGACATCATACATGTTGAGGGGTTCGTGACTGGTGCACGCTGTAAAATAATGTTCGGGGCTGTGAGAGTAGTCAACCAATTTCCCCAACGAGAGGAAGTGACAGAAGTGACTTTTGCTTGATTCATTAGTGCGGACACTGCGTGAGGGCATTTTACATTTACAGTCTGACCTAACACCATTACTGATGAAGCCTGAAGCGCTAGATGAACTGCCTGTACTGCTCTGAGGCATGGTCCCATACCTTGAGCTACTATGTCAAGTTTACCAGAATAGTAATGAATTGGACGTAAACTTCCCCCATGATCTTGCATTAGGCATGCAGTCATAAAGCCCAAGTGTTCATGGACATAAAGCACAAAGGGTCTATCAGATTGAGCAATTCCCAATGCTGGGGCTTGACATAGTGCTCTTTTCAAATCATTGAATGCTTTGAGGTGAAGTTCTTCCATACAAACAATATCTGAATCTTTACCATGGCCTTTCAACAAGTCATAGAGAGGCTGAGCAATCGAGGCATATTCTTCAATCCACGGTCTACAGTAACCTGCTGTTCCTAAAAATGAGCGTAGTGTTTTAATGGTAGTAGGCGGAGGTATGGCTTTGACTGAAGCCGCTCGATCCTGTGTAATAGATCTATTTCCTGCACCAATTGTTTGACCCAAAAATGTGACTTGCTTTTTAGCAATTTGAGCTTTGTGAAAGCTGCATTTGTGTCCTTTTTTATGCAAATAGTCCAATAATGCTGCCAATTCAGTTTTATGTACCTCGTGATCTGTTGAGGCAATCAAAATATCATCGACATATTGGATCATAGTGGACTGTTTTACTGGACATTCTGGGTCACACAAATCACGTCTGACAGCCTGATGGTATATGGTCGGGGAGTTTTGAAATCCCTGGGCCAATCGGGTCCACTGATATTGTTCATGGTCAACTGTGAAAGCTAACCATGGCTGGCTGTCAGAGTGCAATGGTACAGAAAAGAATCCATTAGACATATCAATTACTGAAAAAATCTTACAATCTAATGGTAAGCCATTACAAATTGTAGATGGATCTGCCACTAGCGGGGTGATTTTATCAATGTTTTTATTGGCTACTCTGTAGTCTATGGTGAGTCTCCATGTCCCATTGGATTTCTTGATTGGCCATATGGGTGAGTTACAGGGACTGTTGGTTTTAACTAGCACTCCTTGCGTCAGCAACTTTTCTACAATAGGTTTGATTCCCTGTATGGCTTCCTTACTGATCGGATACTGTTTGGTAACCGGGGGTGGAGTTCCTGTCAGTTTGACTGGTTCTACACCTGTCAATAAACCACAATCATCCTTGTCATTAGCCCAAATTGGATGATTCAATAAGAAAGCATACTCTGGAGGGATTGCATTATTGGTAGAAACGTGTGCTGAGGAAATTTTAATGCTAGCAGATTCTGAGGACATGTCTAAAGTTAGATGTACTTGTCTCAGGAGATCCATGCCTAAAATTGCACCTGTATTCAATGGAGCACATAGCATTTTTGTCGTCAGAGTTTTCGGGCCAAATTGTACCTCTATGGGCGGGGTTTCATACAAAACAGAATCTTCACCTATTACGCCAGTTAAAGAAAGTTTGGTTTTCTTGTACGGGATGTCTAAACCTTTAGCCAATTTTGTAGGAATTATCGTAATCTCTGCCCCGGTATCAAGCAAAAAGTCAATCTCTTTTTCTTTTATGCTACCTTTCACAAAAATTATTTTGTCATTATGATGGATTACAGGGGAAAGGTAGCTTCTCACAGCCCCAACAATTAGTTTTTTTCCTGGTCTTGTTGTGCTCTTAGAAGAGCCTGAATGAGCTGTCCTAAAGTTTCAGTGGACACTTGCGGAACTACATCAGGGTTGTAAGCTGGCTGAGAAGGAGCAGAATTATGCATTCTATTTCTTTTATTATCTTGCAACTTCTTCCTACATTCTTTCTCCCAATGCCCTAATTTTCCACAGTAGTGGCATGTGCTTTCTTTTTTAGTCCATCTATTGTCTTGTTTTGTTGGGTTAAACGTAGCTGCTGCTATTCTCACTTGGGTTTTAACATCAGCATCCCTTTCCCATGTAGCTAACCTGTCTAGGTTACTTCTGAGAGTTCCGTTAGCCCACGTAACATGTAGGAATGGCAAGGCTGATCTGTACTCAGCTATAAGACCATCTGCCCAAATACGGATTAGAGCTCCTCTATCATCTAGTACACTTTCAGAATCCTCCACTATTCCACTGTACGTGGCAGCTGCTTGACAAAATCTTTCAGTGTATTCACTTATAGTCTCTCCTTTCTTTTGTGCACATCTAGTAACTTTCGACCAATCTATTTTGGGTCCTAAGAGATTCTTTAGGATTTTCAAAACACCTTCTCTCAAATCGCCTTTACTGGCATGTTGCAGTTCGGAAGCAACAGCAGACTCAAAACTGTTGAATTCAGATTCAGTTAGAATTTGTGACATCAGCTGTGTAACTTCTGGCAACGACATGTCGTAAAGACACATTTTACTGACCAATGCCCTTCTAAATTCAGAAAATTCTGTGCGTGTTGAGGGTAAACTCTGGGATAGTCTCTCGATATCTTTGGGTCCTAGCGCTTTGGCAACAGCTTGTATTTGGACAACAGAAGAATTGGGAGGAACACTTTCAGTTACCTCAATTCCCTGAGACCTTCTCCTAGCGCCACACACCTTCACTGAATCTACTGGCTTATCAGTTACTGATTGGATGGCTACATCTTTTTCAAAGAAAGCTTTTAAGTCAGGATAAATGTTATCCGGCTGACTAAATTCTCCCTCATCAGTTTTTTCTGCATCTTTGTTGCGGTGTAATTTCTTAGTCTTAGATATTCTAGCACGGAGCTCATTGTTCTGTTTCTCTAGCTCTGAGTTGCGTTTAGACTGTTCTGTAGCTATTGCTAAAACAAATTCTCTGTGGCAACAAATAATGGCTTTGACTTTGTTCTTGCGAACACTTGCTCCTAGTACCTTTTTACAATTTTCCATTGACCATGCTTTGTCTGGATGAATCTCATATTTCTTTGTCAAATCCAATCTGACGGACTTCGTCACTATAGAGTCCATTTGTTCTCCCAACAATGTTTTAAATTCGCTTTCTGACCACAATGGAGCTGCACGGCCCAGTAGTGGGGATCAGTCTGGGATTTTTCCTAAACATTTTTGTGAGTTTTCTTTGTTACCACACAATCAAAAACACTAAAACTTCTCTCTAGTGTCTACACAGAGGGTACACTTGTTAACACATCAGCTATTGTTAACCTTCCTTGCCCAGAGCAAAGGATAACACAAATTACTAGCACTTTACGCTAAAATCTTCCCTGCCTACAAGAACAGAGGATCAACAGAAATAACTAGCACATAAAGCTAATTCTTCTCTGCCTGAAGCAAAGGATAAACCAAAATATTAGCACTAATGCTAACCGTCCCTGATAAAGCAGAGGATAAATCTTCACTAACTTTACAGAGGATAAACTTTCTCTAGCAATGTAGAGGATAATGCAATTTCATCTCAAAAAAAAAAACTTTTTAGAGGATAAACTTAGTTAACAAAACCCTGCAGCTGTCTGTTAACTACTTCTCTGAACGGCGCAGAGGATTTCAAACTTGTACTGGTCTTTAAAGGTTATTTTGAATAGAGTAGCACTCACCAACCCTTGGTTGTAAAAGAAGATTCAGACTGGAAATCTTTGTTCAGCTGGAAGTTTCGCTCTGCATTCCAAAAGATGCAGTCTGGAAAGCAGATCTTTGTTTGGGCTTGAAGTTTTCAATCTGGAGGAAGCTGGAAAGATTCAGTCTGGCAGTCTTTGTTTAGCTAGAGGTTTCGCTCTGGATTCCAAAAGATGCAGTCTGGAAAGCAGATCTTTTGTTGAGCTTGCTGTTTCAATCTGGATTCAGGTGAAGAAGCTGGAACTCTATCCGGGTCACAGGCACCAAATTGTTGAAAACTTTTTCTTCGTCGAAGCAAGAAACCAGGAGACGTTTGGATCACGTTCAAGAAGTTATTCTTTATTGAGGACTTCACGTTGAAGTGGCTGCAGGTCTTCCAAAATCAGTCTGACTAACGTAACTTTACATGGTTTCTTTATAGGCATTTCAGTGGGCTGTCCCTAAAGGTGCTGAACTTATACACAGCCTTTAGGGATGACTACTGCTAAAAACAATAGAGGCAATTACCCCCAACTGAGCTGATGGTACCCCCCAAATTGTATAAATAACACATGGTCACGAGAACGAAGACTTTGTAACATTCACATATAGTTCAACTCTGAGTAGGAAGATTAAAGACTTCCCCAAAAGGTATAAACAACAAATGGTCACAAGAACGAAGACTTTGTAACATTCACATATAGTTCAACTCTGAGTAGGAAGAATAAAGACTTCCCCAAAAGGTATAAACAACAAATGGTCACGAGAGCTAAGACTATGTAACCTTCACACACAGTTCAACACTTAGTTGGAAGATCAAAGACTAACAAAACCCCTGACTATTACAAGGTTTAGACAGCTGACTTAAAGCTGACTTGCATTAAAGAGTAAATTAAATTTGATATTCCACACTGCCCTAAATATAGATAAGTGATAGATGGGGTCAATTTCACTTCATGGCCTCCCCACATGGTGATTGAAATGTTTAATTCCTCTCTAGTGCATGTTTCTAATTTTAATGGCGCAAATAAATCAATCAAATTTTTTCTTTATTTTTTCTTTAAGAATTTTTCTCCCCGTTTCCTCTCCTGCCCCTCCTATTTGTCCATCGTTGCGACATTCTCAGTTGTTACTGACTGCTCTTCTTTGACAGCTGACTGCTCTTCTGTCTCTTCTCCATTTTCATAAATTTCTACCCACATATGACTGGTATGGTTGGGGTTGCTCCTCAAAACTACCACTACCTCCAGCCTTTCCAGTGTCCAATTATCTACCAGTGCTGGTCTGATTTCCCTCCCATGTCTGACTTCAACGACTGTGTCACTTTCCCACTGTACTGCACAGCAAAAACTCCAGTGTTAAATTAACACTCCTGGGAGTACATGTGAGACCACACTTGTAGAGTGTAAAGTGTTAAAATATGAGTGTTAAATTAACACTCAAGAGTGTTAAAGTTAATGAGATAATTAAGTGATTAATTGAGTGATGATTGATCATTATTGAAGACACCTGATGTTAACAAGCAGAATCACTGAAGGAGAAAATCACAAATTGTAAGCCACCATTATGGCGATGATTGATTGCTTTAGTTGGGCTCTTGACCATTATATTATTAACTTTAGATTTTGTTTGGTTGTTGTATCTGAGTTATAACTGCCAGATGAACAAAGAAAAAATGTGATCTGATGGTGATGGTTATATTATGACAATCATCATTTGAACTTGATCACTGAACTCATATTTCTGACTTAGATTTATGTTGTTGGTTACAGTACAACTGTGATTCTGCATAAATATCCAGAATTTTAGATATAATACAAAGGACTTCTTAAAAGTTGTTTTGAACAAAAAAAAATATTTCTTTTAGGCACACACAGACGTCAAGATTCAGTCAATGCATCTCAACAATGGTGACGAGCAGAATATTCAATTAGGAAAAGTAAATTACATAGACCAGGGGTGCCCAATCCTGCTCCTGGCGATCGACTGTCCTGCACAGTTCATCTCCAACCCTAATCAAACACACCTGCCTTTAATTTTCAAGTGATCCTGGCGTGCTCTGAAGACCTTAATTGGTTGCTTCAGGTGTGTTTAATTAGGGTTGGAGATGAACTGTGCAGGACAGTCGATCGCCAGGAGCAGGATTGGGCACCCCTGACATAGACAATTCAGATCATAATTTATTCATACCGCAATGCATGATGGGAGCCATTAATGAGTTGTGATTGGTGGCAGCCACTGCAACATGCTTTATTATTGTCACCATTGTTGAGATTCACAGGCTGATTATTGATGTCTGTGTTTCTAAATAAATTCATTAATTTGAAAGTCTTTTGATCAGAACAATGTTAATTAAATATTTTGGATTACATGAAAAATACTGATAATCATATGCTGTAGAATCACAGAGCTGCTGTAATTAACAAATCCAAACTATCTCAATAAGTTTAGTTTTTCAGATCACAACATGATTATGTCAAAACATAACCAACACCATCAGATCACATTTTTTCTTTGTTCATCTGACTGTTATAAATCAATAACAGCAGACAAGCAAAATTTAAAGTACACATATAATGGTCAAGAGCCCAACTAAAGCAAACAATCATCGCTATAACGGTGGCTTACAATTTGTGATTTTCTCCTTCAGTGATTCTGCTTGTTAACATCAGGTGTCTTCAATAATGCTCAATCATCACTAAATTAATCACTTAATTATCTCATTAACTTTAACACTCTTGAGTGTTAATTTAACACTCATATTTTAACACTTTACACTCTACAAGTGTGGTCTCATATGTACTCCCAGGAGTGTTAATTTAACACTGGAGTTTTTGCTGTGTGGTCTTAGACATGAGCTCACTACCATATACATGTTCCTCAAAATTGTGGCTCTTCCCAAACCCCGAGGCCAAGTGTACCACGCATCTCTTTTCAGGTATGGGATGTACAATGGATTCAGATTTATTTTTGATTTAATCAACAATGATTCCAAAAGGGTAGTTTTGAGATGGTCAAATCTGTTCAAGTGTGGTCTTAAGGCTTCAAAGGTTATCCGTCTTTTGATCGCTTTAACCCAATCCACTATAAGGACCACTCATCCTCAAGTTGATTCAGATTTGTGATTTTTGTCAATTTTTGTACGAATTCATTTTTCTTTTGAGTCGTCAATTCTTGTCTCCGTCCTTCATCTATGAATTCTTTTTCAAACCAAAAATGATTTTTGATGTCTTTGGTTTGTCTTAATGCCTGTTTAAAGTCATTTTCTTCTTTTCTTTCTCTTCCATCCATCCATCTTCTACCGCTTATCCGGGGCCGGGTCGCGGGGGCAGCAGTCTAAGCAGGGATGCCCAGACGTCCCTCTCCCTAGACACTTCCTCCAGCTCTTCCGGGGGGACACCGAGGCGTTCCCAGGCCAGCCGGGAGACATAGTCTCTCCAGCGTGTCCTAGGTCTTCCCCGGGGTCTCCTCCCGGTGGGACATGCCCGGAACACCTTCCCGGGAAGGCGTCCAGGAGGCATCCGGAAAAGATGCCCGAGCCACCTCAACTGACCCCTCTCGATGTGGAGGAGCAGCGGCTCTACTCTGAGCTCCTCCCGAGTGACCGAGCTTCTCACCCTATCTCTAAGGGATCGCCCAGCCACCCTGCGGAGAAAGCTCATTTCGGCCGCTTGTATCCGGGATCTTGTCCTTTCGGTCATGACCCACAGCTCATGACCATAGGTGAGAGTAGGAACGTAGATTGACTGGTAAATCGAGAGCTTCGCCTTGCGGCTCAGCTCCTTCTTCACCACGACAGACCGGTACAGGGACCGCATTACTGCAGAAGCTGCACCGATCCGCCTGTCAATCTCCCGTTCCATCCTTCCCTCACTCGTGAACAAGACCCCAAGATACTTGAACTCCTCCACTTGAGGCAGGAGCTCTCCACCAACCTGAAGCGGGCAAACCACCCTTTTCCGACTGAGAACCATGGCCTCGGACTTGGAGGTGCTGATTTTCATCCCAGCCGCTTCACACTCGGCTGCAAACCGTCCCAGTGCATGCTGGAGGTCCTGGTCTGATGAGGCCAACACGACAACATCATCCGCAAAGAGCAGAGATGAAATCGTGTGGTCCCCAAACCCGACCCCCTCCGGCCCCTGGCTGCGCCTAGAAATTCTGTCCATAAAAATTATGAACAGAACCGGCGACAAAGGGCAGCCCTGCCGGAGTCCAACACGCACCGGGAACAAGTCTGACTTACTGCTGGCAATACGAACCAAGCTCCTGCTCCGGTCGTACAGGGACCGGATAGCCCTTAGCAAAGGGCCCCGGACCCCATACTCCCGGAGCACCCTCCACAGGCCGCCGCGAGGGACACAGTCGAATGCCTTCTCCAAATCCACAAAGCACATGTAGATTGGTTGGGCAAACTCCCATGAGCCCTCCAGCACCCTGTAGAGGGTATAGAGCTGGTCCAGTGTTCCACGACCGGGACGAAAACCACACTGTTCCTCCTGAATCCGAGGTTCTACTATCGGCCGGATTCTCCTCTCCAGTACCCTGGCATAGACTTTCCCAGGGAGGCTGAGAAGTGTGATCCCCCTATAGTTGGAGCACACCCTCCGATCCCCCTTCTTGAAAAGAGGGACCACCACCCCGGTCTGCCAGTCCAAAGGTACTGTCCCCAACCGCCACGCGATGTTGCAGAGGCGTGTCAGCCAAGACAGCCCCACAACATCCAGAGACTTGAGGTACTCAGGGCGGATCTCATCCACCCCCGGTGCCTTGCCACCGAGGAGTTTCTTGACTACCTCGGTGACTTCAGCTTGGGTGATGGACGAGTCCGCCTCCGAGCCCTCAGCCTCTGCTTCCTCAATGGAAGACGTGACGGCGGGATTGAGGAGATCCTCGAAGTATTCCTTCCACCGTCCGGTGATATCCCCAGTCGAGGTCAACAGCTGCCCACCTCCACTGTAAACAGCGTTGGTAGGGCACTGCTTCCCCCTCCTGAGGCGCCGGACGGTTTGCCAGAATCTCTTCGAGGCCGACCGATAGTCCTTCTCCATGGCCTCACCGAACTCCTCCCAGGCCCGAGTTTTTGCCTCCACAACCACCCGGGCTGCAGTCCGCTTGGCCCGTCGGTACCCATCAGCTGCCTCAGGAGTCCCACAAGCCAGCCAGGCCCGATAGGACTCCTTCTTCAGCTTGACGGCATCCCTTACTTCCGGTGTCCACCACCGGGTTCGGGGATTGCCGCCTCGACAGGCACCGGAGACCTTACGGCCACAGCTCCGAGTGGCCGCGTTGACAATGGAGGTGGAGAACATGGTCCACTCGGACTCAATATCTCCAGACTCCCTCGGGATCTGGTCGAAGCTCTGCCGGAGGTGGGAGTTGAAGATCTCTCTGACAGGAGATTCGGCCAAACGTTCCCAACAGACCCTCACAGTACGTTTGGGTCTGCCGAGTCTGTCCAGCTTCCTCCCCCGCCATCGGATCCAACTCACCACCAGGTGGTGATCAGTTGACAGCTCCGCCCCTCTCTTCGCCCGAGTGTCCAAGACATACGGCCGGAGGTCGGATGAAACGACCACAAAGTCGATCATCGACCTCCGGCCTAGGGTGTCCTGGTGCCATGTGCACTGATGGACACCCTTATGCTTGAACATGGTGTTCGTTATGGACAAGCTGTAACTAGCACAGAAGTCCAATAACAGAACACCACTCGGGTTCAGATCAGGGGGGCCGTTCCTCCCAATCACGCCCCTCCAGGTGTCACTGTCGCTGCCCACGTGGGCGTTGAAGTCCCCCAGTAAAACGATGGAGTCCCCAGTCGGAGCACTTTCCAGCACCCCTCCCAGAGACTCCAAGAAGGCCGGGTACTCTGCACTGCCGTTCGGCCCGTAAGCACAAACGACAGTGAGAGACCTATCCCCGACCCGAAGGCGTAGGGAAGCGACCCTCTCGTTCACCGGGGTGAACTCCAACACATGGCGGCTGAGCTGGGGGGCTATAAGCAAACCCACACCAGCCCGCCGCCTCTCACCATGGGCAACTCCAGAGTGGTGAAGAGTCCATCCTCTCTCGAGGAGTGTGGTTCCAGAGCCCAAGCCGTGCGTAGAGGTGATCCCAACTATCTCTAGTCGGAATCTCTGAACCTCACGCACAACCTCAGGCTCCTTCCCCGCCAGAGAGGTGACATTCCATGTCCCTAGAGCTAGATTCCGCGTCCAGGGATCGGGTTGTCTAGGCCCCCGCCTTCGACTGCCGCCCGATCCACTTAGCACCGGCCCCTTACGGTCCCTCCTGCAGGTGGTGGGTCCACGGGAGGGTGGCCCCACGTCACTCCTTCGGGCTGAGCCCGGCCGGACCCCATGGGGGGAGGCCCGACCACCAGGCGCTCGCATACGAGCCCCAACCCCGGGCCTGGCTCCAGGGTGGGGCCCCGGCTGCGCCATACCGGGCGACGTCACGGTCCTCCTTTTTTTGGGCATCATAAGGGGTTTTCTTTCTCTTCTTTCTCATAATGATCTCGTGCCCTGGTCAACATGTGTTTTCTTCTTCAAGCTTCAAAAAATATAATCAGTTGTTTTATTACTTTCACCTTTCTCCCTCCCTACTTCTTTATCTCAATCCAAATATACTTAGTTTGTTAGTATATTCATTCATACACCCGGGATTTCATTCACACACATACATACTGTACATGCATACACACACACACACACACAGTTATTTTTCCTTATAACAAATGGAGAGACAAAGTTAATTCATTCAATTTCTGTTCAGTATGGGCTGTGTTTCTCCATCTGGATCACAGAATCTGCAATCTGGAACGTGACCAAACAGTCTACAAACCCAGTATCTGGGAGTATTTTTATGAATTCTATATTTTCTTATATTCTTTATATTAATTTGCTTTTCATTGTCCATAGAATTTCATCAGCCTCGTCTCTCCATTTTTATAGATCAAACATAATATTCTCATACACTTTCACTGTCTCAGCTTCTCTCAGTCACTTATCTCAGTCTTATCTCAGGAATGACTTCTCTTCTCTTAATTAGGGCAGTTCAAAGCAGCGTGGTCCAACACAAAACAGCTCAAAGCAACACGGTTAATTATCAGGCAGAGCAGTTAGTGGCAAAGCAAAAGAGTTTAACACAGCGCGATTAGTGTTACAGCAGAGCAGTTTAAAGTGGCGTAGTTAGTGACAAAGCAAAAAGTTTAACACAGCGCGATTAGTGTTAAAGCAGAGCAGTTTACAGCAGCGCAATCTGTGATCACAGCACAACCAAAAGAAACTTTATCTCTGGATCCTGGCCTTTTATAAATTTTCCTTAAAGCCAATTTTATGCTCCGGAATTTATTAAGCGCTTTATCTTATCTAACTGACGCACTTCTTGCGTTTTTAAGCGCTTTTTGCTTTATTTCGCACTTCCTGCGTTTATTTCGCACTTCCTGCGTTTAAGCACTTCTTGCTTTATTTCGCACTTCCTGCGTTTATTTCGCACTTCCTGCGTTTAGGCACTTCTTGCCTTTTAAGCACTTCTTGCTTTATTTCGCACTTCCTGCGTTTCGCACTTCCTGCGTTTAGGCACTACTTGCCTTTTAAGCACTTCTTGCTTTATTTCGCACTTCCTGCGTTTCGCACTTCCTGCGTTTAGGCACTTCTTGCCTTTTAAGCACTTGCTTTATTTCGCACTTCCTGCGTTTCGCACTTCCTGCGTTTAGGCACTTCTTGCCTTTTAAGCACTTCTTGCTTTATTTCGCACTTCCTGCGTTTAGCACTTCCTGCATTTAGGCACTTCTTGCCTTTTAAGCACTTCTTGCTTTATTTCGCACTTCCTGCGTTTCGCACTTCCTGCATTTAGGCACTTCTTGCCTTTTAAGCACTTCTTGCTTTATTTCGCACTTCCTGCGTTTCGCACTTCCTGCGTTTATTTTGCACTTCCTGCATTTAAGCACTTCTTGCTTTAGGCCTACTTACGCATGCGCTCCTTCTTGAGACCTGGAAATTACCCTCCTTTTGATTCCTTTTCAATTTTAGGTTCTTTTTGGTGGGGTCTTTTATTTAAGGCCGTCACCACCCAGGCGCCTACCAGGAGCCACACAAAACAAATATATAAGCAAAAAGCTGCTTACCTTATTTTTATTGGCGCCTTTTGTTTTGTGAGGCTTCTGTCAGCACGCCCACCGTGGCTGCTCCTCGACCCCTTCGCCACTCCTGGCTTCGCTCGCCAATTATGTTGTAGCAAATTCTAAGTCCTCAAATCGGGTCTCGAAGAAATCTCTCAAGATTCAAATTTCCAGGTGTCAGAAGAAGTAACTTTATTGACAAGCAACAAAGTGAGATGCAGCTGTTCATCTGATCTGCAATGGTCAGAACCTCGGGTCTTATACCTTTTCTTATCACTAGGTAGCCAATCAACTATCAAGATCTCGCTACCGTTAGCATCATCTTTCCCGGAGACATTATTCTATTGGTGGAAAAATCTTTGGTCATACCCATTTTCTAGAATATCTTTGGTCATATGATTCAATGCACCTGCAGTGTTGTAATGCCATCCATCATTTTTAATTAACGTTTTTAGTACCATCTTATCAGCTACCTATACACATCTTCTCTCTGAGCTTGTTAGGTACTCTTTCATCCTCACAGACCACTTGACCTAATTTAACCTGATGCATCCTGATTTAACCTGGGTTTTGACTGAGACACAGCAATACAGACTTTTACATGAGGCAAAGGAAAATCTCCAACAGTTTCTCCTCCGCTATTGACGCTTGCTGGTTGGTGTGAGATGCATTCTGGGATACCTGGCTGCCTCAAGTCCGCACAAGTCACCTCTCGATGCATCCTCAGTAAAAGGGGCGGATCAAGAACACATCCGGGGATTTGAACTGGACTTGGCTAGATGTGAACTTTGAATTGGAACAGTACTTGGGCAGCGACTGATGACGTTTCACAAGTCCACAAGAACACAAGTACAGACAAGAACGCATATTGAGAAACGGCTATTGTTTTGATGGTTGCTGTCTATCTGGGACCCTAATCAAACACACCTGAACCAGCTAATCAATGTCTTCAGGATTACTAGAAAGCTACAGACAGGAGAGTTGATCAGGGTTGGAGCTAAACTCTGCAGGACAGTGGCCCTCCAGGACCGCATTTGCCCATCCCTGGTCTAACCATTCTTAACAATATGTTAGATTTAATAAAGCTTAATTTTATACTACTAGACTACAGCAAAAGATCAAGCAAGCAGTGCTGTATAACCAGTTATGAAGAATACTTTATACTCATCATTCACAATAAAAATGTTAGCTATAGTTTCTTTCTGTTAGACACACACAGACATCAAGAATCAGCCAATGAATCTCAACAATGGTGACAATCAACAAAAAAGATAACATAAAATCTGAACATCACAAAATATGCTACTAAAAGTCAACACAGAACCAACAGCCAAAATAAAAGCAAAAAGTACAAACTACAGAAAATAACTAGACAATGGGCTTTATGCACAGCTGCACTACTTCCTGCACTTCAGCCAGCTCTTTGTTTCCTGTCTGCCATTATTGGACAAACTGATTAATCCAGGTGTGTCTGATTATTGTTACTGAGGTCAGGCACACCTGGATAAATCAGTTTGTCCAATAATGGCAGACAGGAAACAAAGAGCTGGCTGAAGTTCAGGAAGTAGCGCAGCTGTGCATAAAGCCAATTCAGTTGCATAATTTATTCATGCTGCAATGCATGCTGGAAGTTATGGATAATTGTTTTGTACTATGCTGGTACCCAACATACATTGCAGCATGAAACTTTTGATTGTCACCATTGTTGAGATTCATACGCCGATTCTTGATTTCTGTGTGTGTCTGACTGATCTAGAAGTTTAAAATGTCTTAAGCATAATTTTTTATAAAACTCTTCATATTTTCTGGTTGTCAAATTATTATTTTTCAAAGACATTTCTGCAGCAGCCAAAGATAAACTAATCTTCAAAAGTCAAGGGTCAAGATTTGACTGTTTTTTACAGCAATCTTTTACAGTGTAGAATGTGTATTTTACTTTCCTTACTGTATGACAAATCAATAAATGAATGCAGAAAATGACAAAGAATTAAAAGTAAGTAGGCTATAGCCATGTATCATAAAAAATATAGGCTATAGGCCTACACAGTAGCCTAGCCTATAAGAGGGGTGGGACTATTTACAGCAATCCTTTGTAGGTTCGGGGGATGCATTTTTGTATGCATGTTTGGGGATGTCATTGCATTAACACCATTCTGACCAGTGGCGTGTTTTGAGTGCACTGAAAGAGCAAATCTTTTTACGAAGCAATTGATTCAAAGTTTCTAAAAGCTTTGTTTCTCCCATCATTACATTTTAGTCACAGTCCAGAGCTCTGTCTTTGAATGCTTTTCTGCTCTTTCCAGGCGACCATCATGGTGTTCCAGGCCGTGGCAGAGTATCACGCGCAGCCACAGGTGAAAGACAAACTAAACTTCAATCTGGACGTGGAGCTGTCAATGCCAGGAAAAAGCAGACCTGTCAAATGGACCATTAAAAAAGACAATGTGCATTTTACACGGTCAGACAAGGTGAGGAGAAACTCATCAAGATTGTTCAAATGGTTCCTGCTCAATTTTTCAATAGATTTTTGTTGTATTATAGGTAGGGTTGGGTATTGGTTGGGTTTTATCTGATACCAGTACCTACTCAGTATTTTTTAAACGGTTCCGGTTCTTAAACCGGTACTTAAGAAAACGAAACCGCACACACTTTATCAAAAAAATAATACCTGTGTCTGTGTGTGTGTGTGTGTGTGTGTGTGTGTGTGTGTGTGTGTCCGTGTCCAAACTGGACACAATATTAATTAGAAAAAAAACACTTAGGCTAAGTTAAGATAAAAATTTTGTCTTCTCATATTATGACTTTTACTTTAAAACAGAAAAATATCTGAAACACTGAGCAGAAATATTTAACTCACACAGTATAACCTCATATAAATATACTTCATATTAGGGCTGGGCGATATATCGCATGACATTGTTAGGCGCATCTCGTCAGTAAAGGCGGTTCCTTGATTAGTAGTAAATCACCATCACCTGCTTTCAGATGGAGCGGCATTTACTACACAGCAAAAACTCCAGTGTTAAATTAACACTCCTGGGAGTGTATGAGTCCACACTCAAGAGTGTTAAAGTTAATGAGATAATTAAGTGATTAATTTAGTGATGATTGATCATTATTGAAGACACCTGATGTTAAAAAGCAGAATCACTGAAGGAGAAAATCACAAATTGTAAGCCACCGTTATGGCGATCAATATTTGCTTTAGTTGGGCTATTGACCCTTATACATTCACTTTACATTTTGTTTGTCTGTTGTTATTGATTTATAACAGTCAAATGAACAAAGTAAAGTGTGATCTGATAGTGTTATGTTTTGACATAATCATGCTGTGATCTGAAAAATAAAACTTATTGAGATAGTTTGGTTTAACTTGTTAATTATTTATTTTGTTAGCAGCAGCTTTGTGATTTTACAGCATATGATTTTCAGTATTTTTCTTACAATCCAAAATATTTAATAAACATTGTTCTGATCAAAACACTTTCAAATGAATTTTTTCTAGAAACACAGACATCAATAATCAGCCTGTGAATCTCAACAATGGTGAGAATAATAAAGCATGTTGCAGTGGCTGCCACCAATCACAACTCATTAATGGCTCCCATCATGCATTGCGGTATGAATAAATTATGATCTGAATTGTCTATGTAATTTACTTTTCCTAATTTAATATTCTGCTCGTCACCATTGTTGAGATGCATAGACTGAATCTTGACGTCTGTGTGTGCCTAAAAGAAAGATTTTTTTTTTTAAAACAACTTTTAAGAAATCCTTTATATTATATCTAAAATTCTGGATATTTATGCAGAATCAAAGTTATGCTGTAACCCAGTGGTTCCCAAACCTGTCCTGAAGGACCCCCAACACTGCACGTTTTCTTTGTCTCCCTCATCAAACACACCTGATTCAACTCATCAGCTCATTAACCCATGTGATAATGAGCTGATGAGTTGAATCAGGTGTGTTTGATTAGGGAGACAAAGAAAACGTGCAGTGTTGGGGGTCCTTCAGGACAGGTTTGGGAACCACTGCTGTAACCAACAACATAAATCAAAAACATAAAGTTCAAATGATGATTGTCATAATATTACCAACACCATCAGATCACTTTTTTTCTTTGTTCAACTGGCAGTTATAACTCAGATACAGCAGCCAAACAAAATCTAAAGTTAATAATATAAGGGTCAAGAGCCCAACTAAAGCAAAC
This sequence comes from Abramis brama, assembly GCF_963993115.1. Classification (NCBI taxonomy): domain Eukaryota; kingdom Metazoa; phylum Chordata; class Actinopteri; order Cypriniformes; family Leuciscidae; genus Abramis; species Abramis brama. The sequence goes on along the minus strand of NC_139964.1, from coordinate 21,454,363 downwards.
ATTGATCGCCATAACGGTGGCTTACAATTTGAGATTTTCTCCTTCAGTGATTCTGCTTGTTAACATCAGTTGTCTTCAATAATGATCAATCATCACTCAATTAATCACTTAATTATCTCATTAACTTCAACACTCTTGAGTGTGGACTCATACACTCCCAGGAGTGTTAATTTAACACTGGAGTTTTTGCTGTGTACAAAGAGCCGTAGTTAACTGACAAGCTGAGCCATATCGCATTAATTATCGCTGGCGATACGTCCGCGATATTAATGCGATATGGCTCAGCTTGTCAGTTAACTACGGCTCTTTGTAGTAAATGCCGCTCCGTCTGAAAGCAGGTGATGGCGATTTACTACTAATCAAGGAACCGGCTTTACTGACGAGATGCGCATAACAATGTGATGTATATATATGTAGGCCTATATATGTATATATATATCGCCCAGCCCTACTTGATATACTTCATACTTGATATGCAAGATTTGCAGTTGGCATTAAAATACTAGACTTACCATGTCCACCACGACACTGGCAGCTGAACTTGAACTTTCGTCAAGCGTGTCAGAGGTTTTGGGTTCTAATCCGCATTCGTACAGTTTTTTTTTTTTTCAAAACCGATTATGCTCATCAGTGGTTGTATATCAAGCAGGGGCACGTACGTTTGTGTGCATTATATTTTGATTTCACCGGAACGAATAGAGAGTCTCTGCAACATTTTGAAGCGCGCGTCCGAGTAAACTTGTGCGTTGTGCGCGAGCCTCAAAAGAAAACACATTTCAGCGCTAGATCGCCTCTTATTTAACAAACGAGCGAAATGAATACTCTGCTGGTTAACTGGAGATGTTTTATTATTGGAACATTCATGCCGCGAGATCTTTTATAGGAGGCGGTAAAAAAAGTCAGGCACCGAAATCAGGCACCTAAAGTTTCGTTCTTATTCGGTCTCGTTACTACCGTTTACGTCGGAACCGGTTCCCTATTGGAACCGGGTTTCGGTACCCATCCCTAATTATAGGAGATTTTTTGTTTGTCATATATTTCATTTTTAATTGTTTATGTCAAATTAATTGTCTAAGTGTTGTGTTTGGTCAGTGAAACCTTCAGGTATCTCTACTATCATGGATTTGATTATTCTGATAATATCTGCGTTCACTCAACAGGTGGAGATCAACAAGGACTTCAGTGTGACGGCTAGAGGAACTGGAACAGCCACTCTCTCAGTGAGTTTTCATGAGCGTTTATACGGTCAACAGCAAGATTAAAGCGTTTGAACATCTAATCTGAGACGTTCTGCTCTTTTCAGGTTCTGACGCTGTACTACGCCAGACCTGTTGAGAAGAAGTCTGACTGTACACTCTTTAATCTGACTGTTAAAATGGAAAAAGCCCCTGAAAGTAAGACTGACTGAGTTCAGAGCCTTTCTGTAGCACTTTTCACACTGTGCTTTACCCCGGGTTATCTTCGCTCTAAATCCTGTTTTTAACCCCAGGTAGAGGATTGTTTGACACTTGTAACTATAACTACAATTAATTCAGAAGTGGGGTTATTGCTTTATACACAAGTTATGAAACCTCACCGCTAGGGCTGGGTGATATATCGCACAATATTGTTATGCGCATCTCGTCAGTAAAGCCGGTTCCTTGATTAGTAGTAAATCGCCTTCACCTGCTTTCAGATGGAGCGGATATGAGTCCACACTCAAGAGTGTAAAGTGTTAAAATATGAGTGTTAAATTAACACCCAAGAGTGTTAAACTTAATGAGATAATTAAGTGATGATTGAGCATTATTGAACACACCTGATGTTAACAAGCAGAATCACTGAAGGAGAAAATCACAAATTGTAAGTTACCATTATGGCGATGGGTGTTTGCTTTAGTTGGGCTCTTGACCTCTATCTGTTTACTTTAATTTTCACTGCTGTTTGTCTGCTGTTATTGATTTATAACAGTTAAATGAACAAAGTAGTGTTGGTCTTATAGTGTTGGTTATGTTTTGACATAATCATGCTGTGATCTGAAAAATGAAACTTATTGAAATAGTTTGGTTTAACTTTTTAGCAGCAGCTCTGTGATTCTTCAACCTACGATTATCAGTACTTTACTTATAATTCAAAATATTTAATAAACATTATTCTGATCAAAAGACTTTCAAATGAATTAATTTAGAAACACAGACATCAATAATCAGCCTGTGAATCTCAACAATGGTGACAATAATAAAGCATGTTGCAGTGGCTGCCACCAATCACAACTCATTAATGGCTCCCGTCATGCATTGCGGTATGAATAAATTATGATCTGAATTGTCTATGTAATTTACTTTTCCTAATTGAATATTCTGCTCGTCACCATTGTTGAGATGCATAGACTGAATCTTGACGTCTGCGTGTGCCTAGAAGAAAGATTTTTTTTTAAAACAACTTTTAAAAAATCCTTTATATTATATCAGAAATTCTGGATATTTATGCAGATTCACAGTTATGCTGTAACCAAATCGAAGTCAGAAAGAAGGATCTTAATGAGTTCAGTGATCAAGTTCAAATGATGAATGTCATAATATAACCAACACCATCAGATCACTTTTTTTTTCTTTGTTCATCTGGCAGTTATAACTCAGATACAACAGCCAAACAAAATCTAAAGTTAATAATATAATGGTCAAGAGCCCAACTAAAGCAAACAATAATCACCATAATGGTAACTTACAATTTGTGATTTTCTCCTTCAGTGATTCTGCTTGTTAACATCAGGTGTCTTCAATAATGTTCAATCATCACTAAATTAATCACTTAATTATCTCATTAACTTCAACACTCTTGAGTGTTCATATACACTCCCAGGAGTGTTAATTTAACACTGGAGTTTTTGCTGTGTACAAAGAGCCGTAGTTAACTGACAAGCTGAGCCATATCGCATTAATTATCGCTGGCGATACGTCTGCGATATTGATGTGATATGGCTCAGCTTGTCAGTTAACTACGGCTCTTTGTAGTAAATGCCGTTCCATCTGAAATCAGGTGATGGCGATTTACTACTAATCAAGGAACCGGCTTTACTGATGAGATGCGCATAACAATATCGTGCGATATATCGTGCAGCCCTACTCACCGCTTTTGCAGTGCTTAACCCCACATTGCAGTGACAAACGTCTTGCCTTTATATCCTGAAAAGTCCATTCAGAAAATAAAATTGTAGTATAGTTGGCAATATACAAAATGAAGTCAAATCAATGACAATGATACAGCAAATATGCAAATAAGAACATCAACCCAGGGTTTATAAATTTAGGCTACAGTGTGAAACGCCAGCGAATGAATACCCAGGATCAGAGGTGGAAAGTCCAGGTTCAGAAAGTAAAAGTCCTCCTCAGTATTTTGTTCCAATCACCTGGATTTGGGAAAGAGAACTAATTAGTGAAATCAGCTGCACAGCAAAAACTCCAGTGTTAAATGAACTCTCCTGGGAGTTTATATGGCTCCAGACTCAAGAGTGTTAAAGTGTTAAAATATGAGTGTTAAATTAAGACTCAAGAGTGATTAAGTTAATGAGCTAATTAAGTGATTGATTGAGTGATGATTGATCATTATTGAAGACACCTGATGTTAACAAGCAGAATCACTGAAGGAGAAAAATAACAATTTCATCTATTTGATCAGTGTTTTATTTAGTTGGGCAGTTGACCTTTAAATGTTTAACTTTAGATTTTGTTTGGCTGCTGTGTCTGAGTTATAACAGCCAGATGATCAAAGAGAAAAGTTGATCAGGTGTTGGTTATATTTTAACAATCATCCTTTGACCTTAATCACTGAACTCATTTAGAGTCTAATCTCTGACTTAAATGTGTATTGGTCATTACAGCATCACAGTGATTCTACAGAATAAGATCCAGATTTTTTCAATATAATCCAAATTATTTCTTAAAAGTTGTTCTGATATTATAATGATAATAATAATAATGAAAACTTTCTTTCAGGCAAACATAGACATCATTAATCAAGTCATCTTCATTTACATAGTGCTTTTAACAATGTAGATTGTTTCAAAGTAGCTTTACAGAGATAAATGTATAATAATCAGTGTATGAATCTCAGCAATGGTGACAAAAATAATATTCAATTAGGAAAAGGAAATTACTAAGACAATTCAGATCATAATTTATTCATACCGCAATGCATGATGGGAGCCATGAATGAGTTTTGATTGGTGGCACCCAGAATGCACTGCAACATGCTTTATTATTGTCACCATTGTTGAGAATCACAGGCGGATTCTTGATGTCTGTGTGTCCAATTAAAACACCTTTTCAAAGTTTTTTTTTTTTTTGTTGATCAGAACAAGTTTTAAGCAATCTTTTGGGTTATATTGAAAATGCTGAACATACTACACTGTAGAATCACAGGCTGCTATAATCAACAAGCAATCAGCTTTTCTCTTTGTTCATCTGAGAGTTATAACTCAGATACAACAGCCAAACAAATCTACCATTATTAGTTTAAGGGTCAAGAGCCCAACTAAAGTCAACACTGATCACCATAATGGCAACTTAAAAAAATAGATTTTCTCCTTTGGTGATTCTGCTTGTTAACATCATGTGTCTTCAATAATGCTCAATGATCACTCAATCAATCACTAAATGATCTCATTAACTTTAATACTCTTGAGTCTGGAGCCAAATAAACTCCCAGGAGAGTTCATTTAACACTGGAGTTTTTGCTGTGTGAGTTCATGGGTGGAATAAACATATGGCAGGACTTTTACTTTCTGACCCCTGGACTTTCCACCTCTGCCCAGGATTCTGTTTACTCAGGGTTTTGAATGACCCAGGGTTATCTAGTTCAAGTGTGAAACGTTTTATTACTTTTTCATATAAATGACTATAATTACATTTTTATGTTCCCTTTAGAAGGGGAAGACCTGATCTGAACTAAAACCACCGAATACTTTTGTTTCCCTTTAGCAAAACCAGGAGCCACTGAAACTTACAACTTCATTATGGATTTCTTGTATGTGAACAAATACCCTCATTTATTTTTATGTCAAGAAATCATTTTATTTGTAATTAATCAACATGCTCATTTAGGCTGTTTTCACACTTGGCTTGTTGTCATAAGTTTGATCCCACCCCCAGATGTGGAAAGTCCAGTTTCAGAGAGTAAAAATCCTCCTCAGTATTTTGTTCCAATCACCTGGATTTGTTAATTCAGCAGGAGAGAGAACTAATTAGTGAAATCAGCTGCACAGCAAAAACTAGGAGTTTATTTGTCTCCAGACTCGAGTGTTAAAGTGTAAAAATGTGAGTGTTAAAGTTAATGAGATAATTAAGTGATTGATTGATTGAGTGATGATTGAGCATTATTGAAGACACCTGATGTTAACAAGCAGAATCACTAAAGGAGAAAAATCTCATTTTTTAAGTTGCCATTATGGAGATCAGTGTTTGCTTTAGTTGGGCAGATGACCTTTAAACTTTTAACTTTAGATTTTGTTTGGCTGCTGTATATGAGTTATAACAGCCAGTTGAACAAAGAGTAAAGGTGAATAGGTGGTGTTGGTTATATTTTAACATAATCATCATTTGACCTGAATTTCTGACTTAAATGTATATTGGTCATTACAGCATCACAGTGATTCTACAGAATAAGATCTAGATTTTTCAATATAATTCAAATGATTTCTTAAAATTTGTTCTGATAAAAATGAATTCTTTCTTTCAGGGACACACTGACCTCAATATTCAGTGTATGAATCTCAACAATGGTGACAAAAAGAATATTCAATTAGGAAAAGGAAATTACTAAGACAATTCAGATCATAATTTATTCAAATGCTTTATTATTGTCACCATTGTTGAGATTCACAGTTTTTAAGTCTTTTGATCAGAACAACTTTTAAGAAATATTTTTGATTATATTGAAAATGCTGAAAACAGTATACTGTAGAATCACAGGCTGCTGTAATCAACAAGGTAAACCTAACTCTCTAAATGAGTTACCACCTGTACCACACCACCACCTGAAACCATAACCACCACCTGATCAATTTTTCTCTTTGTTCATCTGGCAGTTATAACTCAGATACAACAGTCAAACAAAATCTAACGTTATTAGTTTAAGGGTCAAGAGCCTAACGAAATCTGACACTGATCACAATAATGGCGACTTAAAAAGAGATATTCTGCTTGTTAAAGGAGAACTCCAGTCAATTTTAACATTGAGCTAATTTTTTTGTAAATTTGGAGTGCTGTCAGTACAGAGAACAATGAAAAATCTGTGTTGCCTACACCGTATTATCCTCTTTTTAAAATTTGCACCCTGTTGACTTCTATGGGGCAAGTTTTAAACCTGCTTTTAGCCTCTTAACATCCTGGATGTGTCATTACAAGTGCACAGCCATGTGAGTGATGCCTTCAGAGTGAACACGGGTGAATCTGACTGCAGTAGATGTGAAAGATATGAATAAAAGTGATGTTAATTCAGCCAGCGCTCATACCTGTATTTACATCCTGGTTTCGGTCGAAGTCCACAGTAGTTGATTGTCGAGTTCACGCGCGTGATCATAGGTAACTAAACCTATGCGCGTGAACTCGACAATCGATTACTGTGGACTTCGACTGAAAACAGGATGTAAATACAGGTATGTGCGCTGGCTGAATTAACATCACTTTTATTCATATCTTTCACAAAGAGTGTTAAGAGGCTAAAAGCAGGTTTAAAACTTGCCCCATAAAAGTCAACAGGGTGCAAATTTTAAAAAGAGGATAACACGGTGTACACTGTAAAAATGAATACGCTATATTTACTCAATAAAATTGTGGCAACAGATTACAAGCAATATTATTAATTAAATTGAACAAATTAGAATTGAGTAATAATTAATCAAATTAATTCCTTAAAAGTTAACCATTTAAAATGAGTAAAATTTACTTTTTTTTAAACAAAAATATCGAAATAACAGACAGACGTCAAAGATGAATTAAGAACTCTTTATTTTTTATTGGCAACATTGAAGACACCTAATGTTAACAATCAGAATCACCGAAGGAGAAAACCGTAAATTGTAAGTCGCCGTTATGGTGATCAGTGTTTACTTTAGTTGGGCTCTTGACCTTAAATCATTAACTTTAGATTTTGTTTGGCTGCTGTACCTGAGTTATAACAGCCAGATGAACAATGAGAAAAGGTGATCTGATGGTGTTGGTTGTGTTTTAACAATCATTATTTCACCTGAACTCATATAGAGCCCAATGTCTGAGTTGTGTTTATTTTATTAATTATAGCAGCGCTGTCCTTGTACAGCATAATATGTTTAGCCTTTTCAATGAAATCCAAATGATCAAATAAAAAAAAAAAAAACTTGTTTTTTATATAGGCACACACAGGCATCAAGATTTAGTGTATGAATCTCAGCAATGGTGACAAACAGATCACCTCTGATCATAAGCTCATTATTTATTCATGCAGCAATGCATGATGGGAGCTATGAAAGAGTTGTGATTGGTGGAACCCAGAATGCACTGCAACATGCTTTATAAATGTCACCATTGTTGAGATTCACAGGCTGATTCTTGATGTCTGTGTGTTTAGAAACTAAATTAAATAATTTTTTTTGTATTTTAGATATATTAGATAATTAATTATAGCAGCTCTGTCCCTGTACAGGATCATATTTTTAACTATATGAGTCCAGAGATTCAGGTCAAATGATTGTGTAATAATGATTGTTAAAACACAACCAACATCATCAGATCACCTTTTCTCATTGTTCATCTGGCTGTTATAACTTAGGTACAGCAACCAAACACAATCTAAAGTTATTGATTTAAGGTCAAGAGCCCAACTAAAACAAACACTGATCACCATAATGGTGACTTACAATTTACGGTTTTCTCCTTCGGTGATTCTGCTTGTTAACATCAGGTGTCTTCAATGTTGCCAATAAAAAATAAAGAGTTCTTAATTCATCTTTGACGTCTGTCTGTTATTTCAATATTTTTGTTTAAAAAAAAGTAAATTTTACTCATTTTAAATGGTTAACTTTTAATGAATTAATTTGATTAATTATTACTCAATTCTAATTTGTTCAATTTAATTAATAATATTGCTTGTAATCTGTTGCCACAATTTTATTGAGTAAATATAGAGTATTCATTTTTACAGTGTAGGCAACACCGATTTTTGTCGTTGTTCTCTGTATTGACACCACTCCAAATTTACGAAAAAATGAGCTCAATGTTAAAATTGACCGGAGTTCTCCTTTAACATCAGGTGTCTTCAATAATGCTCAATCTTCACTCAATCAATAACTTAATTATCTCATTAACTTTAACACTCTTGAGTCTGGACTCTGGAGCCAAATAAACTCCCAGGAGAGTTCATTTAACACTGGAGTTTTGGCTGTGTGAGTTCATGGGTGGAATAAACATATGGCAGGACTTTTACTTTCTGACTCCTGGACTTTCCACCTCTGCCCACCCCACATTTTCCCACAGTTGCTGTCCCAGTCAACACGTTGATGTCACAGTGATCTCTCCATATGATCACAATGTGAGTTCACAGTGAGCTAAAAGTGTAACCGCACAGCGCACTCACTATGTGCTCATATTATGGCCACAATGTTAATCACCCCAGCTAGAAATGTTATTGGACATGGACTCAAATTTTGGTTTAAAATGAAAATTGTGTTGACGTCTAAACATCTGATGTCAGGCTCCAACTTCATTAAACAACTCCACAAACAGCATTACCAGCTTCACTTATTACTAACCACTTTATTTTTGTCACACGTGTACAGAATACTTTATTGAGATTAACAGAGGTTTAGATGTTGATGGTTTATTGAAATTAATAGTTTGGTTTGGATTATGGTGACCAGTGTTTGCTTTAGTTGGGCAGTTTGACTCCTAATGTTCTAATGTTAGTTTTTCTCTGGCTGCTGTAAATGTTTGTTATGGCAAAAACAGTAAGAGAACATATGATCAAATGATGTCAGCTACTTGTTGATAACGACAACAATATAATCATCATATAATGCACTGATCAGCTTCTAGGCAATAATGTGTGTTATTAATTTCATTTAATTGATTCTATTGACATCTAACTATGTATAAAAAAGAAAATCTGTATAATAATAATATATAGATATATATATTAAAAATAAAACATTTTGAACTTGTTTCACTTAGCGTGTGAATCTCAATAATGGTGACATGCTTCATGCCGCAATGCATTCTGGGAGCCACTGATAAGTTTTGTGTAATGCATTGCAGCATGTCACCATTATTGAGATCCACGCGCTGATTCTTGAGGTTTGTGTTTATGTCAATGATATGCACAGATTTAGGTTATTATATTAAAGGAACACTCCACCCTTTTGCATTAAGCTTTGCATTGTTAGAAACCCAGTCATACTATTGAATGGTCGTGCAATACTCTCTCATTTTCCCCTGAGATGAGAGAAATCTGTATTTATCTCTTAACACTTCCTCCCTCAATGACGCAAAAATCGTCATTTTGCGTCATTGTCGGAGGAAGTGTAAGAGGGGGGGATTTCTGTTAAGACTACAGGCACTAGTTCCCACCCTTTCAAACCCGCCCATAGGGGGTTGGACCTAATGCGCTAACAGACCTATCACAGATCAGTGCCAGTGCGTTTGATTTCCAATGCCATCCTCTTTTTCCCGGACTTGTCCAGCCGTCGAGATCGTCCAAAATGTCCGGGATTCGGCTTTTGCTTTCTGCGGTCGCCATTCATTGTTTACATGCACACCTTTTGTTTCAATCTAGCTGAATTCATTCCGATTGGTGAATCTGAATGTAGTGTTTACAACGCTAAACAAGTGATCGGTTGATGTGCGTTTTAACATTGCTAAGAAAATTCCCCCTCCTCCGTGAGAGATATGAGACCGGTGCGTCTCAGTAATGACGCCACCGGCCTCGCGCCGTTCTCCTGCGGCCGTCAGCCTCGTCCTGCTCGCCACAGTAAACATGATGAATGGCGACTGTAGAACGCAAAAGCCGAATCTCGGACATTTTGGGCGATCTCGAAATCCAGGGCAAACTCATCACGGAGACTCGCTAGTAGCTTAGCTTTGTTGTTGTCAACTGCGCTCTCTTACCAGTAGGCGTGGCTTGGGAGTGGCCTCCTAGGGCAGCGAAGCAAGTGCATTCTGGGAGTTGTCTTTCATCCACATAAGCCAAAAATACATTTTCTGGCTTTTCTTAGTCTAGAAAGCTCCAAATTCAAAAATAACTTCACATTTCTTCTACATAAATGACCTATTTTAAATACACATTCATCTTTCCAGAGGTAAAGTGTCCCTTTAAATATTAAAGAGTTTCAGGTCATTACATTATGATAATATTTTTATTATCAACAAGTAGCCAACATACTTGACCACATTTTCTCTTGCTATAATAAACACTTATAACAGCCAGTGAAAAACTAAAATCAAATGGTCAAGGCCAAAGAGTCCAATTAGAGCAAACACTGCCTACACAATGACCAAACCAAACTCTTTTAAGAGGTTCAGTCCTGTGTCTGCTGGGAAACTTCTCGCTAAAACTTAAGATTGTTAGGGGATAATGTTCTATCAATGTTATCACTAAACTTGTTTAAAATGTTTTTAGAGAGTGTTATCCTACCTTTTAGGAGAACATTCTGGTAACAAAAATAAAATTAGCTACAGAAAACAATACAAGATAAAATAATGCTCTCAAAACATTCATAGAACAATAACATTTCTAGCTGGGATGAGCTCATATTGTGGTCATAGTTTGAGCACACAGTGAGAGCGCTGTGAGGTTACACTTTTAAATCACTGTGAACTCAGATTGCTGACGGTGTGACCACATAGTGACATCACTGTGAGATCAACGTGTTGACTGTTGTATGTTTGCTTCATGAATGTGAGTACTAGTGACAGCTGGTTACCAATGTGACTGCATTCACATGCAGTTTCACCGGATCTGACAATGTAACTTGCTCTTCAAAGATTGTTTAATCAGAGACGAGCACCTCTGTGTTATACAACAATATTGGAGATCTGACATCAAACGGACTCGGGTTCAAAGCTCTTGCGTGAAAGCAGCCTTAAATGCAGCCTGAGTAGGCCTACGAAACCTGTTTATAAAATCTGCTCTTTATCTCCATCTTTACAGCTACAAAAATGATAAAACCGATGCCACTATGACTATTCTGGACATTGGCATACCGACGGGATTTGATGTTGAAGAAAATGATCTTAAAGAGGTATTATGATGATAAACTGATGCAGTGATGCCTCACTTTGGTATTTAGAAGAGGAATCCACACATCTGCAGATAGGCCATAAAACATGTTGGTCATCATGTGATGCATTGAGCTTTTTTTCCTCATTTTCTTGCCCTCAGTTGTCCATGGGGAAGGAGAGATACATTCAGAGATATGAAAAGAATAAAGTGCTGTCAGAGCGAGGATCCCTCATCCTCTACTTAGATAAGGTATTTCAGCAGACTGTGTTGCCTGATGATGTCAAAAACAGATTTTTTTAAATTATTTTTTTTATCATGAAACCATGTGTTTTGCTTATCACAGTATAGAGTGCAACAGTCGGCTTCCAGAAGTAAAAACTTTTACTTAATTTCTCCATAGGGAAACTGAATTTTAACGATAACTTTTAAACCTTTAAGGCAAGGCACATTTATTTATATAGCACATTTCATACACAATGGCAATTCAAAGTGCTTTACATAGAGAAGAATAAAAATAATCACAAAATAAAAGCAAGGAAAATTCAAACAGTTTTTCATAAGCTTTACACACAGCAAAATCCCCAGTGTTAAATTGACACTCTGAGTGTTTATATGAGTCCACACACAGAGTGTTATAAGTAACACTGAAGCAGTGTTAAAGTTAATGAGATAATTAAGTGATTGATTGAGTGATGATTGAGCATTAGTGAAGACACCTGATGTTAACAAGCAGAATCACTGAAGGAGAAAACCGTAATTGGTATGTTACCATTATGGAGATAAGTGTTTGCTTTAGTTGGGCTGTTGACCCTTAAATCATTAAATTTAGATTTTGTTTGGCTACTGTATCTGAGTTATAACAGTCAGATGAATAAAAAGAAAAGGTGATATGATGATGTTGGTTGTGTTTACTCAGTTACAGCAGCCAAACAAAATCTAAAGTTAAAAATGTAAGGGTCAACTGCCCATCTAAAGCAAACACTGATCAAAATTGGGATTTTATCCTTCAGTGATTCTGCTTGTTAACATCAGGTGTCATCAATAATGGCCAACTGCATATTCACCTATTTGTATATTACAGACTGCATATTAGAATTTTGCAGAAGAAAATGTGCTAATTGAATTTATAGATTGAGCCAATGACTATACAATTTACATGCATTTTGTTTTCTGCTATACATTGTTAAATGACTGCAAAAAAAAAAAAACACCAATCACAATTCATAAGAAACATAATAATTAATAATTTTGACTGCATTTTATTATTTTTTTTGGTTCTTATTATTATTTGTCGCCTCTGCAAATGTTGACGTGGGGCAGTTTCACATTTAATATCATATACATTTTCTTTTTTTTTCTTTTTTTGCTTATCAGGTTTCTCATAAAGAGAAAGAAAGAATTGCCTTCAAAATGAACAAGATGTTTAATGTGGGTCTGCTTCAACCTGTTCCAGTCACAATATATGAATATTACTCTCCAGGTGAGATATTAAAGGACACCTATTATGCAAAATTCACTTTTACATGGGGTTTGAACATAAATGTGTGTTGGTAGTGTGTGTACACAACCACCCTATAATGATAAAAATCCACCCAGTGCTTTTCTTTAAATCCCCATAAATCATAAGCACAGTCTCAGAACAAGCCGTTCTCAGATTCGGGGCAATGTGACATCACTTTGCACAGGCTCCTCCCGCGACTGTTGATTGACACTGCAGTTTTAGCGTAGACCCGCCCTGAGTGAGCTAAACACAGTCCACCATTGTTTCGACGCTGGAGCAGCTGTAGACAAAAATGTCTCCTAAGCGATTGAGGTGTTTTGTTGATGGACTGTCCTGCTACCGACTGTCCTGCCCTCTGTGCCGGCAGAAACAGCTCATTTGCATTTAAAGGAATTCACACTAAAACGGTGCGTTTTTTTTTAGCCCCAAAAAATGATTTAATTGATTTTGTACCATGGCTCAATTCAAGCTTGAATTTGTTTGTGTATATCAGCACAGCCTCAGCTGCTGCTACAGGCAACTGGGAAGGGGAATCATAAGAAAATGAATGATTCCTCTTCCAATTATTAGTAACGATTGTTGTGTAGTCACATAAATTAAGAGCGATCACATTAAAGTAATGCACGTCTCTTTACTTAAGCATTGCATGCAAAAGCATACTTTTTCTCCCCTCTCAAATACATATCATTTCCCCACATAATACAACAACTACCCCTAGTAGCCATTTACTAATCAACAGAGTATTAAGGTAACACAACAACGATGACTTTTTTGGAAGAAATATATAAAACATGCAATTCCATTGCCGAATGATGATATCGTTCGGATGGTAACACTTCTTACTAAATGTGTTTACACAGACTTTTCACAAACTACGTATTAAATAACAATACTAAAACAATGTTAGTGACATCTTAAACTATGCCTACATGCTATCATTATGAACAACCAGTCAGGAACCACACAGATTTGACTCTCACAATCCTCAAATTCAGCATAACAGCTGTGAGCTGTATGTCTTTGGTTCACTAAAGAGTCATTGCTGGGTACTTTGTTCTGAGATCCCAAACCTACACAAAGAGCCCCTATTATCCCTATTATGCTCATTTACAGGTTCATAATTTTGTTTAGGGGGTCTACTGGAATAGGTTTACATGATTTAATCTCGAAAACACTAATTTGTCTTATAATTTACATTGTTGCAGCACCTGTTTTCACCCTCTGTCTGAACGCTCTGTTTAGTTTCGGTTTCTGTAAAACCTGCATTCTGAGAAGCCCAGTCTGTTCTTATTGGTCAGTCGGTCCCAGTATGTTCTGATTGGTCAGGTGGTCCCAGTCCTTTCTGATGGTTCTACCTTTAACTGTTGAAAATCAGCTCCGGAGGCTTTGCTGTAAACAATACTGTAACTATGCTAACTATGGCATCAGTTTTGCTGTATCAGTTTGAGTCCAATAATGACAGTCAAGAAGAACAAACTGATTGACCCAAACTACCTTCACAAGCACGACTTGTGCAGGACGTTTCACAGTGGTAATTTCATTTTATACCTCTCTTAAATTTCAGATGTGATGTTATATCTGTCATTTCTCTACATCATGGCATCTATATAATTCAAGTCAAGTCAAGTCAAGTGTATTTATATAGCGCTTTTCACAATACAGATTGCATCAAAGCAGCTTCACAGCATTAAACCAAAATAACACAACAAGGTTGTTTCTAGTGTAAATTTATTGATTGATAAAATTAAATTAATATCCCCAAAATATCCCCAACTGAGCAAGCCAAAGGCAACAGTGGCAAGGAACCGAAAACTCCATCAAGTGACCTAATGGTGTCCTAAAACTCCATCAGGTGACCCAATGGAGAAAAAAAACCATGGGAGAACCCAGGCTCAGTCGGGGGCCAGTTCTCCTCTGGCATTTATGAACTAGAGGCCAGATTGTAGTTTGAACAGTAAGATTTAAAATGTTATATGAATGCCTGGCTGAAGAGATGCGTCTTTAATCTAGTTTTAAACTGGGAGAGCGAGTATCAGGAAGGCTATTCCAGAGTTTCGGAGCTAAATGTGAAAATGCTCTCCCTCCTTTGGTGGATCTGGATATCCTAGGTATGACCAAAAGCCTCGAATTAAGTGATCTTAAAGAGCGCGATGGATTATAGGACGATAGAAGATCCGTTAAATAGACTGGAGCTAAGCCGTTTAGGGCTTTATAAGTCAGTAGCAATACCTTGTAATTGATACGGAACTTTATAGGTAACCAATGCAGTGATGATAAAATCGGTGTTATATGATCATATTTTCTTGATCTAGTAAGAACTCTAGCGGCAGCATTTTTGACTAACTGTAGCTTGTTTATTGAGGATGCAGGACAACCAGCTAATAAAGCATTACAGTAATCTAGTCTCGAGGTCATGAATGCATGAACTAACTTTTCTGCATCAGAAACTGATAGAATATTACGTAGCTTAGCAATGTTTCTAAGGTGGACAAAGGCTGTTCTTGTAACATATGAAATATGATTTTCAAAAGACAGGTTGCAATCGAGTATAACACCCAGGTCTTTTACTGTAGAGGATAAAGTAACAGGACATCCTACGATGTTAAAATTGTATTGTGAGAGGTTTTGTGGGCGGTTTTTTGAACTGATAAGTATTACCTCTGTCTTGTCTGGATTTAATAAAAGAAAATTACGCGTCATCCAATCTTTGATATCTTTAACACATTCTGTCAATTTGGATAATTTAGCGTTTTCATCCGGCTGTGATGAAATATATATTTGAGTGTCATCAGCATAACAATGGAAACTAATTCCATGTTTCCTTATAATGTTTCCAAGTGGCAGCATATATATTGAGAATAACAGAGGGCCTAACACAGATCCCTGCGGCACTCCATAGTTTACTGGAGTTATGATCGATTTTCCTCCATTTAAAGAGACAAAATGGTAGCGGTCAGATAAGTATGATCTAAACCAGCTTAATGCTTGTCCTTGAACACCAGTATAATTTTGTAGTCGATCTAAGAGTATTGTGTGATCTATAGTATCGAACGCAGCACTTAGATCAAGTAAAACTAGTATTGAGAAACAGCCTTGGTCAGAAGCTAAAAGTAAATCATTTGTGATTTTAACGAGCGCAGTTTCAGTGCTGTGATGCGGTCTGAATCCAGACTGAAACTTTTCATAGATATCATTTTCTTGTAAGAAAGAGCCCAGTTGAGCGGACACCACTTTTTCTAATATTTTAGACATAAATGGAAGATTTGAAATGGGTCTATAATTTGCTAGATTATTAAGATCTAATTGTGGTTTCTTAATGAGAGGTTTTATAACTGCCAGTTTAAATGTTCTAGGAACATGACCTAAAGATAAAGATGAGTTAATAATATTGAGGAGAGGCTCTTCCACTACAGGTAACACTTCTGTCAGTAATTTAGTTGGTATAGGATCTAATAAACATGTTGTTGTTTTAGATGAAGTGATAAGTTTATTTAACTCTTTTTGTTCTATAGTTGTAAAGCATTGTAATTGTTCTTGAGGGGTGATAATTGAGGCTGAATTATAAGGCGCGATTGAAGATTGAACGTTTACAATTGTGGTTCTGATGCTTTCTATTTTCTCAGTGAAGAAGTTCATGAAATCATTACTACTGAACTGTAACGGGATATTTTGTTCGGGTGACTTCTGTTTATTTGTTAGTCTAGCCACGGTGTTAAATAAAAACCTAGGATTATTTTGATTATTTTCTATTAGTTTGCGGAGGTGCTCAGCCCTGGCCGCTTTTAGGGCCTTTTTATAACGTGACATACTGTCTTTCCACGTGATTCTAAAGACCTCTAAATTAGTTTTTTTCCATTTACGCTCTAAATTACGGGTTTCTCTCTTTAGAACATGCGTAGTATTGTTGTACCATGGTGCTTTAATTTTCTCTCTGACCTTTTTTAATTGAATAGGTGCAACAACATCCAATGTTCTAGAGAGAATGGTGCTCATAGTGCTAGTTAGTTCCTCTAGTTCATCTGTTTGTTTGGGTTCAGGCAGCAGATGAGACAGATTAGATAAGCAATTTGAGAAATTATCTATGGTGGATGGAAGGATTGTTCTGCCTGGTTGATAACGCGGCGCCGCATGACATATTACAGCAGTACGTAATATGCAAGTTACCATGTAATGGTCAGTGACATCATCACTTTGTGGAATTATATCTATATCTATATCTATATCTATATCTATATAACACTCTGACCTGCATCGAACTGCAGTGCAAAAGGTTGTAAAATAATTGTAACCACTGATTCTTCAATTCCTCTGCCGTTGGAAGTCTATGCAATTATGTTTTTCCCTAACAGTGAAGAAAAAACAGCATTTCCTCAACATATCTACTTTGGTTTGAAGGCCAGTCAAAGTAGTCAGCAGGCAGGCATTATGCAAATATGTTACTGTCACGTTTATGTTCAGTTAGTTTCACTTTCATGGACTATTAGTTTGTCTTCCGTCACGTTTCCTTTGTTCTAATTTCCCGCCACTCATCAGTAACCATGGACATTCATTAATCACAGCTGCTCATAATTTAGTTCGTCACCACTGTGTGTTTAAGTTCCTCCATCTTCATTATTCAGTTGTCGATTGTTGTTTGTGTGAACGTTTTACATACGTTGTTACATTTGCTACCTTCTAGTTTAATAAAACCTTGTTTGTTTTATAATCCTGTTGCCAGGCTTTAGAAATGCTAACCAGGCAACTGGTCAGTGTTTCCCAGCGAGTACAGGATAACAGCTTAACAACAAAACCACTTCAATGTGTATTTTTTTTTTTTTACTAAAAAACCGTACACCAAGGACAATAAAGATAAAGATATAGGCTAGTTCTAAAAATCGTTCTCAATGTTAAAGAATAGCAGAGTTCACACCACAGCTATAACGATAAGGATATGCCTGTATAGAGAAATTATATCATTGGGATCACTTTCGGGACGATTTATTTATTTATTTATTTTCAGCTGTCGAACGATAAAACAAGCCAATCAGAATCCATTCTAATTTAAAGTCTCGCGGACATTGCAGAGAAGTTAATCGCAGAGGTCCAGAAAGTCAAGCCCCTTTTCAAGGAAATTGATTATGATATAATCGTTCATACCCTCTGAATAAATGGTGAAAAGTATTACCTCAGGTATCCAGCGCTCGTTTCGACAACATTGTCTTGCTTCCTTTGAAGTTTTGGGGAAAAACTGTTAGGTGTTGTTTTTACTCCACTATATTGACCACGTCAGCTAAATTCACAGTTAGATGATTAGATCGATCAGCCTACTCTAGCTTCACTCAAACCATAGCATGCTGAGGACATCTGCTGGTTAAAGCCTTGTAAATGCAACAAGAACAGCAAAACATGACTTATTTGAGAAATTACACAAAAGTTCTCGACAAAGGCGTGATCTACGAGCAGCTGACCGGCGACTCCTCTGAATTGTGAACACGAACGACGTAAAAACGCAGACGAAAGAAGAACTAAAAACAGTGCTCTCAAGAGTTATCTCGGTATGGAAAACTGGTTTTCCCCTTTAAAGAAAATCCCTCTTGGGTGCAAGTCACCTTAAGTGAAGCATCTAGTCTCATTCGGAAGCCAAGTTTTCATGGTTCTGAAAAATGGAATTGATGAGATCGATCTGGTTTATAAGTTCAAAATTGATGGGTTCATTTACACAGTGTTTGCAACATCTGACACTACAATTAAATGTTTTAGTTGTGGTAGAATCGGACATCTAGTTCGTGATTGTCCTAGTAAAAAGGACAGTGCAGGTGTGAGCACAAGCATGGGACTGGGGTTTTCTGTTATTCCTCTGGTTGAGATCGCGAGTGACACCGACACTGCCGGTATGTCTGTGGTGGAAGCCGGTGAGATTGAGCCTGAGCCAATCACAGTTGTGGCTGTCGAGAATAACCCTGATCCACTTGAGATTGTTACCGAGCCTAGTAAAAGTGATACTCCCTCGATGTCTGATGAGCAGGGTGAATATTTTGAAAATGTTGTGTAACAGAGGCAGATGAAATTGATGTTGAAGACGATGTTGATTTTGAAAAGGAAGCTAAATCTGTTTTCAAGTTAAAAAAGTAAAAAAAAAAAGCTGTGGAAAAGCTTTTAAACAAGTAAAGAAAGATGAGGTTGGTAATGAGAATGTGGGTTCAGACAGTGATAGGGATTCCTCTGATTCAAACGTGTCTCAGGGTTCAAATCTCTCAAAGTGAAAACTTAGTTTGTTTGTATAAAGCTGATGACATGTAAATTTTTGCAAAAAACAAAGGGATTGAAAGGAGTGCAAGTTGAGCATTTTTTCCCTGATTGTAAACAATTCATCAATGATGTAAGGTATCTAATGAAAGAGGGAGCCTTTCAAGATGTGGAGATTTACCATCTTAGAAAACTTGTGAACAAACTTAAAAAAAAAAAAAAAAAACTTTCTAAAGATGATGAGGCTGTCAAATTCTTAAAGTCTTGTTTTTTTTGGCAGCTCTTCCCTTTTTTTTTTTTTTTCTGGTCTCTAAAACAAAAGTGACAAATTTTAAAATCGGATCTTTAAACTTAAATGGTGCCAGAGATGGTCTTAAAAGAATGATGTTATTTGAGTTTATTAGACAAAAGCAAACAGATATTCTGTTTTTACAAGAAACACACAGTGATTTTAAAAATGAGACCGACTGGAGAAGAGAATGGGATGGACAGATTGTCCTGAGTCACAAATCCTCTATTAGTGGAGATGTTGCGGTTTTGTTTTCAAAACATTTTTTACCTCTGTCTTGCGAAGTTGAGGAGGTAATAAGTGCTCGTTTTTTAAAGGTCCGTTCACAGTTTCAAACTGTGACACAAATGGACATTCCCTCAAAAAAAATTTAATTTAGAAATGAAAAAAGGTCAAAGTAAAATGATGCATACTTTACGCTCAGCTACAGGTCAAGAACTAACCGAGCCTGCTGACATACGTAGCTGTGCTGTAGAGGTTTTTTTTCAGACCTTTATAAATCTGAACTGAGGGAATGGGGTGCAGATGCTGAGAGTTTCCTTGAAGGACTGCCAAAGGTGGATGAAGAGTCCAACAATGAACTACAACAAACTTTGTCATTACAAGAGCTTTATGCTGCCATGATGAGCATGTTTCAAATTTCCCCTTTAATAGAGGAGTCTTGTCTTAATAGCCCCTTGTTAAAAAGTGGAATTAATGAGTATATTGATTTTTGTACAGTTGAAGGGAAAACATTATATAAATGCATTGTGAAAGCTATTCATCAGCGTAATTTAAGTATTAAAACAGATACAGTATGGAGAGAAAAATTAGGAATCAACTCTGAAACTAAACCTGTTTGGCGAGCATTTTACAAACCACCATTAAAAAAAAAACTTGGTAATTTGCAATGGAGGATTTTACATGGAGCTATTGCTGTAAATGCCTTTGTGTCTATTTTAAACACCAGTGTAAGTGATAAATGTCCTTTTTGTTTCGAACGAGAGACCATTTTTCATTGTTTTATGGAATGTAATCGACTTAACCCACTTTTTGATTTATTAAGTGTTTTTTTAGATTCTTTTAATATTTGTTTTTCAAAGCAAGACTATATTTTGGGTTTCTTTTACAGTTCAAAACAAAAGTTCAAATGTCATGTCATTAATTTTATTGTTGGACAAGCAAAATATGCTGTTTATATCACTAGGAGAAATAAGATAGAAGAGAAGCCAGGACAAGATGTTGTATTAGTTTTTAAACATATGGTAAAATCAAGAATTCTTATTGATTTTAATTTTCATAAATTGATGAACACGAAAAAAGCTTTCAAAATGCAGTGGTGTTGCAACAATGCTCTGTGTTCAGTTTATGATGAAGAAATTGTTTTTGTAAGAGGTTTAAATTAATTTTTTAATTTTTATTTTATCTTTATTTTTTATGTGTGTGTAAATTTGTATAAATGTTAACAAAATATTTTAATAAATTGATTGTAAAAATAAAAAAATCTCTCTCTCTCTGTCAGATGCACGCTGTAAGAAGTTCTACCACCCTGAAAGGGTAGATGGCGCTATATACAGACTGTGTAAGGGAGACATGTGCACGTGTGCAGAAGGTATTAGAAAACACACACACACACACATAATAGTATAAAGTGACCATATCGTTTGGTAGTATTTTATTTGTAATTTTAAACATTCAGTTATGGAAACAAACTATTTTTGTGCGTGTTTGATTACAAGTGTATTAACATCAACTTCTCTTAATGCAGAAAATTGCACTTTCCAGCAGAAAAACAAAGTTGATGAAGATGCTCGTATGAATAAATCCTGTGAAGCTGGCCTGGATTATGGTAAAAATGCAAAAAGTCAGCACATTGTTGTTCACTGAAACAGATGTGAGAGGTCCAAAAAAGGCAAACTTGTGCACCTATTCCATATCTCCTGAAGCCAAATGAAAGCTTTGTGAGAGAACAAGACCCAAATTTCACTTTTAAATCACTGTAAATATTCCCTTCATGTGAGTTGTTAACTCAAGAAGCGTTGGAGCCAATTCATTCAGTGAGCGGTCTGATCACTTTTTTTTTTTTAAACTGGGAAATATCTTGATAAAGTTAAAGGTTTGGAACAACATGAGAGCATAAATTATGACAATTTGCCTATCTGAGTGAACTATTCCTTTAACCCCTGTGTAATGTTTTATTTATTTTTTGTATTTGTGACTTCTCTTATCTAATCAGTTATGATGTAACAATATTACACTTATGTTTGACAGTTTATAAAGTGAAAGTGGATAAGATGGATCTGGCACAGGACTCTGACATCTATCACTTGAAGGTGGAGCAAGTGCTGAAAGAAGGTATGATTCAATATTCCCTCCACGTTTCTGCACAGATCATGAAATGCATTTGAAATGTATCTGTTTAATAATGGGGTTTCTTCTAGGGATGCACCGATACACATACCAGTATCGGTATCAGGCCTGATACTGAGCTCATGTACTCGCTCGTTAAAATGGCAACAACCGATACCAGCAAGCGTGTAAACAAGTGTTTGTGTACACTGACAAAGAAACACTGACAACAGAGAGTATAATGGGGATAAAAAAGAAGGCTGGCTATGAAGTAAATGTACCTTATAGACCTTATGCGCCAGAGAAACAAGGGTGCCGCCATCTTTAGAATATTGTCTTTTAACTTCCGTTTTTGCGGTCGCTCTGTATATTTCTATGGCGCTGCTGTCCAGGTGTAATTAGCTTTTGAAGTGGGTCCACTTAATGTAAAGTTAACGAAAGTTATCATGAGGACTGTAATGTTTAAAGCAGATGTCTTAACAAATGTCAGTCGACCGGGAAATTTTTAAAATGAGCCGTTCATTGATTCATAAGTAGCCTGCACAAGATCATTGTGAAAATACAGACTGGAAGACAAAAGAAAACGACCGCAGCGCTGAAAAGGGGCAGGGCTACATAAGGTCTATATAGTAACGCCTATATAGCTGTGGTGCGGGAGTTCGCAGTGGATTGAGCGTGCAGCGGCACAGACGCACATCCCTTTTTCAGTCAGTGGAAAGTTTGTAGTTCAGTCGAATGTCAAAGAAAGTCAAATGAGGCATGTAGCTTATTGACATTATTTAATAATGTTTTAAATTCACATTAATTAGGCTGGTAGTTTTTGTAGTATCAAAATTGGAAGAAATAATTGATATTTCACTGGTATCTAAACATTTGTACCACTGACCCAATCCTCAGCACTGAGCCCTTCTGGAGCTGCAATAAATATGTGCTGTGCTATTAAATGAAAGATAAAATATGATAGAACAATAGAATGAACAGTGAAAGTAACAGAAGCTCATACAATGCATTTTAGCAGGCTTAATTAAGCATGAAAATAACTAAAGGAAATATATATTTAATGAACAAATTAAGCCAACTAATATTATTTATATTCTTTTGGTTTATCTTCTAATATTTAAAAATTAGAAATGCAGTGAAAATACAGGTAGTGGTTTTCGGTATCGGCAAGTACCAAAAAATGGAAAAAGTGGTATCGGTGCATCCCTAGTTTCTTCTCTCAAATACATATTCAGCATGAGGCTAATGTTGAATTGCAGTGAAAGTGTGTCCTAAACACTGTTCTGTCCTGTAGGCACTGATGATGATGTTCAGGGGAAAGACAGAAAATTTTTGGGTCGTCCCGGTTGCAGAGAGAGTTTAGGATTGGTAGAAGGCAAGTCGTACCTCATCATGGGCAAATCCAAAGACCTTCCAAACCTAGGGGGAACGTAAGTGTCCACTCTGTGTCTGTAAATAACATGATTTGTCTGAGCTTTATGTATTTAAAGTCTGCAGAATGTTGTTCATGGCTCAGTGTTGGGACAGTTGTTTTTTGTCAAAATGCATTTTAAATAACCTAGAATAGACTTGAACAAAGTAAGACTTAAATAAACTTGAATAAATAAAGATATACAATTAACTCTTCCGCCGGCAGTGTTTTTAACTTTTTTTTCTCGTTGGCTGTTCCCCCCAACATTTTTGATCATTTTTTACAAACATTTCATGGCCCCCAGAACATTGTTGTATGAATATCTGAACATGCAATATAACAAAATAAAAGAACAGACCATTTACCTTTAAACAAAAAGCCCATTTTATTCTTGGTATATACATTCTTTATCAACACTTCAACATAGAAAAAAAAGTGCAATTTTGAGCAATTAGCTGAGAACGTCTTGCTTTTTTGTTGTTGTTGTAAGATTGGATTCAGAACGATGATCAAATCACAGATGGAATAGATCAAGTCCATCAACACCCCTAAAGCTGCATAGTCATTTCATCTTCATGGGTCGACATTTCATTCGGTAACATTAGGCAGTTTTGAATTATATGCTGTTTAATGTTGGTGATCACTTTGTTTAAAATATGGATATGATATTGCTTCTTCGCATGTGTTTTGATCAGGAGACTGTCTACTCTTTCAGAAGATGTCTAATAGCTCCTCCACCAACACTGAAAACATGAAAAGCAGGGAAAATTCCGTCAATAGTGGGGAAGAGTCAAGTTTTAAATAGGAAAAATATCGAAACTCTTTGGTCATTTTTTGAGAGAGATGCTAATGGTCTTGTCCGGTTCAATGATCTATGCTAAGCTATGCTAAAAGTGGTACCGCCAGACCCGGAGATTGGCTGAATGGATTCGAAAACGGTAAAACTGTTTAACTCTGGGGGAGTTTCCAAAAAAAAAAAAGTGGATTATCCCTTTACTTGAATTCAAATCTCCTGTGATGAACATGAGTTTAAGTTATTTTGATTATTTTTGTGGGGGTTTAATGTAAAAAGTGTCTCGGTGGTGTAACTACCCAGAGATAAACTCTGTCCCCCGCAATTGATGGAATTTTCCTGCAATCCATGTTTTCACTGTTATACAGTAGGGGGGCGCTATTATGCATCTGAAAGAGTAAACAATCTCTTGATCAAAACACAGACAAAGAAGAAGGAAAAACAAGCAAAAGAAGAATTGCTCACGCACATAAGCTAACGTGATAATTAAGCACTGCATATAACTTCAAACTGCCTAACATTACTGAATGTAATGTCGACCCAGGATGAGCTCTAGGTCTGTGAAGCATTAGGGGTGTTGATGAACTTGATCTATTGCATCTGTGTTTTGATCATCGTTCTGAATCTGATCTAGATGTAGTCTTTGACAAAACACAATCAAAATGTTGCTTTTTATTAACCTTTTCGCACATACGATCACAGCACAGTGTGATTAGAACGGTCAGTGCATCAGATGATCAACTGCTAAATTTAAACTTGCTTTCGCGCATTGGCTGGCGCCAGAGATGGGCATAAATACATGGAAATGTATTTAAAATACAAATACAAAATACTGCGTGGAAAAATGTATTTAAATACAAATACAAAATACTGTGTGAAAAAAATTATTTAAATACAAATACAGTATTTTGTATTTTGAAAATACACAAAATACATGTGAAATTGGCCATCCAGTGCAGGTATAGGTCACAGTGAATGAAGAAACTACATAGGCCTAGTGACTTTTCATTCCTACCCACTAAGCAAAATTATGTCCAAAAGACGTCTTTTCAACGTCTTTGTTACAAAAATCGGACGTTGAAATGACGTCCACTGAGCAGCCAGAATGAAAGTTTTTATGACGTCTTTTTTTGACGTGTTCTGCACGTCCGATATAGACGTTTATCGAACCTTCGTACAAGTTTAAAACTAGTTCAGATGTGGCCATTGTGGACATATTTCAACATCATTTATGGTCTCATTTAGACACAATTACTTTGACTATTGCTGTCAGATGATCTTAGTGAGAATTAACAGAGGTTTAGATGTTGATATTTGTTTAATTTGAAGTGTCACCATTGTGGTGATCAGTTTTTGCTTCAGTTGGGCTCTTGGTCCCCTTTCCTTTTACTTTAACTTTTATTTGACTGCTTTAACTGTGTGTTTTTAAAACACAATTGCTGTGGCAGAGAAAGCCAATAATAAGTAAGATCAGCTGTTTTCAGCATATTGATGATGATGAAATCATCACAGAACAAGCATCTAATGTTGTCAGATGTTTTGGCATTCATAACCACCAACCTTGTGGAGCTGCAATATTGGTGCCAAAAGCATTAAAATGATCACTTATTTGAAGGTGTATAAAAAGCATGTGCACATGATGTTTTGAGCAAGTGTATCACGTAGTCACACACAGACATCAAGATTTTGGATATGAATCACAACAACGGTGACAATCAAAACAAAAAAGCTTGGGAATTAAGGATGAGTTTTGTACTATGAAAGCTACCCATCATGCATTGCAGCATGAATCTTTTATTTTATTTTAAATTGTCACCATTGTTGTGAATCATATGCAAAATCTTGATGTCTGTGTGTGACTATATGATACATTTGCTCAAAACATCATGTGCACATGCTTTTTATACACCTTTAAATAAGTGATCATTTTAATGCTTTTGGCACCAATAATGCAGTTCCACAAGGTTGGTGGTTACAAACAACAAATATAAACACAAAACATTAAACAAAATATTAGATGCCCATTTTGTGATGATTATCATCATCAACATTGAGCTAATAACACCTCAAACTTTTTCTAGGCTTTCTCTGCCACAACAATTGTGTTACACAAACACACTGTTACAGCAGCCAAAGAAAAGTTAAAGTAAAAAGAAAGGGGACCAAGAGCCCAACTAAAGCAAACACTGATCACCACAATGGTGACACTTCAAATTAAACAAATATCAACATCTAAACCTCTGTTAATTCTCACTAAGATCATCTGACAGCAATAGTCAAAGTAATTATGTCTAAATGAGACCATAAATGTCCACAATGGCCACATCTGAACTAGTTTTAAACTTGTACGAAGGTTCGATAAACGTCTATATCGGACATGCAGAACACGTCAAAAAAAGACGTCATAAAAACTTTCATTCTGGCTGCTCAGTGGACGTCTTTTCAACGTCCGATTTTTGTAACAAAGACGTTGAAAAGACGTCTTTTGGACATAATTTTGTTTAGTGGGTAACCTCATCTCTGCCCTCTCTGTCATTCTTTCTTTTTCTTTCTTTCTTTCTTTCTGGCAATTAACATATGCAAAATAGCAGCCATTTATATATTTATTTCTGGTTACAATGTAGTCTATTACTTGTGGTGAACACTTGTGGTGAACACTATTAAAAAATTCATACTGTATGTAAAACTGTGGGAACCTTTTCTGCTATCTAGCAAAGAATATGGATGGGCGATATGACCAAAATCTCATTTTACTTCACAGTAACAATATCATGGTTTCACAATTCTCAATATCAGTTTTGATTCCACAGCATACACTGAATTTCAAACTCTTTTGAGTTTTTTTTTTTGGTTGTTTTTTTGTTTGTTTGTTTTTTTGCAGTAGTCCAATGCTTTTTAAGTAATTTTATGTTTATTTTATGTAAAGTTTATTTGTTTCTATTTAAGTTTAAGTTTATTAAAATTAGAAAGTGTATCTAAAATTTAAAATTAGAATTAATTTAGATTCATTTGACACTATTTACCCCCTTTTTTATTATTATTTTTTTTACGTACAATAAAACTAAAAGCTGAAGATGTTTGTGGAGTATCATTCATCAGTGTTTGTTTTTCCACTCCAACGTTCCAGTAATTCCTGCCCACTAAAAGCTGCACGGATAAATTTGCTTACCCCACAAATAGGCCCATCTTTGTAAACGATTTAGAAAAATTTCCATCAATTCAAACTTTATATCATCGCTATGATATGTAGTGTCATATCACCCAGCCCTAACAGTAATGCTTTAAAGGTCCCATTGCATGAAAATTTCACTTTATGAGGTTTTTTAACCTTAATATGAGTTTCCCGAGCCTGCCTATGGTCCCCCAGTGGCTAGACGTTCTGATGGGTGTAAACCAAGCCCTGGGTATTTTTGAGAAAATGAAAGCTCAGACGGGCGAATCTAGAATCTTCCCCTTATGTCGTCATAAGGGGAAAGGTCACCTCCCCTTTCTCTTCTTTGCCTGCAAAAAAAAATGTGGCCGCCCATGAGAATATGAGAATATACGCGAGCGCGATATTGTTTTTTCCTCGAGAGACATCATGGCTTGCAAACGAGCGAAGCATGGCAGTTGCTCAGTGTTTGGATGTACAAATGAACACAAAGGTATTTTTTAGTTCCTTCATCCGAGCCTCTGAAGAACCAGTGGGTTATGTGAATTTCACAACAAGAACAAAGAACAATCCCTTTCCAATCGCCCAAGCTGTCAATCACACAGCGCGAGTTTATCTGGACACTTGCCAAAACTCGTTATGAAATCAATGACGCTGTTACGCTGCACAACGAAGCTCTTACTGTACTTGCCTCATGTTTGTATTGGTGAAATCATTAGTGAGAGTGCAGAAACTGCTGCAATGATAAGATCTTCCTTCACGCGATCAACAGGCTGTTATCTGCTCAGTGCTCATCACTGCAACCTTTCATGTGATGGGAATAGATCTAAATACTCAAAAAACTTCTCACGATTCGTTAATCCCGATAGCTGTAATAGTAAAAATGTGTAATAGCTGAATAGTAAAAGTTTTCGAGATAGTTCCACATGCAATGCTAAATATTTCATATGCAAGCATGTCAGCCAATCACAGCAGTGGGCGTTTACACTGAAGTCTCTCAGCAGCCAATCACAGCAGTGGGCGTTTACACTGAAGTCTCACAGCCAATCACAGCAGTGGGCGTTTACACTGAAGTCTCTCAGCAGCCAATCACAGCAGTGGGCGTTTACACTGAAGTCTCACACAGACACGCCCCTTCAAACAGAGTGTTCAAATCAGAGGCTAAAATCAGGCTAGGAAATATGCCTTTTATTTTATTTTATTTTATTTTATTTTTTATTTTAACTTTTGATCTAAAAAACATGCTAACATTATAAGGGCACCCCAGGAAACATTCTAAAATAATAAAATAATCCATGCATGGGACCATGCATGGGACATTTGACAAGCTAGTTGATAAAAATCAACAACCGGTCAAGACTGATTGGCTAACGCTATTTTCCCACTTGTCTGTGCTCTTTTATTCTTTCATGTTAACTGAAGTGAATAATGCACTATTTTAACTTTAATCAACAAGTAGAGTTGATCATGACATTCTCACCTTATTCCAAGAAAAAAATCGCTGATCCAGTGCTGAGCTAGTGAATGTCTGAACTAGTTGATGCACAAAATCAGTACCCTGATAAAGAGGTTGACTGGCAAAAAGTATTTTATGTATTTTGAAAATACAAAAATACTCATCTTAAATGTATTTAAATACAAATTACATTTGATTTTTTCCAAAGGCTTTAAAATACAAAATACAAAATAGTATTTTGTATTTCAAATACGTATTTTAAATACATGTATCTGAAATACTGCCCATCCCTGGCTGGCGCCTAGCCAGAGACAGATCATATATCTGTCATATATCACAACTATTCAGTGTGTCACGTGACAAGAAATGACCCGTGACCATGGACACAATAAAGTGACACGTTCTAAATAACGGTCGTCTTGAAATACTCACGCTGGGGGGGTCAGCCAAAATATTTTAAACTTATGTGTGAAAAGGTTAAACTTATGTTAAAAAAGTTATTGTGTGCACATCCCACCTTCTGGCAGGTGCTGGACAAAAAAGGAACTAATAAAGTGAAAAGATTGTAATGTCCGCAACACTGCTACTTACTCCCATATTTTAATAAAAAGGCAACGTTTCAACCCTACTGGGTCTTCCTCAGGCAAATGATAAAACATTTGATACAGAGATATATAGGCCTTACAATCAACTGATCCACCCTGTGATTACAATTAGCTTGATTGGGTCTGAACAAGCCTAATAACCCCACTCATTACTTAATTAAGAGAACACTTGCATGGAAAAAACAATCAACATACACAGGAAACAATTCCATATATACAAGTTAACCCCAAAAAGATTTTTTGAAGAGAAAGCCCCACATATGCATATAACTTACTAGAATGTAGTCAAAAACAGGCAATTACCTACAAAAAAGGCAGTGCATACTCACATATACATGTCATGTATATATATAAACCCACAATCATATACATAGGCTACATAAATACAAATGCCCACTCATTATAAGAATGGCTTTATGTCAAAATCTTCATTAAGACCATAAGGAGACATTGTAAATAAAGTGTAAATTGCAGGTTAAATTTTTCACAAAGATAATGCAATGTGTTTATTAAACATAAAGATAAGAACCGCCCACCATTGTTTTTTATACCAAAATACTGAATATAATATGAACAGTTGGCACTTTTAACAGTGGTTTTAACCGCTCCCGCTCCCTTCCACTAGATGGGGCGTGACGTCATAAGAGGAACTCACTAGTAGAGTTACCGGCATAGTCATAGCTATAGATGCATTATGCCGAGTTCAGACTGCATGATTTTAGCCCCGATTTTGGCTCGCCGACAGGTTTTGAGAAATCGCCAACAAATGCCCGAAATCACAGGCAAATCGGTGCTCGTTCACGCGAGTGACAATCATGCAGTGTGAATAAGCAAAGACGCGATATGAGAGAATCGCAGACGAGTCGCCGACGCCCGTGAGATATTTGGCATGCTAAATATCTGGACCTGTCGGCGATTCAAAATCCTGTTGTGTGAAAGTGTTCTGACTGAAAACTACATCGGCGATGACCGACAGCCAATGAGAGAGCAAGATACAGAGCAGCGGGGAGTTCGGGGAGGAGTTACAATATCAGTATTTAAATAGATATATTTACAATTATATCAAACAGAAACAAAGCACAAACATTTGCTTGACCAGCAGCAACAGCAGCACATTGCAACATTATTTATTTACCCCCAACTCTCTTTGCAGAACACACAGTCCTTGCTCCCTTTGTCTTCCCAGCCATTATCTCACGCGTAATGTTTTTATTTTTCTCCTTTTCGCTGCAAATCAGTGCACAGACAATTTGGATCGCAAGCTTCTTGCAGGCTATCATTTTTAATAACAATATCAAACTCGCGCGAGAACTGCGGTCTTACACACGCAGGATTTTGCGTTATTTCCTGATAACTTCCCGCGCGTTTGGTTGCGAAACGTAGTTTGCGGACCAGACAGGAGTTGTTGGCGATTCTTCCTCATGAAAGTCATGCAGTGTGAAACCTCCTGTCGCCGATGCATCGTGCAGTGTGAACACACCAGCAACTGAATGTTACCCTGGATAGTCATGCAGTGTGAAAAGAACAGTGACCCGACTACTTTGAAAATCGTGCAGTCTGAACTCGGCATTACATAACTACAGAAAAGTTGTCTGTATGTTTTATTTGATAAAAAAAATATGGATAAAATAACTCAACTGTAAACATACTTGTGTGTGCTGACTTCAAGGGGACCGTGATCCTGCCTGAAATGAGAATAAGCTATTCGCAAAACAAACGGGTTCAGGCACCGGGTTCAGGCACGTCAGATCAGCCGGTCGCAGGTCGAGCTGTTCCACTAAACTCCAAAACGCGTTCACCTCACGGCAGCACATACTCTCCACTGCTGATTCAATTGGGTGGCATAGCCCACACAAACACAGTGGGGACATCGATCTCTCTTTTTCTTTTCTGACAATAAACATCGCTAATTAAATCGTGAGAAATAGCGTGGATTGAGGAAGGGTATTACATGACGTTTGAGGCGTCGATGAGACTAGCGATTGGTGCCTGTGCAGTGTGTGCATCTCTACAGCTCTGATTTGGACTGACACCATGTAAGTAAATAATGTCTTCAGTCGTTGTCCCTCCTTGCTATTCTACATGACGGTAAACTTTTGAAAAGACTGGCTTGTTCCCTTATATTATCCGGGTTAAGTTTGCACCAGGCTAGCCTAGACTAGCTCTAACGTAGCTACTCACCAGGACACCTGGCCAACCCTCCACTCATTCTCCTCACACCAAGCATTAATAACTCTTTGAGTGCCATGGGTCCTGGCAATTTCCTCCCCTCTCTCACGTCTGACCGGTTCAAAATTGTAGGGCTGTTGTCCATAAAGAATTTGATGGTTTCCCACATCCTCAGTCGTTCTCCAAATAGCCATAATACAGTAGGAATCTAGCAGAGTATGGGTTGCGAGTTCCTCTGATGACGTCATCACCAGTTACTGAAAAAACACGCTACCTTTGAAGAAACCCCAATAAATGTTATTTTAACGCATTTTAAGACAGAAATAATTAAATATATACATATAGAGCACTTTAATTTACACATTAATTGGCTGTGGTGGTTAACCTGCAACTTACACTTTAAATAGTAAATCCAAAAAGTTTCCCGTTGGAGAAGCTTTTTACCATGATCTCCTCCTCTAAACGGTTTATTGACGCGCTCCACCCCAATGTATCTAAGGGCGCTGACATTATGCCCAGCTAGTTTAAAATGAGCAGCAACAGGACTGCGTTCATCTCCTTTTCTGATGGTGCTTCTGTGCTCACTGATTGTAGTCCGTAGCGCTCTTGTTGTTTTACCAACATATGATAAGCCACATGGGCAACTGATTAAATAAATAACATGTGTGGTGCTACATGTAGTAGTGCCGCGAATAGATAATGTCTTACCAGTATGTGGATGATTAAAATTTTTACACTTATGCGTGCACGAGCACTGGGCACAACTGCCACATCTATAATTACCATCTGACACGCTAGGAAAAGGCGTTGTAAGTTGTGGACGTATATCATTCTTAACTAGATGGTCTTTTAAGTTAGAAGCACGCTTAAAAATAAGCTTAGGTTTTTCTGGGAAGACTCTGATTAGTTTAGGGTCCGAATCAATAATGTACCAATGTTTGTAAACAGATTTTCTAAATTCTGACACCAGTGGAGAATATTTTACACAACATAAAGGAGACTTATTTGGGTTTTTTGTGCGTTTATTTGATCGAAGGCACTCGTCTTGCGTTATCTGATCAAAACGTGCTTTGGCCGAATCAACCCAATCTTGTTTGTACCCTCTATTGAGGAATCTTTTTGTCAAGTCTGCAGCCTGCTTTGAGTAAGATGTGTTATCGCTGCATATTCTGCGTACATGATTAAACTGACTGATTAGGAGACTTTTGACCAACGGCCTGGGATGAAAACTATCCCCATGCAATATAGTGTTGTGATCCGTAGGCTTGCGAAAAAGATCAGTTTTTAAGATCGTACCATCTTTATATATCTGAATATCCAGAAAACTGATGCGATGTTTGTCATATTCCAAAGTAAATTTCAAATGTTCATTACAAGAGTTCAGATACTCATGAAAGCCATTTAATTCATCTACCGTGCAGTCAATAATCAGAAAAATATCGTCAATAAATCTCTTGTAGAATAAGATCTTAGAATAGAATGGATTTCTCTGATGCAGCACAAATTGATTCTCAAAAAGACCCATATATAAACAGGCATAATTAGGGGCCATTTTGCTTCCCATGGCAGTGCCTTTCTTTTGTATATAAAACTCAAGAAGCGAAAAAAGTTATTAGTAAGAACTATGTTAGCCAAGTCTAATATGCACTCAGTGCTAGGTTTTGGCTCAACCTTACTTAAAGAGAGAAAATACTGAAGTGCTTCTAGGCCACCATCATGCGGAATATTTGTGTACAAACTCTGAACATCAAAAGTGGCCAATAAACAATTATCAGAAATAAGATCAAAGGTTTTTAGCGAATTGATAAAATCGATAGAGTCACGTATATAAGAGGGGAGGGTAACCACTTCTGATTTAATAAAATAATCAACGAAGGCAGATATATTTTCAGTTAGGCTACCAATCCCACTGACAATAGGTCTTCCCTTCAGAGGGGTATCTAAGGTTAAACTTACCCACATTCTGGTGTTGATAAAAAAAAAAAAAAGATTGTATGAAGCTTTTCTCCTCCGTAAGCATTATGGAGGAGGCAATTACCTTTGACAAGAAAAACAAATAAAAACCAACACGAATACAAATATTGTTAAAATTACTCTCCTTTTTATCACCTTGGACCAGGGTTTCCATTGTCCGGTAATTACCGGACATTGGCCGAAAAAAAAATGAAATGTCCGACAAAATTAAATCTCTCCGGTCAAATTGTCCGATTAAAATTGCCTTATAATCCCGCCCCCTTAACACAATCTGAATTTGAGAATAAGCCTAAAATGTATAAAGCAAAAATACACCGACCTTTGGCTATGTTATAAAGGAACAGGCTCTACCGTTTGAAAGTTATTAAACATTATTACATGGCTTGGTTGAATTCCAATGTGGAATGCGGTCTGTTATTTCTTGATATCAGACGCTGCGAAGCACTAACGGCGCCAGGATTTTGATTGTAGGTGGGCCTCCAGAAAACTGGATGGGCCAGTTAAAATAAGCCAAAAAATAAAATAAAAACGGGTTCCCCTTCATCTCCGTTTCAGCACTTTTCTGGGCAATGAGGACAGTGACTCAGTAGCCTACCTGAATTTAATGCGTAAAAAAAAAAAAAAAAAAAAAAAAAAACTTAAACAGGATTTTAGTTTATTAACAGCAACAATAGCTGTAAAGATGAAGTTGACGATCGCCATCTCCTTATGAACGCGCCTATAGAGAGAAATGCACATCATGGATTACATAATCAGAGAGTAGCCTATTTCTTTTCGTTTTAAATTGTTAAAAAGACATTTCAAGCTTTCTTAAGATATATTTCATGTCTGTGAGGCCTATGCTGAGTTTCGTTAAATTAGGATGAGATGCGCTCCCGTTCACGAGCAATGCAAGTGACCACGCGGGCGCCTGCATGATTAGGCCAATCATCTGCTATATTTTCTGCTTATTTATTAAATACAGGCAATTGGTTGATAAAAAAAAAATGTTAAAATTAAGATACAATTTATACAAAACGAAATTCACTTCAAAAAAGTCTTTCTACAAAACCAAACTTAATTAAGTGGTCAAAATCATGTCTGACCTGCTCCATGTCTCTCGATATTGCGCATCCTATCCTACTCGTGCGGTTCACTTTTCATAATCAACATAAACTACAACACGTATAGTAGACCTAGACTCTCTATTTGTACAAATTGCTGCACATTCTTTTTATT
Organism: Abramis brama; assembly: GCF_963993115.1. Lineage (NCBI taxonomy): Eukaryota > Metazoa > Chordata > Actinopteri > Cypriniformes > Leuciscidae > Abramis > Abramis brama. The sequence goes on along the minus strand of NC_139964.1, from coordinate 21,420,014 downwards.
CAGAATTTTGCACACATAAGTTGAAAGGCATTTGTTTGTGCATGCATAGCAAAACATATCTGCAACATTTATCAAGTTCACTGATAATTATGCGCGCATTTATTAATTATTATCTTAATGAATAATGAAACAAGGATGAACCATATAAACTGCGTTGTTTGAATGATCGCAAATAGATCCGAATGAAGAAACGTACAAAACCATAGTAGAAAATGGGTCTCGAGTGTTCCTGCAGAGAGGGGGTTCTCGCTGCAGAATCGGATCAAGACGAAGCAGCGAAGTCGCCTAACAAGGTTACGCGGCTTATGTGCATTGCAGGTTGTGGAGAGACACTGGGAAGTTCGCTTGAGTAAAAACAATAGGCTTCAGATATTCTATGTGGGGAAGGGGGATTGGTTTGTTAAACTATGAATGTGAAACCATAGTAAAAACAATTGGCGTTGATTGACGCCAATCGGACGTTCATGTTTTTTTTTCCGTTTTTTTATTTGAAAGTTAGGCTAATAAACATGTTGCATTCGGCCTGATTATGTAATTTTTTAAGTTACATAGCCTTCCTCCAGTTTTCCTCATCTTGACTAATTAAGAGGTGATATTTGACCGGCATATCATCAAAATGTCCGGAAAACGAAACCTCTGCCGGTCACTTTGACCAGCACCATTTTTTTCTAGCGGAAACTCTGCCTTGGACATCCTTTTTGTTCATTGACCCTTACACAAATGTATACAGTGTAGTAGTTAAGTCAGTTATTGTGTCTGTTTTCTCTTCTCTTGTCTGTTGTTTTAGTCTGCAGTACGTCTTTGGAGAGCACACCTGGGTTGAATACTGGCCGACGAGAGAGGAAAGCCAAACTCCACAATACAAGGAGCGGTACATCGGCATCTCTACGCTCCAGAATAGCCTCCTCAGACACGGATGTGCTACATAATTATATATAAACAACATTTGTTAGAAATTAAACATCATCTCTTGCATAATCTTAATACATCTTAAATAATATTGTTTGAGCTGAAATACTTCATTGTTTTTTTTTTAAAGAAAGAAAAGAAAAAATGGTGACTTTAATTTTCAAAAAGTTCAATTTAGAATCCTGACTAACTAATACCCTGCAAGAATATTCTTATAACTTTTTCAATTCTGAATCACAAATCCAACATTATAATTTGTTTTATGTGATATTTCAAATCTGTATCTCATTTTAATAATCATAAGAAACTTTAAAGGAGAATTTCTGGATATCTGAATAGGCTAAACATTATACAAAAGAAAAATATAATAAATGCGTTCAGATGATTATTCCTGGCATTTGCTTTCTGACAGGAGTTGATGTGCATGATAAAATATATGGAATAGGTATTGGGATAAATTACTTTCTAGAACATTCAAAAAGCAAAACCTCAAGAGGCCTGATGTGGAGCATCTCAAATCTGGAAGCTTATAGAAGAGGAATCTAACATCACACAGACGGGAATCTGATGTAGTCTATTGATTTTTTACTTACTGCCATCAGTCAACAGGGAAGGAAGGAGAGATGCATTTTTAAATTTAAAATGCAAGTTCTCTTGCAGATATTAATAAACTGAATTAACGTTTTTTGGGCACGCATCACCACCAACAATGCTAAATCAAGACAGAATTTCATTTATAGTGATAATTGGTCATTTTGAATGGATGAATGAGGCATTTTGACAAGATTTTTAAAAATTGACTGTTCATCGGATTGGTCCAAGACCTTGGGAGATTTGTCGCACTTGAACTTTGACTGGATTCGAGGAGTTTATGTGGTTGTAATAAAAATTTTAACAAATACTTCCCTCGCGGGGCAATTTGACTCCCATAGGAATGAATGGGAAATGGGATTTTTTTTTATTGGTCAAAAAACTAAAAAATCTGGCATAATCCAGAACACACACACAAATGAAGAAATTAAACCAAAGAGCATCCCCAATGCAGAACAAAATATTTTATTGATGTAGCGTTTATACGCCCACGTATAAATATTATTAATTATTATTCATAACGAATTATGATCAATAATTAATAATTTAATTATTTTCAATTATTTACTGTAACAGAATCAATAATATGATAATTTATCAGTTCATCCAGTGAACAGAAAGCATAAACAATTATTAACTCTAGGAAATATAATATCTTCCTGGCCAAGAAAGAATAACCCCCTAACAGTAAATTAAGAAATAGGGTAACAGCATAGGTAACTTTTGATCGAAGTTCAAGACAATAAAATTTGATAAGCACATACACAAGCAATCTCTTTTCAAATACAAACAATACTTTATTGATTATATACTAACACGTACAGCTAATGTCTAACACAAACACACACACACGCACACACACACACACACATTCATACGAGTTGCAGAAAGGAAGAGAGTGAGGAAAGAGTGGGTTTAAGAGTGAAAGGATGAAATCTCACGATTCCATAATGCACTTAGACATGACCTGAACGAACCATCAAACATTAATTTAACCCTTCTATCGTTTTAGGCAGGTTATTAAAGTTATATAAATACACCAGTTTAGCTTTCAGTCTGGAGGTTACTTGCTTGTCTTCTCGTTCCTTTTTGGGAATTCCCTTCGTTGCGTAACAGAGGGTTCCCCCGGGTTCGTTCGTCGGCTGTGGTCTCCTTGTGCATGGATAGATGGGGCGAGAACCAGTCACGTGTGGCTGGCGGTTGCTGATGGTTGAATGAGTCTTTGAAGTTGAAAGCGTGCGTTGCAGCCGCGAATCGTGGAACGAAACTTTGCAGCAAAACTTAACTTAAAACCGAGACTTTCAATCGGAAAATAAAGGAAGACTTAGAAAAGAAAAGAAGACTTAGACGAGAGTAGTAAGACGGCTTGAATGAAACTGTTTAACCCATGTTCTACAGATCTTGATTTGGGTTATTTCTGCTCGTTTGTTACATGGTACTAGTCTGCCGGAACTTAGAGAGCTTAGAGCTTTGAGAGCAGCGAGAGAGCTTCGAGAGCAGCGAGAGAGAGAGCTTAGTTTTTGGGTTGTTTTAACTAAAAGTTTGTCCCCCCTCCTGAAGAGAGCGGACCAATTAGACACTGGCTTTGTCTCATCGTAAATCTGGAGTGTTGGTGTGTTCTCTAACTTTTAAGCAGAGAGGACAGAGGCCACAGTTTAGACATGATTTCTAATTAAAAGAAGATCAAAACATATTACACCGATATCATTCAAGCCATCTTGCTAGTTGTGTTCGTAAGATAGCATTGATATGAAACAGTACACACTGTCATTCACACACCTAATAATTATAACAATTACATGAATTATATGGGATTAAAGCATATCTTATTAGAATATGCATATAAGTGGTGGAAACACACAGGATTATGTAGTTGCGTGATTGTTTGATTGTAAGTCCATTGAGAATTGTTCTTAAATGATTTTATGTAGTTTATTGGTAAGAATCAGTTCTCTGGTTTGAAGAGACAGAACACTGTTTGTTCTGTTCAGAGGTCTTAAGGAGGAGGGGTCAGGAATGCTGTGGTGTCATTTCTGAACCAATTTGTCTTTTAAAAAAAAACCCTCATATTGACAAGTTCTTCCTTTAGCTGGGCTCATAAAAGTTCTTAGTTGGGGGTTTTCGTTGGTTTGGTCATTAGAAGGGTCTTTTGCAGACTCTGTGGCGCCAGGATGGGTGACTTATGGCTCTGGACTGTGAGGACACTGTCTTTATCTTAACCAGTCCGTAGTTGGCCACAAAGCTAGCCATTGACCAGTTATTTAGTTAGTGTTGGGGGTGGCTCTTTTAAATAGCCAGAGTGATGAGGATCATTTGACGTTCTGAACCAATCTTCTGTTTTGTTCGGCAGGAAGTAGAGAGTTTGAATTAATTTTCTGGAAGAAAATTAGTCTGTGGTTGATTTCTTCTCATTGTCGTTACATATCCCCCCTTCGGTCGACGATGTGTTGAGTAGAAGACATCGGTGAACGCTGGAGAAATGGGTAGAGGAAGCAAACACAAACAGCAAACAACAAGACAACACCTCCATGACTGGTCACTTTACTGGTGCAGGGCATTAGATTACCTAGGCATAAACAGGTTCACTCTCTCAATATAGTTAATCACGTTGACTAAAGTTTAGTTCAATTTTAGGACGTTATCCTAATTTGTTTTGGGACGGTGATTAATTAATTTTGTGACTAAATTTGATTTGTTTGTTTTATTCTCTTCTAAATTGTTCTAGGTTTAGACCAATTTACCTTTCAATTTGTGATTCGAATGATGCAGGGAGTTCTCTGGCTCACATTCGTTTTGAGGTGACTTACAAATATTAGGCGTGGTGTGTCAATCCTATTATTGTGACCTTGACCCTTATGGGGCGGACAGGCATTTTACCTAATAAAAGAAGAAAAGGAAGGAAGGAAGAGGTAAAACAAAACAAAGCAGTTGAGTGTTCCTCCTGATATGAATTGTAACTACTGTTGCACAGCTAAGGTGTCAGGGATCATGATGTAATGATAGGTGTTCTCAGGTGTACTTGTTGGATGAGTAGTTAGTTGCCATGTTTCCTATGGTAAGTGTAGCTAAGTTGTTAAGCTAGTTTCTGAAGTTAGTTTCTACCTGTGGGGGAAAACATGTTTGTTGAATGTTTTGCACAGTAGAGGCGGTTAACTTCTGTATGTTAGTGAGTATGTTAGGGATGTTGTGTAGTGTATGTATGTATGTATTAGGGATGTATGCATGTATGTATGTATGGTCAGATCTGTTTCAGTCTGTTTTGCTCCCCCCTTTGCTTGATGGCTTAGCTTTGATGAGCTTGTTGCCTCTTTGCCTTGGAAAAGGGATCTTCTGTGATCTGCTGGGAGTCAAACCAGTAAGGCAGGAAGTTCTCTGGCAGACATTGGGAGGCAGTTTGGCATGGCTGGATGAAGCTGTGGTGCAAAACTTGGTCTCCGTTGTTGCATTCCTCCGATGATACCTTTTGGTTGTGACAGACTTTCTGACGTTCTGGGCTTACTGTTGTTTCTGTAGCACACATATGGTTCTTGAGTTTGGAGCTCGTTTGGTGGTTTCTTTATGAGTGATGGGTAGCCAGGATGGTGTTTTCTGGTACCTCTGGGTGTTTGTCAGTGGTTGACTGTGAGAGACCACTCTGTTCTGTGTTGTTGTAGAACAAGTGGTTGTCATCTTCATTATGAAGGTGCATCAGATGAATCAGTGGTCTTCCGTGTTCAGCCTGTTTTCTAAGAACACTTCCAGTCGCCTCATTAGTTGCTCCATATCTTCTGAGGGTAAACTGTCTTGTTCTTGGGCATACTCAGTGCTGTGCTTAACTGAGTTGTGCCGAGGTGGGTTTCCTGAGAAGCGTGGCTGGTCCCATGGCTTTTCCATGTGGTTGGTGTGGTATCTGTCATCAGCATGGGAATCACGTTCTCTGTGCTTCTTACGAAGAACTGTGGTGTTGTCATGCCACTGGTTGTCTTCCAGTGCAAGGCTTGTGTCTTGGCTGAAGGAGTTTGAAACTGTGGATGTTTTCAAACCTTTCTTTGAGGACATCTTCTGTTTGATGTGGGCCTTGTGCGTCAGGTCACGTAACTGTTGAATTGTCATTGTGTCTGCGCAGGCCTCGAGACCAAGATGATGACTTAATCCGGGGTGCAGGTTTCTCAGAAAGAGGTTTTTGAAGTTCACATCCTCTTCTTGTTCAGGTGAGTTATGTGCACCAAAGAAGGCTTGTCGAAAACGGTGGTAGTATGCTTGGGGAGTCTCGTGTCGACCTTGTTTGGTTTCCAAGGCGATTAACACACCGTGTTCTGACTCTGGGCCTATGAATTCTTTTATCAGTGTCTTACATAGCAGTTGGTAGTTTGACTTGACATGAGCAGGTTGTCGGTCTAGGAAGCTTCGTACCTCTGAACTGGATGTCGATCTGAGGAGGTAGAACCTGTCTCTGTCAGTCACATGAGGTCTCACCTCTAGGTGGAAGTTGATATCTCGGATGTAGGACTGGATGTCCGGGCATTCCGTGGAGTTCGGGTTGAACGGAGTGATATTCTTAACCAGCTTGTTGAGATCTTTAAAGGTCATCGCCGGTGCAGCTCTGGAGTCTGCCTGGATGAGCTCTCGTTGCTTGTTGGCAGTGAACGGTTCTGTGGTGAAGGCCTGTGACGTTTTGGGTTGTGGCCATTCACTTCTTTCACTGTATGGCAGTTCTTGGATGGAGGACTCTGTCCTGCTCGGCAGTGGTGATGCTGAGGGAGGTCTCTCCCTTCTTGGCTCTGGTTTCTGTTGGAAAATGTGCTGGAGTTCATCTCTGACCGCGTAGAGCTCGTCGTTGACGTCATCTCGCTGTTGGGTCAGATGGTTGATTTCAGCATTGCACCTTTCCAGGTGGTCTTTCAGAGCATTAATTTCAGAGTTCTTATCTTCAATGTCAGCTTTAGCTTTCTCTAGCTGATGTTCAGCAGACTGGAGTTGGTTTACCAGGTGTTTCTGGACAGTCTTTAATTCTTGTTTGTCACTTTCAGTGGCTGCAAGGGCTTCTTGGAGCTTGTCAACTTGTTTCTTTGTTTCTTGCTCCACTTCGTCAGGCACTTGAGCTTTCGCTTTGAGCTGGTCTGTGCAGCGTTGGGTGTGCATCAGCTCCCTCAGGAACTCAGTGGTCTGACGCTTGAAGTCGTCCTGGACCTTCACTTCCAGCTTGTCCATGCGGCTCTGGGCACGTGTCAGCTCCTCCCGAAGGTGGGTGATGTGCTTGTCGCTTAGTGTCAGCTGGGCTGTGAAGGCATTGCTTAGGGAACAGATAATCTTGGTTAGTTCCACGTGGTTGTGGTTTTGATTCTGGCTTGAATCATGTGTCAGGAATCTTCTCAGAATTATGATTATTATTAAAAATAATAACAGTTCAATTGTCTTTGGTGTGAGGCAGTCCGTAATGCCTCTGAGCCAGGCGTCCACGTCGGTGGGGTTTGTCGTCCACGGCATGTTGGCACGCTGGGGTGAAGAGACTGACACAGATCTGTGTGGGGTGTAAGCCTATGTGGTTGAACAGCTAAGTGTCGTTTCAGTGACTGTACAACAATAGTGAAGTGTTGTAATGTCTAAGTGTTGGTCTCAGTGTAGACAGGTAGGCTAGTGATGTGGAAACTTTGTCACTCAACTAAGTGAGAGAAAGAGAGAGAAAAGGTTAAAACAAATCTCAATTGCAAGGATTTTTTTTTTTTTCAGTGGGAGAAATATTTTTATAAATATTTCCTATCAATGAAAAACTGGTTTAAACTCGTGATGTTTCACTCAACTGAGAAAGGGGAAAAGAGAGAGAGGTTAAAACCAATTTCACTAAAACAAGAAAGAAAATTCTTAAGTAGGAGAAATATTATTTTTCTCATAAATGCTGCCTATCGGTGAGAATCTGTTTCCAGAAAGGTAAACAATATTATTGTTTATGTTTACAAGGAAAAATAATACAATAATAATGCTGATACCTTTTTCCGAGTTTTACAGGATTGACACCACACACCGTCAGTTGGACTGCTTACAGCTGGGATGCTATGAAGGCGACAGTTGCTCAACACTTGTCTCTGTTAATTTATCTTGGATAAGATGTTAAATTGTAAATTGTGTTTACAAAACAGAGAGAGTATGGAGAACAAGAGAGGGTTTGATTACAAATCAAATACCTATTAATTGTTTTCTTTGGAAAAATTATCTTTCTCTTTCTTTAGACTCGATTGATGGTTCTTCCAGGTTTGTTTCCTACAAATGTGAAGAAAGGGGATGGAATAAAGCAGGACAGAACAGGAAAGACGTGTAAAGGAGGAAGAGGAAGGAGTGAAAGGAGATTGGGTCCACAAATGGCTCTGAAGCCTTTGTGTCGAACTACGAGTGTAGAATTGATAGTTGCCAACAACTAAACATTCAAAAATAAAACTTTGTAAGAGAGGGTTATCTCTGATTTATTTGACACTTGTAGTGAGATACCAATGTCTCCTATTGAGGCTCAGGTGTGTTACTCCCAAGCTTTCAAAGTTCAAAAATGTATTCACCTGAAGTGATTAAATCTAAAAGAGAATTTTAGAAATTAGGAAAAATTATGAAATTAGATTTATTAAAAATAAATCGAGAAATCATTAGAAATTACCTGTTTAGGAAAATAGAATTTAAACCCTTTTTAAATCAAATTAAAATTTGACAATTAATAATCATAAACCAGTATTTTCTTTTCAAGTAAAATGCAGGTAAATGAGATTAATAATTGTGAACCGAAATTTCCTTTTCGCAGAAAAATATGGGTAAAGTATAATATGAGACAGGTCAAATAGGAAAGAAGAAAAGACCAACAGGTGTAAACATCAAGGTGTTTAAATGGTTAAATCCCTTTAACGTTGTTCAAACAGACACTGTATTTAACCACTGTCAATGACAACCGTAAATAATGCTTAAGGCTTTAGTATAGGTTAGGCCTCAATGTAAACAACTACCTAGCTTAGCTTTAGCTTAGCTTAGCTTAGCCACAAATGGGTTTGTTTCAGTTTGTTTACACTGTGGCCAGACGGGCTTTGCTGTGGGGTCCGAGTTCCCCCCGGAAGCGTTGGTTAAGACTTCCGTGTCACGATTGTAACTATGGCGACAAAACAAACTCTAGTGGGCGAACTTGTGAATTGCAGCTCGTAAACAGTAATGCATGTTAAGTTACATGAAATTTCGGCACATTTCAAACAATGTTCAAAGAATATGCACGTCGATCATATTATATGAAATGTCGGCGCATTTCAAAAATACAAATAAAGGACACCACTCGTAGCTGTTTTTACGACGTGGGGCTTCACTCGGTTGTTTAAGAGTGATTAACTTTAAAGGACAGCTTTGTGCTGTAATAGATGGAACAAACGATCTCGGCGGATCGTCTCTGTGCAATGTTATCTGAGCACGCAAAAACAACAGGGTTTTTAACTGTTGGTTGAGTTTCAACGTCAAGCTTTACTTGAACACAACTTTAAATAATTCCTATTCAACTACACTCGGACATACGCAGTGTTTACACGAGAATTAATTGAACAGACACAGATAAGCTTATAGTTTATCACGGGGATTGCCGTGGAACACGCACAGACAACCTGATAAATAAAGACTAATCTGTGAGGAGAATATTCGTCCCAGTGGAACACGCACTGAGTCAAAGGACTTTTATGAGGAACACGCTCATTCGTCCTTTACAGGGTTATTTTAATTACTGCAGTTTTAATTTCATTCAGCTCTCTGACTGATACAAACACACATAACGTTATAGCTATTTGAAAGACTCTGGAACACGCAGATGTCTTAAGCTATAATTAAAGTATTTCGGAATCGAGGGACACGCTCAATTGTTACCTTGTCGTTGTGTGAGATCTTATATCTTGGGTTATTTTACTGCAGTTTAAAATAAAATAAAAATAGGCAGGCAGCCTAGACTAGAGTAACAGCTCTCTGTGTATTCACTCAGCAGACAGTCATTCAAACAGAGCGCGCGGCGCGCGCTGCATACGTCACACACAGACTCAGAGGTCCGGATCTCTCTCGAAAAGATAATTACTTCGTATATGCTTACAATTTTAGGTTAAACTGCCCGCATTCTCCACCATAAATGTAGCGTTTATACGCCCACGTATAAATATTATTAATTATTATTCATAACGAATTATGATCAATAATTAATAATTTAATTATTTTCAATTATTTACTGTAACAGAATCAATAATATGATAATTTATCAGTTCATCCAGTGAACAGAAAGCATAAACAATTATTAACTCTAGGAAATATAATATCTTCCTGGCCAAGAAAGAATAACCCCCTAACAGTAAATTAAGAAATAGGGTAACAGCATAGGTAACTTTTGATCGAAGTTCAAGACAATAAAATTTGATAAGCACATACACAAGCAATCTCTTTTCAAATACAAACAATACTTTATTGATTATATACTAACACGTACAGCTAATGTCTAACACAAACACACACACACGCACACACACACACACACATTCATACGAGTTGCAGAAAGGAAGAGAGTGAGGAAAGAGTGGGTTTAAGAGTGAAAGGATGAAATCTCACGATTCCATAATGCACTTAGACATGACCTGAACGAACCATCAAACATTAATTTAACCCTTCTATCGTTTTAGGCAGGTTATTAAAGTTATATAAATACACCAGTTTAGCTTTCAGTCTGGAGGTTACTTGCTTGTCTTCTCGTTCCTTTTTGGGAATTCCCTTCGTTGCGTAACAGAGGGTTCCCCCGGGTTCGTTCGTCGGCTGTGGTCTCCTTGTGCATGGATAGATGGGGCGAGAACCAGTCACGTGTGGCTGGCGGTTGCTGATGGTTGAATGAGTCTTTGAAGTTGAAAGCGTGCGTTGCAGCCGCGAATCGTGGAACGAAACTTTGCAGCAAAACTTAACTTAAAACCGAGACTTTCAATCGGAAAATAAAGGAAGACTTAGAAAAGAAAAGAAGACTTAGACGAGAGTAGTAAGACGGCTTGAATGAAACTGTTTAACCCATGTTCTACAGATCTTGATTTGGGTTATTTCTGCTCGTTTGTTACATGGTACTAGTCTGCCGGAACTTAGAGAGCTTAGAGCTTTGAGAGCAGCGAGAGAGCTTCGAGAGCAGCGAGAGAGAGAGCTTAGTTTTTGGGTTGTTTTAACTAAAAGTTTGTCCCCCCTCCTGAAGAGAGCGGACCAATTAGACACTGGCTTTGTCTCATCGTAAATCTGGAGTGTTGGTGTGTTCTCTAACTTTTAAGCAGAGAGGACAGAGGCCACAGTTTAGACATGATTTCTAATTAAAAGAAGATCAAAACATATTACACCGATATCATTCAAGCCATCTTGCTAGTTGTGTTCGTAAGATAGCATTGATATGAAACAGTACACACTGTCATTCACACACCTAATAATTATAACAATTACATGAATTATATGGGATTAAAGCATATCTTATTAGAATATGCATATAAGTGGTGGAAACACACAGGATTATGTAGTTGCGTGATTGTTTGATTGTAAGTCCATTGAGAATTGTTCTTAAATGATTTTATGTAGTTTATTGGTAAGAATCAGTTCTCTGGTTTGAAGAGACAGAACACTGTTTGTTCTGTTCAGAGGTCTTAAGGAGGAGGGGTCAGGAATGCTGTGGTGTCATTTCTGAACCAATTTGTCTTTTAAAAAAACCCCCTCATATTGACAAGTTCTTCCTTTAGCTGGGCTCATAAAAGTTCTTAGTTGGGGGTTTTCGTTGGTTTGGTCATTAGAAGGGTCTTTTGCAGACTCTGTGGCGCCAGGATGGGTGACTTATGGCTCTGGACTGTGAGGACACTGTCTTTATCTTAACCAGTCCGTAGTTGGCCACAAAGCTAGCCATTGACCAGTTATTTAGTTAGTGTTGGGGGTGGCTCTTTTAAATAGCCAGAGTGATGAGGATCATTTGACGTTCTGAACCAATCTTCTGTTTTGTTCGGCAGGAAGTAGAGAGTTTGAATTAATTTTCTGGAAGAAAATTAGTCTGTGGTTGATTTCTTCTCATTGTCGTTACATTGAGCAGATTATTAAATGACAATATATGCATGACATACATGGAGAACATCACAACCTACTGTTTTAGAACAGTTTCTAACATCCATAGAAATTAATGAATAAAAATTATATAAAAATAACCAGAACACCATCCTTATCCCTACTGATCCTAAAGTACCCCACAAAAAATAAAGGGAAAACAATCCAAAGAAGGGACAGTCTCAACAAAGGAGTCTCTGAGAGGAGTGTTTAATTTTCCAGGAGTAGAAAGGACATCAAGTCCTTCAACCAAGAAAAATTTGGAGGGGGCAAGAGGATTTTGCAATGGAACAATATTCCTCTTCTGGCTGCCAATGAAGCAAAAGCAACAGTATCCGCATGTCGCTTGTTGTACAATCCATTAACGGGTTACTCCAAAAATTGCAATTATTGGGCAGGGTTTCACAGAAACATTAAGAGCCTTTGACAAAAAAGAAGACCAGAATGAATACAATTTCGGACAAGTATAAAATGCATGAGTATGATCTTCAGGGGACAGTGAACATTTGCACCTCTCATCTTCGGTTAAAGAAAGTTTCTTCAATTTTGCTTTGGTGAAATAAATTATGTGAACAACTTTCAACTGAATATGTTTTAAACGAGCACAGATGCGGACAGAATTCATTTTAGCTGGAGCATTATTCCACAGCTCCTCATCCAAGTTCCAGTCCTAGCGCTCTCTCCCAGGTTTCCTTGAGTGCAAAAAGAAGAGGAACTGCGAAGAGCATAACCGGCCATAAATTGAGGCAATATGGCTATGTGATTTTGGAAGTGACATTATATATTCAATTAAAGTTTTCTTTGGCTGGTGAGGGAAGGTAGCAATGTGTGTTTTAGCAAAGTCATGTAATTGCAAATAGTGGAATAAACTGGATTTATAAGTTTTATAAATTGAATCTACTCAGCAAATCTTTAAATGACACAAATGTGTGATCAGAAAACAAATCATGAAACAATACTAGGCCCTTCTCCCTGAGCTGTGCAAAAGTTGAATCCAAGGGTATGAAAAGAAGATTACCACAAATAGGCATAAAGGTGGATCATGACGTGATTAATCTAAAATGACGAAACTGTTTCCAGATTTTGAGTGAAGAAAGCACAATCGGGTTAGTGGTGCATTTAGAGGGTCGCTGCAAATTGGGATCAAAAACTAATGCTGCACAGCAAAAACTCCAGTGTTAAATTAACACTCCTGGGAGTATATATGAGTCCACACTTGTAGAGTGTAAAGTGTTAAAATATGAGTATTAAATTAACACTCAAGAGTGTTAAAGTTAATGAGATAATTAAGTGATTAATTGAGTGATGTTTGATCATTATTGAAGACACCTGATGTTAACAAGCGGAATCACTGAAGGAGAAAATCACAAATTGTAAGCCACCGTTATGGTGATCAGTGTTTGCTTTAGTTGGGCTCTTGACCCTTATATGTTTACTTTAAATTTTGCTTGTCTGCTGTTATTGATTTATAACAATCAGATGAACAAAGAAAAAATGTGATCTGATGGTGTTGGTTATGTTTTGACATAATCATGTTGTGATCTGAAAAACTAAACTTATTGAGATAGTTTGGATTAACTTGTTAATTACAGCAGCTCTGTGATTCTACAGCACATGATTTTCAGTATTTTTCATATAATCCAAAATATCTGATCAAAAGACTTTCAAATGAATTTATTTAGAAACACAGACATCAATAATCAGCCTGTGAATCTCAACAATGGTGAGAATAATAAAGCATGTTGCAGTGGCTGCCACCAATCACAACTCATTAATGGCTCCCATCATGCATTGCGGTATGAATAAATTATGATCTGAATTGTCTATGTAATTTACTTTTCCTAATTGAATATTCTGCTCGTCACCATTGTTGAGATGCATAGACTGAATCTTGACGTCTTTGTGTGCCTAAAAGAAAGATTTTTTTTGTTTGTTTTTTTCAAAACAACTTTTAAGAAATCCTTTGTATTATATCTAAAATGTTGGATATTTATGCAGAACCACAGTTATGCTGTAATCAGCAACATAAATCTAATTCAGAAATAAGGATCTTAATGAGTTCAGTGATCAAGTTCAAATGATGATTGTCATAATATAACCAACACCATCAGATCACTTTTTTTCTTTATTCATCTGGCATTTATAACTCAGATACAGCAGCCAAACAAAATCTAAAGTAAACATTTAAAGGTCAAGAGCCCAACTAAAGCAAACAATAATCACCATAATGGTGGCTTACAATTTGTGATTTTCTCCTTCAGTGATTCTGCTTGTTAACATCATGATGTCTTCAATAATGATCAATCATCACTCAATTAATCACTTAATTATCTCATTAACTTTAACACTCTTGAGTGTTAATTTAACACTCATATTTTAACACTTTACACTCTTGAGTGTGGACTCATATATACTCCCAGGAGTGTTAATTTAACACTGGAGTTTTTGCTGTGTGGTAACGAGGACGGTATGCAGGAGTTCGCTTCTATCAAACGCCAGTTAATATCTGGGGAATTACACCATGCATATATTTTCTGGATATTAGTTGCCCAATAGAAAATAAGGACATTTTCTAGAATTTGGAAGAAATTTGGAAGAGCGAGACCCCCGTATTGTTTGATCATCGTCTTTGAAGAGTTGACTTGTGTAAAACTGGAGGCTTACCAGACCAAATATAGGAGGATATAGTGGCATCAAATGATTTAAAGAAAGACTTGGGGAGAAAAATGGGAACAGTCTGAAATTAAAGTATTCGTGGAAGAATATTCATTTGAATTGATTCAGTCCTACCCAATGATAGTGGAGGACTGCTCCAACGCATGGTTTCATTAGCCGCGTTTCCATTACCCTTCAAATTGCGCAAATTGAAATTGCGAATTGAAAATACGCACAATGGAAACACGTCAATTTCGCAAAAACTCCCGTTTATCGCAAAAAGGTTTTTACGCTCTCATGAGGTGGTTTTTCAGGCAATTCGAAAAAGGAATATTTCGCAAAACTGCAATGGAAACGCATTTTTGCGCATTTACAGTCACCTGACTTAGAAGACGCGGTGTGTTTGAGGTCCATGTATAGCTACACAAATAATAATAATTGTATATTATTTTATTATAACATTTAATAGGCTATATTTAGAAGACGCTTTTATGCAAAAAAGGAAGCTGAGTGTGGAGCGCGCACTGCATGACACGGAGGCGCGAGCGCGAACACTTGCATTTTCCTATCAACAGTGGAAACAACTTAAAATACTCTATCATTTCTGGTCATACAGAAAATAATAATACATTATTCTCAACTACTTTTATTTGTGTAAACTCACAATAACAAGAAAACGTTGTGCTTTTTGTAAAATAAAAGAAAACAATCAGACGCACTTTAATGATCTCCGTAAACTGGAGCGCGAGAACTGAAACAAAATGTAGGCTAAAGCTTGAAATGTCCACTTTAAAACGAACAAATTCGAATCGAAGGCTAATACCTTCTGATTATGTAATCCGTCTGCTTAACAGCGGAGATGGAGATGTGATTTTAGCCAAAACAATAGTTTATTAATAATATTAATGGCTCTTCTCATTCAGCACTGCGGGAAAAACATCAATTCCAGGTTATAATTTGGCCTTAGAAAACCAGTAAAATCAACATGTTTTCCATATTAATTTGTGAATATTTTAAATGTTTAATAAAGGGGCAAAAAGTCATAAACTGAAAAAAAAATCTGAAAATTCATCTGTGCCAAATCTTTTCTGAACGGCCTCTGCATCTTCCAGGTTTGGAAGTAATATACTGTTAATTGTACAGTTCTTTACTGTAATCTACAGTATGTTACTGTAAAAATGCACTAAATTATAACTCGAGTTAACTAATTTCTCTTGCAGAAACCGACTGCCTTAAATTGACCAACTGTCATTTAAATGTATTAACTAAAATGTATAATTGCATTAATAATGTGAGCAAAGTATTACTGTGAACTTCTTTCATTTGAGACCACTAAAAAACTATTGTATATAAAAAGATTTCCACTGGACCAGCAACTACACAGCTATACATTTTACAGTAAACTACTGGCAACAGTGTTGCCAGTATATACCTGTTTTATAACTTACAGTTTATTACTGTTAAAGTACATTTTGTGGGTGTGTCTTTTTATCTTACACTGTTAACTCTTTCAACCCCACAGGAGAATCCACACTACAAAGAGTAAAAGTAACATTGATGCAGTGTTGCAGTGAGATAATTAAGTGAATATGTTGAATAATAAGTGAATAAGTGAAATAAGTGATTGTTGAGCATTAGTGATGAACACCTGCTGTTAACAAGCAGAATCACTGAAGAAAAGAGGAACACACAAACAGAAAATAGAGAAACACAAGAAATACAACTGACTTCCAGCCATTACACATTATTACACTTATTATTTACCGGTATGACTTTATTTCTGTCAACCATCTACAGAAGTTGTTATTGAGATGTTTCATTGAAAATGTTTGGTTTGAAATTACCATTATAGAGATCAGTGTTTGCTTTAGTTGGATTCTGGACCCTTGACTTTTTAACATACATTTTTCTCTTGCTTGAACTTTTGTTGTGGAACAAAGGGGAAATAGGGAGCTGTTCCTTTAATGTCGTAAGGGCGTAAATTGTAGTACGAGCAGGAGGGAATGATGGGTAGAGGAGTCCGGAACACGCATGGTCGTGTGTACAGCATGGAATAGAGCGGAGATGTATGTTTTCCTTGTTTTCTGTTTTCATTAGAGATGCGCTGAGTATTCGTTTTCATTGCAACATTGTGACATAGAGACCAATAAAGCAGCATACTCAGAACGCTTTGTATAACTCATCATTTGCACGGACTTGAGCAGTGGCGTCATGCCCATTCAAAGTGAGGGGGCACGTGCCCCCTCAGATTTTTCCTCCCTGATCATTTTTTTTGTCACAACTTTATTCCTATTATGCTCCATAATATACCAGAGCCTATAACGACTCAAATGTATTCTTCTGGATGTGTAATAAATCGGTCAGCATCAGCCCGCCCCTTTTTCCTAATATGGTGTCTGTGTAGCCTATATCAAATCGCGTAGCGCTATAGAATCTTTGCTGTGTATGTTCAAGCAACTCACTCGTCTCGCACTTTGAGCTGGCAATGTTTTACAGATGGTCTTGAAGTGGTAAGTGGGCAAAGCAACAAATCGGCATTGAATTAGTTATCGGATGATATTAAAAGGTAGTGGGATTATTTGTGGTTGACCTGGAAATTTTAACTTGATCAAAAAGTTATGGATTTGATATTAGCTGCGAATTCAGAGCATTAACTTAAGTTGTGTCAGTGTAACGTTATCGATAGCTAGCCTAGTCTAACCGTAAACTAGTTGGCTAACGTTACTGCCATACAAAGCCATAGTAACGTTATCTGATCGGTTTTGAAACATCTGTTCTGTTTTGTCTTGTGTCAAAGTCTCCAGCTGGTTCAATTGTTTTCAGTTTCATAGAAACGAGGGTGTTAAATTTGTTGTAGGCTAACTCCAACCTAACGTTATCAAGGCATTAAAATAACTTAATTTCAGAGCACCACAAAGTCAGACCTCAGCACCTTTATGTAGCCTACCTTTAATGTAAGATCGTTCTTAGGTCACATACCAATTTAAACTTGAGTAACTGGTAAACTGTTACGCACACACATACGGCTGCTGAGACGGAGAGCGCCAAAGTGAAAAAGATAACATTGGGGGCATCGTCCGGGATCTTGTTCGTTGCATTTGGTGAGTTATATGGACAATCTGTAAACTGAAGCAGATGTTATCAGAGAGAGAGAGCAACATGAATACTCTCATACAAATAAGAGCAGTCAATTGAACCCTGCTATGTCTGTAATGACGGAAAATGAAGAAAAACGGACGCACATCTCATTCGCGGATTGGTTAAATGAATTGGATGTTCAAGTGTCCAATAGTGAAAGTAAAAATAATCCGTTCAAGCAAAGTTTTGTTCCTTGCCCTCAATCAGCTACAGTTAACGGATCAAAAATACCACCACAGACCATGAGTGAAACCAACCCCTTCAAAAGTGTTGTGGAAAGTGAGTTTACATATGACAGTGGAATTGACACACCATGTTACATACAGAGCACGCCAGCAAATCTGAACTACTACCCACAAGCTGTGTACAAAGACCTAACTGCTAAACCAATGTCACAATATATGTCACCAATTAATCGCTTTCCACATGAGAGTGGTACAGTCCAGCATAGCGTTCATGAGGCTGAAAATAAAACTGCTTATGTGAATGCTGATGAGAGTTGTTTTCCTGAGTTTATTAGACCCCGCCTGCAGGGAAGAAAACCACGTCAGGCATGTTACGATCTATCATCTGACAGTGGAGAGGAATGCAGTACCCCAAGAGAAAGAATTCCTACTCTCCGACCAGGTCAGTTTGATGGTTCAATGTCGTGGAGAGAGTTCCTAAATCGTTTTGAGGATTGTGCCAGAGCTAATCACTGGTCTAAAAGGACAATGACTGTGCAGATGAGGCTTTGTTTGGTCGGAGCAGCAGGTGCTGTGATACATAAAAACCCCAGGTCGGGTAGATGGGATTATGTTCACATTGTGGAGGAAATGGATGCCGCGTACGGGCCGTCATCCGAGCACGCAGCTGCCATTGGGATAGAGCTGAGGCAGAGGGTCCTCAAGGCAGGTGAGCCGCTACATGTGCGAAGAGATGATATCTATGAGAAAGTCTCCATTGTCTATGCAGATCGCTCTGAAAGAGAGCAGGACTCCATCAGCGTTGAAGTGTTCACGGGGATGCTGACATTGTGCAAAGACTGCTGGAAGAGCGCCCACGTACGCTGGGTCGTGCTTACGATATTGCTCATAGATACGAGACCACACGACGAACTGCCGCCAGTGTGACACAACTCATGCAGTCAGCCACAAGGCCAATTGAACGGAGAGCCAGAGCTGCAGTAGTCCGTGAATGCCCCGAACCGAGTGAAAGTGAAGGAGAGGGTTCAGTGTTGCCACACTCTGATCAGAGACAGAAAACATTCAGAATGGAATCCAAACCGGACCAATTAAGATTCAACAAACGACGGAAAATTAATTGGGGAGAGATTGTATGCCCCCCTGGAAGCCTACCCCTTGCCCAACGACCAGGCGGTCACTGTAGCGGAGGTTATAGTTACTGAATGGGTCTGTCGCTACGGAGCACCGTCAACACTGCATAGTGACCAAGGCTCTAACTTCGAATCTTGTGTTTTCCAAGCGATGTGTGAATTATTAGGAATTGAGAAGACTCGAACGACACCTTTCCGCCCCCAGTCAGATGGACAAGTGGAGCGATTGAACGCCACCCTCCAGAAAATACTGGCTACCACTTCAGAGCGGTGTCACTGGGACTGGGATCTCATGGTTCCCATGGCTGTGATGGGTTACCGAGCTACCAAGCATAGCTCCACTGGTTTCACCCCTAACATGATGCTCTTCGGCCTGGAGTTGACGGAGCCTGCTGATCTAGTTGTAGGGCTGCCTTTTAGTGAAACCTCAACTCCTACTCCCCCACAATATGTTGCTGAAATGAGAGAAAGGTTGGAGTTGGCACATCAAATTGCAGAAGAGCAACTGGGTCATTCCGTTGAACATGCCAAAAAGCAATATGACAAGAATGTGGCGAGGACACATTATAGGGTCGGTGATGCTGTGTGGTACCTTATAAAAGGGACTAAAAGGGCAGCAGCAAAGAAAGCTAAAGTGAAACGAGATCAGGTGATGATGGTTTTATAATCATCATGAAATAGACTGTTTCACTGAGGTAATTTGAATCTAACAATTGTGTTGTACCATTAATATATTCTCATCACAAACCCTGTGTTACTGCAGCGTGAGGTCCAGCAATATTATAACAATCAGTTAGAAGATTTTAACGAACATGAAAAATGAATCCACGGTGACACACAGAGATATCAAAAATCAGCACATGAATCTCAACAAGGGTGACAATATATATATATATATATTTTAGATAAACAGATTAATTCATAACATCACTGAAAAGCTACTAAATGTCACAAAAAAACAACAGCAAAAAATAAAAGCACATATTTAGAATTAAAATAATAGGACAATTCAGCTGCATAATTTATTCATGTTGCAATGCATGCTGGGAGTTTTGTACTATGCTGGTACCCAGCATGCATTGCAGCAAGGTACTTTAGATTGTCACCATTGTTGAGATTCATACGTTGATTATTGATGTCTGTGTTTGTCATCAAACAGTAATTTTTTGTGCTCATGTTTGTTAAAATCTTCTAACTGATTGTTATAATATTGCTGGACCTCACGCTGCAGTAACACAGGGTTTGTGATGAGAATATATTAATGGTACAACACAATTGTTAGCTTCAAATTACCTCAGTGAAACAGTCTATTTCATGATGATTATAAAATCATCATCATCTGATCTCGTTTCACTTTAGCTTTCTTTGCTGCTGCAAATGTGTTTGACAAACACACTGTCACAGCAGCCAAAAAAAATACAAGATATAATACGAGTTAAGAGCCCAACTAATGGAAACACTATTCACTGTTATGGTGACTTCAAATGAACCAGAGTTAAACCTCTGTTAATTCTCAATAAAAACTTTTGTAGACGTCTGCCAGAAATAAAGTCAGTCTGGTTAGTAATAAGTGAAGCTGGTAATGCTGTTTGTGGAGTTGTTTAATCCTCCTCTGCTGAGATCTTCACAGATTTAATGTCTTCTTTTTCTCTTCAGTTGATTTCATCTGAGGCTGTGGCTGAAGTCAGTTGTAGTTCTTGTGTTTCTGCTCGTCTCTTTTTTCTGTTCTCTTCTTTCTTTCAGTGATTCTTTTTGTTAACAGGCTGAGATGACTTCATATTTAATATACACAGATTCTGTGGCTCAGATAAGGTCCAGTTCTGGTTTATTTCTTTGCTCTTGGCTGAGATGTGGCATTGCTATGGCCTGCTTGTGGCCCAGATCTGGCAAACAGGAGTGGCCCACCCAAGTGCCGTAATTCCACGCTGCATGTGGGCCAGATCATCTTTCCACGTGTGCCAGATGTGGGCCGGATCTGGGCCGACACAATGTTGCTATGTGGGAAGGTTTGTGAATGCAGTTTGTTAAATTGAGTATGATGACAAAATCATCATAGCCTTATTCCTTAATATCATTCAGAGTTAAATTCTGTATCAAAACTGTTATATTACCACTACTGTGAAACTACAGCAATGATTTATCATGACAATTTTTTTTAACACCTCATGCACAACCAAAGAAACAGAGCTACACTGTCTTGCAGGAGCACAGAGATATCAAAAATCAGCATGGCTGCGTCCGAAATCGCGTACTATGTGAGTAGGTACTACATTTAAATTAGAACGTACTTCGCGACCGTTAAAAAAGTACGTTCTATATAGTATGAATACAGTTAGTATGAATGGAGTCCGGACGTACTACATGCATGTTGGTATTGTCACGTAACATGCGCGGTCACATCAGCGCGAAAATTTAAAGAGCCCGTTGCACTGACTGCAATGTTTTTAGTTCTTCTCTCCGCTTTCGTCTGCGTTTTTACGTCGTTAGTGCTCACAATTCAGAGTCGTCGGTCAGTTGCTCGCACACACACACACCACACACACAAACCTGTGAACAATGACAGATGTTGATTTTTGGTAAGGAAAAGGTAATTCATTTGCTTGTGATATACCATTAATGAATAAACATGAATGAATCAATTGTATGCGTGTGTTTATCTCTTGATTCATTCATGCAATATATAATATATAATACACACACACAGTGAACAGTAGGGTAACACACTGAGGTCAGATACAATACACACACACACACACACATTCATACATGTGTATATATGAAGACTTCAGACGTAAAAGAAAAAAATTCTTCTAAAATGACCATTTTTATCAAGCTTGTATTATTTAGGTTCAGTAATTTCACTTTAATTGACAATTAATAGGTCCTTTTCATTGCCATTAAAGTGAAATAACTGAACATAAACATACAAGCTTGATAAAAATAATCAAACTAGAAGAAAATTTCAGATGGCACTTTGAGGCTTTTATACATCTTAAGTATTCATATATATATGTGTGTGTGTGTGTGTGTGTGTGTGTGTATATATATATATATATATACACACATACATAAGAAATGGGTCATATACATATCATACATATTATATTTATAAATAATCCAACACAGAAAACAAGTGTCTTGTCGATTCAAATTGTATTCTAAAATAAACTAAACACGTTTACAGATTGTGAGCCCTACAACCTACTGCGCCAATTCTTCATCTATATTTTAAAGATGGAGCTGACCTCCACCCCAACCTCCGACTTTCTCGGTAGTCCATCCAGTAAGTCACTGATTGCGACCATGGGTGGAAAAAAAGGACATCGAGGTGCTGGTGTTCTAGCTACATATCACATATTCGAGCTTAATTTTTTACAAATTATTTACTTTAAATTTGGGTAGGAAAAATACAAGTGGAAATCCAAAAATTACCCAGGGTGTAAAGTTCTCATCTTGTACACATGCTTTTAAAGAAACAGATTTTGAATTATTTTAAAGCGATGCCCAACAAATGAGATTGTTAGTAAGAAAGCCCCTTTAGATCTTTTAGAAACCTGCGAAGGTTACCTTACTGAAGCTGCTGAAGTTAATTTTCTTCCCTCAAGATGACACTTTAATAAAAAACATTTTTTTTAACTTTTGCTTTTGGTGGTGCTTTAAGCTCTATTATACTACTTTGTGCCAAAGTTTTGTGATTTTGTTTTAAGCTTTGTATTCTGTATCCATTTAAAAGTTAAATAATATACAAAAATAAAGCAAATACATTTTAAAGGTGTCTGGAGTGGGTATTTCTCTATAGGGCGGCACTCATTTTTCAGATATACCTGCAATTTGCTTGTTTTAAAAAAACATCTGGAATCTGCCACAAAATAAGTGCACACACAACACCCTTTAAAAATATTAATTACTCAATGCCACATATTAAACACTTTACAACTGACAATCTAACTACTGTAAATCCCTGGGAATTAAGTGTTTTGTAATAAAACTTGCTAAAACAGCAATACAAAATGAACTTACTAACAAATAAATGGAAAGAGAGTGTGTAACATTTGTTTTCTTTATTATTATTTTTTTTTTAGCAATTATTTCTAAAAGCTGAAGGAATCTTTCCTCTCTCTGGCCTCCTGTTCTCGTCTCTCCTCATGCTCTCGTCGCTCTTTCTTTTCTTTCCTCCCTTTCATTAGCCACTCTCCACTCTACAAGAACACAGGTGTGTTCATCAGCCCCTGCAAAATCAACACAGAATTTAACATTAGTGATGAACCATGGTCAATCTATATTATTATATTAATATTAATGTTACATGGACAAGTTGAGGTACGTTACACTTGAAACAGTAGCTTGCTACCTAGCCAACACATATTACATATCAACACTGGTAAAGGAGAAATAAAATCGTTGTAAAATTAAAAAAATTAAAGTTTTGTAACTCTCATTTAACTGAGAAACAATGTCGTTGTTTAAATAAAACAGTGTTAACTAACTTAACGTTAGCTGACAGGCATTAGCTCGTTCTGTTCGGTAATAATAATAATGATAAAATTGTCATTTTACAGCCAATTCACAAACTTGTACCCTCGATTTACATTATTTAAACTTTTAACAAGTCAATCGTTTACATATATGATGTTAAACGAATATAATTTAACCACAAATAAACAAAAAGTGTTTTGTAAAGTACTTACACTTGAAAACAGCCGCTTCTCCGTTTTCCGCCATTTTCAAATATAACGACGACAACTCCTCTCCCGTGGCATCATGGGATAGTAAAGTGTCCATCGTATGCGCACTTCAGAATCTCGCCGGATGTAGTAGGTCATCCGGGTACTTCTCGCCTACTGTTTTTCGAATTCTATGATTTCGGACATACTACTCTGCTCGCGTACTGTTTTTCGCATACTATATAGTAGGGAAGTATTCGATTTCGGACGCAGCCCATGTCTCTACAATGGTGGCAATATTTATTTTATTTAATTTTTTTATTCATACTGCAGTGCATGCTGGGAGTTTTATGCTATCCTGGAACCCAGCATGCATTGCGACATGAAACTTTTGATTGTCACCATTATTGAGATTCATGTGCTGATTGTTGATGTCTGTGTGTGTCTGAGTCAACCAGCAGTTTTAATGCATTACATGCTTTCAAGATTCATCAGAATAATTGTTTATAGAAACATTGCTGAATTTCATGTTGTAGATTCACAGATATGAGATTAATATTAAATACCCATAAAATCAAAGATTAGACACAGGAAGAGAACAGTGAATCAGACATGTCCAGGATGATCACGGCATCATCACAACAGCCATAAACATCTGATCATCATCGTCTTGGCTTTTTCTTGCCATAACAAATGTGTTTTATAAACTCACCATTACAGCAGCCAGAGAGAAACTAATGTTATAGTCAAGGGTCAAGATCTTAAGTACTTTTGTACATGTATGAAAAAATGAAATAATGTTAAACTGGTTTGTAAACTGGTTTCACACTCGAAATGATGTTGATGTCTGTGTCCAAATAAATGACGAGTTCAGAAAGTTTTACTGCACTATATGATTTCAATATCCTTCATAATAAATGTTTACAGAAACATTGCTGGATTTAATGTTGTAGATTAACAGATATACGATAAATATTAAATAACCATAAATTCAAAGCTTTTATACAGGATGTGATCAGAGAATCAGACATGTCCAGGATGATTATGGCATCATCTCAACAGCCTTGGCTTTTTCTTGTCAATGTGTTTTATAAACACACAGTTACAGCAGCCAGACATAAACTAATGTTATAAAGTCAAGGGTCAAGAGACCAACTAAAACAAATACAGATCTCCATCATGGTGACAACAAACTTTATTATTTTCAGTAAAATATCAACAACTAAATTCTCAACAAGAACTTTTGTACATGAAAGAAATCGCATGAAAGATCGTAAACTGGTTTGTAAACTGGCTTCACACTCGGTGGCTGGAAGTCATTTGTAGTTCTTGTGTTTCTCGTTTTTCTGTTCTTGTTTCTCTGTCCTTCAGTGATTATGCTTATCAGGTGTTCATCAGTGTCTCAATTCACTCACTTCTTTTCATTCACTCTGTCAAGTGGACTATATTAGTGAACTAATGTAGGGAATAGTGAATGAGGGTATAGGGTGTGATTGGGAAAACAGCCTCTGAGTGTTGATTTTGAGCACTGTTGATTTAGAATATATTCCTGTAGGCTACTTTTGTTTTATACGGTATATTACTGTTTTAATGGAAACTGGTATGATATTGTCAGAATTTGGCATTTTTTACAGCAAGGGTTAACAGTGTATACTAATTTTTATCAGGCTACATACAAGCTTTGGAATTTGAAAATGTCTGTTTCTCTTACGAGAGGTCTCTCGTATTGCGTAAGTATCTTACGCTAGGGGAAAATCCCTTTTCCGTGAGATATTGAAGCCAAAAAATTATCCTTAATTTTGTATTATTGTAAAACGCGTTGCGGCAGCATACAGACATAGGCAAGACAGCTCGTGTGCCTATTGGCTGTTCTGCGGCAACTGCAGCAGCCTATCGAGCGAGGCCTAGTGTGACGTCAGACCCAATGAGGGTGCTTCGCGCCCACTGCGTCACGTCCCGCCGAAACGGGCGTGGCTTAGGCCCAGTGGCGTTACTTTGTTTTAAAAAGTGGGTGGGACAGGTGGGACACTGCGGTTGGGGGGGGGGTCAACCATAGACTGTGGGGTTAACACAATGCTTAATCATAAAACAGATATAACATTACGATGTCCAGCAATCGATTTAAATAGTACATTGATTGGGTTTAAGTGGTCGTTCAATGAGGTCTATTATATGTTGATCCGACTAGTTTAAGTGTGTATTTAAGTGGTCCAGGGGTAGAACTTTTGCCACGCGTATCAGAGGTTCTGAGTTCTAATCCGCACTCATAGTTTTTTTTTTTTTTTTTTTTTATCAAAACCGATTATGTTTTTCAGTGGTTGTATATCAGGTAGGGACACTTTTTTGTGCTTTTTGTTTTCTAATTTCACCGGAACGAATAGAGAGCCTCTCAACAACGGATTGAAGCGCGCGTCTGAGTGAAGGCTGTGCGCGAGCCAGAAACAAACATAGTATCCGCGCCACAGATCGCAGCGGCAACAAGCACTTTGATCAGTTGATTTAAAAAACAACACATTTCAACGCTATATCGCTTCTTATTTAAAAAACGAACGAAATGAATGCTCTGCTAGTTAACTGGAGATGTTTTGTTTATTTGTATTGGTACATTCGTGCCGCGAGATGTTTCAAAAGTGGTGGGGACAATATTGACCTTAGAAAATAGTGGTGGGGACATGTCCCACCCGTCCCACCCGCAAATTACGCCTATGCTTAGGCCTATAAATCCAGCTCGCAGGCTGCTGATATCTGATTTTTCACACGCATCGCTGGATCCGGAGAGAAGCCACGCCGTCTGAGGAAGTCTTTGCAGCGGGACGAGTCGTCACTGAAGTCGCTGGCCGCGCCGCCTTCAATCGCCTTCCTGCTGCGCTATCCGGCGCCTATATCCTTTACACTCTCTGCTGTGTGTATGTTCGCTGCCGCGACACACACTGTCTAAAAGAGCTTGCGTCTTTTTTAAGATGCCTTCCTGCGGCTCGTGCAGAGCCACACTCAGCGACGGGGACCGCCATGTGATCTGTGTTTCCTGCCTGGGTGAGGATCATGCAGCTCTCACGCTCGCTGACGGCGGCTGCCCTCATTGCGACCTACTGCACTATGGCGACTCTGAGGACTCGCCTGGCATATTTCGCTGAGACTGCACCTCCGCCCGCTGTAGTGCCACGCCGTAAAAAGTGCCGTGCTCAGCGGGTCCCGGAACCTTCCCCCACCCGTCAAAGCTCGCCGGTTCGCCCGCCAGCTTCACCGGCTTCGTCAGTGTCTCTTCCTGACGGACAGCGGCCGCCGTCTGCCGCCGCTTCCGTCGACAACGCTGATGAGAAAGCCGCGTCGGGGGAGGATGATTCCTGCTCTCTCCTGGCATCGGGCAGTGAGGATTGGGCGAGCTCTGTGGATCTCGCGCCCTCTGCTCGTGCATCGTCAGGCAAAAGAGCTAGCATCGAGTCAGAGCTGATGCGCGTACTCGCACAGGCCGTGGCGAGCCTCGGCCTTGAGTGGTCTACGCCTGAACAGCCTGCTCACAACCGGCTGAATGGATACTTTCTTCCTGGGGAGCGCGCTTTGCCTGCGTCCAGACCAGCGCCTTTTCTTCCTGAGTTACACGAAGAAGTCGCTAAGTCTTGGAATGCCCCCTTCTCAGCTAGAATGCGCTCTTCTGTTTCGCTAGCATTCTCCGCTGTTGACGATGCTAAGAACAGAGGGTACCATTCGC
Source organism: Abramis brama (assembly GCF_963993115.1). Lineage (NCBI taxonomy): Eukaryota > Metazoa > Chordata > Actinopteri > Cypriniformes > Leuciscidae > Abramis > Abramis brama. The sequence continues at coordinate 21,392,956 of NC_139964.1, read as the reverse complement.
TGCCGCCGGTCGAAGAAGCAATAGCAGCCCACCTATGCCCGCCCTCTGCTGGACGGCGCGCTAAGCTGGCGCTACCTTCAAAAGCTTGCCGCATGACGTCAACCCTGCTCGGTCGCGCTTTCTCCGCCGCTGGGCAGGCTGCATCAGCGCTGCATACTATAGCCACACTGCAAATTTTCCAGGCCGATCTCCTCCGAAAGCAGGACGAGAAAGGACCAGATGCAATTTGCGTGCCAGACTTGAGAAGTGCTACGGACCTCGCTCTCCGCGCTACTAAGTCTGCTGCACAGGCCATAGGGCGGAGCATGGCCTCTCTCACTGTGACTGAGAGACACCTGTGGCTAACGCTCTCTGAGATGTCTGAGTCTGAGCGCGCCGCGTTCCTCGACGCTCCGCTTTCTCCTGCTGGCCTCTTCGGAACTTCCGTCAAAGATTTCGCGGAAAGATTCGGCGAGGTACAGAAAGCGTCACAGGCTATGAAGCACTTCCTGCCGAAGCACTCCAGTTCTGCAGCAGGCCGTGCGAAACCGTCTGCTCAGAGCTCACAGCCTCAGCCTCCGCCCACCGCTGCCACTTCGCAGCGCCGACAGGCCCGAAGCGCGAGACCGCGCTCTCGCTCATCTGGCCGCCGCCCCGCCCCGCGTTCGCTCGCTCGCACCCTTCAGACTACAGGGCATGCGAGTATTGAACTACTTGGACGATTGGCTGATTCTAGCTCAATCTCACTCGGTGCTCATAGAGCACAGGACCATTTTACTCGATCACCTCGAGAATCTGGGTCTCAGAGTCAATTGGGCGAAGAGTTCTCTGTCCCCCAGACAGATAATATCTTTTCTGGGCACAGAACTGGACTCGCTGTCTATGATAGCGCGACTGTCACCACAGCGCGTACTAGACATTCAGCGCGCAGCGAACTCTTTCCGCTGCGGCGCATCTGTCCCGCTCAAAAAATTTCAGAGGATGCTAGGTCTCATGGCCTCAGCATCATCAGTACTTCAGCTGGGCTCGCTTCACATGAGCCCGCTACAGTTCTGGCTGAAAGCGCGAGTACCGCGCCGAGCGTGGGCTTCCGGTCTGCTCCGTCTCAAGGTCAATCAGAAATGCATCGCAGCTCTGAAACCTTGGAAAGCAAACGACTGGTACCAATCAGGTGTAAGCCTGGGGACTTCCTCGAGTGTGAAGGTAGTGTCTACGGACGCATCCACCTCGGGATGGGGAGCGCTGTTCGAGGGCAGACCGTTCTTCGGCCAATGGTCAGAACGGGAGAAGCTTCTACACATAAACTGCCTCGAAATGTTGGCAGTAGACAACGCGCTGACGCGTTTTTGTCCCCAAATACGAGGACACCACGTCCTGGTCCGCTCGGACAACATGTCAGTGGTGTCCTACATAAATCGCCAGGGCGGCCTCAGGTCCCGAAACCTGCACAGGCTGACAGAACCCCTCCTGGTGTGGGCTCAGCGCAACCTGCTCTCGCTGAGAGCAGCGCATGTGCCAGGGCTCCTAAACGTAGGACCAGACAGACTGTCCAGGAACAATGTTCCGAAAGGCGAGTGGTCTCTACACCCACAGACAGTCCAGCTGCTGTGGAAGAAATTCGGCAGAGCGGAAGTAGACCTGTTCGCATCTCAAGAAAACGCTCACTGTCTGGAATTTTTCTCCAAGAGCAGGGACGGGCTGGCTCATGTATGGCCCCGCCGACCGCTCTATGCCTTTCCTCCCATCTCTCTCCTGCCTCAGGTGATAGAACGGATCAGGGAAGAAGGATGCTCAGTGCTACTCGTAGCGCCGTTCTGGAGAAACCAACCCTGTTTCCCAGTTCTGATGCAGCTAGCGAGCACTGCCCCATGGCCAGTGCCAGTGAGGAGGGACCTCCTCTCTCAGGCCAAGGGCTCGATTTGTCATCCGTGCCCAGAGCTGTGGTCCCTTCATGTTTGGGCCATCAACAGGTACCCGCTGACCTCCCAAGCGGAGTGTTAAACACGATCACGCAGGCTAGAGCTCCGTCTACGCGACGTCTCTATTCCTCGAAATGGTCAGTGTTCTCCAGCTGGTGCACAGCTCGTGGCATGTCGCCCCCAGACTGTGGGGTGATGGAGGTTCTCTCCTTCCTACAAGAGCTGTTGGACAAGGGCAGGACCCCTTCCACGCTCAAAGTTGATGTGGCGGCCATAGCAGCGTTCTCAAAAACAACGCTTGGTCAGTCAATAGGAAGGAATGATTTAGTCATCCGCTTCCTTAGAGGAGCTAAGAGACTGAATCCTCCCAGACCTCCCTCAGTCCCTGTATGGGACCTTTCTACGGTGCTGGAAGCCATGAAAGATGACCCATTCGAGCTTTTACAGACGATTGATCTTAAACACCTGTCTTTCAAGACAGTGTTTCTTCTGGCTCTCGCTTCAGTGAAGCGCATAGGGGACTTACACGCGCTCTCAGTAAGCGTGACGTTGCATGGCGTTTGGGCCTAATGACTCAAGAGTTATACTCAAACCTAAGCATGGTTATATTCCAAAATCCCTCAACACACCGTTTAGGGCGCAGGTCATTTCCCTGTCAGCCCTACCGGTCTCTGACGAGGAAAGAGACGTGAGCTTCCTTTGTCCAGTCAGGGCATTAAGAGCTTATGTGTCTCGCTCATCTGTCTTCAGGCAGATGGAGCAGCTCTTTGTTTCATTCAGCGGACGTTCCAAGGGACTAGCCGCGTCGAAACAGAGCCTATCCAGATGGATAGTTGACGCCATTGCGCTGGCGTATGCAGTGCCAAGGGTATGCAGTGCCCGTTGGGTGTCAGAGCGCACTCCACGAGAAGCATGGCTTCATCGTGGGCCTGGTCAAGTGGGATTGCCTTGCAAGATATATGTATGGCGGCAGGCTGGGCCTCCCCGTCTACATTTATAAGGTTTTATAACCTAGAGGTTCCCGCCTTACAGGCCAGGCTGTTGTCAGTCTAAATATACCAGTACTGTCTGTTCTGATGCTATCGGTTCAGAATACTGTGTCTGCTGAGCACTGCTCGATGAGCACTGCTCGCTGATCGACCGCAAAATGCTTATGGGCAAATGAATAAGACCCACAATTTTCCATCAGTTCAGGCCGTACTCCGCCCTGTCTGTATGATGTAATTTGCGTCTGAGGGACGCTGCTATATGTGGAAGAGCGCGGCTCCGCCCCTCCCTCTTCCCGGACTCCCTGTGAGTTCCCCTGGTGATTATGCACTATATGAACCCCGGGCTTTCGCCCTTGGGTCTTTGGTGTCAGATCCCAGCACGCACGGCGTTTTACATTGGGTCCCCTAGCGTAAGATACTTACGCACTACGAGAGACCTCTCGTAAGAGAACGTACTCGGTTACTAACGTAACCTCGGTTCTCTCTAGAAGAGGGAACGAGTACTGCGTATCTTGCCGTGCATGCACACGCTCTGGTTAGCTTCGGCGATGAAAAAACAGATATCAATAATACAATAATACAAAATTAAGGATAATTTTTTGGCTTCAATATCTCACGGAAAAGGGATTTTCCCCTAGCGTAAGATACTTACGCAGTACTCGTTCCCTCTTCTAGAGAGAACCGAGGTTACGTTAGTAACCGAGTACGTTTTAAATGTTAAAAGTCGATTTTCGCCGGACATTTGTTTTCCCTTGACCCTTAACGTCACATTAAGCTTTTTCTTTTTAATGTGTGTCGCATTGAGGCTATTGTCTGTAGTTTTCCTCCCATAGAGCATATTATAAAGAAAAAGCTTAACGTGAATGCAGTAAGACGGTGATATTAAAAGTCAGTAGCCTCACCTTATTGAACATGCAACGCGCTATTGCACGTAAAGCGTTTTATAATGGTTTTCTATGGGTGTTGTTCATAATCTGATTTAATCTGTTTGCTTCTACAAAGTATGCTTTATTAATAAGGTAGGCCTATATTGTGTACTAAATTTTGTGCTTCAATATCACTTTCTTAATCCACATTAAGCGTAGTATTATATGGGGAAGAACGCTTGATTGCGGTGTTTTACTACTGCCATCTGGTAGTAGCTTTTCTCAGACTGTGTGTGTGGATCATGCAAGTCTAAACCTATTTTTTTTACAGTCTATGGTCTAAACTGGCGAAATGAAACTGGCATGTTGCCTGATCCACAAATGCACATCTTACTTGTTGCATGCACAAATTCTGGCCTACATTAATACAAAATTGAGGTTTTGTATTAACAACTATGTCTCTATTTGTACAAAATGCTGCACATTCATGCGTTTCTGGATTTTGCACACACAAGTTGTATTGTATTAGTTTAAATGTAATGCTTAAAAACACAGCAAAATGAAAGTCTCAAAGTCCAAATGAATCAAATGAGATTGACACACTAATACAAAAGAAAACATTTGTATTCACAAAAATGTCTCTATTTGTACAAATTGCTACACATTCATTGAATTTTGAATTTTGCTCACGCAATTTGAAAGGCATTTGGTTGTGGATAGTAAAACATATCTGCAACATTTATCATGTTCATGGATAATTGTGCTTGCACATGTTAATCATTTTGTGACACTTCAAATTAAACAAATATCAACATCTAAACCTCTGTTAATTCTCACTAAGATCATCTGACAGCAATAGTCAAAGTAATGATGTCTAAATGAGACCATAAATGATGTTGAAATATGTCCACAATGGCCACATCTGAACTAGTTTTTAACCTTGTACGAAGGTTCGATGAACGTCTAGATCGGACGTGCAGAACACGTCAAAAAAAGACGTCATAAAAATATGGAAGCAGATTAGTCTCAAATATAATTCACGCAAAAACCATGATTCACAAATGCGTAGACAATTTCACATGCATGAAACCTAATTCACGTGCGTGAAAAAAAAAATATATTCACTAAAAGCAATTCACATGCGCAAAATACAATTATATACTCATAAAATACATTTCACAAATGCAAACCACAATTTGTAGATATACAACTGTGCACAAAAACCTTTGAATGTTTAAAATGTACGAGTGTATCCTTGCATTTGAATGTGCAAATCGTCATTCACGTACGAATCGCCTTAGATATGTGTGTGTGTGTGTGTGTGTGTGTTTTTGAGACTTTCCTGGCAGCATAACACTCATAACACAGAGCAGTCGTACTCTTTAGCCAATCAGATTTAAGCTTATCAATCGACCAATCAGTATCACGTGAGGGCGGGCCTACCTACATGTTACGTCATCAGCTTTCGACCAGTTCATGGCTGAGCAGAGGTAAGTGCAGTTAATCGTTCATTTCTGTGTTTAGAAGTTAGAGATCAGTTGAAGCAATAGTTTATTAACTATTAACTGATGTAAGAAAGTGCTGTTGTAATCAGATGTCCCATATCGTGTCAAAAATGAAGAAGAATGATGCTTGTTTTGTTGTATTTTAGCTGAAGGTACAGACAGCTCTCACAGCTACAATCACGCTAATGATTGCAAAACAATCATCTGTGGTCAATACCCATCGAGATTGTTCTTTAAATAGTGAATAGACCTATTTTAATGAGCAGCCAGTGTTTTTTGCCATTTGTGTATGATGTTAAATTATTATTAACACTTGTTTCCCTGCATTTTTCAGGATTACTCACCTTTGGTGTGACATCTGGATAGCAGCCACGAACATCTTAATTCATGTTGTTTCTTTATTCTCTTTTATACTTTTTTTTTTTTTTGTATTTATGTCTTAATTGGTAACACTTTATTAAAACGTTTCATTAGTTAACATGAACTAATAATGAACTGCACGTGAACAGCCTTTATTTTTTGTTAATGTTAACATTTACTAATACTTCATTAAAATCTTGTTAACATTAGTAAATGCACTGTAAACTAACAATGAACAGCTGTATTTTTAACTAACGTTAACAAAGATTAACAAACACAGCAACAAATGTATTGCTCATGGTTATTTAATACATGAACTAATGTTAACTTAGTTATTGCACCTTATTGTAGAGTGTTACCAATATATTCAACATGCATTTCCTTATGTTTTGTGCTGTATTGTAATCTCAAGGTTTTTAAATAAGGTTTTTTATTGTCATCTTAAGGTCTCACAGGACAATATTGTGAAGCATTAATTTTACTTTGCCTAGTAAAATAGGCAAATCTGATTTTATGCTGATAAGACAAAGGTACTTATCATAGAGAGGCAATTAAGATTATGCAACTAAGATTACTCAGTAAACTCTATTCAAATACCATCACTTAATTTCCCACATCCTCTGTCTCCACCTCTTGTACTATAGGGTTTTAGTACTTTAAATATCAGGACAAAATCTTATATGTCCTAACAGAGAGGTCTACTGATGACCAGACTGAACACAATTCATTTGTTAACTTTTCACTTGATGTATTGCACTTATATTTATATACTTATAAAGCAAAGTACACTCTGACTGGATCTCACAACTCCTGAAGAGATGTATATTTCTCTGTACTGAATATTGTGCTTCACAGTTTAGACTGTCAGTTCATGATCTTCATATGTAACAGGAACATTAATCATGATCAAGTCATTTTATATATTTTATTCCCAAAGGATTTGGAAACTTTCAAATTAATAGAACGTGTACATCAAATTGAACTATGTCTGAATCTTTTAATTCTGACAAGAACATTTAATAATGCATGCATAGCAAGGCTTTATTCCAAAAGCGTGTACATATAGTCCGCAGGAGACAAATTAATACAGTAACAATGCATCACTTTCAACCACTTGTTGAAACAACTGTCAAAATGGATGGCTTGCAACATGACTGTTTTCAAAGAATTACAGTAGAAATGGTAAGATCACAGTACTGGTTGTCTGCAACTTCATACATCATCTGTCTTGGAAATCTGAAACAATAAAAGTACATAATATATGCAGATCAAAACATGTCTCCTATGCACGTCATTACATACATTATCATCAGTTGAATGTGTGGTGGACAGGGCATGAAAATCCATCAATACTAAAAATAAATGTTTATTAATAAATGACTAAACAGCAGTTAATAAACTATTGCTTCAACTGATCTCTAACTTCTAAACACAGAAATGAACGATTAACTGCACTTACCTCTGCTCAGCCATGAACTGGTCGAAAGCTGATGACGTAACATGTAGGTAGGCCCGCCCTCACGTGATACTGATTGGTCGATTGATAAGCTTAAATCTGATTGGCTAAAGAGTACGACTGCTCTGTGTGTTATGAGTGTTATGCTGCCAGGAAAGTCTCAAAAACACACACACACACATATCTAAGGCGATTCGTACGTGAATGACGATTTGCACATTCAAATGCAAGGATACACTCGTACATTTTAAACATTCAAAGGTTTTTGTGCACAGTTGTATATCTACGAATTGTGGTTTGCATTTGTGAAATGTATTTTATGAGTATATAATTTTATTTTGCGCATGTGAATTGCTTTTTGTGAATATATATATTTTTTCACGCACGTGGATTTTTTTTGTGTGTACGTGAATTAGGTTTCATGCATGTGAAATTGTCTACGCATTTGTGAATCATGTTTTTTGCGTGATTTATATTTGAGACTAATCTGCCTCCATATAAAAACTTTCATTCTGGCTCCTCAGTGGACGTCTTTTCAACGTCCGACTTTTGTGACAAAGACGTTGAAAATACGTCTTTTGGACATAATTTTGCTTAGTGGGATATATTCACCCCATACTGAAAGATCAACAGAGCATATATATCCATGGCTATATACTGTTCAATAATTCTTTCAACCTCTCAAAGATCAACAGAGCGGCTGCCAGTTTACCAAAGGTTGAATTTACACAACGGGTTTTTGCAGGTCATTTACTGGAAATCTGAATTTGACTGCTGTTACTCTTCATATGCTTATGAGATCTTTATGAATCTCCTGCACTGAATTTGCATTTGTGTTTTTCATTAGGCACTGATTCAAAAAGTTATTTGTGTATCACACAGGAGATTCATAAAGATCTCATAAGGATTTGAAAAGTGAATCGCAGTCAAACATAAAAATTACTTGCTATACTGTTAGACTGTAGATGGCTGAACTGAAGTGTCAGTTTACTTACAAAACAAATGCAAAAAAAAAAAAAAAACAGAGAGAGAGAGAAGACTGTGAAGGTCACGGAGGCGGGTATAAATCTGAGCTGCTGCAGGTTCACACACACACACACACAGACACAGACACGATGGACGTGAAGCTGCTGTGTCTGACTGTTGTTCTTCTCTCCTCACCCCTCCTCACACTGTGTGACCCGCTGTGAGTATTAAACACACCGTTTGCTCATAGAGTTACTAATAATCATTTTTTTAAGATTTCAAAACGCTGTGATTTGATCTCCTCAGGTTTGTTCTGTCAGCTCCTAATTTGCTGAGAGTGGGTTCCTCAGAGAACGTGTTTGTGGAGGCTCAGGATTACTCTGGAGGAAACCTGAACGTGAGGATCTCAGTGAAGAACTTCCCAAAGAAAGACAGGGAGATACTGTCCAAAACAGTGACACTGACTGCAGAAAACAATTACCAGATCCTTACAGATATAAAGGTGAGAGCTCCATAAATACAGTGATGTTTCATTCTGTAACATGGTGAGAGTCAGAAGCAGATCCACAAACCAGAGAATGTGATTTCAGTGACTGACAGAGAACAAGGGCTATATATACTAGGGCTGGGCGATATATCGCACGATATTGTTATGCGCATCTCGTCAGTAAAGCCGGTTCCTTGATTAGTAGTAAATCACCATCACTTGCTTTCAGATTTCTTATGTGTTTAGATTTTGTTTGGCTGCTGTATCTGAGTTATAACTGCCAGATGAACAAAGAAAAAAAAGTGATCTGATGGTGTTGGTTTTATTATGACATTCATCATTTGAACTTGATTACTGAACTCATTAAGATTCTTCTTTCTGACTTCCGATTCTTTCTAAAAACTCCGGCCAGAGTGGAGATTTTGAAAATCTTCGTTTGCACGTTTGCATGTAAACAGAGAAAAACGGAGTTTTAGGCAGCGACGTCACAGAATGTGACTATTTTCGGGATTCTGATTGGCTAAGGTGGGCTTGAGCTTCTCGTTACACTGCCACCTACAGGTTTGGCATGCTCTTGACAGCATATACACAGGTTCGTGTGCACGATGTTATTTTTGAAAACGAAGAGGGGAGAAATGTCCGTTTATGAAAATAGCCATCCACGTGTAAACGTAGCCTTAGAATTATAAGTAAAGTAATGATAATCATATGCTGTAGAACCACAAAACTGCTGTTAACAAGTTAAACCAAACTATTTCAATAAGTTTCATTTTTCAGATCACAGCATGACTATGTCAAAACATAACCAACACTATCAGATCACACTTTACTTTGTTCATTTAACTGTTATAAATCAATAACAGCAGACAAACAGCAGTAAATATTAAAGTAAACAGATAGAGGTCAAGAGCCCAACTAAAGCAAACACCCATCACCTTAATGGTAACTTACAATTTGTGATTTTCTCCTTCAGTGATTCTGCTTGTTAACATCAGGTGTCTTCAATAATGCTCAATCATCACTAAATTAATCACTTAATTAGCTCATTAACTTTAACACTCTTGAGTGTTAATTTAACACTCATATTTTAACACTTTACACTCTTGAGTGTGGACTCATATACACTCCCAGGAGTGTTAATTTAACACCGCTCCATCTGAAAGCAGGTGATGGTGATTTACTACTAATCAAGGAACCGGCTTTACTGATGAGATGCGCATAACAATATCGTGCGATATATCGCCCAGCCCTAATATATACACAGGCAGACAAGCTTAACATGATAACAAGGGGGCGTAGATAATAAGAAACACCTGGAGACTAATCAACATGAAAACCTACAAAGAACTACAAAACATGGTGTAAGACAGGAGATAACATAAGAGTCCAGGAACACACAAGACGGGAACACAGGCTGGGATCATAACACATTCTCATTATTTTATTATCAGATAAAATTCAGGCTGACTGATTATCTGTTCTCTAGATCCCTGATGATCAGAACTATTTCTCTGATGATCCTCTGGAGAAGCAGTATGTGTATCTACAAGCTCAGTTTCCATCCCACACTCTGGAGAAAGTGATAATGGTCTCATTCCAGACTGGATATATATTTGTACAGACAGACAAGCCCATCTACACGCCTGCTAGCAGAGGTACGATTATGTGCTAAGTTCACAACGTAATTTCAGGAGGAATTAACCTAATCTAATCTTTCAATTAACTGCTGGAGCATAAGCAGCCGCTCACCTTGCTCTGGCATCAGCTGTTTTGGCGTCCCTCCACCTCCCCAAGTCCACCAACATCATTTAAATAACATAATTATAACATCTTGCTACCATACTCGTCATGTAAGCATTAGTAGTCCCACTGGAGGGTAGCACTATATCTAAGCTCGAGTTGAAGCTGCTTCATTGAGCCCTCCATTGTGGACAGCAAGCCAAATACGCTTAACCTTTTTAGCTTAAAGATTATATGGGCAAAGGAACTCATGAAATACTTGGAAAATAAAACGCAGAGTGAACTTTATACATAAGCATAACATAATTGTTTATTATTAAACTGACTGCTATGTGTATCAGGGTTTGAATCTGAAATTTGAGTAAAAAACATCAGAACTCATATTTCAGTTTTTTGCTTTGACCTCTTTTGCAGTTCAATACAGAATTTTCTCTCTGACGCCCAACATGAAACCACTCAGTCAGACTGGAGTCACGGTGGAGATCATGGTACACACTTATATACGCACACACATTCGTGGCATTTCATCTGTAATGAGCATGTACACTGCTGATCTCAGTAAACACACAGTGTTAATGCTGATTTCTGTGTTTAAGAATCCACAAGGCATCACAGTTTCATCAGAGAAGATAGATCCAGTGAAAGGGATGAAGTCTGGAAACTACGACATTCCTGAGGTTGCCAGGTGTGTGAAACGCTGACTGAAGATATTCAACTTGAGTAAACTTTATTTAATGATTCAATGATTTCTCTTTAATGTATCTACACACAATACTCATAGATGTGATATAAGATTAATTTGATCTGTTGTATAATGCTTATTTATATTTTGTTAAAGTGTTTTGAATTTTTTTTTTCAGTCTTGGGATCTGGAAGGTTGTCACTCGGTACACAGACACTCTTCAGAAGAAGTTTACTACAGACTTTGAGGTCAAAGAATATGGTAAGATGTGTGTCAACAAAATGTGTGTTGTGTGTGTAAATGCGATAAAAACTAAAAGAATGTATTGATTTATTTGTATCTTTTCTCTGGTTTGGTTTATAGTGCTTCCAACATTTGGAGTCAGATTAAGACCCAGTAAGTCATTCTTCTATGTGGGTGACGAGAGCCTGACAGTCGACATTGAAGCCAAGTAAGACAACATATGTTCTGCTTCACTGTATTGAAAATTAATCTTTAATGTGTGCACACAGTGATTTAAAATAGATCTCTATGTAAACTACAAAATAATATGTGCTATGAGCAACCAATACTTTTCATGAGTGTTTGAGATAGTATACATTCCAAAAGTAACAAAGACATTTATCTTAGTCTCAAAAGGCATATTTTTTTGACTTGTGGTTATTCTGTATTTTACTGCTAGTATTAATATTGTTTCCTGTGTATCCGCTCTCATGACTGAAGTTTCCTCGCTCATCGTTCCTCGCCTCCTCGCAGTGCAATTAGAGGACTGAGATGCTCTTCTAGATGACTGAGATCCATTGTTTCTGTGCCATGGGCTGGAGGACAGAGGAGCGAGGAAACAAGAAAGCATCAATTTGAGCATTGAGAAGCACCCACAGATTTTGGGGATGCTAGTGTGAACATGATGGATTATGGACAATATATTGATGTATGCTGTCTGAAAGGAACTCTATGTGTACACGTTTAGAAGCATGAAGGAATGAGAAGCCCCAGGAAGTGGATTTGAGGCAATATTTAGTTTGCAACATTTGTTTGCATAAATCTGAATGCATAGACTCTGTTTGCATTTGTTAAATGTTGTCAACAACAACAGCTTAAGGGAAAGCCGTAACAGGTTTTATATATCATTTAATATGACTGAATCAACCTGACATCAGTTGGTTACACCAGGGGTTTTCAAAGTGTGTGGCACAGAGAGCAGCTCCAGTAGCCTGGCAAACCAGACCTACATCAAGATGTTAACTCACCATTGTCAGGGCTCAATCCGAGGGGCGATCAATCCGATAAACGGCTGTCTTTCAAATTCGCTCTGCATGCAATAGGACAGCGCTACAACCAACCAGAGCATTTTCCCATCAGCAGAGCTAGTTGATGATAGATTAAACTTTTGCCGTATCTGGCCGGCAAAACTACGAACACAACTTCCTGTTTTAAGAATGACTTAAGTGCCGTTCTTTGTTTTTTCGCAAAGAAAGCTTAACTCCAAGTCAAACAAAGCCGATTCGAAGACCGCTGTTCGCCAGCAGCAGCTCTTCTTTGTTTTCAAGTAGCAGGGAATTCACGCAGAACCGTCACACTCACAACTCTGTTGTCATTATGTAAATCCCGCACCAACTCTATACACGATTTGATTGGCCTGATTAGAGTTTGTTTTTTCCAGCTCAAAAGTCAACGGAGAGTTTCTGGACTACCCTGGCTGCAAAATACATTTTGCTGCCGCTAGGGTGCGTCTGGATTTCTAGGCTACAGCTCCAGAGTATATTGGCTACACTGTAAAATCCAACAGTTGTTCTTCTAACTAACATGTTTTAGATAACTATATATATACAAAATGAGTAGTGTACATGCTCATATATAAAAATATAAAAAGAAACATGAAAAACCCTCATGTTGTTCAAAACATGTATGACTGTGGAAAAAGAAAAGAAGGTAGTTAGACAAACGTTCAAGCTGCTTTTTCATGAAACTGGATGTGGATCAGGGTTAGTTGTCGTCACCGTTCAGTTTTTACAGCTGAAATTGTATGTGCTTTTATAGGTACCTGTTTGGACAGAAGGTGGAAGGAAATGCGTTTGTGATGTTTGGTGTGAGGGACGGTGAGAAGAAAGCAAGTATTTCTTCTTCTCTTCAAAAAGTTCAGGTGAGAGACATTAAACAGTTTACACGTTGGGATCAATCTCATTTCTCTTCACCTGAGTGACTTAAATAAAACATTAAAATGCTTTTTACTGCGTCTTGTTGACTGCTGTTGTCTTTCTCATATGAATAGATTAGGGAAGGAGAAGGTGAGGCAGAACTGAGCAGGGAGATGATCACTAAGACCTTTCCAGACATTAGGCAGCTGGTTGGACGATCGATCTATGTTTCAGCCAGTCTTTTAACAGAAAGTGGTAAGACTCAACAGATACTGTACATCTGTATGTTTACATGCCTGTGTGTGATTGTATATGAGAGGCTAATCGTGTGTGTGTGTGTGTGTTTCAGGCAGTGAAATGGTGGAAGCAGAAAGGAGAGGCATTCAGATTGTGACGTCACCGTACACCATCCACTTCAAAAGAACACCACAATTCTTCAAACCTGGGATGCCCTTCAGTGTCTCGGTATAAAACATTGACTAAAAAATAAACATCATAAACTAATTAAACATAAACATTTGCAACTGAAATGGAAGTTGCAATAGTTTTTTCTTCCCTATTTTGATGTGCAGTGTAAAAAATATTTATACAGTGGGTACGGAAAGTATTCAGACCCCTTTAAATTTTTCACTCTTTGTTATATTGCAGCCATTTGCTAAAATCATTTAAGTTAATTTTTTTCCTCATTATTGTACACACAGCACCCCATATTGAAAGGAAAACACAGAATTGTTGACATTTTTGCACATTTATTAAAAAAGAAAAACTGAAATATCACATGGTCCTAAGTATTCAGACCCTTTGCTGTGACACTCATATATTTAACTCAGGTGCTGTCCATTTCTTCTGATCATCCTTGAGATGGTTCTACACCTTCATTTGAGTCCAGCTGTGTTTGATTATACTGATTGGACTTGATTAGGAAAGCCACACACCTGTCTATATAAGACCTTACAGCTCACAGTGCATGTCAGAGCAAATGAGAATCATGAGGTCAAAGGAACTGCCTGAAGAGCTCAGAGACAGAATTGTGGCAAGGCACAGATCTGGCCAAGGTTACAAAAAAAATTCTGCTGCACTTAAGGTTCCTAAGAGCACAGTGGCCTCCATAATCCTTAAATGGAAGACGTTTAGGATGACCAGAACCCCTCCTAGAGCTGGCCGTCCGGCCAAACTGAGCTTTCGGGGGAGAAGAGCCTTGGTGAGAGAGATAAAGAAGAACCCAAAGATCACTGTGGCTGAGCTCCAGAGATGCAGTCGAGAGATGGGAGAAAGTTGTAGTAAGTCAACCATCACTGCAGCCATCCACCAGTCGGGGCTTTATGGCAGAGTGGCCCAACGGAAGCCTCTCCTCAGTGCAAGACACATGAAAGCCCGCATGGAGTTTGCTAAAAAACACCTGAAGGACTCCAAGATGGTGATAAGATTCTCTGGTCTGATGAGACCAAGATAGAACTTTTTGGCCTTAATTCTAAGCGGTATGTGTGGAGAAAACCAGGCACTGCTCATCACCTGTCCATTACAGTCTCAACAGTGAAGCATGGTGGTGGGAGCATCATGCTGTGGGGGTGTTTTTCAGCTGCAGGTACAGGACAACTGGTTGCAATCGAGTGAAAGATGAATGCGACCAAGTACAGGGATATCCTGGACGAAAACCTTCTCCAGAGTGCTCTGGACCTCAGACTGGGCCGAAGGTTCACCTTCCAACAAGACAATGACCCTAAGCCAGTGGTTCCCAAAGTGGGTGCCGTGACAAATGGCTAGGGGTGCCGCAGAATCTCAGCTTTATTTTCCAATTTAAACAGCCTAAAATAACTATCGTACCATATAATAACCTTTTACAGCCAAGGTTATAATCGTTAACGAAAACGAACGAAAAAACAAAAACTAGGTGGGATAAAACATTGTCTTAACTGAAATAAAAATAAAAACGAGGCATTACAAAAAACGATAACTAACTAAAACTGTAATGTGTGTTTGGCAAAACTAACTAAAATAAAATAAAATTATAGAGTAAATGTCCTTAGTTTTCGTCTTTGTCAAGGTCTTTCATTTTTTAACGCTATTTAAAACACGCAGCGTATTCGTTCAGCTGCATTTCCTTTCCCTGCTCTCCCTCAGTCTCTGTCACGCGTCTCTCACATGCGCACGCACGCACACACACACACACACACACACACACACAGAGCTCCTCCCCTCCGTGCACACCGCGTCTCCATGAGAACGACTGTGTTCATTCGACGCGAAAGGTTGGTATCTCTATCTCGTGAACACCTTTACACAATCACACATTAAAAAGTGGTATAAAAATATATTAAATTCTGATTATAATTTTGTCAGTGTGTTATTGTCGACCCTAGAAGCGATTGCGCCTTCTTTAGAAAGTTAACTAACGTTAGTCGCAAGTTTGAGGTAAAATGCACTTTTTGGTTGTGGTTGTCGATGTCAAAACTATGGAAGCTTGTTTCCGCCACAGAATAAAACATTTTAAAAGATAATTGCGACTTTTTATCTAACAATTGCGAGTTAACATCTCGCAATTCTGACTTTATTTCTCAGAATTGCGAGATATAAAGTCAGAATTGCGTGAAATAAAGTCGCAATTGCGTGTTATAAAGTCAGAATTGTGAGATATAAAGTCAGAATTGCGTAATATAAAGTCAGAATTGTGAGATATAAAGTCAGAATTGCGTGATATAAAGTCGCAATTGCGTGTTATAAAGTCAGAATTGCGAGATATAAAGTCGCAATTGCGTCTTATAAAGTCAGAATTCTGACTTTATAACACGCAATTGTGACTTTATTTCACGCAATTCTGACTTTATATCTCGCAATTCTGACTTTATAACACACAATTCTGAATTTATATCTCACAATTCTGACTTTATAACACGCAATTGCGACTTTATTTCACGCAATTCTTTCTGACTTCGATTTATGTTGTTGGTTACAGCATAACTGTGAATCTGCATAAATGCCCAGAATTTTTGATATAATATAAAGGATTTCTTAAAAGTTGTTTACGAAAAAAATCATTCTTTTAGGCACACACAGAAGTCAAGATTCAGTATATGCATCTCAACAATGGTGACGAGCAGAATATTCAATTAGGAAAAGTAAATTACATAGACAATTCAGATCATAATTTATTCATACCGCAATGCATGATGGGAGCCATTAATGAGTTGTGATTGGTGGCAGCCACTGCAACATGTTTTATTATTGTCACCATTGTTGAGATTCACAGGCTGATTATTGATGTCTGTGTTTTAAATACATTTATCTGAATGTCTTTTGATCAGAACAATGTTTATTAAACATTTTGAATTATAAGTAAAGTACTGATAATCATAGGCTGAAGAATCACAAAACTGCTGCTAACAAGTTAAACCAATCTATCTCAATAAGTTTCCTTTTTCAGATCACAGCATGACTATGTCAAAACATAACCAACACTATAAGATAACATTTTACTTTGTTCGTTTAACTGTTATAAATCAATAACAGCAGACAAACAACAGTAAATATTAAAGTAAACATATAATGGTCAAGAGCCCAACTAAAGCAAACACACATCGCCATAATGGTAACTTACAATTTGTGATTTTCTCCCTCAGTGATTCTGCTTGTTAACATCAGGTGTCTTCAATAATGCTCAATCATCACTAAATGAATCACTTAATTATCTCATCAGCCCTAAATGCCGCTCCATCTGAAAGCAGGTGATGGTGATTTACTACTAATCAAGGAACCGGCTTTACTGACAAGATGCGCATAACAATATCGCGATTTAAATCGCCCAGCCCTAATAATAGGCTAACCCTGTTTACAGCATATTTTAAAATCATATCAAAACACCAACATATGCAAAAATATTTGGAGTTGTTTATTATTATTTAAAGAGTTAAGTATCTTTAAATCTGTTTTGTTCCAATGGTTCTCACGTACAGTAGCCTAATTGGTTAAAATCAGTCTGTTGACGTGTGTCCAGTTATTAATGGACTGATGATTCATCTGAAGGGGTTGTTTCACCTCATATTATGTCTGTTGTGATGCATTCATAATAAATTCATGCTGCTGTTTATGCTTCATTTGTTGTTTGTTCATCTGGATATAATTGTATATATGTATGTACATATGTTCGTTTAGTTTAATTGGGTTGGGGTGCCGTGGAAAAAAAAACACTACAAAGGGGTGCCATGCTTTCATAAAGTTTGGGAACCACTGCCCTAAGCACACAGCTAAAATAACGAAGGAGTGGCTTCACAACAACTCCGTGACTGTTCTTGAATGGCCCAGCCAGAGCCCTGACTTAAACCCAATTGAGCATCTCTGGAGAGACCTGAAAATGGCTGTCCACCAACGTTTATCATCCAACCTGATAGAACTGGAGAGGATCTGCAAGGAGGAATGGCAGAGGATACCCAAATCCAGGAGTGAAAAACTTGTTGCATCTTTCCCAAAAAGACTCATGGCTGTATTAGATCAAAAGGGTGCTTCTACTAAATACTGAGCAAAGGGTCTGAATACTTAGGATCATGTGATATTTCAGTTTTTCTTTTTTAATAAATGTGCAAAAATGTCAACAATTCTGTGTTTTTCTGTCAATATGGGGTGCTGTGTGTACAATAATGAGAAAAAAAAAATGAACTTACATGATTTTAGCAAATGGCTGCAATATAACAAAAAGTGAAACATTTAAGGGGGTCTGAATACTTTCCGTACCCACTGTATATATACATATATATATATATATATATTTTTTTTTTGCTTTGGCTTCTATAAAAGGTCCATTTAACAAATCCTGACCAGACTCCTGCTGAGAATGTGGAAGTGGAGGTCAATCCTGGAGGGGTCAGAGGTCAAACAACAGCCAATGGCATTGCAAAAGTTACCGTCAACACTCTAGGAGGATCTTCTACACTGCAGATCACTGTAAGACCTGCAAACTAAACTAATGTTCAGTCACTTTCACTGAAGAACTGGTGGAAAATAGATCAGTTAACATATGTTGAACAAGCAATGGAGTATATTCTACACAGCACATCAGAAAACAGTGTATTTGCTCTTTTCAGGCAAAAACCAAAGATCCACAATTAAGTGACAACCAGCAGGCAGTGAAGACGATGACGGCTCTCGCTTACATTCCCAAAGGAGACTCCAAAAATTACCTGCACATCAGCATTTGTGCTGCAGAGCTTCAGATCGGTGATCAAATGACAGTCAATCTGTACACTGGACAAAGTCCAGGAGTCAAAGATCAAGATTACACATACATGGTAAAGATTATAGTTATTTCTAAATAAAGCTGCACCACAAATGTATTTATTATGTCAATATTTGATTAACTACCACGGCTTGTGTTTGAAACCATATGAATATCATAAATACTGTTAACTCATCTTCCTCATTTTCAGATCTTAAGTAAAGGTCAGATTGTTAAGGCAGACAGGTTCAAGAGGAGAGGACAACCTCTAGTGACGCTGTCTCTACCTGTAACCAAAGACATGGTGCCGTCCTTCCGCTTTGTGGCTTATTATCATGTGGGCTCGTCTGAGGTGGTGTCTGATTCAGTCTGGGTCGACGTGAAGGACACGTGCATGGGAACGGTGGGTCAACCATCACAAGAAATAGTTGACATGCTCATCAACTAGATCTGATTCAGTGTCTCTCGTTTTAACAGCTCAAGCTTCAGGTGAAGAACAAGATGAATACCTATGGCACAAGAGATGAGGTCAAGCTGCAGATAACTGGAGATCCTGGTGCTAGAGTTGGGCTGGTGGTGGTTGACAAGGCTGTGCATGTCCTTAACAAGAACAGACTCACTCAGACTCAGGTGAAGGACCTTCTTCAGACGTCATGGCACAATCAGCTCTGATTGAAATGCATGTAACTGGTGTCTTTTTTGCACCTTTAGATCTGGGACGTCATAGAGAAGCATGACACCGGCTGTACGGCAGGAGGTGGAAGGGACAGTATGGGGGTTTTCAGTGATGCAGGTCTGATGTTTGAGTCACACACCGCAGGAGGAACCAACACCAGAACAGGTATATATGTATATTTGTAATTTCTTAAATTTTAATAAAAATACCAGTATATTTTATTTTATATTTCACTAAAATAAATCCATAGGGGCAGTGTCCATGAATATACAATTGAAATAATTTTTTACATATTTATGAATGTCTCCAGTATCTATTATGTTAACTAATTTAAGTTGGTATAATCAGCGCTGGAAAAGCACTGCACCAAGTTCAATTGTAGTGAATTCCCTCTCACACATTAGAGTGCCCAGGGATTAAAGTTCTCCGTCGCTACGACGGATTTCCGTTAATTGCAGCAAGTCTATGACGGATTTCCGTCAATTGCAGGGTTCCAGTCTGTCCTTAATGTCTTAAATTCACTTTTCATAATTTTAAGGCCGTAAATAGGCTTTTTTATTTCTCAAATAGTGTAAAAAAGTCTTAATTTTAGTTTGATTAGGTCTTAAATTAAGGAAAGACGAGGTGTATTCACCCTTCTGAGGGGGATGTGATCAAAGCCTGGAGTGGAGCAAAAGCACGTTCCTCTCTCCACTCTAAGCATTCTGTAATCACTTCGCTCATGGTCCACTCCGGGGTTTCAATTACCGCTCACGGAAAGTGCATGTCAGGCTACAGTTGAGCGCTGAGGTAGAGAACTATATTTCAGTTACCATGGACACACTTATAATGCAGGTAGGGCTGGGCGATATATCGATATATTTTTGAAATGCGATATGGAATTAGACCATATCGCATATATCGATATAGTTCAAATTTACGCTGTGATCCTTGCTCCCCGCGCCCCTCTCCTCCGCTCCTCCTTTTCCACTCTGCGTGCGTGTTTAGAGCATGTTATGAGAGGCGAATAATGACTACTTCAGAAAACCCAGCACAATAGGAACTACCAGGCAGTGACATAAGTGTACGCTGAAATAAAGTTTTTCACCTCAGAAAAACGGACTTTCTTGTCCTGTCAGCCGTTATCCTGTTCTCGTAGCGCACACTCTTCAATTGCACGCGCAAATGCGGCGGCGCGCGCTGTATCGCCTCACTGTATATAAAGTGCAAAAGAAACTACGAGCATGCAACGCCGTTACGTTGTAAATTACACGAAATAAAAGTAATGCAGGTATGATTTTCATTCTATTCACCAGGAGCAGTTTCCATGTTTCATTAACAGTTATTGTTAATATTGTGTATTCACCATGGTAACTGTCGTTTCCATATTAACCCCAAAATGCCACTATTTTTCTTTGTGTTATTTTTTATATTTTTAAATGACTGTAGTGGCTCATACCAACATTGTATTAACAAAAACTAGTTTGGGACTGCTATTAAATAGCTTTAGCATAATGTTTATTTATTAGTACTAGTCTTTACTATTAGTCATATTCTTACAATTTAAGTAAAGGGGAAAAGTACTTGTGTGTGTTAACAAATTTTGTGTAAAACATGTTAAAATTTGCCTATATATACGTGTATATGTATGTATGTATGTATGTATATATATATATATATATATATATATATATATATATATATATATATATATATATATATATGTATATATATATAGGCAAATTAGAACATGTTTGAACAAAATTTGTTTATATATATATATTCAATGTAAACTTGTTAATAATAATTAATAAATCGCAATTAGCCTACAATTCGAAGGGAATAATCGGCAATTATGATTTTTGTAATAATCGTGCAGCCCTAACTTAGGTGAAGAAACCTGTTTATTATTTATTCACTTGATTTTGCAACTGTTCACTGCCTACTGGCAATATTAAAGCGTTTTAAAACGTCTCCCCTTAAAACGCTATTGGTCTCGACTATTTAAAAAGGTAAAGGAATATGACTTGGCCTAAAAAAAAAATTCAGTCAGAAGAATTTTTTTCACTTTAATCCCTGAGTGCCATATGCTAATTTCATTCTAATTAAATTCCCTCTAGCGCCGGAGTGTCCCTTCCTTTCAAAGAGAAGACGGAGATCACCGGGTGAGAATCTGCTCTTATGATTCAACCCTTTTAAAGATTAAACATGTTTTTAAAGTTCATCTCTTCTGTTAAATATGTTGTTTATTTGTCATTGTGGCTTGATTGATCCCTGTATTGCACTGTAAACCCTAACGCTCAAAATAATTAATTGGTTTGAGTAGGACAAACTTAAATTAAACTAATTAGTTCAGTCAAATTAACTTTTATGAGTATTTAGCACTTTATTTTTCTTTCAAGTTCACAGAACTGATATATTTTAAGTAAACTGAACTGTTTAATTGTTTTGAGTTTTATGAAATTATTTATTTTAATTTAGACAAACTTAAGTTTAACTGCCCAGGTGAAAAAGACATACTATTAAATATATAAAAAATGTACTTGAGTATGTTTTTAGTACAATACAAATATACTTGAATGCATTTTTAATACAATCTTTTTCACCTGGGTGAAACGGCTGGGATGTCTATTTCCCAGCATGCTTTGCCGATGACACTCGAAAGGGAGAGTAAATGCTAAAAGTGTAATATAATGTGTGTTTTTTTTTGTAAGATTAATGTTAAGAGTGAGATTTAGTAGTGATTAATGTTGTGTTATGCTAATTTAGAAGAATTTCTGTTAATGTTGGCTTTACACTGTAAAAAAAAAAAGGTCAACTGTCCGTAAAAATTAAGTAAAATATCCTTATTTAAATGAAGTGCAAAAAACTTTTACAGAAATTTTCTTTAAATGTTTTACAGAAAAACACTGTAATTTTACAGCTATTTCCTGAATTATTACGATCAAACACCTTCACTGTAAAAAAATGGCTGCAATGGCTGCCATACAAAAACTGTAAAATTAATGTAAAATATCCTAATTTAAATAAGTGCAAAATACTTTTACAGAAATCTTCATTAATCTTTTTTAACAGAAACACAATTATTTCACATTTATTTTCAGATTTTTTTTACTAAAAAACATGCAGTTAACTTAGGGCTGGGCGATATATCGCACGATATTGTTATGCGCATCTCGTCAGTAAAGCCGGTTCCTTGATTAGTAGTAAATCGCCATCATCTGCTTTCAGATGGAGCGGCATTTACTACGCAGCAAAAACTCCAGAGTGTATATGAGTCCACACTCAAGAGTGTTAAAGTTAATGAGATAATTAAGTGATTAATTTAGTGATGATTGAGCATTATTGAAGACAACTGATGTTAACAAGCAGAATCACTGAAGGAGAAAATCACAAATTGTAAGCCACCGTTATGGCGATTAATGTTTGCTTTAGTTGGACTCTTGACCCTTATATGTTAACTTTAAATTTTGTTTGTTTGTTGTTATTGGTTTATAACAGTCAAATGAACAAAGAAAAGTGTGATCTGATGGTGTTGGTTATGTTTTGACATAATCATGCTGTGATCTGAAAAATGAAACTTATTGAGATAGTTTGGATTATGTTGTTATCAGCAGCTTTGTGATTCTACAGCATATGATTATCAGTATTTTTCTTATAATCCAAAAATATTTAATAATATTGTTCTGATCAAGAGCCCAACTAATGCAAACAATGATCGCCATAACGGTGGCTTACAATTTGAGGTTTTCTCCTTCAGTGATTCTGCTTGTTAACATCAGGTGTCTTCAGTAATGCTCAATCATCACTCAATTAATCACTTAATTATCTCATTAACTTCAACACTCTTGAGTAGGGCTGGGCGATATATCGCACGATATTGTTATGCGCATCTCGTCAGTAAAGCTGGTTCCTTGATTAGTAGTAAATCGCCATCACCTGCTTTCAGATGGAGCGGTGTTAAATTAACACTCCTGGGAGTGTATATGAGTCCATACTCAAGAGTGTAAAGTGTTAAGATATGAGCGTTAAATAACACTCAAGAGTGTTAAAGTTAATGAGCTAATTAAGTGATTAATTTAGTGATGATTGAGCATTATTGAACACACTTGATGTTAACAATCAGAATCACTGAAGGAGAAAATCACAAATTGTAAGTTACCATTATGGCGATGGGTGTTTGCTTTAGTTGGACTCTTGAACCTTGTATGTTTATTTCATTTTTTACTGTTGTTCATCTGCTGTTATTGATATATAACAGTTAAATGAACAAAGTAATATGTGATCTGATAGTATTGGTTATGTTTTGACAATCGTGCTGTGATCTGAAAAATGAAACTTATGTCAATAATCAGCCTGTGAATCTCAACAATGGTGACAATAATAAAGCATGTTGCAGTGGCTGCCACCAATCACAACTCATTAATGGCTCCCATCATGCATTGCGGTATGAATAAATTATGATCTGAATTGTCTATGTAATTTACCTTTCCTAATTGAATATTCTGCTCGTCACCATTGTTGAGATGCATGGACTGAATCTTGACGTCTGCGTGTGCCTAAAAGAAAGATTTTTTTTAAACAACTTTTAAGAAATCCTTTATATTATATCAAAAATTCTGGGCATTTATGCAGATTCTCAGTTATGCTGTAACCAACAACATAAATCGAAGTCAGAAAGAAGGATCTTAACGAGTTCAGTGATCAAGTTCAAATGATCAATGTCATAATATAACCAACACCATCAGATCACTTTTTTTCTTCATTCATCTGGCAGTTATAACTCAGATACAGCAGCCAAACAAAATCTAAAATTAATAAGATAAGGGTCAAGAGCCCAACTAAAGCAAACATTGACCGCCATAACGGTGGCTTACAATTTGCGATTTTCTCCTTCAGTGATTCTGCTTGTTAACATCAGGTGTCTTCAATAATGTTCAATCATCACTAAATTAATCACTTAATTATCTCATTAACTTCAACACGTGGACTCATATACACTCCCAGGAGTGTTAAATTAACACTGGAGTTTTTGCTGTATACAAAGAGCCGTAGTTAACTGACAATGATGTGTGATTGTGATGGTGATTTACTACTAATCATAGAACCAGCTTTACTGCGCATAACGATATCGTGCGATATATCGCCCAGCCCTAAGTTAACTACATGCAAGATTTGCTGTGACTATACGTCATTGTATAAGCAACTACACAGTTACTGTCTGTTAAATAAAGCAACATACAGCATATCATCAGTGTTTCTCTGCTCATCCTGGACTGAATCACTGAAGGAGAAAATCTCAACTTGTAAGCCACCGTTATGACGATCAATGGTTGCTTTAGTTGGACTCTTGACCCATATATTATTAACTTTAGATTTTGTTTGGCTGCTGTATCTGAGTTATAACTGCCAGATGAACAAAACAAAAAAAAAGTGATCTGATGGTGTTGGTTATATTATGGCAATCATCATTTGAACTTGATCACTGAACTCATTAAAATCCTTCTTTCTGACTTCGATTTATGTTGTTGGTTACAGCATAACTGTGAATCTGCATAAATGCCCAGAATTTTTGATATAATATGAAGGATTTCTTAAAAGTTGTTTAAAAAAAAAAAATCATTCTTTGAGGCACACACAGATGTCAAGATTCAGTCTATGCATCTCAACAATGGTGAGGAGCAGAATATTCAATTAGGAAAAGTAAATTACATAGATAATTCAGATCATAATTTATTCATACCGCAATGCATGATGGGAGCCATTATTGAGTTGTGATTGGTGGCAGCCACTGCAACATGCTTTATTATTGTCACCATTGTTGAGATTCACAGGCTGATTATTGATGTCTGTGTTTTAAATGAATTTATCCGAATGTCTTTTGATCAGAACAATGTTTATTAAATATTTTGAATTTTAAGTAAAGTACTGATAATCATAGGCTGAAAAATACAAAACTGCTGCTAACAAGTTAAACCAAACTATCTCAATAAGTTTCCTTTTTCAGATCACAGCATGATTATGTCAAAACATAACCAACACTATAAGAATAACATTTTACTTTGTTCATTTAACTGTTATAAATCAATAACAGCAGACAAACAACAGTAAATAATAAATTAAACATATAATGGTCTAGAGCCCAACTAAAGCAAACACCCATCACCTTAATGGTAACTTACAATTTGTGATTTTCTCCTTCAGTGATTCTGCTTGTTAACATCAGGTGTCTTCAATAATGCTCAATCATCACTAATGAATCACTTAATTATCTCATCAGCCCATGCCGCTCCATCTGAAAGCAGGTGATGGCAATTTACTACTAATCAAGGAACCGGCTTTACTGACGAGATGCGCATAACAATATCGCGATTTAAATCGCCCAGCCCTATCAGACATCAAGAATCAGCATATGAATCGCAACAATGGGGACAATGAAAAAAAAACGGAACTACTATAAAGTCACAAAAAGGCTTTGTTGGTTGTCACCATTGTTGAGATTCATATGTTGATTCTTGATGTCTCTATACTAGAATAAAAATGACCCAGCTCAGAACTTTTTCTGTATAATATGTTTGTTTTTTTTGTTTTTTTTTCATATTGTTATAATACTGATGCCACAATATTTCAAGGGTCATGTGAAAAATTATGACATTAATTACAGATTTTATATAAAGCTAAATTCCATCTGCATATTATGTAATATAAGATAATATATTCAGAGATTTGATTGACAAAGGAGTGAATCAGATCATCATATGATGACTATAACATCACCAATGAATGACCAAGATTATCTGAAATTTTCTCCTGCATTTATCATTATAACAAATGTGCTTCAATTATACAGTTAAAGCAGCCAGAGAAAACTAAAGTTAAAAGCTCAAGGGTCATGAGCCCAACTAAAGCAGACACTGATCTCAATCATGGTGACATCAAATTTCTTTTAAAGTTTTTTACGCTTTATTTAAATTAGAATATTTTACTTTAATTTTAGGGCTTTTGTTTGGCAGCCGCAGCTGCCAGTCATTTGACCCTTTTTTTACGATTTTTTTTACAATGAAGGTTTATGATCGTGATTATTCAGGAAATACCTGTGAAATAACAGTGTTTTTCAGTTTATTTAATTTAGGATGTTTTACAGTTTTTTGGGGAGCTGACAGTCATTTGACCATTTTATCATTTAACTGTTTTGTTACTGTTTAATTACAGATTATATTTGTAATTTTAGATACATTTTAGATACAATAGTAATTTAAGAAAACAGAAAAAAAATACTATATGAAAAATACAATCAATTTTCTGTATAAAAAAAGTGTCTCACAATACCTAAAATAACAGCTGACTTTTTATTTTACAGATATTATTTGTAATTTTACAGTGTTTTGAGTACAATTTAAAATTAAAGAAAATTTTAATTTTACAGTGTAGGATAGTGGATAATAGTAATTATCTTAACAATAAGTTATTGAGTTACTTGGACACAAATCATATATTTTTTTATGCTTAAATTGTTTGAGTTAATAAACTTAAATGATTTAAGGCAATCAGTTTCCTCAAACGTTTTGAGTTGAACTAACTCATCAGGTTTTACAGTGTGGCAAAGTTAACATAAAAGTTAACATAATCTTGAGGATTATCAGAACATGCTAGTATTGATCCAGCTATGATGCACTCTAAAAAGAGATGTGTTAAAAAACAACACACAGCATGTCTTGATGGTATTTTGACACATGTTGTGTATATTTTTAACACACAATGGCCCTCATTTATCATTCTTGCGTAGAAACAGGCGTATATGTTGGCGTAAGATTATGCTTACACTCCTCTCACCGCCTGATTTATGAAGCTGTGCGTACCTTTGAAATCCAGGTGTACGCAATACCTGCCTTTGATAAATGCCGCGGCTGAAAACGATCGTCATTAGAATAACACGCCCCTATATATTCAAGTCTCCGCTTCCCCCACGCCCTCATTTTACGCCATGGACACACGGAAGACGGCAAAGAAGATAAACTTGGATGAGCAAATTACCTATCACAATGCATTATTTTACAGCACGTGTTTTGAAACAATTAGCATTAAATTTCGTATCACCTCACATGTATTGGGGTGTACAATAGTGATGATGATGTGATGTGGAGTACCATTCATTCACATTAATAATTGCATGACTATTTGTAATATTCTTCTTCTTATTATGATTTTTATTATTAATGACGCTTATTGTTATTTAGAAGAAGAATGTCGTTATTATTATTATTTGTATTATTATTATTATTATTATTATTTAAAAGAAGAAGAATGTCATTTTTATTTTGATCAGTGTATAATTTATCTCTTCAACATGTTGTATATGAGGCAATCTGCCACAGTTTTTAAATGAAACAGAAAACTGGCCTAACCATTGTTTCAAAGAATAGTACGATGGCGAGCGCGTCGAGTATAGAGTATAACTCGTCCGTTTGGGGAGGTGCGCGCGCAGTCTGCGGAGACTCGTGCTGCGGAGCCAGGCGAAAGTATAAACAAAGCTTGAAACGTCAGGTAAAGCGCACAGGCTCGCAACTGAAGGAATACATATATGTCGTTATTTTCCTGTCAAATGTCGAGAGCACATTATTGTAGCGCGAAAGTACATTAATATAATGCGCGAGCGCGAATCTCTCTGCTCGCGCGCGGAATATAAATGCGCGAGCGCGAATCTCTCTGCTCGTGCACGGAATATGTGCCGAGTGCGAATCTCTCTGCTTGCGCGCGAGAACTGGGCACGCGCTCTCAGATACACGTTGCTCTTGTAAGAATTTTCTCTGGGCTCGCTCAGAGAATATGCCTGCACTTAAAACGTGTTCAGTGCAATCGCGGATCTCTCCTCTTTGCTTAAAGTAAGCATGTATGTGCTTAGACTGTGTCCCGTGCGTTCGCGCATGCCTAAGTACTCTTCAATTTCTTCTTTTTTTCTTTTTTTTTATTAATGCCAAGGTATCAAAAATATAACTTACATAGCAAAAATGTACAAATTACATACAATGGAATAAAGAAAGCAAAGCAGCATATACTGTATGTATATATATATATATATATATATACATACATACATACATACATATAGCCTGTATATGCTCATAAAAAATAAAAAAACAGAACAGAAAGCTGTAATGAAATAAAAAAGTTTGAAACAAGTTTATTGTCTTAAGAGCTTTAAGATTCTTAGATAACGAAATGCTTTGGATGTATTGTTGGACCTCTCTCTTCTAAAAACAATGAATAAGGGATTCTGCTGAGTGAATTTACTACGGTGAATGTGAAATTTTGCAAGGAACAATAATAGATTAATAATAAAATACTCTAGCTTTTGAAAAGGTTTAAATCATAAACACAAGTTGTTCTTTTTGTGGTGCCCCTGATGAAACTGCTCTTCATATCTTCTGGGATTGTCCTCACACGCAGTTATTTTGGGTTGAATTTTCTGCTTCCGGATTTCTCTTTGCTTTTTAAGGATGCACTGTTTGGTTTCTTTAATATACAAAAAGCTAAATTTAATGAGTATTTTATTATTAATCTATTATTGTTACTTGCAAAATTTCACATTCACCGTAGTAAATTCACTCAGCAGAATCCCTTATTCATTGTTTTTAGAAGAGAGAGGTCCAACAATACATCCAAAGCATTTCGTTATCTAAGAATATTAAAACTCTTAAGACAATAAACTTGTTTCAAACTTTTTTATTTATTTCATTACAGCTTTCTGTTCTGTTTTTTTTATTTTTGTATGAGCATATACAGGCTATATGTATGTATGTATGTATATATATATATATATATGTATATATATATATATATATATATATATATATATATATATATATATATATATATATGCTGCTTTGCTTTCTTTATTCCGTTGTATGTAATTTATACATTTTTGCTATGTAAGTTATATTTTTGATACATTGGCATTTATTAAAAAAAAAAAAAAAAAGAAATTGAAGAGAAGAGTAGCTATTTAGGCATGCTGCGCGAACGCACGGGACAAAGTCTAAGCACATACATGCTTACTTTAAGCGAAGGCACGTTTTAAGTGCAGGCATATTCTCTGAGGGAGCCCAGAGAAAATTCTTACAAGAGCAACGTGTATCTGAGAGCGCGAGCCTAGTTCTCGCGCGCGAGCAGAGAGATTTGCACTTGGCACATTATATTCCGTGCGCGAGCAGAGAGATTCGCGCATTTATATTCTGTGCGCGAGCAGCGAGATTTGCGCTCGCGCATTTAAATTCCACGCGCGAGCAGAGAGATTCGCGCGAGCAGAGAGATTCGCGCTCGTGCATCATATTAATGTACTTTCGCGCTACAATAATGCGCTCTCGACATTTGACAGGGAAATAACGCCATATACATATGCCTACAAATCAAATGCTTTGGTAAAGTCACACAAATTAACAGAGGTGGAAAGTCCAGGGGTCAGAAAGTAAAAGTCCTGCCATATATTTATTCCACCCATGAACTCACACAGCAAAAACTCCAGTTTTAAATGAACTCTCCTGGAAGTTTATTTGGCTCCAGACTCAAGAGTGTTAAAGTTAATGAGATAATTAAGTGATTGATTGAGTGATGATTGACCATTATTGAAGACACCTGATGTTAACAAGCAGAATCACTGAAGGAGAAAAATCACAATTTTAGTTACTATTATGGATATCGGTGTTTGATTTAGTTGGGCAGTTGACCTTTAAATGTTTAACTTTAGATTTTGTTTGGCTGCTGTATCTGTGTTATAACAGCCAGATGAACAAAAAGAAAAGGTGAACAGGTGTTGGTTATATTTTAACATAATCATCATTTAACCTGAATCACTGAACTCATTTAGAGTCTAATCTCTGACTTAAATGTATATTGGTCATAACAGCATCACAGTGATTCTACAGAATAATATCCAGATTTGTCATTATAATCCAAATGATTTCTTAAAAGTTGTTCTGATATAAAAAAATAAAAAAAAATCTTTCTTTAAGGCGCACACAGACATCAAGAATCAGTGTATGAATCTCAACAATGGTGACAAAAAGAATATTCAGTTAGGGCAGTGGTTCCCAAACCTGTCCTGAAGGACCCCCAACACTGCACGTTTTCTTTGTCTCCCTAATCAAACACACCTGATTCAACTCATCAGCTCATTATCACATGGGTTAATGAGCTGATGAGTTGAATCAGGTGTGTTTGATGAGGGAGACAAAGAAAACGTGCAGTGTTGGGGGTCCTTCAGGACAGGTTTGGGAACCACTGAGTTAGGGAAAGGAAATTAGTAAGACAATTCAGATCATAATTTATTCATACCGCAATGCATGATGGGAGCCATGAATGAGTTTTGATTGGTGGTACCCAGAATGCACTGCAACATGCTTTATTATTGTCACCATTGTTGAGAATCACAGGCTGATTCTTGGTGTCAGTGTGTCCAAAAAAAAAAAAAAAAAATTTTTTTCAAAGTGTTTTGATCAGGACAACTTTAAAGAAATCTTTTGGATTATTTTGAAAATGCTGATTATATTGATAAGAGTATACTGTAGAATCATAGACTGCTGTAATCAGCAAGGTAAACCTAACTCTCTGAATGAGCTTTGTGATTCAAGTCAAAAGATGATTATGTCGAAACACAACCAAAATGACCTGATCAGCTTTCCTCTTCGTTCATCTGAGAGTTATAACACTGATAGAACAGCCAAACAAAATCTAACGATATTAGTTTAAGGTTCAAGAGCCCAACTAAAGCCAACACTGATCACCATAATGGCAGCTTAAAAAAAGAGATTTTCTCCTTCAGTGATTCTGCTTGTTAACATCAGGTGTCTTCAATAATGCTCAATCATCACTCAATCAATCACTAAATTATCTCATTAACTTTAACACTCTTGAGTCTGGAGCCAAATAAACTCCCAGGAGAGTTCATTTAAAACTGGAGTTTTTGCTGTGTGAGTTCATGGGTGGAATAAATATATGGCAGGACTTTTACTTTCTGACCCCTGGACTTTCCACCTCTGCAAATTAAACATTGAAGTCCATGTTGCACAAAAATAAACACTGAAGTTTATAATTAATATATTGGTGTTTTTTTTTACAGTGGGTCATAATATATCATATCTTTTAGTTTGTCAGTGCGTTTTGTGGTGTTAGGAATTGGTTTTCTGCGCATTTCCGCACTAACTCAAAACGTGCGTACACCACCTCCTGAGCTGGCGTAGGATTTGAGCGTGCCGTACGCCAACGTCCATATTGATAAATCTCAAAGTCACCGTGGTTTTGGGTGTACGCCAGGTGTACGCTGGAAATTTGGTGCACGCACTTTTGATAAATGAGGGCCAATGTGTGTTAAAATGTAACTCTGGATAGAATAGCACTGGGTGGAGGAGAGTTTGTGTTTATGAAAAAATTATAGGTATATTTTTTATGGTATCACATAAAATGCTCTAAAATAAATAAAACAATACATTCAAATAATAAAAAAAAATCTTAATTCATGAAAACTTAAAGATTAACGGGTGTTTTTTGGCAGCCAATCACATCATGCCTCTTTTTCAATGTCTTTTTCAAATGCTGCTTTCACTTGTTATTAATAACCAGATTAACTTTATTTCTGTCAGACTCTACAGAAGCTCTTATTGAGAATGAACAGGTTTTGGTGTTGACGATTCATTGAATGTTTCATTTAAAGCCACCAGAATCGTGATTAGTGTCAGCTTTATTTGAGCTCTTGACCCTTGATTCTTTAACGTTAGTTTTCCCTGAAAAAAGTGCAGTGTTGGGGGTAATTTAGAACAGGTTTGGGAACCAGACCTCAAGAATCAGCGTATGAATCTCAACAATGGTGACAAACGAAAAGCTTCATGTCGCAATGCATGCTGGGTGCCACTATAGTACAAATCTCATCCATTACTCCCAGCATGCA
Organism: Abramis brama; assembly: GCF_963993115.1. Lineage (NCBI taxonomy): Eukaryota > Metazoa > Chordata > Actinopteri > Cypriniformes > Leuciscidae > Abramis > Abramis brama. The sequence continues at coordinate 21,361,068 of NC_139964.1, read as the reverse complement.
TTGCGGCATGAAGCGTTTCATTTGTCACCATTGTTGAGATTCATACGCTGATCTTGAGGTCTGTGTTTGACTAGTTTCTGCTGCAGAATACATTTTCAGAAAACATTTTTTTTATTTTTTTATTCTGCATTGCTGGATAGCATGACGTAGTGTCACAAGATCATTGTAACTAACAGCACATAAATAAATTAAATGTGCACCATCCATATACTCAAGAGATCTCAAAAAATGTACTCAAAAAATTATGACATCATCGAGAAACATCTGATCATATTTTCTCTCACCATAACAAATGTATTTTATTGAAATATAGTTAAAGCAGCCAGAGAAAAACTAAAAGAAGAGTAAAGGGTCAAGAGCTCAAATAAAGGAGCCATTAATCACGATTCTGGTGACTTCAGATAAACCATTCAGTGAACCATCAACATCTAAACCTCAGTTAATTCTCAATAAGAGCTTGTCTATGTAGATTCATGATGTCTAAACCATCCAAATGTTCAAACAAACTCTTTATTAAACATCACTGGACTCCATAAACACAAGTTAACAATACGTTTCAGTGTTCATCCAAACAATCAGTTGTAAAAACACAGGAAGTAACTCTGGCAAATACACACCGACTACAGTCACATATGACACATATCTGACACAAGTTGTGTAACTATAACACATTAGTGTGTAAAAGGTTTCAACACACTTCTGTGTAAGAGGAATAACACATTAGTTGTGTTAAAGGTAATACAAAATGTGTAGTCCTTATAAACACAGAGATGTGTTAAGAATCGACACAGGTTGTGTGTTAAATTTGACACAACATGTGTTGTCCCTGAGCACACACACTACATGTGTTAAAATCTACACAACATGTGTTGTCCCTGAGCACACACACTACATGTGTTAAAATCTACACAACATGTGTCATTTTTAACACATCTCTTTTTGGAGTGTGTCTACAGAGCCTTAACGGAACAAATATGAGATGGGAAGAAAAATAATATGATAATGCTTTTGCTTTCTCTGACAAATGTATGGCATTCCCCCGAGAAACTTTCAGAAAATAAATAATTGATTAAACAGTGCAAATACAATAGGGCTCTAGCACCAATCAGGGCCTGGAACCCTAATACATTTTTACTTGACTTGATTGTTTGTCCTTTTGCTCTATAATGTATATTCTGTCACATTTTTATCTGTTACAACAGGTGATGATGATGATGATGATGACTATTATACAGACTCTGATGAGATCGTGTCACGTACTCTGTTCCCTGAGAGTTGGCTTTGGGAAGAGATTGATCTATGTGAGAATTGGTGAGTAGGAGACTTTTAGACAAAAGCCGTCAGTTGAGCATGGTTCACACCACTACACAGCAAAAACTCCAGTGTTAAATTAACTCTCCTGGGAGTTTATATGGCTCCAGAGTCAGTGTTAAAATATGAGTGTTAAATTAACACTCAAGAGTGTTAAAGGTAATGAGCTCATTAAGTGATTCATTGAGTGATAATTGACTAATATTGAAGACACCTGATGTTAGCAAGCAGAATCACCAAAGGAGAAAATCTATTTTTTTTTAAGACACCGTTATGGTGATCAGTGTTTGTTTCAGTTGGGCTGTTGACCCATAATTAACTTTAAATTTTGTTTGGCTGTTGTATCTGAGTTATAACTCTCAGATGAACAAAGAGAAAAGGTGTTCAGGTGGTGTTGGTTATGATTTGATAATCATAAATTCACCTGAATATCAACTCTCATTTAGAGAGTCAGATTTACCTTGTTGATTACAGCAGCCTGTGATTCTACAGCAAATGATTTTTATCATTATCAATATAATCCAAAATATTTCTTAATTGTTCTGATAAAAATACTTAGAAAATTACTTTATTTAGACACACTGACATCAATAATCAGCCTGTGAATCTCAACAATGGTGACAATAATAAAGCATGTTGCAGTGCATTCTGGGTGCCACCAATCAAAACTCATTCATGGCTCCCATCATGCATTGCGGTATGAATAAATTATGATCTGAATTGTCTTACTAATTTCCTTTACCTAATTGAATATTCTGTTTGTCACCATAGTTGAGATTCATACACTGATTCTTGATGTCTGTATGTGCCTAAAAGAAAGATTTTGTTTTATAAGAACAACTTTTAAGAAATCCTTTAGACTAGTTAGAAAAAAAGTTCTTATGATGTAGAATCACAGTGATGCTGTAATCAACAATATACATTTAAGTCAGAGATTAGACTCTAAATGAGATCAGTGATTCAGGTGAAATTATGATTATGTCAAAACATAACCAACAAAACCTGATCAACTTTCTCTTTGTTAATCTGACAGTTATAACTCAGATACAACAGCCAAATACAATCTAATGTTAACAGTTTATGGGTCAAGAGCCAAGAGCCAAGAAACACTGATCACCATAACGGTGTCTTAAAAAAATTGATTTTCTCCTTTGGTGATTCTGCTTGCTAACATCAGGTGTCTTCAATAATGCTCAATCATCACTCAATTAATCACTTAATGAGCTCATTAACTTTAACACTCTTGAGTGTTCATTTAACACTCATATTTTAACACTGACTCTGGAGCCATATAAACTCACAGGAGAGTTAATTTAACACTGGACTTTTTGCTGTGTAGAGACTCTACTAGTGTGTGTGTGTGTGTGTGTGTGTGTGTGTGTGTGTGTGTGTGTGTGTGTGTGTGTGTGTGTGAGTGTGAGTGTGTGAGTCTGATAGTAAACAACCATTAAAAGAGTGCTTCATCAGTCTTCTTGTATTTTCCTCATATCTCAGTCCAGCACCAGTCAGAGATAAAGAGATCTTCCTGAAAGACTCTATTACTACCTGGCAGATCTTGGCTGTCAGTCTGTCACCAACACTTGGTAAGATGAAGCTGCAAACACAGGATACATGGTCTGAAAATCATCATCATCATCATCATCATCATCATCCAGGAGCTGCTGCTTTAAACCCTTCTGTGTGTCTGTGTTCCTCCTCAAAGGCATCTGTGTGGCAGAACCTGAGGAGGTTATAGTTTTTAAACCATTTTTCATTGACCTCAAGATCCCTTATTCAGCTGTGCGCGGTGAACAACTGGAAATCAAGGCCATTATTCACAACTACACACCACGAAATCTGAAGAAGGTAGATCTGATTTGATAGTAAAAATATTTTTTTTATATATATATATATACATATATATTGTTACATATATATAATGTATATATGTATATATATATATATATTTTTTTTTTGTTACATATATATAATGTGTGTATATATATATATATATATAGCGATGGAGGGCCCAAGCCGGTGACACCGCCACCCCGGTGGCTTTATTATTTTTTAATGTTATACATTAAAACCATGTTCATCATAATAACTATTTCTGTTGGAGTCAAATCATAGACAAATCAGAAATATCCTCTATCATCACAGATTTCATGTTCAATTGAAATGCATTTATTTTGGAGGAAGTTTCCTCTAGATATTGAAGAGATTTGTGTCTCTCTCTCCTGTTTTCACAGGTGCGTGTGGAGTTTATGGAGACAGAAGATGTTTGCAGCTCTGCCAGTAAGAAAGGCAAATACAGAACAACAGTAAACATTGACAAAGACTCCAGCATAGCGGTTTCATATGTGATTATTCCCATGACACTGGGAGAACACATGATTGAGGTGAAAGCTTCAGCATATGATTCTGTCCTCACTGATGGAGTGAGAAAGACCCTGAAGGTGGTGGTACGTCTGATGGGATTTCTGTCAATTTTGATTTGGTCATTTATTAATGTAATCAATAGATGTTTGAGATGATTCTCTCTCTCTCTCTCTCTCTCTCTCTCTCTCTCTCTCTCTCTCTCTCTCTCTCTCTCTCTCTCTCTCTCTCTCTCTCTCTCTCTCTCTCTCTCTCTCTCTCTCTCTCTCTCTCTCTCTCTCTCTCTCTCTCTCTCTCTCTCTCTCTCTCTCTCAGTCTGAGGGTGTGCTGACTCCATTACACAGACCAAACGTGGAGCTCAATCCTGTTAAGAATGGTGATTTACTGTGAACCATACAATTACATTACTATGTGTTAAACTTGCATTATACAACATTACAAACATTATACTTTCAGCCAATTATATATATAAAAAAACCCTTTTCTAAATGTAATTATAGTTCGAGTTAATCAAGAGACCAGAATGAACTCCTACACTTTTGTAGCTACTCCTACTCTTACTCACCAAAAGTGTACATAATTTCACCAACTCATTACTCTTCCTCCATCTTCCTCTTTGTCTCTGTTTCTCATCCCAAATGGAACAGGGGAAACACCTGTAGTTATTAGAGCTGAAACACCAGCTGATTGGGTTCCAGACACACCTGCTAACACCTACATCTCCATTACTGGTGAGGAAAAATATGTTTTCATGAATGTGCAACATCCATCTACTCCTCCGGGAGTTTTAGCACTTGTATGAAGATTGTTCCTCAGTACTTAATGCTGAGACTGGTTTGTAATTGGTTTTGAATGACTTCATACTTTTTAAAGTCGACATTTATGTGTTGAAAGTCGAGTCGACCAGTCGCTGATGACGTCATTGATGAACAAATCAGCTATGGCATATGACGCTCCTACATAACAGCTTATTTTTATCAGTTCTTTTGTCTTTTTGGGTCATTATGTTTATCACAGATTTCTGCTCGTTCTAAATCAGATATAGATAAAGATTACATATAAATGAATGCATTAGTGTGAGAGAGTGCCATTGCGTGTGCATTAATTTTACTTGGCAGCGTCTCTCTACTAATACTGAAGCTGTGGGTTTTAGTTACTAAGAAATATATGGCAGGCAGAGGTGGGAAATCCAGGGGCCAATGAGTAGAAGTCCTGCCATATGTTTATTCCACCCATGAACTCAGTCAGCTGATTTCACTAATTAGTTCTCTCTCCTGTCTGAATTAGCAAATCCAGGTGATTGGAACAAAATACTGAGGAGGACTTTTACTTTCTGAACCTGGACTTTACACCTCTGCATAGCAATGCCACATGTCAGCCAAGAGCAAAGAAATAAACCAGAACTGGACGTTATCGTAGCCAAAAAATCTGTGTATATTAAATATGGAGTAATTTCAGCCACAGCCTCAGATGAAATCAACTGAAGAGAAAAGAAGACATTAAATCTGTGAAGATCTCAGCAGAGGAGGATTAAACAACTCCACAAACACCAGCTTCACTTATTAATAACCAGACTGACCTTATTTCTGTCAGACGTCTACAAAAGTTTTATTGAGAATTAACAGAGGTTTAACTCTAATGTGTTTCATTTGAAGTCACCATAACAGTGATTAGTGTTTCCATTGAAACAGACTGATTCACTGAGGTTTTTAATAATCTAGCAATTATGTTGTTCAACTAATATATTCACGTCACAAACCCTGTGTTACTGCAGCATGAGATCCAGCAATTGCGGGCCCAAGCCGGTGGCACCGCCACCCTGGTGCCTTTAGTTACACTAAAGCCACCGGGGTGGCGGTGTCACCGGCTTGGGCCCTCCATCGCTATATATATATATATATATATATATATATATATATATATATATATATATATATATATATACACATTATATATATGTAACAAAATATATATATATATATACATTATATATATGTAACAATATATATATATTATTACCGTTCAAGATATCAAAAATCCGTCCGCAATTTAGCATCCTCAATGTCTTGACTTCATGCACACCGAGTTTGGAGGCGATTGGATGCATTTCCTAGGATGAGTACATCAAATTCCACAGCATGCATTTTTCAAACAACCCATAATAGCCGACTTCCTGTTTGGCGGAGCTAATAACTTAGAGTGCGGAAGTTGTTCGGCCCGATGAGATCTATATGTGTACCGAGTTTCATATTAATTCATGCAAGCGTGTTTGATATATGGACCAAGTTTTCAGACCGTGTCCAAGGGGGCGCTGTTGAGCCCCCCTGCCACGCCCGGGTACCAGCTTCAGCCCGGCTCTGATGACCGTGGGTTCTGACCTGTGTGCAAAGTTTCAAGAGTTTTTGAGCACATTAAGGGCCCCAAAAGCCCCTGAAACCTTGAAAAACAAAGATTAAATGGAATAGACAACCCCCCACCCCCCCACCCCACACCACACCACACACACACACACACACACACACACACACACACACACACACACAGACACAGACACACAGAGAGAGAGAGAAAATTCTCCAGAAAATCCACATTCAAACCAAAATATCTGACTTCCTGTTGGTCTGAGGTAATGACTGTAAATTAGAAAGTTTTCAGGCTTGATGAGAACAATACACCTACCAACTTTTGTGATTCTAGGAAAAACTAAGCCCCCATTTTTGACTAAAGGTGGCGCTACTGAGCCATTCCACCACGCCCGTTTCTGAAACTTTGCACATGTCTACTGGATAATAAATGTGATGTGTCTGTCGAGTTTCATGCATTTTCAAGCATGTGAAGAGTCTCAAAAGCATCCGAAAAGAATATTAAAGTTTGATGCGTTGCCACGGCAACAGTATCTAAGATATCAATAATCCTTTCACAGGTCTACATCTGCCGTGTGTTTACATTATACACATAAAGTTTTAAGCAAATCGGGTAAAAATAAGAGGGTGATTTCAAAGCATTTTGAAAGTGACACACTTCCTGTTGCCAGTTGGTGGCGCTATAACTTTGACTCACAAATGTCACATCCATGTGACCGGCCTCTTACAATGAACACATTGCTGAAGTTTCAGCAAGATCAGATAATGTATGTAGAAGTTATAACACACTTCCTATGTCCCATTATTCGCCATAAATTCGTTTCCTCGCCACGGCCAAACCGTTCGAGATATCAAAAATCTGTTCGCAAGAATTCATCCTCAATGTCTTGACTTCATTCACACCGAGTTTGGTGGCGATCGGATGAATTCCCTAGGAGGAGTATTTCACATTCCATATGCATTTTCCAAACAACGTATAATAACAGACTTCCTGTTGGGCTTTTGTAAAACTTAGAGCACGAAAGTTGTTCGGCCTGATGAGATCTATATGTGTACTGAGTTTCATATTATTACATGCAAGCGTGTTTGATTTATGGACCAAGTATTCGGACCCCATTCCAGGGGGCGCTGTCGAGCCCCCCTGCCACGCCCCGGTACCAGCTTCAGCCCGGCCCTGATGGCCGCAGGTTCTGACGTGTGTGCAAAATTTCAAGAGTTTTTGAGCATGTTAAGGGCCCCAAAAGTGGCAAAAAGGCAGAAAAAAAAAATCCTTACGGAAACAATAGGGCCTTCGCCCTTTCAGGGCTTGGGCCCTAATAATAATAATGTTTTTCTTAGCTTTTTGATTAAATTATGGCTTTTTTTATTAAACTTACCCACATTTAAATGTTGATAAAAAATAATGCATGAAGCTAGAATTAAAACGTTTTTTTTTATTTTAGGGAAAATGATCAAAAACGCTGTGTATCCTGCGTTAAACTTAAAGAATTTGAAACTGTGCAGATACAAAACCAAACAGTGTCAAAATGTTGCATAAATATTCCATCCTGACGAAGATAATAAAAAACTGAATTCTCAGCCTGCTCTTTCCTCCTTCCAGGTGAAGAGATCTCTCAGACAGTCGAGCAGGCCATCAGTGGAGACTTCATGGGACGGTTTATTGTCCAGCCCAGTGGTTCTGGAGAGCAGATCATGATCAGAATGACTCTATCTGTCATTGCCACTCATTATCTGGACATCACCAATCAGTGGGAGACTGTTGGAATAGACCGCCGTAGTGAAGCCATTAAACATATCAACACAGGTCAGCAGGATACAACAGATACACATAATCTGACTAGGATTTGAAAAGAAAAAATGAATAAGAAACAAAGCAAATAATAAACAGATCAATATAATATCTTTATTTATTTTTTGTATTAAGGTTATCAACAGCAACTGAGTTTTCGTAAACCAGATGGATCCTACGCTGCCTATTCATCCTCGCTGAGCAGCACATGGTATTTTCATTTCAGTAAATCAATTTTATTTGTTTTTATTTTCATGAAAATGTTTTATTTTCTCTCCTGTCATGATATTATTAAATAACATTTAGATTAATAGTAGCAAATTATTACTTGTTATTTATTAGCTCTTGTTTCTGTTTGTTAAAGGCTGACAGCATATGTTGCTAAAGTCTTCGCCATGGCCAGTAACTTAATTGCTTTAGAGGAAAATGTGATCTGCAGCGCCCTCAAGTGGCTGATTCTCCACAAACAACTGGCAGACGGCTCCTTTAAAGAGGATTCACCTGTAATTCATAGAGAGATGGTGGTAAGTTGAATGTGGTCGGTTTGTGTTCACCTTTGTTCAGAAAAGAATGATAAAATAATCCAGAACCTGGTATTTATTTATCTGTGGTTGTCAGTAGTAATACATGAAATACTCACTTTAGTGAACTAACACTGTAAAAAATAAAATCTTAAAAAACGGTCAATGACTGTCAGCTATGGCTGCCAAACAAAATCCATAAAATATCCTAACTGAAATAAAGTGCAAACAACAAACAGAAATTTTCCTCTAATGTTTTATAGAAAAACACTTATTTTACAGCCATTTCCTGAATTATTACAATCAAACACTTTAAAAAAGAACGTAAAAAACGGTCAAATGACTGTCAGCAATGGTTGCCATACAAAAAAACGTAAAATGAAAGTAAAATATCCTAATTTAAATAAAGTGCAAAAGTCTTTTACAGAAATTTTCATTAAGCTTCTCAACAGAAACAGTTATTTTACAAATATTTCCTGAATTTTTACTGACAAACACATTAACTGTAAAAAGTGAATCTCTTGCAGTGAACTACTAGCATGATTTATTGTGAGTATACATCACTGCATCAGCAACTACACACTTACTGTCTTTAAATCAGTGTTTTTCAACCCTGCTCCTGAAGGACTCTCAACACTGCACGTTTTCTTTGTCTCCCTAATCAAACACACCTGATTCCACTCATCAGCTCATTAACCCATGTGTTTCAGGAGCAGGATTAAAGAACACTGCTTTAAATAAAGCAACACACAACATATCATCAGTGTTTCTCTGCTCATCCTGGACTGAAGCACAGGCTCTTCTCTTCAACACAATCGTGACACACAAACACACCATACAGAAACACTTTAAATCCCAACAGAACATTAAACACTAACAGATCTCTCAAGATCTCAGCATCTTCACTTATTACAATCCAGACTTTATTTCTTTCATACTAACATTCTTATTGAGAATTAACAGAGGTTGAAGTTGCTGTTTTATTGAAAATAATAAAGTTTGCTTTAGTTGTGCTCTTGACCCTTGAATTTTTAACATTAGTTTTATTCTGGCTGCTTTAACTGTGTGTCTCTGAAACATGGCAAAGAATGCAAGAGTAAATCAGATCAGATGATAGGTATTTTTTAGTGATGTCATCATGTAGTGGCCTGATTTATTCATACCACCTGAACTCTAAGTCGTTAAAAATTAGTTGTTAACTTTGCATGCCAATACTGCTGTGATACTCTGAACGATTTTATGAAGCCATCATACAGAACATTTTATGACAAGATCATATAGACACACATCCAGGAAATGCACACTTTAAACCATTTTAAATGTGAACTCACGTCAGAGGCCCACACAAAAGAAAATTAATAGCTGAATAAAGTTTATATATATAATTTTTTTTTTTTTTTTTTTTCGCACAAAAAGTATTCTCGTCACTTGATAAACTTAAGGTTGAGCCACTGTTGTCACTTGGACTATTTTAACAATGTCTTTACTAACTTTTCTGGGATGGCAGATATAAATTTCCTTGCAGCCAATGAAGCAGTGAGACAGCTCTCACATTTCATCAAAAATATCTTAATTTGTGTTCCAAAGATAAACAAAAGTCTTAGGGGGGTATTGAGAATCACGAGCTGATTCTTGAGGTTTGAGTGTGTCTAAGTGAAACAATAGTTCAAAATGTTTAGGATTTTTTTTTTATTATACAGCTTTTCTTATTTAAACATTGTTGGATGTCATGCTGTGGAAACAGTACTCTAATCAACTATATGTAATTATTAACACACATGATGGCCTAGAATACATCAACTGATCAGAGCATTACATGATGACTCTATCTTCACCATTAAGTAAATGACATCATATGATCACATTTTCTCTTACTGTTCTGGCCATAACAAACAGTTAAAGCAGCCAGAGAAAAACATTAACATTAAAACATCAAGAGTTAAACTGCCCAACTAAAGCAAACACTGATCACCATAATGGTGACATCAAGCCAAACTATTAATTTCAATAAATCATCAACATCTAAACCTCTATTAATCTCAATAAGGACTTTTGTACACATATGATAGAAGTAAATCTGGTTAGTAATAAGTGGAGCTGGTAATGCTGTTTTTGGAGTTGTTTAATGATGTTGGAGCCTGACATCAAATGTTTACCAAAATGTGATGTCTGAGCGATGTTGGAGTCCATGATTCCATGTCCAATAACATTTCTAGCTGGGGTGACTCACATTGTGTATGGCAAGCCAAGTGGTTCAGAATTACGCTATAGATTACAGCCAAACGCCGTCAAATGCGGTGTTTTAAACCATATTTGACGCCGCAAAATACGCCGTTGTAATTAGAAACTATTTTGGTTGCACAGAGCGCGTGTTATTTTACGGCGTTTTGCTTATAGTATAATGAGACACGGCCACTGATTTCCACAGCCAGTAAGTTTGAACTGTTCTCTCCCAATCAATGATGAACTGAGTCAGACCAGACCAATTCAGCACGGATCATTTGTGGTAATCCAATTCTTATGCTCATAAGGAGTTATTAATTTTATGGATTAAAATATTTTTTAATCCATAAGAGTTCTGGGTATAGAGTTCTGGATTTTATCCTGTTTTTTCTCCGTTCACAAAAGCGCTAATAGGTGAATACGATGATGAATCCCCTTATTATGTTGCTGCTATTTGTACATGCAGGCTAAAACTAAACCCCTGGAAAAAAAATGTTTGGGTATTTTTAATGGGTCACAGTCACAGACACTTGTTCATTCTAATTTAATTTCACAGTAAATTCCCCGGTGTTAAATTAACACCGCTCGGTGTTCATATGGGAACCACCAGCATGGTGTTAAAAGTAACACTGAAGCGGTGTTAGAGTTAATTAGATAATTAAATAATTAATTGAGTGATGATTGTTCGATTATTGAAGACACCTGATGATAACAAGCAGAATCACTGAAGAAAAGAGAAACAAAAGAACTACAGCTGACTTCTGGACACAGCTTTAGATGAAATCAACTGAAAAGACATGAAATCGCTCTTATTACAAACCAGTTTGACTTTATTTCTGTCATTCATCTACAGAAGTTCTTTTTGAGAATGAACAAATTTTTAGATGTTGAAGTTTTAGTGAAAACGTTTGGTCACCATTATGGTGATCAGTGTTTCGTCTAGTTGGGTGGTTTGACAATTATATATTGTTTATTTGTTAGTTGTTAACAGTTGTAACAGTGTTTACTGAAACACATAATTTGTTGCAAAGGAAACCATAAACAAAGATATGATATATATTTCATCATCATCATCATCATCAACATCATAATTTTTTTTGTGACAAATGTCATAATTGACCAAAAGAGGTAACTTGTTATTAACAGATTTTTACCATCATTTTTTTTTTCTAAAGATCAAACATTCTGAATTTTAACCTCTAAATACATTGTGAGAAAATAAACCAAAGACACACACACTAACATCAAGAATCAGCTTATGAATCACAACAATGGTGACATGCTTCATCTGCAATGCATGCTGGGGGCCATTAGTTTTATAAAATGGTGGCTTAGCAAAGCATGCCACCATTGTTGAAATTCATATGCTAATTCTTGATGTCTGTGTGTGTCTTAAAGGGATAGTTTGCCCAAAAATGATATTTAAGCCATGATTTACTCACTCTCAAGCCGTTCGAGATGCATATGTCAATCTTTTTTCAGACGAACACATTTTCAGTTATTCTAGAAAATGTCTTAGATCTTTCAGTGGTTATAATGTGAAGCAATGGGGTCCAGCTGCTTCAAGTCCGAAAATGTGCATGCATCCTTCACAAAAGTAATCAATTATAAAGTTTATAAAGTTTTAAATATGTATATTTTTACGACAAAACCGCACGGATTATCCTCAGAAGGCCTTCGTTTATCCCCCTGGAGCCGGATGGATTACTTTTGTGAAGGATGCATGCACATTTTCGGACTTGAAGCAGGTGGACCCCATTGCTTCACTTTATAACCACTGAAAGATCTAAGACATTTTCTAAAATAACTGAAAATGTGTTCCTCTGAAAAAAGATTGACATATGCATCTCGAACGGCTTGAGGGTGAGTAAATCATGGCTTAAATATCATTTTTGGGCGAACTATCCCTTTAAATAATTTGCTCTACAATGTTCATAAAAAATAATAATAATTCAGAATGTCTGTTCTGTAGCAAGAAATTATCATTGGTTGAAAATATAATATTTTAATAACAACTAACTATTTTTGGTAATTTGTGAGATTAGTGAATCATTCTACTTCATGATGGTTAAAACTCTATCACTTGATCATCTTTGTTTCTGGCATGCTTTGTAACAAAATTATGTGTTTTGGTAAACATTGTTACAAAGACCACAAACTTGCATAGCATAGCCAAGAGTCAAACTGCCCAACTAAAGCAAACACTGATCACAATAATGGTGAATTTACTAAAACATATTATTTCCAATAAAACTTCAACATCTACACCTCTATTAATTCTCAATAACTGGTTTGTAATAAGCAGAGGTGTAAAGTCCAGGTTCAGAAAGTAAAAGTCCTCCTCAGTATTTTGTTCCAATCACCTGGATTTGCTAATTCAGCAGGAGAGAGAACTAAATAGTGAAATCAGCTGCTGAGTTTATGGGTGGAATAAACATATGGTAGGACATTTACTTTTCTGACCCCTGGACTATACAACTCTGGTTTAATCCTCCTCTGCTGAGATCTTGAGAGATTTAATGTCGTCTTTTATCTTCACTTGATTTCATCTCTTTTCTCAGTTTCTCTTTTCTTCAATGATTCTGCTTGTTATCATCAGGTGTCTTCAATGCTCAGTCATCGCTCAATTAATCACTTAATTATCTAATTAACTCTAACACTGCATCAGTGTTACTTTTAACACCCTGTTGGTGGTTCCCATATAAACACAGAGTGGTGTTAAATTTAACACCGGGGAATTTACTGTGTTAATTTTAATTTAACATAATCTTGTCGGTTAATGAATGGAGAATGATCGCGTCGGTTGAAGGTCGCAGAAAAAAAAAAACCCAAAATGAATCCAGTTTGTTGATAAATGAAAACATTTCTAATTTCTAATCGTCGTTTCGTCCCGCACCCTGCTCCTCAGACTAGATGGCGCTCACATGGGTTGCCAGTCTGAGCACACGCAACAGGAATAAGCGCAATGGACAATGAAAATTGGCAAATTGGCAACGTACAGTATCACAGACCATAACAAAAACAAACATTCCAGCCTGGAAACGCACATTCCTTGATTAGTAGTAAATCGCCTTCATCTGCTTTCAGATGGAGCGGCATTTACTACACAGCAAAAACTCCAGTGTTAAATTAACACTCCTGGGAGTGTATATGAGTCCACACTCAAGAGTGTAAAGTGTTAAAATATGAGTGTTAAATTAACACTCAAGAGTAGGGATGTGCCGGTATCAAATTTTCATGCTGCGATTAATTGATTGAGCTTTTATCACGGTATACGGTATTATCACGATATTTTAATTGCTCAAGAGAAACGAATGGATTGGGAGGGGATGTAGAAAAAAACAACAACTTGCATCACAATAGGTGTAATTGTGATTGTCAAAACATTTGGTAACTAAACAGAATTTTACACAATTTTCACGATTTCAATTCAATTCTTGGGATTTGATTTCAATCTTGATTCAATATTGACTCTTTGGATAAATATTAGGTAGGCTACTACATTTCTCAAGAAAAAATATATCTCACATAATGCTGTAAACATACAGAGAGCCCTGTCAGCTGGTATTATTAAAGGTTAAAAATTAACAAATTAAATTAAATAATATAATTTGGTTTTCATTATAATAACAATTATGACACAAGTAAAAATATAATACAAATGTAATATAGTGCATATATTTAGCAAAATACTCCTCTCTATAGCTATTTTGTCTAGTCAACTAACGTGTTGGTCATTAAATGGCTTTCCTGAGGTAAATGTAACGTTCTGTGACATAATTGTTCACCTGCAGTTTTATTGACCTCTTTTCGTGGTTGAAAAACACTGATTGATCGATATTATGTATGAGGCATATATACATTTCGGTAAGATGTACTGTAACTTTAAATAAAAAGTAACAGATGATCGGTTTACTTGAACTGAGGCGCTACAGCGATCGGTCACGTCACATTTACAAGCGCCAAAACGGTATTTATTGTCTGAATTTCGTAATAAAATAAACAGAACCTGAGAGCTGAGAATTTTTTTCATATCAAAAGTAACCTGCTCTGTCTAGTCTGTCGGTCTCCGTGTCCTCTTTGCTCCGTGATTTTTCTCTGCGTGAGAAAATGGATGTGTGGCGCGAGAGCATGTGAAAAGTGTACGTTAAATTGCGTGAGTCTCATGCTGAAGTTGGCAGCCCTGCTTTTAGAAGGGGGATAAATCCTTTATTTTACTGTCTATGGATAAATCGTCGGCAGCGTTCCTCCTTCCGCCATGCTTCTTCTCCATGTGAGGATTGTTTACATTAGTGCGCTGCCCCGCATGCACACAGTGCTTCTACATGTGGGGATTGTTTACATCAGAGTGTGCACGTGTTTCGCGCAGCATATGCAGTGTTTGTTTAAGCGGTTGATGGAAAATAAGCTAATGCGCGTTCTATAAATATAAATTCTGATCTATTATTTTTCACGGTATTTTGAAGTGCCCGCGATAACAATATCGTGCATATTCATTACCGCGATTTATCGCATTACTGAATACCGGCACATGTCTACTCAAGAGTGTTAAAGTTAATGTGATAATTAAGTGATTAATTTAGTGATGATTGAGCATTATTGAAGACACCTGATGTTAACAAGCAGAATCAATGAAGGAGAAAATCACAAATTGTAAGCCACCATTATGGAGATCAATGTTTGCTTTAGTTGGACTCTTGACCCTTATATGTTTATTTTAAATTTTGTTTGTCTGCTGTTATTGATTTATAACAGTCAAATGAACAAAAAAATGTGTGATCTGATAGTGTTGGTTATGTTTTGACATAATCATGCTGTGATCTGAAAAATAAAACTTATTGAGATAGTTTGGTTTGAGATAGTATGTTGTTAGCAGCAGCTCTGTGATTCTACAGCATATGATTTTCAGTATTTTCATATAATCCAAAATATTTAATAAACATTGTTCTGATCAAAACACTTTCAAATGAATTTATTTAGAAACACAGACATCAATAATCAGCCTGTGAATCTCAACAATGGTGACAATAATAAAGCATGTTGCAGTGGCTGCCACCAATCACAACTCATTAATGGCTCCCATCATGCATTGCGGTATGAATAAATTATGATCTGAATTGTCTTAATTATCTCATTAACTTCAACACTCTTGAGTGTGTGGACTAGGGCTGGGCGATATATCGCATCACATTGTTAGGCGCATCTCGTCAGTAAAGCCGGTTCCTTGATTAGTAGTAAATCGCCATCACCTGCTTTCAGATGGAGCGGCATTTACTACAAAGAGCCGTAGTTAACTGACAAGCTGAGCCATATCGCATTAATATCGCGGATGTATCGCCAGCGATAATTAATGCGATATGGCTCAGCTTGTCAGTTAACTACGGCTCTTTGTACACAGCAAAAACTCCAGTGTTAAATTAACACTCCTGGGAGTGTATATGAGTCCACACTCAAGAGTGTTAAAGTTAATGAGATAATTCAGTGATTAATTGAGTGATGATTGAGCATTTTTGAAGACAACTGATGTTAACAAGCAGAATCACTGAAGGAGAAAATCTCAAATTGTAAGCCACCGTTATGGTGATCAGTGTTTGCTTTAGTTGGGCTCATGACCCTTACATTATTAACTTTAGATTTTGTTTGGCTGCTGTATCTGAGTTATAACTGCCAGATGAACAAAGAAAAAAAGTGATCTGATGGTGTTTGGTTATATTATGACAATCATCATTTGAACTTTATGTTTTTGATTTATGTTGTTGGTTACAGCATAACTGTGATTCTGCATAAATATCCAGATTTTTTTATATAATATAAAGGATTTCTTAAAAGTTGTTTAAAAAATTTTAAAACTTTCTTTTTTAGGCACACACAGACGTCAAGATTCAGTCAATGCATCTCAACAATGGTGACGAGCAGAATATTCAATTAGGAAAAGTAAATTACATAGACAATTCAGATCATAATTTATTCATACCGCAATGCATGATGGGAGCCATTAATGAGTTGTGATTGGTGGCAGCCACTGCAACATGCTTTATTATTGTCACCATTGTTGAGATTCACAGGCTGATTATTGATGTCTGTGTTTCTAAATAAATTCATTTGAAAGTGTTTTGATCAGAACAATGTTTATTAAATATTTTGGATTATAAGAAAAATACTGAAAATCATATGCTGTAGAATCACAGAGCTGCTGCTAACAACATACTATCTCAAACCAAACTATCTCAATAAGTTTTATTTTTCAGATCACAGCATGATTATGTCAAAACATAACCAACACTATCAGATCACACATTTCTTTGTTCATTTGACTGTTATAAATCAATAACAGTCAAATGAACCACTGACCTTGCTTTCGCTGTTGTCGGTCCTAGGCTGTGGAATAGCCTCCCTGTCTCCTTGAGATCGCTATCCTCTTTATATGAGTTTAAACTCAAATTAAAGGTGTATCTTTTGGAGCGTGCATTTCTCTAAATTTAAATGTATCTATGTTTTTATTTATTTATTTTATTTATTTATTTTTTTTCCTCTTTTCTGCAATCTGAATGATATTTTTATTCTTCAATCTTCTTGGATTTGTGTTATGTGAAGCACAGTGGTCAACTTCTGTTGTGTTTACTTGTGCTATATAAATAAAGGAAAGAAAGAAAGAAAGAAAGACAATAACAGCAGACAAACAAAATTTAAAGTAAACATATAAGGGTCAAGAGTCCAACTAAAGCAAACATTGATCGCCATAACGGTGGTTTACAATTTGTGATTTTCTCCTTCAGTGATTCTGCTTGTTAACATCAGGTGTCTTCAATAATGCTCAATCATCACTAAATTAATCACTTAATTATCTCATTAACTTTAACACTCTTGAGTGTTAATTTAACACTCATATTTTAACACTTTACACTCTTGAGTGTGGACTCATATACACTCCCAGGAGTGTTAATTTAACACTGGAGTTTTTGCTGTGTAGTAAATGCCGCTCCATCTGAAAGCAGGTGAAGGCGATTTACTACTAATCATGGAACCGGCTTTACTGACGAGATGTGCATAAAAATGTGATGCGATATATCGCCCAGCCCTAATTTCAAAGTAAAATAACTGGCTGTAGAAGTGTTTTTCAGAGAAACGAGTATGTGAACTTAGCATGTTTCCTCAATATATGCAAACATATTATGGTATTTTTATGCTTTAGTAGAGTGAAAAAGATACATACAGCACCTTTAAGGGTCAAGAACCCAACTAAAGCAAACACTGATTATCATAATGGTGATTTACAAATAGTGATTTTCTCCTTCAGTGATTCTGCTTGTTCGCATCAAAAAAAATAATAATAAAAAAATAAATAATGCTCAATTGTCACTCAAATTGTTATTGAATTATTAAAACACACACAAAATATGATTGTTTTGTGATATAGTCTGTATATGTGTGCTTTATTCCAGGGTGATGTACAAGGTAAAGATGCTGATGCCTCTCTGACGGCCTTTGTTGTGATTGCCATGCAAGAGGGCAGAGGGATCTGTGCTGGATCAGTTGGTGTAAGTGAATTTGTTTCACCTCCAGTGGCCGCTCGGGGATTTCTAAAATAGAGGAAGCACAGTAATAATAGCGGTCTTGGGATTCTCTCCCAAAACATTTTTTGAAAGATTATTAACTGCTTTAAAATGTCTTTTTGAATCACTTTTAGACATAAAATATAAAAAAACAAAAATGAAACTTGCATTAAGGAAATATAAATATAATTTCACTCACCTTGCCTTTCACCTGAAGAAAAAAATCCATCCTTCTGTTCTTTTTTTAATGTCCGTGTTAGGCCTTTTATTAAAGCTGACTGCCTGTAGTTAACTTAAGACGGGTATACACTGCGATCTTCGTCCGATTTTGAGCCAAATTCTGACTCGTGCGACTCTTTTTCGATTTTCAGCTTTGTCGTGCGTCGTTTGTCGTGCAGTGTTCGTGCAGTGTACAGGGGGAAACGAGACGCGATTAACCTCTCCCGACCGGCAATCGGATGGTCGGATGAATTTCTGGCATGTTAGAAATGTTGGTCGCTCCTCGTGACTATATCGTGACTAGCAGAGATACGAACCGATTGCCCTAAACTCAGTGTTTTTTTCCCTCACTGCGCCTGCGCGAAAACAGAAGTTTCATCTGCAGAAAAAAAAAAACAACGAAAAGAGGGAGATCTTTTAAGTTCTGTAGTTTAAACTAGCTACAAATTACTGTTGCTTACCTCCAGTTCGTGTTGCAAAATGGATTGACCATTACCCACTTCTTCCAAGCCACCTACGATGTATAGGCTACACTTTGCCTCTTTTGTTAATTTGTTAAACAATGTTTTTGAAATAAAGCTGTTTTAATTTTCATTGATGAATTATTGCAGTGTTCAGACATATTATAGACTGTTAATAATTAATTATATATAATTCATTGTAATCAACCTAAATGTTTTAGACAATTTTCAACAAGGAGGAGTAGCCTACGCTTCTATGTAATATTTTATTATCCTCAAAGCGCGTTGGTTTTGTGGTGATGCGCTATGAAATTATTGCGTGGCAATTTAATTATAACAGCCTTTCACTTTAATAATAAAAGTAGCCTAGCCTTCCCTAATAATAATAATAATACAATAATACTAATAATAATTTAATACATAAATTGGAAATGTTAAATCATCTTGATATTGATAGCTGATTTGACAATATCTCTGGATACATGATATCGTCTATAGGCGCAACCCGGCACGAGGGTTTATCGCGCTGATTCGCGCATATTTCACACGTATAGTGTGAGCAGTGAAGTTGCAGCTCGACGTTCGGACCGTATAGTGTGAGCACAGAAATCCTGAGCTTTGGCTTTACATCGCATGCAATCTACTGTCACCGAGTGACGAAAAGGAACTACGACAAACGGAACGAGTTCCCTTGGGGAAACGGTTCCGGTGTAACACCAGGCCGGTTCCGGTGACCTGTCATGGCCGCCCGTATTGATGAGCGACAGCTGCAGTGGATAATCAAGGGGCTATTTGAGCGTGTGTTGGGAACGAGTAAGGGTGCAGTGTGCGTGGTGGTCTGGAAAGAGAGAAGTGGCAGTTTGACGAGACGAGTGCGCAGATAAGCAGGGCGGTTTTGATCAAAGTCGAGGTTACGAGAAGACGAGAGGCAGAGGCGGCAGTTTGAAGACATGAGTGTGCTCTGAATTACGGATTGTTGATCGAACTCATAATCATCATAGTGGATCCGCCGGCCCGACAAGCTGAAGTGAAGGTACTCTTTTCACTGTTAAGCGGTGTGTCATTGCAGTGTCTGACGATTGAAGTGAGCACGTGTGAAGATTTAAAGTGGTTTTGATACATGCACGAGTATTTGAAAGTTTGATGTTACCAGCACTCTGAAAGCTTAGTCGGAGATCGTCCAGCCCGGTGGGGAACCAAGAATTATAGTGAACACAGAGAACCTGTTATCCGCCACTGCATTCTGTCATCGCTGCTCTGTGGTAAGAAAACTCAGTTGTTAACTGCTGGATTCTGTACTCACCACTGTTGTTCTGTGAACATAGAGAAACTGCTATCCGCCACTGCATTCTGCCATCGCTGCCCTGTGGGAAGAAGACTCAGTTGTTAACTGCTGGATTCTGTACTCACCATTGTTGTTCTGTGAACATAGAGAAACTGCTATCTGCCACTGCATTCTGCCATCGCTGCCCTGTGGTAAGAAGACTCAGTTGTTAACTGCTGGATTCTGTACTCACCACTGTTGTTCTGTGAACAAAGAGAAACTGCTAACCGCCACTGCATTCTGCCATCGCTGCTCTGTGGTAAGAAAACTCAGTTGTTAACTGCGGGATTCTGTACTCACCACTGTTGTTCTGTGAACATAGAGAAACTGCTATCCGCCACTGCATTTTGCCATCACTGCCCTGTGGTAAGAAGACTCAGTTGTTAACTGTTGGATTCTGTACTCACCACTGTTGTTCTGTGAACATAGAGAAACTGCTATCCGCCACTGCATTCTGCCATCGCTGCCCTGTGGGAAGAAAACGCAGTTGTTAACTGCTGGATTCTGTACTCACCACTGTTGTTCTGTGAACATAGAGAAACTGCTATCCACCACTGCATTCTGCCATCGCTGCCCTGTGGTAAGAAAACTCAGTTGTTAACTGCTGGATTCTGTACTCACCATTGTGCTTCTGTGAACATAGAAGAACCTGTTATCTGCCACTGCATTCGGCCATCGTTGCTCTGTGAGGGATCCCCTTATTCGCCGCCCCTTATCCCAACTGCCGCCGGCCTGTGAAAGAAAGGTGACACTCAGTATCTGATGCTGTCCTGTGAAAAGAGAAGGCCCTCTGTCTGCTGCCGCCCACCTATAGTTCCTTGTGCCCTGTCCGCCACCTACTGCTGAGTACTGCATTTCCTCTGACGGTCATTGCCTTCTGCCTACCATATACTGCTCATTGCTCCCCACCAAAAGGTCCTGGTCCTCCGTCCAATCCCCGTTGTCCTGTGAAAGAGAGGTGACACTCAGTTATCTGATGCTGTCCTGTGAGAAGAGAAAACCCACCGTCCGCCGATCCTTACCTGTAGCCTCCTGTGTCCCGCCCACTACTTACGCTGGTCTGCTGTCTGCCATCTGAAGGTCCCGGCCCCTGGACTAATCCGTCCCTCGTCCCTTCCCCTCTCCCCTGTATCGCTCTGTGCAAGGAGGTGACCAACTGGCGGCTGACTTGAGCCTTCCTCCACTGAAGCCACGTTCCGACGAGTGGCCCTTATGAAGAGTCCTGTGGCAGTGGCATTCCTTTAAAGTGTTTTTATATTCAATAAAAAGAATCAAGTTTTTACATCACGTCGTTGTCTGATTTTTGGTGTTCTGACTTGGTGTAGCTCCTCCGGAGTGGTGGTTGTCCTCGGCCCTAGCGGTGACATATTTTGGCGTAGTCGGCAGGATACCACTCAGAGTTGAGCAGCCAAGGACCCATTATGGCGGACGAAGAATTGCCGGCCATCCGGCTTCCAATTACACCCGTGTTTATGGGTGCTCCGTGGGCCCAAAAGTATGGCGGGTCTGGATCAGAGTTAAATCTTGCCGAATGGAGAGCACAAGTGGAGTATCTGGCGGGATTACAGGGGTTGAGTGAGACTCAGAAGGCCCAGTTTGTTCTGAATTCCCTGGAAGGTGAGGCGAAACGAGAAGTTCAAGCTGCCTCCGAGGAAGTTCGAACTACTGCACGAGCCATCTTTGAATTCTTGACTGGGCAATACGGCGACTCCACTCCAGTGGCGGTGCTACGAGCACAATTCTTAAACTGCAAGGAAGGGCCTAGACCAGGGGTGCCCAACCCTGCTCCTGCCGATCGACTGTCCTGCACAGTTCAGCTCCAACCCTAATCAAACACACCTGCCTTTAATTTTCATGTGATCCTGAAGACCTTAATTGGTTGCTTCAGGTGTGTTTGATTAGGGTTGGAGATAAACTCTGCAGGACAGTCGATCGGCAGGAGCAGGGTTGGGCACCCCTGGCCTAGACAAACCCTACGGGCCTTTGCCCTGTGTTTACGAGAACAGTACACCAGGTTAAAGGGACGAAGAGATCATGGTCTGGGAGAGGGAGAGACTCTATTGCGAGACCAATTCCTGTTGGGGTTACGAGAGGGCCCTATCCGGCAGAGCTTACGACGACAGCTTCGTCAAGATTTGGCTTTGACTTTCGAAGATCTCCGTCGAGAGGCCCTGGCGCTGGAGCGGGACCACGCTGAGGTAGTGGATTCTTCTGTGCGTATGGTCGCGAGTGGAGCCAGTGTCCCTGTACCCTCTGGGTCGTCAGACTGGAAACAAGTCTTGCGGGCTGAGTTCATGAAGGACGTCCGTGAAGAGATGGCAGAGTTGTCTAAAACCCTTTTGGAGGAATTTCGCCGTAGACGGCCAGAGCATCCGGTCTTGCCTCGAGAACGGTCATATTCGGATGGAGAAAGGGACTTAAGACGACGGCCAGATCGGTCCACCGGCCCCAAGTTCCAATGGGACGCACAGGGGCGCCCCATCTGTAATAACTGTGGAGAGCCTGGGCATTATAGTCGTCAGTGCGGCCCTCGCCGTAACTCGCAAGGGGTTTTTTAGGACGACCGGCCACTGTGGGTCAAGTGGTCGGGACCCCCTGGATTGACCCTTCTTTAAATTCAATCCCCAGAGATAGCCTGGTGGGACACTGCCCTCTTGTGGAGATCAAGGTGAATGGTGTGAAAGTTCGGTGCCTGGTGGATACTGGATCGCAGGTCACGTTGCTCGCTGAGAGCTTGTCCAAAGAACTGTTCAGTGATCCTTGTGTGCCGGAAGCTGAAGCCCCCTGGCTCACCTTGCGGGGAGCAAATGGCCTGGATATCCCGTACATCGGATATAGAGTGACCGATTTTGAGATCCGTGGTGCCTGTGGTGCCTCAGAAGGGGATTGTAGTCATTCGAGACTCTTGCTTGGGGGCACATCAAGCTCTGCTGGGGATGAACGTGATCATGGAGTGTTGGGAAGAACTGTTTCATGTGGGGCCACCCCGTACCACTCCTTTGGCCGAGAAGTGGGAGTGGGAGCGCATCATCACGGATTACCGGTGGCGGCGGATTACTGGCCGGGTGGCCTGTCGATATGCCCTCTCTGTCCTGGCCCGAAGCGAGGCAGTTGTCTGGGTCCGTCTCCCTGCTCTGACGTATGGTCCAGAAGATTGGGTTTTGGTAGAGCCCCACTGGGAGTTTCAGAGCGTAGAGGTGGCAAGAGGATTGGCCATGGCCTGTCTTGGCCGAGTTTTAGTACGGGTGAGGAATGTGAGTTCGTACCCCGCTTACCTGTACCGTCATCAACGGTTGGCACAAATTACTTCGGTGGGTCCCCATCAAGTGAGGGAGGAGCAAGAGGTTCACTTCTGTCAAGTGAGTGCAACAGTGGTTGAAGTGGCCCTGACATCGGGTGAGCCATGGTCCGAATCCTCCGAAAACGGAATGCCAGCACACCTTCGGGGGGAGTCGTTGCAAGGGGAAGGGTTGGAAAAAGAGCAGACGTACCAACTCCAGACGTTCTTGGCCAAATGGCAGCATGACTTTTCAATGCATGAAGAGGACTATGGATGTACGGATGCAGTGAAGCATGTGATACCTACCGGAGATGCAGCACCTAGTCGAGAGCGGTACCGCCCAGTTCCACCTACCTTATACTCTGAGATCCGTACCTTGTTGAGGGGGATGCTGGAACAAGGAGTAATCCGGGAGAGCAGCAGTCCATGGGCAGCCCCGATTGTGTTGGTACGTAAGAAAACTGGCGCTTGGAGGTTCTGTGTAGACTACCGGAAGCTAAACCAGGTTACCAAGAAGCATGCATTCCCCTTACCTAGGATTGAGGATTCACTGACCAGCTTAACTCACACTGCCTGGTATTCTACACTTGATCTTGCAGGCGGAAACTCCTGGGACATTGGAAGCGGCTAAGTTTGCGAGATGGGGTGATTTGTCACACTATCCAGGACTCAACGACTCGAGAGACCGTGTGTCAGGTGGTGGTACCGAAAGCTCAGATTCGGCCCCTGCTCCAGGCGTATCATAGCCAATTGGGACACCAGGGGAAGGAGAGAACTGTGTCCTTGTTGCGAAGACATTTCTACTGGGTCGGGATGGATGTGGATGTGGCGGCGTACGTGCAGGAGTGCCCTCGATGTACACTGTTTAAGGCTAGGAGAGGATTAAGAGCGCCTCTAGTCCCAGTACGACCCAGGGCCCCTCTTCATATGGTGGCTATGGATTTCCTGACACTGAGTCGACCGATGGATCGGTATCAGAATATCCTGGTAGTTACGGATCTTTTTACCAAGTATGCGTGGGCGATTCCGACTCTGGACCAGACGGCTGCTACTACCGCAACGGCCCTTTGGAGGGCAGTGTTTCAGCCCTTTGGGTGCCCTGAAATTCTCCATTCTGACCAAGGGCCGAACTTCGAGTCCCGGGTGATCCGAGAGCTGTGTCAACTTTATGGGTGCAAGAAGACCCATACTACTCCGTACCATCCCCAGGGGAACGGGGGGTGTGAACGCTTTAACCAGACTCTGCTGAGTTTGTTGGACTCAGACCGCCAGGGCCAGTGGATGGATAGCCTACCAGCCTTAGTACAGGCTTACAACAACAGCGTCCATAGCACAACGGGCTATGCTCCTACCTACCTGATGTACGGCCGACATGAGCGTTTACCTGCAGATCTGCTGCTAGGGACGGCTGGGCCCGGGGATTCGACTACTACTACTGAGTGGGTGCACAGACACCATCGACAGTTACATGCTGCCTATCAGACAGTCTCAGATCATCTCGACACGGCTGCCAGAAAGAACAAACGGTTGTACGACCGGACGGCCAGAGAGGCTCCCTTGTTACCGGGGGAGCGGGTGCTGGTACGAGACAATCGACGCCAAGGGAAGGGCAAGCTCAGTGACAGGTGGGAGGCTGTGCCGTATGTGGTAGAATGACGACAGGGCCCTGACCAGCCAGTGTATGCTATTCGGCCGGAGGGAAGATCAGGGCCTGAGAGGGTGTTACATCGAAATTTGCTTCGTCCCTGTCCTAACTATCCTAGGCAGCAGACTGAGGTTTCATCAGCCCCTGTTGTCCAAGGATTGCCTTGGGTGGGCTGGGCTGTGCTACCCAGGGTCCCAGAAGTCGAGCCAAGGGAACTAGAACCCGCCGTGCCACCTAGACGCTCGCAACGAGAGACCCAAGGATTGCCTCCGACAAGGTATGGAGAATGGGTGTCTGGCCCCCGTTCTAGGGACTAGAACGGAATGGTGAGGGAGGATGTCACCGAGTGACGAAAAGGAACTACGACAAACGGAACGAGTTCCCTTGGGGAAACATTTCCGGTGTAACACCAGGCCGGTTCCGGTGACCTGTCATGGCCGCCCGTATTGATGAGCGACAGCTGCAGTGGATAATCAAGAGGCTATTTGAGAGGTTCCCCGGTGGGGAACCAAGAATTATAGTGAACACAGAGAACCTGTTATCCGCCACTGCATTCTGTCATCACTGCTCTGTGGTAAGAAAACTCAGTTGTTAACTGCTGGATTCTGTACTCACCACTGTTGTTCTGTGAACATAGAGAAACTGCTATCCGCCACTGCATTCTGCCATCGCTGCCCTGTGGTAAGAAGACTCAGTTGTTAACTGCTGGATTCTGTATTCACCACTGTTGTTCTGTGAACATAGAGAAACTGCTATCCGCCACTGCATTCTGCCATCGCTGCCCTGTGGTAAGAAGACTCAGTTGTTAACTGCTGGATTCTGTACTCACCACTGTTGTTCTGAGAACATAGAGAAACTGCTATCCGCCACTGCATTCTGTCATCGCTGCTCTGTGGTAAGAAAACTCAGTTGTTAACTGCTGGATTCTGTACTCACCACTGTTGTTCTGTGAACATAGAGAAACTGCTATCCGCCACTGCATTCTGCCATCGCTGCCCTGTGGGAAGAAAACTCAGTTGTTAACTGCTGGATTCTGTACTCACCACTGTTGTTCTGTGAACATAGAGAAACTGCTATCCGCCACTGCATTCTGCCATCGCTGCCCAGTGGTAAGAAGACTCAGTTGTTAACTGCTGGATTCTGTACTCACCACTGTTGTTCTGTGAACATAGAGAAACTGCTATCCGCCACTGCATTCTGCCACCGCTGCCCTGTGGTAAGAAGACTCAGTTGTTAACTGCTGGATTCTGTACTCACCACTGTTGTTCTGTGAACATAGAGAAACTGCTAACCGCCACTGCATTCTGCCATCGCTGCCCTGTGGTAAGAAAACTCAGTTGTTAACTGCGGGATTCTGTACTCACCACTGTTGTTCTGTGAACATAGAGAAACTGCTATCCTCCACTGCATTTTGCCATCGCTGCCCTGTGGTAAGAAGACTCAGTTGTTAACTGCTGGATTCTGTACTCACCACTGTTGTTCTGTGAACATAGATAAACTGCTATCCGCCACTGCATTCTGCCATCGCTGCCCTGAGGGAAGAAAACGCAGTTGTTAACTGCTGGATTCAGTACTTACCACTGTTGTTCTGTGAACATAGAAGAACCTGTTATCTGCCACTGCATTCGGCCATCGTTGCTCTGTGAGGGATCCCCTTATCCGTCGCTGCACCCCAACTGCCGCCGGCCTGTGAAAGAAAGGTGACACTCAGTATCTGATGCTGTCCTGTGAAAAGAGAAGGCCCTCTGTCTGCTGCCGTCCACCTATAGTTCCTTGTGCCCTGTCCGCCACCTACTGCTGAGTACTGCATTTCCTCTGACGGTCATTGCCTTCTGCCTACCATATACTGCTCATTGCTCCCCACCAAAAGGTCCTGGTCCTCCGTCCAATCCCCGTTGTCCTGTGAAAGAGAGGTGACACTCAGTTATCTGATGCTGTCCTGTGAGAAGAGAAAACCCACCGTCCGCCGATCCTTACCTGTAGCCTCCTGTGTCCCGCCCACTACTTACGCTGGTCTGCTGTCTGCCATCTGAAGGTCCCGGCCCCTGGACTAATCCGTCCCTCGTCCCTTCCCCTCTCCCCTGTATCGCTCTGTGCAAGGAGGTGACCAACTGGCGGCTGACTTGAGCCTTCCTCCACTGAAGCCACGTTCCGACGAGTGGCCCTTATGAAGAGTCCTGTGGCAGTGGCATTCCTTTAATGTGTTTTTATATTCAATAAAAAGAATCAAGTTTTTACATCACGTCGTTGTCTGACTTTTGGTGTTCTTGGTGTAGCTCCTCCGGAGTGGTGGTTGTCCTCGGCCCTAGCGGTGACACTACTCGTTCAGTGTGAGTAGGTTCCTTGCTGAAATCGCACAGACATCGCACAGTGTATGCCCGCCTTTAGGCGTGGGGTCTTCCTTCATATATAATTTGCAGCTTCTGCTAGAATGGAATCTTGTTAAATTTGTTGGCGATCAAATATTCAATATTTCATCTCTGCATAATTAAGGTAGTTAATTGCTAAGTTAGATTAGCAGCGGGAGCAGTTTAAAATATTATCACATAATGTACTGTATGTCTCTGCAATGATTGGTTGATACACCATGGGAGGCTGCCCTCCTCTGCCATGTTCTTTTTCTCAACACTTAATGCTGAAAGTGAAATGTTTGATTGTGATTGGCTATTTTCTTTTAGCAACGGAAGGAAAAGTCTCCAGCTATGGATATGCCTCCGCATCTCTATCCCCTCAGACTCGCATAATTGCACAGTTTTCTAATTTGGACATTCAGGGAAGAGCAGCGGTGCGGTGGTTCAGACTTCAGTGATATTTTATGGTGTTACAATGGTGAATTTACAAACAAGACATTCACATTCTGAGATATGAAATGAAATGAATAACAGAGAATTTTATTAACATAAAATCATCCTGTTCACCATGTGCAGGTTTAGTACTTCAGACTCTTATTTCCTCCTGAACACTGTAAACCCTAACGCTCAAAATAATTAATTGGTTTGAGTAGGACAAACTTAAATTAAACTAATTAGTTCAGTCAAATTAACTTGTATGAGTATTTAGCACTTTCTTTTTCTTTCAAGTTCACAGAACTGATATATTTTAAGTAAACTGAACTGTTTCATTGTTTTGAGTTTTATGAAATTATTTATTTTAATTATTATTATTATTAAGTTTAACTGAAACGGCTGGGATGTCTATTTCCCAGCATGCTTTGCCGATGGCACTCGAAAGGGAGAGTAAATGCTAAAATTAAGTGTTATATAATGGGGGTTTTTTTGTTAAGTGTGCGACTTAGTAATGATTAATGTTTTGTTATGCTAATTTAGAAGAATTTCTGTTAATGTTGGCTTTACACTGTAAAACATGAAATCTTAAAAAAACTGTCAATGACTGTCAGCTACAGCTGCCAAACAAAAACCGTAAAAATTAATGTAAAATATCCTTATTTAAATGAAGTGCAAAAAACTTTTACAGAAATTTTCATTAATCTTTTTTAACAGAAATACAGTTATTTCACATTTATTTTCTGTTTTTTTTTTTTTTTTACTGAAAAACATGCAGTTAACTACATGCATGATTTGCTGTGACTATACGTCACTGTATAAGCAACTACACAGTTACTGTCTGTTAAATAAAGCAACATGCAGCATCAGTGTTTCTCTGCTCATCCTGGACTGAAGCTCAGGCTCTACTCTTCAACACAATGGTGACACACGAAACACACCATACAGAAACACTTTAAACCCCATCATGTAGTGTCTTGCTTCATTGATGCCATCTGAAGCGTGATATCTGATTAAGTCAATAAATATTAGTTATTAATGTTGTTATATATGTTAAGGGTCAGTTGATAAAACTGCTACAGAAGATTCTGCAGTGCTGTGATACTCAGATTTTATGAAGTCATTTTACAGAAAATATTTAGACTGGATCATATAGACTCACTCAGACATCAAGAATAAGTGTATGAATCGCAACAATGGAGACGAGCAGAATATTCAATTAGGAAAAGTAAATTACATAGACAATTCAGATCATAATTTATTCATACCGCAATGCATGATGGGAGCCATTAATGAGTTGTGATTGGTGGCAGCCACCGCAACATGCTTTATTATTGTCACCATTGTTGAGATTCACAGGCTGATTATTGATGTCTGTGTTTCTAAATAAATACATTTAAAAGTCTTTTGATCAGAACAATGTTTATTAAATATTTTGGATTGTAAGAAAAATACTGATAATCATATGCTGTAGAATCACAAAGCTGCTGTTAACAACATAAACCAAACTATCTCAATGAGTTTTATTTTTCAGATCACAGCATGATTATGTCAAAACATAACCAACACCATCAGATCACACTTTTCTTTGTTCATTTGACTGTTATAAATCAATAACAGCAAACAAACAAAATTTAAAGTGAATGTACCGTATTTTCCGGACTATAAGTCGCTCCGGAGTATAAGTCGCATCAGTCAAAAAATGTGTCATGAAGAGGAAAAAAACATATATAAGTCGCACTGGAGTATAAGTCGCATTTATTTAGAAATTTATTTCACAAAATCCAAGACCAAGAACAGACATTTAATCTGGAAAGGCAAGTTATTTAAAGGAACACTCCACCGTTTTTTGAAATAGGGCTTATTCACCTTCTTTCCTACATTTAGATAGGGGGGAAAATGCATTTTTGTCTCAGTGCATGCATTGTTTTAGTTTGACAGGGTCGGCACTAGCTTAGCTTAGCATAATGAATGGAATCCTTTGTTGCCAGCTAGCATGGCCTGAGTAAAAGTGATATAAAAAAAATTAAAAACCCACCTAATTACTTCTTGTGGCCTGCGTATTTACAACAAGTACAAATAGCGATGCAGATTAACACTAGGCGATTTCCTAGGCAGATATTGACTTGGGACTATATTAGGGGGAAGCACAGGCGAAGCACTGCTGCTTGGGCGCAGAGATATCACGCCCAAGTAGCAGTGCTTCGCCTGTGCTTCCCCCTAATATAGTCCTTAATATATAAGTCAATATCTGCCTAGGAAATCGCCTAGTGTTAATCTGCATCACTATTTGTACTTGTTGTGAATACGCAGACCACAAGAAGTAATTAGGTGGGTTTAAAAAAAAATTTATATCACTTTTACTCAGGCCATGCTAGCTGGCAACAAAGGATTCCATTCATTATGCTAAGCTAAGCTAGTGCCGACCCTGTCAAACTAAAACAATGCATGCACTGAGACAAAAATGCATTTGCCCACCTATCTAAATGTAGGAAAGAAAGTGAATAAGCCCTATTTCAAAAAACGGTGGAGTGTTCCTTTAACTACACAGTAGCACACAAAACAACAGGCTGAGTAGGTGTCCGGTATGTTAACGCAACACATTAACAGTTATTCAGCTACACAATAGCATAAAGAACATATACCTGGGAGGCTGAATAGGCTAAATTAACATAAGCCAGGGAGTCCAACAAGCAAGTTACCAGTAAACAAGTTCACCAAGCTCCCGCGATCTCATTCCACATCACTGAATCCATTGAATTTTCTTCATATGGTGTCGCTTCTAAATAACTCCGCCAACTAGATAGTCCATGGGCCAGACCAGATATTGGTACCATCTGGGTGGGCAAAACCTTACCTGTACTAAATTGTTTATGGGGTTAATATAAGTTCATTTTAATATGATAACCTTTCCACAGTCCCAGCTTTTTATACTTTTTTTTAGAATTGGTAATTTTCCTACTTTTATGTATTAGAATTATTTTTGAAAAATACACAAATGTCCAATACCATAATAACAGTGATCTAATATTAATACCAAGCAAACTAAAATATTTGTAAATATTAACAGGCATAATAAAGTCAATATCTTTGAATTCACACTGATATTTTGTTGTTTTGAGTTGTAAAAAATATAAAAGAAAAGAAAAATAACACATGTATTGTTGACTCTACTGTCTACCATTGGAAAGTCATAAAATGTACATACGATTTGTATAATATATTTCAATACGTTTTGTTTTCAGGTTCATGTGGAATGTATTAGGTAACAGCTTTGTAACACAAGAAAATAAGAAACGTTGAATTTCAGGTAGATATTAACACATATGCCCAGAAACCCCATTTTATTCCAAAATCTGTGTTTATCTTGGTCACAACCTTCATTGCTATTATATTATGCCGTTTTCTAACCACAAAATAAACAGCTCTGATGTCAATCTAAAAGATTAACTACCGGACAGCTCGCGGTCATTCGGCAAACAGTCGCGGACATTGGATCCATTGTGATATTTTAGCTTTGTGCACAAACTTGCACACCGACAGGCCTTCACCTACACTTGCATATTTTGTAATGCTACGTTAAGTTGTTTCTTCCAGTGGATGCAGTCAACCAGACCATTGAGGAGACCATCAACAAGGACACACAGACAGCAGGAGGAACAAAGGGCTTCCCGAAGTACTACCTGACAGCAGAGTACCGCAGCGCATACCTAAGAAAGCTAAGAGAGATGGTCGGTTGGGGTGATTCTCAGCTGAATCATCCAGAACTACAGCCGCCAAAATTTCAAGACAGAATATCTGGAAACGAGAGATACTTTTCTACGACACGATGACCAAGAAAAAACTTTTAAAAAATTCTCAGAGATCAAGAAGAAGCAACACAGTCAGGAGCAAGCCAAGCAGGTAGTATTGTAGGCCGAAAGAAACCTCTTTGGTCACATGATCTTGGTGGCACAGAGCCGACAACTACACATGAGTGACATCTTGGCTCATCCTCTGGGACCTCTGCCTTGGGCCCTAGCTAACAAGGATGGGTCTCTACGCAAGACCAACAAGGCAGCTTTGGTCAGAGAGTTGGAGAAGAGAGTGTCCCCAGCTGAGGAAATCCCAGAGCCATCAACAACCGCCATTGATGGAATGAGCCTGTTACAGAAACTGAAGGGCCAAGACAATTCCTTTGCGCAGTTGGCTGTCTCAGCTCTGGACAAGGAGCTGCACGAAGGGGGAAAGAGCCAGCGTATAGATGTTGTCTTTGATGTGTACAAGGACATCTATTACACGGAACGTGAAAATAGAGACACCAGCCACCATAGTCACGTTTGCCTGGAGCCAGAGCGCCTGACATCAAAGCAAATTTAAAAGTGCTGCCTAATGCTAATCGTAAATTATCTAAGATTATTATTCACATCAGCACTAATGATGTTCGACTCCGCCAGTCGGAGATCACCAAAATTAACGTTAAAGAGGTGTGTGAACTCGCAAGTATGATGTCAGGTACTGTAATATGCTCTGGCCCCCTTCCTGTTCGCAGGAGTGATGAGATAGTTAGCAGATTGTCATCACTCAATGGCTGGCTGTCTAAATGGTGTCCGCAAAATAATATAGAGTTCATAGACAATTGGAAAAGTTTTTGGGGCAAGCCTGACCTGTTGAAAAGAGATGGTATTCATCCCTCCTGGGATGGTGCTGCTCTTCTCTCTAGTTATATGGCACATAGTCTTAGACCTCAAACATGACTTGTGACTTGGAACGTCACCAAGGTCAGATAAATCCCATCACATAGAGGCTCTTTCACCTAGAAATCATCATATAGAGACTGTGTCTGTTCCCCGAATTAGGGAATATAAAAACTCCCAAACCCATCTAAGGGTAAAAATTTAATTGATGTTCAACAAATAAAAAACAGATATAATACAATTGAGCAAATGATAATGCTCGGTTTGCTGAATATTCGATCCCTTACTTCAAAAGCACTTATTGTTAATGATATGATTACAGACTATAATCTAGATGTGCTGTGTTTGACAGAAACCTGGCTAAAACCAAACAATTACATTACTTTAAATGAGTCCACCCCCCAAGATTACTGTTATAAACATGAGCCTCATCTGAAACGCAAAAGGAGGGTGGTGTTGCTGTAATTTACAGTAATACTTTCAAAATTACTAAGAAGTCTAGTTTCAGATACAATTCTTTTGAAGTGTTGGTGCTTAATGTAACAACATTAAGTGTAAATGATAAATCACGTTTGAATTTGTGCTGGCTAATGTATACAGGCCACCAGGGCACCATACAGACTTTATCAAAGAATTTGCTGACTTTCTATCAGAGTTAGTACTGGCTGCAGATAAAATCCTAATTGTTGGTGATCCTAAATATACATGTAGATAACGAAAAAGATGCATTGGGATTGGCATTTAAAGATATTCTTAACTCTATTGGGAGTTAGACAACACGTGTCAGGACCTACTCATTGTCGTAATCATACTCTAGATCTAATACTTTCACATGGAATCAATGTTGATGCCGTTGAAATTTTGCAGCAGAGCGATGACATCTCAGATGATTATCTAGTCTTGTGTAAACTTCATTTAGCCAAGGCTGCAAAGCCGACTCCTTGTTACAAATATGTTAGACCTATCACTTCTGCCACTAAAGATTGCTTTATTAATAATCTTCCTGATCAGTTCCATAATTTCAGCATCCCAGATATTCCTTAGAATAACTTGATATTGCGACAGAAACTTTTAACTCTCTCTTTTCCAGTACTTTAGACACAGTTGCTCCGTTGCGCTTAAAGAAGATTAAAGAAAATAGTCCATCTGGGTGACCGATGTGGTTCCATTCTGGCCATTCATGCTCTTTCGGGATGTGATACCACCTCAAATCCTGTCGGGAAGGGGAAGGTGTCTGCACTCAAGGCCATGAGAGTCGTACCTGATAAGCTTCTCCACTGTATTAGAGAGGCAGAAGCCACAGATTTACAGATCACAAAAGCAACAAGGGCTTTCTTTCTGGCTCTGTACAATCAGAGGAACTCTGTAACCTTCGATGCAACCCGGTATGAAATTTCCCGGAAGTGCAACAGTCCCCCAGCAATGAAGACACTACCTGCTACAGAGCGCAATATGCGCTTTCATGGAAGACGTGCCAGCCAACAGGTGCTGCTATGGAAAGCTGCAGACAAGCCTGATCCACCGGCTGTGGATATCACCTTGTTTGGATGGAACAAGAAGATGGGCCTAAAAGAAGGAGAGGAACTGATTATGCCCACCCAGGATTCAAGTCAAGTTCCTCCTCCTGCTTTTTTAGCTGCTGTCAGCTTAGGTTGCAAAGCCGGGTTGAAACCTTGCACATCAGCAAAGTGAAGCTGTGCAGCTGCAGGTCTGGCCTGTACCAGTTATTGTTCCTGTAAAGGCAATGATGGTATATGCTGCAACATACTTACACAACACCAAGAACACAAAGAGAGGGATTAAGGGTCTGGAGAAAATGATGACAGAACAGACAAACAGTGAATATGATGAGGCTGCCTTTTGTTCATTAATTGTGAGGCATAGCAGTTTGCCTGAAGGTGGTAGCCAGTGTGTGCTTTGTGTGGTGTGGAGGTGAGGCCCTCTTGGTTAGCCTTGCGTCTGGCGGGCTGACCCGGGTTGCCCAGACTCAGTTTTAAAGGAGAAGTTCACTTTCAAAAAAACTTTTGCTGATAATTTACTCACCCCCATGTCATCCAAGATGTCCATGTCTTTCTTTCTTCAGTCGCAAAGAAATTAAGGTTTTTGATGAAAACATTCCAGGATTTCCCCCCATGTAATGGATTCTATTGGGACCCAAACGGTAGAAGGTCCAAATGACAGTTTAAGTGCAGCTTCAAAGGGCTTTAAACGATACCAGACGATGAATAAGGGTCTTATCTAGCGAAACGATCGGTCATTTCCAAAATAAATAAAAAAGTTTAAGTTTTATAAGCACAAACGCTCGCCTTGCTCTGTTCTGTGATGCGCGTTCGTGACGTCACGTAATACGCAATTACGTTGAAAAGGTCACGCTTGACGTGTTTACAAATGTGCAGGAGGAGGACCATATACACATTTTCAAATGTATTTGTGTCAGTTTATCGTTTAAAATGCCCATTTCGTGTGCGTATCCTGGGTGTTTTAATATTAAAAAGCCAAAAAGAACATTTTCTTCAGGACAGAAATTTTTCAAGCGTGACCTTTTCAACGTAATTGCGTATTACGTGACGTCACGAACGCGCATCACAGAACAGAGCAAGGCGAACATTTGTGCTTATAAAACTTAAACTTTTTTATTTATTTTGGAAATGACCGATCGTTTCGCTAGATAAGACCCTTATTCATCATCTGGTATCGTTTAAAGCCCTTTGAAGCTGCAATTAAACTGTCATTTGGACCTTCTACCGTTTGGGTCCCAATAGAATCCATTACATGGGGGGAAATCCTGGAATGTTTTCATCAAAAACCTTAATTTCTTTGCGACTGAAGAAAGAAAGACATGGACATCTTGGATGACATGGGGGTGAGTAAATTATCAGCAAAAGTTTTTTTGAAAGTGAACTTCTCCTTTAACTCTTGCGTCCTACAGAGTTTTAACTGGGTCCTCGTTGGATCTTGCGACTTGCGGACCAACCTGGGCAGCCCTTCTGCCATTCGGGCGTTGCCCTAGCGACTTGCGGGGCCTGTCTTGTATGGCATGTATATAGTGTATATTTGTACATAGTTCGTTGATCACACATGGTGATGGGTTTAGGTGATGTCATCTCAATGGGTGTCTTAAAGACCTACCCCATTAATATGTATCATACAGTGGCAGGATCCAAGTTATGTTAAATACCTGTATTAATTTTTCCTCCAGAAATGCATAACATTCAGCCTAACAAAGATTCATCGTTTATCCAAAAAGCAATTTTGAATTTTTAAAAGTGTCAGGATGGGATTCAGCCTCACTACACCCTAAAAACAATGCATCAACATTCACAAGAGCACTCATGATTGTGAAATGTAAAATTATTTTGTTTACCATAAAAATAACCTAAAATTATGCCTGAAAGTAATCATAATTTGCCTAAATAAATCAAAATATGTCATAAAATTAGCTCTTTGAAATCTGAAAATGCCAGAAATGAAATCAGCATCCTCTAAAACCACTCACATATTGTAGAAATTGACCATACAGTGCAAAATATCTGGTGAAAATGGACGATTAAGCTAATAATGCTAATTATGCTAATCATGCAAATTGCTCAACATATGCAAATTAGCATCCGGCAGTTTCTGTATGCTGAGGACCCATACTTCACATTTCTGCAATAAAACTTTGGTGTACTCAACATTTCCGGGTTCACCTAGTTGGCTACTAGACTATTTCATGATATTGGGGTATTACGGTTTGACATGCTAAAACTCCCAAATTTAGCAATTTTTAGCAATTTATTTTGGAATTATTGCCTTTATCTCATTATTTCACTAATTTTGAACCTACTTTATTTGTGATGAATGAACCACTTGATGAATTATCAACTGGATGAACCAGATTATTTCCATGGAAGGTACTTTTGCCATTTTTTTCCGCTTACAGGGGTCAGTCACTTCAAGCGGTCATAACCACTACTAAGCTGCCAGTTGGCAAGGGTTATCATGTCAAAACATTATCTAGGGATGCATATGATGTAAAAAATCGCAACTAGAATTTGCCCACCCAGATGGTACCAATACGTGAAATTTTGGGTCTTGGCCCAAGGACTAAGAGCGCCCTCTCGCGGCTGTAGACGGTAATGTTTTCTCTTGGTTCATCTCAGTCTGAATTAATTTTGATATATAAGTCGCACCTGAATATAAGTCGCAGGACCAGCCAAACTATGAAAAAAAGTGCGACTTATAGTCCGGAAAATACGGTATAAGGGTCAAGAGTCCAACTAAAGCAAACATTGATCTCCATAACGGTGGCTTACAATTTGTGATTTTCTCCTTCAGTAATTCTGCTTGTTAACATCAGGTGTCTTCAATAATGCTCAATCATCACTAAATTAATCACTTAATTATCTCATTAACTTTAACACTCTTGAGTGTTAATTTAAAACTCATATTTTAACACTTTACACCCTTGAGTGTGGACTCATATACACTCCCAGGAGCGTTAATTTAACACTGGAGTTTTTGCTGCGTAGTAAATGCTGCTCCATCTGAAAGCAGGTGAAGGGGCTTTACTTACGACAGTGGTTCTCAAAGTGTGGGGCGCGCCCCCCAGGTGGGGCGCAATGTTACTGCAGGGGGGGTGCGGGAGATCTGCAAAAAAAAAAAAAAAAAAATACAGCCGTTACGTTACTACGGCGTTCAAGTGCGTGAAAGCGGTAGTGATAGCGCTCTTTTTTATAAATCGTCAACGAACGGCAATTACACTGAATCGTTCTTTTCTTTTATAAATCGGCAACGAACGGCAATTACACTGAATCGTTCTTCTTCAGAACGTTGGAACAAGCCCAACCTAGAAGTTGCTCGCCAAAGAAAAAAACCTCTTCAGCGGACCGAATCACGAGCTGCTATTGTGAACGTGGCACTCCGCTGCTGTGCGCGCTCTGGTGAGAAGACCAACCAGAAGCTGAGCTCGTGAGGCACTCTCCAAAGCTGCTATATATTAACTTTTAATTATAAATTAAAAGTTAAAGTTCTGGTTTATTATTCTCTCTTACTGTTGATTCAATGACATGACAAATTAAAACTATTCCTGTTTTTCATTGCACGTTTTTATTTTATTTTGTAATTTTTTATTTTTTATTTTTCAAGGAGAAATACAGAAAGCAGGCCTTCAATAATTTCCTAAATCACTTGTAAGTTTATCATTGCACATATTTCATTGTAAAAAAACTTTCCGCTTATATGTATATATATATATATAATTTAATTTCTTTGGGAGGGGGGGGCCCAGATTTTTTTAAAGTTTAAAGGGGGGCGCGACCAAAAAAGTTTGAGAACCACTGACTTACGAGATGTGCCTAACAATGTCATGCGATATATCACCCAGCCCTATGTTATACAGAAGCACTTGTTGTATGAGTGCAATATTATAAACAAATCATTGCTCTCAAATCAAGCTGCATGCACCATTTGTCACCATGATGGTAACTATCCTACACTGTAAAAAAAAAATCCTAATTTTACAGAAAATAACTGATTTTTTGACGATCATTTTCTTTAATTTTAAATTGTACTCAAAACACTGTAAAATTACAAATAATATCTAAAACAATTCAGCTGTTATTTTAGGTATTGTGACATTAATGACAAATTCCAGTAATTCAAAAAAAATTTATACAGAAAATTGATTGTATTTTTCATACAGTTTTTTTCTGTTTTCTTAAATTACATAAAAATGTAAAATTACAAATATAATCTGTAATTTAACAGAAACAAAACAGTTAAATGATAAAATGGTCAAATGACTGTCAGCTCCCCAAAAAACTGTAAAACATCCTAAATTAAATAAACTGAAAAACACTATTATTTTACAGGTATTTCCTGAATAATCACGATCATATACCTTCATTGTAAAAAAAAAATCGTAAAAAAAGGGTCAAATGACTGGCAGCTGCGGCTGCCAAACAAAAACCATAAAATTAAAGTAAAATATGCTAATTTAAATAAAGTGTAAAAAACTTTAAAAGAAATTTGATGTCACCATGATTGAGATCAGTGTCTGCTTTAGTTGGGCTCATGACCCTTAAGTTTTTAACTTTAGTTTTCTTTAGCTGCTTTAACTGTGTATTTGATGCACATTTGTTATAGCAATAAATGCAGGAAAAATTATCAGATGATCTTGGTCATTCATTGGTGGTGTCATTAATCATCATATGATGATCTGATTCACTGATATAACAGTCTAATTTCTAAATGTATTAGATAATATGTAGATGGAATTTAGCTTTATACAAAGTCTATAGTTAATGTAATCATTCTTCACATGACCCTTGAAATATTGTGGCATCAGTATTACAACAATCTGAAATTTAAAAAAAAAAAAATATTATACAGAATAAGTTTTGAGCTGGTTAATTTTTTTTAGTATAGAGACATCAAGAATCAACATATGAATCTCAACAATGGTGACAACCAACAAAACCTTTTTGTGACTTTATAGTAGTTCAGAGATGATCAGATTTTTTTCATTGTCACCATTGTTGCGATTCATACGCTGATTCTTGATGTGTGAGTGAGTCTATATGATCCTGTCAAAACTTTTTCTGTATAATGACTTCATAAAATCTGAGTATCACAGCACTGCAGGATCTTCCATAGCAGTTTTATCATGCAAAATTAACAACTGATATTTAATGACTTAATCAGATATTACACTTCAGATGGTATCAATGAAGCAGGACACTACATGATGACTATTATGATAACAAGCAGAATCACTGAAGAAAAGAGAAACAAAAGAACTACA
This sequence comes from Abramis brama, assembly GCF_963993115.1. Lineage (NCBI taxonomy): Eukaryota > Metazoa > Chordata > Actinopteri > Cypriniformes > Leuciscidae > Abramis > Abramis brama. The sequence continues at coordinate 21,321,778 of NC_139964.1, read as the reverse complement.
ACTGACTTCCGGACACAGCTTTAGATGCAGAGATGGAAAGTCCAGGGGTCAGAAAGTAAAAGTCCTGCCATATGTTTATTCCACCCATGAACTCACACAGCAAAAACTCCAGTGTTAAATTAACTCTCCTGGGAGTTTATTTGGCTCCAGACTCAAGAGTGTTAAAGTTAATGAGAAAATTTAGTGATTGATTGAGTGATGATTGAGCATTATTGAAGACACCTGATGTTAACAAGCAGAATCACCAAAAGAGAAAATCTCATTATTTAAAAGTTACCATTATGGTGATCAGTGTTGGATTTATTTGGGCTCTTGACCATTAAAATAATAAGGTTAGGTTTTGTTTGGCTGTTGTATCTGAGTTGTAACTCTCAGATGAACAAGATCAGGTGGTGTTGGTTATGTTTTGACATAATCATCATTTGACATCAAACTCATCAAAACTCATTTAGAGAGTTAGGTCTACCTTGTTGATTACAGCAGCCTGTGATTCTGCAGTATACTATTTTCAATATAATTTCAATATAAAAATCAAAAAAAAAAATCTTAAAAGATGTTCTGACCAAAAGACTTTGAAAAAGTATTTTATTTGGACACACAGACATCAATAATCAGCCTGTGATTCTCAACAATGGTGACAATAATAAAGCATGTTGCAGTGCATTCTGAGTGCCACCAATCAAAACTCATTCATGGCTCCCATCATGCATTGCGGTGTGAATAAATTATGATCTGAATTGTCTCACAATTGTAATTTCCTTTTCCTAATTGAATATTCTTTTAGTCACCATTGTTGAGATTCATACACTGAATCTTGATGTCTGTGTGTGCCTAATATATATATATATGTATGTGTATATATATATGTATGTGTATATATATATGTATGTGTATATATATATGTATGTGTATATATATGTATGTGTATATATATGTATATATATGTATGTGTATATATATGTATGTATATATATATGTGTATATGTGTATATATATGTATGTATATATATATGTGTATATGTGTATATATATATGTGTGTATATATATATATATGTGTGTATATATATATATATATATATGTGTGTATATATATATATATATGTATATATATATATATATATATGTATGTATGTATATGTGTATGTATATATATGTGTATGTATGTATATATATGTATGTATATATATGTATGTATATATATGTATGTATATATATGTATGTATATATATGTATGTATATATATGTATGTATATATATGTATGTATATGTATATATATGTATATATATATATATATATATATATATATATATATATATATATATATATATATATATATATATATATTAGGGCTGGGCGATTTAAATCGCGATATTGTTATGTGCATCTTGTCAGTAAAGCCGGTTCCTTGATTAGTAGTAAATCACCATCACCTGCTTTCAGATGGAGCGGCATTTAGGGCCGATGAGATAATTAAGTGATTCATTTAGTGATGATTGAGCATTATTGAAGACACCTGATGTTAACAAGCAGAATCACTGAGGGAGAAAATCACAAATTGTAAGTTACCATTATGGCGATGGGTGTTTGCTTTAGTTGGGCTAAATCATGCTGTGATCTGAAAAAGGAAACTTATTGAGATAGTTTGGTTTAACTTGTTAGCAGCAGTTTTGTGATTCTTCAGCCTATGATTATCAGTACTTTACTTATAATTCAAAATGTTTAATAAACATTGTTCTGATCAAAAGACATTTAGATAAATTTATTTAAAACACAGACATCAATAATCAGCCTGTGAATCTCAACAATGGTGACAATAATAAAACATGTTGCAGTGGCTGCCACCAATCACAACTCATTAATGGCTCCCATCATGCATTGCGGTATGAATAAATTATGATCTGAATTGTCTATGTAATTTACTTTTCCTAATTGAATATTCTGCTCGTCACCATTGTTGAGATGCATTGACTGAATCTTGACATCTGTGTGTGCCTAAAAGAATGATTTTTTTTTTTTTAAACAACTTTTAAGAAATCCTTTATATTATATCAAAAATTCTGGGCATTTATGCAGATTCACAGTTATGCTGTAACCAACAACATAAATCGAAGTCAGAAAGAAGGATTTTAATGAGTTCAGTGATCAAGTTCAAATGATGATTGTCATAATATAACCAACACCATCAGATCACTTTTTTCTTTGTTCAACTGGCGATTATAATTCAGATACAACAGCCAAACAAAATCTAAAGTTAATAATATATGGGTCAAGAGTCCAACTAAAGCAACCATTGATCGTCATAACGGTGGCTTACAATTTGAGATTTTTTCCTTCAGTGATTCTGCTTGTTAACATCAGGTGTCTTCAATAATGTTCAATCATCACTAAATTAATCACTTAATTATCTCATTAACTTAAACACTCTTGAGTGTGGACTCATACACTCCCAGGAGTGTTAATTTAACACTGGAGTTTTTGCTGTGTACAAAGAGCCGTAGTTAACTGACAAGCTGAGCCATATCGCATTAAATATCGCTGGCGATACGTCCGCGATATTAATGCGATATGGCTCAGCTTGTCAGTTAACTACGGCTCTTTGTAGTAAATGCCGCTCCATCTGAAAGCAGGTGATGGTGATTTACTACTAATCAAGGAAGCGGCTTTACTGATGAGATGCGCATAACAATATCGCGATTTAAATCGCCCAGCCCTAATATATATGTATATGTATATGTATATGTATATGTATATGTATATGTATATATATATGTATATGTATATGTATGTATATGTATGTGTATGTGTATGTGTATGTGTATGTATATGTATATGTATATGTATGTATATGTATATGTATATATATGTATATGTATACGTATATGTATATGTATATATATATGTATATGTATATATATATATATATATATATGTATATGTATATATATATATGTATATGTATATGTATATATATATATGTATATGTATGTATATGTATGTATGTATATGTATGTATATGTATATGTATATGTATATGTATATGTATGTATATGTATATATATATATATATATATATATATATATATGTATGTATGTATATGTATATATATATGTATATATGTATATGTATTTTTTTATCAGAACAACTTTAAAGAAATCATTTGAATTATATTGAAAAATCTGGAGCTTATTCTGTAGAATCACAGTGATGCAGTAATGACCAATATACATCTAAGTCAGAGATTAGTCTCTAAATGAGTTCAATGATTCAGGTCAAATGATGATTATGTTAAAATATAACCAACACCTGTTCACCTTTTCTCTTTGATCATCTGGCTGTTATAACTCAAACAAAATCTGAAGTTAAACATTTAAAGCTCAACTGCCCAACTAAATCAAACACTGGTCCCCATAATGGTGACTATAATTTAGATTTTTCTCCTTCAGTGATTCTGCTTGTTAACATCAGGTGTCTTCAATAATGGTCAATCATCACTCAATCAATCACTTAATTAGCTCATTAATTTTAACACTCTTGAATGTTAATTTAACACTCATATTTTAACACTTTAACACAAACTCACAGTTCATTTAACACTGATTTCACTAATTAGTTATCTCTCCTGCTGAATTAGCAAATCCAGATGATTGGAACAAAATACTGAGGAGGACTTTTACTTTCTGAATCTGGACTTTCCACCTCTGTTTAGATGAAATCAACTGAAAAGACATGAAATCGCTCTTATTACAAACCAGTTTGACCTTATTTCTGTCATTCATCTACAGAAGTTATTTTTGAGAATGAAGTAATTTTTAGATGTTGAAGTTTTATTGAAAATGTTTGGTTGCCATTATGGTGATCAGTGTTTCCTCTAGTTGGTTGGTTTGAAAATGTATATATTGTTTTTATTTGTTGTCTTTGTAATAGTGTTTACTGAAACACATAATTTGTTGCAAAGGAAACTATAAACAAAGATATGACATTATATTTCATCATCATCATCATAAAAAAAATGTTTGACAAATGTCATAACTGACCAAAAGAGATAACTTGTTATTAACAGATTTTTACCATCAATTTTTTTTCCAAAGATCAAACATTCTGAATTTTAACTTATAAATACATTGCAAGCAAATAAACCGAAGACACACACACTAACATCAAGAATCAGCTTATGAATCACAACAATGGTGACATGCTTCATGCTGCAATGCATGCTGGGAGCCATTAGTTTTATAATATGGTGACTCCCAGCATGCATTGCTGCAGGAAGCATGTCACCATTGTTATGACACTGCATCAGTGTTACTTTTAACACCCTGCTGGTGGTTCCCATATAAACACCGAGCGGTGTTAAATTTAACACTGGGGAATTTACTGTGAATATGACTTCATTACTGTCTAAAATCTTTTTTCTGCCATTCGACTGTATTATTTATGGACCCTTATGACAAAGTTAATCTAAAGAATTGTGCTGGGTGAAATCATACAGGTAACAACATAAATTAACCTTGAAGAGTTGGTGAATTATACAGTAGGATGCAGATCTAAGAACTTTTAACCTCTTACACACTCTTTTATAGAGTCTGCATGAAAGCATCAGGAGGGCTGTTGCATTCTTAGAAGCTCGACTTCCACAACTGACCAATCCTTACGCTGTTGCGATGACGTCCTACGCCATGGCCAATGCTGACAAACTCAATAAAGAGATCTTGATGAGGCATTCCACCAAAGGAGAAGGTCAGTTACAAGTCATCAAAAAGTGTTTTTCTTTCTACAACATGAAATAATTCTAATCCAAACCCAGTGTAAATGTAACACCTGACTGTTTACCCTGACTGGCTCTGCTACACAGTGCAGACGTTAGTTGGGCAACAGGTTCAATTCCTATTCAATCCCTAATTAACTCACCATAGGTGTTAGTATAAAGACCTGTGACTTGGAGTGAGTGTTCTCTCACTTCTCTCTCACATTCTTTCTTTTGTATCTTTGCTTTCCCATATTTATTTTTAGTGGCATATATTGTTTATTTAGTATCCACACGCATGTTTTTTCCCCCCTAGACGTCGGTTTCTTTTGATTGTTTAATACTTGTTTTGTTTGGTTTATAAATAAATTGGTTTATTGTTAAAGCATTTGTTGTTTGCCTCTTTTATGTTGCGGTATATGAGCCAGCCGTAACAGTAAATAATGGAAAAATGATCAAATTTTGCAGTGTAATAATTGCTGCTTGTTGGTGTCAATAACATAAAAGAACACAGCAGGCTGACAAGAGAGTTCACTCCTCCTATACGCTAAGGAACCGAGAGTGGTCATCCAGTCTATTTGATAGAGAGAGAGAGAGAAAGAGAGAGAGAGAGAGAGAGAGAGAGAGAGAGAGAGAGAGAGAGAGAGAGAGAGAGAGAGAGAGAGAGGAGGAAAACAAACAAGCATGCAAATGGAATTATCGCGGCCGGAAAAATTATCGAGCTAATTTTTTTTTATTGTGCGATTAATTGATTTATTGACTATCGCGACAGGCCTACTCATAGGTATAACTTAACTAAAGGTATACTACCACTAAAGGTATACCATTGCTAGGCGTCTTCAGAGCTATCATCCACTCGCGAGGCAGAGACGCTGAGAGGCAGAGGCGCTGGCGCCCTCCTAGCAACGGTGCTGGTCACGCTAGCTGCGCTAGCCGCGCTAGTCGCGCTAGTATCCTGGGGTGGCAGAGACGAAGATGTGCTAGGTGATGTGGATCTCAGCTCTCTTCATCTCCTGGTTGCAGCGATGACTCCGAGACTGTACATGCGCGTTTAAGGTAGCCTACCTAAACAACGACTGTTGCAACAGGGCCGAGGGCTGGTTAGAACATATTTGACGTCATTATGTTTTTTTAATTTAATCAATGTTGATTATGAAAGTGAGCATGCAGCATGAGAAAGATATTATACATCATGAGATGCGCAATGTCTGGAGACATGGAGTGGGTAAAACATGATTTTGACCACTTCATTGAGTCTTGTTTTGTAGAAAGTCTCTTTTTAAAAGATTTTCGTTTTGTATAAATTGTATCTTAATTTTGATCAATGTTTTATCAACCAATTGCCTGTATTTACTAAATAAGAAGAAAATATATAGCAGACAATGTAATAAGGCGCCAACACGATCACTTGCATTGCACGTGAACTGGAGGGCGCCGAAACTCAGCTTGTGCCTCACAGATTTGAGAAATATAGGCTATCTATTAGCGAAAGCTTGAAATGTCTACTTGCAAACGAAAATATTCAAAACCAAAAGAAATAGGCTACTCTCTGAATATGTCATCTGAAATGTGCATTTCTCTCTGGCGTTCATGGCGAGTCAGCATTGTCATCTTTGCAGCGACACAGAAATCACCAGTATATCAATAAATAATTAAATGTCTCCTTGCTTTTTAGACACATTCATAATCATTACTTTTACCGGTTCTTTGTGGCAAGCTTTATGCGTGCGTGCGTTCGTGCGCTTGAATGCGGCTATATGTAAACGCTCTTAGGGTATCATACCGTATAGCCTAAGTAATTAAATTAATATAAAGGGGCGATTTGTCCACGAATGGCTTAAATGAACAACTACTAGTCGACTAGAAAAAAGTTTAGTCGGAAGCAGAACCTTATTCCACATATTTTCGAGCCAGGCAGCAGGACATTCTTCTGTGTTGAGCGTGTGACCCTGCAGAATGAACGAGCGGAGCGGAATATTCAGAAATGCGCTCTCCGCTCACGAGCTCTGATCGGAACAAACCCGAACCTCACTGTCTGCTGAACTTGCACAGAAATATCAAAATGGACATAACCAGCTTTTTAAAATTGTTCTTAAAACTAAACATTTAGACTATTTTAGCACAAATTAAGCGTATTTACAATTTTTTACAATTCTTGACAAATTAAAATATATTAAAAGTTTTTTTTTTTTTTGAAGAAAAACAAACCCATAACCGCGCCGCGAACAAAAAAGACCCTAATTGGCCCATAAGAAAAAAAAAGAAAAAAAAACAAACAAAACAAGTAGGTGATTGGGTAGATGTGAATTGGCCACCACTTGAAGGAATGTAAAGGAAACATTGTAGTGTTGGCTCTCTCTAACGCCAACATATACGCCCGTTTCTACGCAAGAATGATAAATGAGGGCCAATGTGTGTATGCCAGTTCACCGTAGTTGCGTGTGGATCATGCATGGCACTAATAAATACATTTTTAGGGGGGGCCTCACACAAAGAGCAGCCTAGGGGCCCCTGACCACCTTAATCCGCCCCTGAATGTGACACGCTCACGGAGAGCGCGTGCTATTCAAACGCAAATGGCTGAGGCAATCCGCATCAGCTCGAGAAAACACACAAGTTTATTCAGATCATTACTTGTTTACACCGTCTTGCAGCGCTGTGAGGAATAATAATAATGGAAAATGTACCTCAGAAGTGCGGGTATATCGAGGAGCGAGCTGAGGAATACTAGTAAGTTTTTTTTCCTTCTCACGTGAATCGGGTTTCTGTTTATGAATGAATGAACGGCAGAGATGCGCGCTGTTTACCACAGCTGGCAAAGACAGTTTAAATTTAAATCGCGTGTGTAAATGAATGATGATGTTTTAGCAAACTGTATTGCTATACTGAGATGAGTAAAAATCGACTGAAATATGTTTAAATAAAATGTAGGCTATTTGTATAAGCAACGTATTAAACTGCAAATTAACAATATGCCCTAATATTTCATGAAAACAACGTTACAGTCAGGCGAAATATGAAAGACAACATTTTGTTGACTAGATTTGGGTACAGTTTTTACTGTAGAATATACTGCCACGTCAAATAAGCTTTTGTTTAGCAATTTCTATATATAAAATACTATTTTTGTCAAAAATAAAGTCATCAACTAAGATGTTAGCTGTTCCAATGTTGGCTATATTCAAACTAATGAATACATAGATAAAATGTAGGCCTATAATCATTTTTTTTTACAAAGAAAGAGTACACTTGAAATATTGTTGAAATTGTAATTATTGTTGTAATTGTAACCTTTTTAATAAAATAGCAAAACATATTTACAAGATAGATGTAAGCAAAATCTTAAATGGTCAATATAAGTCTTCTTCTAAATATATATTTTGTCCTTGCATTGTGGCTCAGTCAGTGTCACACCTGAATGAATGGCTAATTATGCAGAGTGGGTGGGACATTGTATTCTCAGGTGTAAACCACTCCTCGTTCACGCCCCCCTCGCATATTGGCTTTCCAAGCAAAACCTGTTTTACATTAATTTAAATCAATGTATGGTTTTATGTGAATGATAAAGCAAGACTATTTTCACATAATTTTGAAGAAAAAACTCTAGGCGACGACATCCATTAGTCAAAAGTCTTATTGCCACATATTTAGTATGTGTTTTGTGGCCTTATTTCAAAAACTTTAATTTTTAGTTTTTTCGATAACCACGCATAAACATTATTCTCTCAAAAATGAAAACATGTACATACATGTGGCTCACATATTATTGTAGTCCTGTTTGTGCTATATAGAGTGAATTTACACCTTTGCCATTAATATGTTTATAAGCAACTGAAAAAAGCACAAATGTCAGAGCATGTCAGAACAGGGCCCAGAAAACCGCTCAGACTCCAGAGGGTTAAACAGCTGTTTTACGATAGAAATTTTAAACGACCGACATAAATAATCACTTTGCAAAGACTGTATCAATTTAAGCTCATCTTCAGGAAGGGGAGATTTACAAGTAAAGATAAAGAGACTGTGAGAAGAAGAACGAGAGAAGGAGATGGAGATGAGAGAGGAGAGCAGGTACACAGCAAAATCCCCAGTGTTAAATCAACACTGCTCAGAGCAAATATGGTCCCACTCTACAGAGTGTTAAAATAACACTGAAGCAGAGTTAAAGTTAATGAGATAATTAAGTGATTAATTGAGTGATGATTGAACAGTAGTGATGAACAAGCAGAATCACTGAAGGAAAGAGAAACACAAGAACTACAACTGACTTCCAGTCACAGTCACATTAAATCAGATGAAGATAAAAGAACACATTAAATCTGTGAAGATCTCAGCAGAGGAGGATTAAACAACTCCACAAACAGCATTACCAGCTTCACTTATTACTAACCAGACTGACTTTATTTCTGTCATATGTCTATGAACAGAGGTTTAGATGTTGATGTTTTAAAATGTTTGACCACCATTATGGTGATTTTAAGTACAATTTGGGTCTTTGTAACAGTATTTACCAAAGTACATAATTTGTTACAAAGAATGCCAAAAACAAAGGTGTTCAGGTGGTTTAGTTTTCATGATTATAAAGTAGAGTGATTCACTAATCTTTTCCCTGATCATAAGTTGTCATTTGTTATTAAAAAATAGCTTACACCTTTCTTACACCTTTCTTTTTTATTGTAACAAACAGACATCAAGAAGCAGTATAAGAATCTCAACAATGGTGACATGCTTCATGCTGCAATGCATGCTGGGAGCCAAGCGTTTTATACTATGGTGCCTCCCAGAATGCATTGCGGCATAAAAAGCATGTCACCATTGTTGAGATTCATATGTGGATTCTTGATGTCTGTGTGTTTGTCAAAAGATTGCCCAATAAATAAAAAAAATAAAATAAAATAAAATAAAAAAACAGCTTGATGTCTGATCTGAAGAAAGAAGTCAATGTTGTTAAAAAATATATATTAATAACAAATAACCACTTTTAGTCAATGATAATATTTGTAAACTTTATGATATTGAAAACTATAGGCCTATCATCTGACTGTCTTTGATTCTGGCTTTCCTTGCAACAAATCATGTGTTTTAGTAAACACTGTTACAAAGACCATAAACTCCCATAAGAAGTCAAGAGTCAAATTGCACAACTAAAGGCAACACTGTTCACCATAATGGTGATTTTAAAACATCAACATCTAAACCTCTGTTAATTCTCAATAAGAACTGTAGAAGTCTGACAGAAATAAAGTCAGTCTGGTTAGTAATAAGGAAAGCTGGTAATGCTGTTTGTGGAGTTGTTTAATCCTCCTCTGCTGAGATCTTCACAGATTGAATCTCTTATTTTTATCTTTAGTTGATTTAATCTAAGGCTGTGACTAAAAGTCAGTTGTAGTTCTTGTGTTTCTCTTTCCTTCAGTGATTCTGCTTGTTAACTGCAGGTGTTCATCACTAATGCTCAATCATCACTCAATTAATCACTTAATTATCTCATTAACTTTAACACTGCTTTAGTGTTATTTTAACATTCTGTAGAGTGGGACCATATTTGCTCTGAGCAGTGTTGATTTAACACTGGGGATTTTGCTGTGTAGAGCAATAGCCTATTGAATAATAATGAGAATAACTTTATTACAATTGATTCCTATTTAACAGTCAGATGTTCTTTGCCAATGACAGTAACAAAATAATATGCCCCCGAACCCCCTAGATCACTTTTTGGACCTCTGTATTTATAAAACCCTGTGTACTGATATTGCACTGAATAAAAAATTATATTTTTGAAAAATACGATGAATTACAAGGCTGTACAGAACAGTGCACTATTGCAGACTTAGGCTCAATCCCAATTCACCCCTTGCCCCTACCCCTCCGTTTTGCGCATTCCCGTGAAGGGGTAAGGTTGTCTCGATTCTTTTTTGATTGGAGGGGTAGGGGTAGGGGGAAGGGCCGGATAGTCCTTGAAAGATTGGGCCTTATATACTGAGGGTTTAATTACATTATTTTAATAGTCAGTCGGGAACTAAATTGGGCCGGTCTAAGGCATGAAACTCCAGGGCTGAAAATGAGTCCCACTCCGGCCCTGGAACACAGTCCTGTTATTATTCCTGCTTTGTGTTTGAATCAGCCGGTAGGTCCTGGACTGTCGCTGGACAGCATCATCACTCAATGGAGGCGACGGCCTATGCTGTGCTGGCACTTGTGAAGGCCAAAGACTTTGATAAAGCAGGAGAGGCAGTGCACTGGCTGCGTTCACAACAGTCTCAATATGGTGGTTATGGCACCACACAGGTACACTAACATCTCATCATCTGACTGTGATAAACAGATGCAGAACTTGTCTTTGAATGCTGTTCTGCACTTTCCAGGCGACCATCATGGTGTTCCAGGCCGTGGCAGAGTATCGCACGCAGGTGAAGGACCAACAAAACCTCAATCTGGACGTGGAGCTGTCAGTGGCAGGAAGAAGACCTGTCAGATTTACCATTAAAAGAGACAATGTGCATCTTACACGGTCATACAAGGTGAGGATTAAACTCATCAACTTGATTCAAAATGTGTGCTGCTCATGTCAATTGAATGATTTTGTATCATCCCACACTGTAAAACCTAACAGTAATATTAACTAAATACAATTGAGTTCACAGCACTCAAATATTACCGAAACTTGAATGACTGAAACAGAACTCAAACTGAATGAGTTATAGGACATTTCTAGATCCCAGAATGATAATTGTATAATTAAGTGATTAATTAAGTGATGATTGAGCATTAGTGATGAGCACCTGCTGTTAACAAGCAGAATCACTGAAGGAAAGAGAAACACAAGAACTACAACTGACTTCAGCCACAGAAAAATCAACTGGAGATAAAAGAAGACATTAAATATCTCAAGATCTCAGCAGAGGAGGATTAAACAACTCCACGAACAGCATTACCAGCTTCACTTATTATTAACCACTTTGACTTTATTACTGCCATTCGTCTACAGAAGTTCTTATTAGAATTAACAAAGGTTTAGAAGTTGATGATTTGAGTTTCATTTAAGGTCACCATGATGGAGATCAGCGCTTACTTTAGTTGAGCTCTTGACCCTTGACTTTTGCTCATGTCAATTGAATGATTTTGTATCAAACACAGTACGTCAATGTGACGTCAGGAAGACGTTGGACTCCAACTAATCCAACGTCAGTCAGACGTAATATTTTGGTTGAATATAAACAACTCCACAAACAGCATTACCAGCTTCACTTATTACTAACCAGATTTACTTTTTATGTAAAAAAAGGATTTATATGGATTTATTTTTCCATTTTAATGAAGTCAATAGTTGTATTTTAAAGTCACCATGATGGTGGTTAGCGTTTGCTTTAGTTGTGCTCTTGCCCCTTGACTTTTAAGTATTAAATGTTCTCTGACTGTTATAAATGTGTGTTTATAAAGCACATTTGTTGTGGCAAAAAAGCCTAAAGAAAATGAGATCAGGTCATGTTGGCTGTTTATTGATAATGAAGTCATCATCATGTAATTGCCTGAATCCCTGATCTTATTCAGTGTCTAATGCTTTGATTATATAGAACTTGTGTTTTTAATGTTGTTTTATAATAGAAGCCATTTAATTTTACAGCATGAGAGCAATGTTGTTAAATAATATAAAGGATTTTAAAAACATTTAGTGAATTAAACATTTTCCTCTACTTTAATACTTACTGTAGATGTCAAGAATCAGTGTATGACTCTCAACAATGGTGACAATCAGTGAAATGCTTCATGCTGCAGTGCATGCTGGGTACCACCAATCAAAACTCACCCATATCTCCCAGCATGCATTGCGGCATTAATAAATTATGCAGCTGGAATTTTTGTAGCTTGTTTTATGCTCAGAGTTGATCTGATTATCTGGATATTTTGTTTGATTGTCACCATTGTTGAGATTCATATGTTGTTTCTTGATGTCTGTGTGCGTCAAAGTAATGCCATAGATGAAAGGTTTTTGTGCACTAAATAGTTTTTAAAAACCAATTATATTATTTGATAAATAACACTGTTAGATATGCTGTAGAATCAAACAATTTCTATTATGAATAAGACAATATTAAAACCACAAGTCCTATATAATCAAAGCACACAGAATAAGATCAGAGATTCAGGCAATTACATGACGATATCATCATCAATATACAGCCAACATCACCTGATCTCATTTTCTCATGGCTTTTTTAACTATAATAAATGTGCTTTATAAACACATAATTATATTAAAGAGTCAAGGGTCAAGAGCACAACTAAAGCAAACGCTAACCACCATCATGGTGACTTTAAAATACAAATATGATTTCTTTAAAATAGAAATTAAATAAAGTAAATCTGGTTAGTTTTAAGTGAAGCTGGTAATAAGTGTATGGCCTTGCATTTCACCTTTTTGTTTGGTTTATTCCAACCAAAATTCAACGATTGCCCAACGTTGGAGCTTGACGTCAAACAAACATTGGATTTAGACATCAACCCGACTTTCATTTTCAACCAAAATCTGACGTCTGACCGACGTTGTAGTCTATATCCTGTGCCTGCTGGGATAGTAAGTGAGGAATGTTGGGAGTTTTGTTATTTGTCATCCATCATATTTAATTGTCTACATCAAATGTGTTGTGTTTGGTCAATAAAGTCTTCAGGTATCTCTGCTATATATCATGGATTTGATTATCCTGCTGACTCGAGTACGTGTGTTCACTCAACAGGTGGAGATCAACAAGGACTTCAATGTGACGGCTAGAGGAACTGGAACAGCCACTCTCTCAGTGAGTGTTCATGAGCGTTTATACGGTCAACAGCAAGATTAAAGCGTTTGAACATCTAATCTGAGACGTGCTGCTCTTTTCAGGTTCTGACGCTGTACTACGCCAGACCTGTTGAGAAGAAGTCTGACTGTACACGCTTTAATCTGACTGTTAAAATGGAAAAAGCCCCTGAAAGTAAGATTGACAAAGAGGCCTTTCTTTAGCACTTTAAAGTTGTGCTAATGCTTTAATCCCATTAAGGCTTTTCACACTGTGCTTAACCCTGGGTTATCGTCACTCTAACCTTGTTTAGGAACATTTGACACTTCTAACTACAACTACAATGACATTAGAAGTGGGTTAGCACTGCTTTCTACATGGATCATGAAACATTAGTCATGATAACACAGGATTTATTTTATTTATTATTTATTTATTTATTTTCTTCCTTTAATGTCTTGTCGATATATTTAGCGGTATTGTCTTTACTGTTTTGTGTGATGTTTTTGGGTTGTGTGTGTAATATGTGCTAAATTATGTTTACCAAGAGGCTAGACTGACTCAGGGTTCACTAGTTCAAGTGTGAAAAACCAAAAGAGAGCTAAAAAAAAAAAAAAAAAAAAAACTCCAACAAATTATACATTACATCTTAATTTTAATGAAATTTATTTTTATATTCCCTTTGGAAAGGGAAGACTTGACTTGAACTAAAACCACCAAATACTTTTGTTTCCTTTTAGCAAAACCAGGAGCCATTGCAAGATACAACTTCATTATGGATTTCTTGTATGTGAACAAATACCCCAATTTTTATTTTATTTTTTGTCAAGAAACCATTTAATTTGTAATTAATCAGCATGTGCTCATTTAGGCTGTTTTCACACTTGGTTTGTTTACTGTCCCACATTCGCTGTATGTTTGCTTCATGAACGCGAGTACCAGGGACAGTTAGATAATGATTTTAGGGGAGACTCCAGTTTCACTGCGTTCTGACACGGAAAAAAAGTTTGTTCAGAGACAAGCGGCTCTACATTACACTACAATATAAGAAATCTGACATCAAACGGACTCAGGTTTGGATGTAAAGCTCTAGTGTGAAAGCAGCCTTAAACGCAGAATCAGTTGATGGAGGAAAACTGAAGACTTACGAAACCTGTTAATAAAACCTGCACTTTATCTCCATCTTTACAGCTACAAAAATGATAAAACCGATGCCACTATGACTATTCTGGACATTGGCATACCGACAGGATTTGATGTTGAAGAAAATGATCTTAAAGAGGTATTATGATGATAAACTGATGCAGTGATGCCTTACTTTGGTATTTAGAAGAGGAAACCACACATCTGCAGATAGGCCATAAAACATGTTGGTCATCATGTGATGCATTGAGCTTTTTTTCTCATTTTCTTGCCCTCAGTTGTCCACGGGGAAGGAGAGATACATTCAGAGATATGAAAAGAATAAAGTGCTGTCAGAGCGAGGATCCCTCATCCTCTACTTAGATAAGGTATTTCAGCAGACTTCTGTTGCCCGATGATGTCAAAAACATTTTTTTTTCTTTTAATAAGGAAACCATGTGTTTTGCTTAATATCACAGTATTGTTGAATTCTTGATTCGGATTGGCTGACAGATGTTCAAAGATGCTCATTAACTGTAATGCCATGTGGTTCCACGTAACTTTGGTACATTACAGACTGCTTATCAGAATCATATTTCACATGATACTTTAAGCAGAAGAGAAAGTGCAAATTGAATATATAGTAGGGCTGGGCGATATATCGCACGATATTGTTATGCGCATCTCGTTAGTAAAGCCGGTTCCTTGATTAGTAGTAAATCGCCATCACCTGCTTTCAGATGGAGCGGCATTTACTACAAAGAGCCGTAGTTAACTGACAAGCTGAGCCATATCGCATTAATATCGCGGACGTATCGCCGTATCGTATTAATTTGGTGATGATTGAACATTATTGAAGACACCTGATGTTAACAAGCAGAATCACTGAAGGAGAAAATCTCAAATTGTAAGCCACCGTTATGGCGATCAATGTTTGCTTTAGTTGGGCTCTTGACCCTTATATTATTAACTTTAGATTTTGTTTGTCTGAGGTATCTGAGTTATAACTGCCAGATGAACAAAGAAAAAAAAGTGATCTGATGGTGTTGGTTATATTATGACAATCATCATTTGAACTTGATCACTGAACTCATTAAAATCCTTCTTTCTGACTTTGATTTATGTTGTTGGTTACAGCATAACTGTGAATCGGCATAAATGCCCAGAATTTTTGATATAATACAAAGGATTTCTTAAAAGTTGTTTAAAAAAAAAATCATTCTTTTAGGCACACACAGATGTCAAGATTCAGTCTATGCATCTCAACAATGGTGAGGAGCAGAATATTAAATTAGGAAAAGTAAATTACAAAGACAATTCAGATCATAATTTATTCATACCGCAATGCATGATGGGAGCCATTAATGAGTTGTGATTGGTGGCAGCCACTGCAACATGCTTTATTATTGTCACCATTGTTGAGATTCACAGGCTGATTATTGATGTCTGTGTTTTAAATGAATTTATCCGAATGTCTTTTGATCAGAACAATGTTTATTAAATATTTTGAATTATAAGTAAAGTACTGATAATCATAGGCTGAAAAATCACAAAACTGCTGCTAACAAGTTAAACCAAACTATCTCAATAAGTTTCCTTTTTCTAGAGCCCAACTAAAGCAAACACCCATCACCTTAATGGTAACTTACAATTTGTGATTTTCTCCTTCAGTGATTCTGCTTGTTAACATCAGGTGTCTTCAATAATGCTCAATCATCACTAAATGAATCACTTAATTATCTCATCAGCCCTAAATGCCGCTCCATCTGAAAGCAGGTGATGGCGATTTACTACTAATCAAGGAACCGGCTTTACTGACGAGATGCGCATAACAATATCGCGATTTAAATCGCCCAGCCCTAGTTTCCATTGTACAATTTGATATTTAATATCATGTAAATTTGCTTTTAATTTTTTGTCTCATTAGGTTTCTCATAAAGAGACAGAAACACTTGCCTTCAGAATGAACAAGATGTTTAATGTGGGTCTGCTTCAACCTGTTGCCGTCACAGTATATGAATATTACTCACCAGGTGAGCTATTGCTGCATGTACACAATCTATTTATTTTATCTATTAAAACAATTAAACTGAAGCTCTCAAATTAACATGTTAATTCAGTGCCATTAAGTGTTAACATTTGAATGTTCCTCCAAAACTCTTCTCCCCACTGTCACTCACACTGAAGACTGTTGAACTGCTCCAGAAATTGCTCTATAAACCTAATTTCCAAACATCTGTTCTCAATGGGGATATATATTTTTTTTGCACCATCTAAAGTTAATTATATATTTTTATTCACAAATCAACTTAGTCTAATATAGTTTTACAGTAAATTGAGAGAATATCAATGTTTCCATACACTGAAAAAAATTATACTTTGGATTAACTTAAAAAAAAAAGATGTAATTTGTTACAGCTAATTTGTTTTAGATTTTCTCAAATTGTATTTATGATTTAGTTAAAACCATAAATTTTGATTTAATGTCAAACCAAAATTTTATTTTTTCCAACTCAACTCAACTCAACTCAACTCAACTCAACTCAAGAGTGTTAAAGTTAATGAGATAATTAAGTGATTAATTGAGTGATGATTGACTATTATTGAAGACACCTGATGTTAACAAGCAGAATCACTGAAGGAGAAAATCACAAAATGTAAGTCACCGTTATGGTGATCAGTGTTTGCTTTAGTTGGGATCTTGACCCTTATATGCTTACTTAAAATTTTGCTTGTCTGCTGTTATTGATTTATAGTCAGATGAACAAAGAGACAATGTGATCTGATGGTGTTGGTTATGTTTTAACATAATCATGTTGTGATCCAAAAAAAGAAACTTATTGAGATATTGACTTGTTAATTACAGCAGCTCTGTGATTCTACAGCATATGATTTTCAGTATTTTTCATATAATCCAAAATATTTAACAAACATTGCTCTGATCAAAAGACTTTCAAATGAATTTATTTAGAAACACAGACATCAATAATCAGCCTGTGAATCTCAACAATGGTGACAATAATAAAGCATGTTGCAGTGGCTGCCACCAATCACAACTCATTAATGGCTCCCATCATGCATTGTGGTGTGAATAAATTATGATCTGAATTGTCTATGTAATTTACGATGATAACAAGCAGACTCCTTGAAGGAAAGAGAAACAATAACAGAAAAAAGAGAAATACAAGAACTACTGACTTCGAGCCATTATTGCACTTATTATTTTACCAGTTTGACTTTATTTCTGTCATACATCTACACACAGTCTTATTTAGATTTAACAGAAGTTTGGATGGTAATGTTTTATGGAATGTTTCGTTTCATGTCACCATTATGGTAACCAGTGTTTGCTTTAGTTGGGCTCTTGACCCTTTCCTTTTTAACATTAGTATTTCTCTAGCTGTTCCAACTCTGTGTTTATAAAGCATATGTGTTGGGGCAAAAGAAACTGTGACTTTGGCTGTGTTTCCTGAAAGCATTGCAAGCCTAATTTGATCGTATAGACCGTTTGTTGTAGTTGGTCTGCCATCAAGTAAGGCTTAAAGGACAAATCCAGTGAAAAATGAACCTAGGGGTAATTAACACATGGTTACCGAGTCGATCGTTCCCTGCGATGCGTTTTCATGAAAATCGAATGTATAGAGTTTAATCTTTAAAAACATATTAGCTCATAACACTAGTATATGGGGCACAGAGTAAGTAAAAATAAATCGCTAGTTAATACCACTAACAAGGCTCAAAATAGCCTCACACTAACACGGTAACATAATACGGTGACTCGATTAGTCGAGACTGTTTTCCAAGATGGATCCTGGATGTCAACGCGTAATGTGCTGTCTTTATAAAGTATCTTCTTATTAAACTGTCTGTACACTTACAAAGTTCTCAATGCTTCGGTTTGTATGTAAGGACCCTCATTATGTTACCGTGTAAATGTGAGGCTATTTTGAGCCTTGTTAGTGGTATTAACTAGCGATTTATTTTTACTTACTCTGTGCCCCATATACTAGCGTTATGAGCTAATCTGTTTTTAAAGATAAAACTCTATACATTCCATTTTCATGAAAACGCATCGCAGGGAACGAACGACTCGGTAACCATGTGTTAATTACCCCTAGGTTCATTTTTCACTGGATTTGTCCTTTAAGATGCTTTTTGGAAATGCAGCCCTGGTTATGATTTGATGATGAAATTACTAGTGACCTGATTCAATGATGGCACCCATCATTATAAACTGATTATCCACATGTTTAATACATTTTTCACTACAGTAGTTACTTCCAGCAATATTTTAATGATCTGAAAGATTTAAAATCACACACAGACATCAAGAATCTACATATGAATCTCAACAATGGTGACAATCAAGCAAATGCTTAATGTTGCAGTGCATGATGGGAGCCACCAATCAGAACGCATCAATGGCTCACATCATGCATTGCAGCATGAATAAATTATGCAGCTGAATTGTCCTGTAATATTCATTGTTTTTTCTGTTTGCTTTTATTTTGCTATTGTTTTGTTCCGACTTTAGTAGTTTGTTTTGTGATGTTCAGAGTTGATCTGTTTGTCACTAGTTTGTTTATTGTCACCATTGTTGAGATTCATATGCTGATTCTTGATGTCTGTGTGTTTTAACACAATAAATTCTTTGCACAAAGTATTTTAAAAAAAATTCATATTGCTGTTGGATCTCAAACTGTAGAATCTCAGAGCTACAATCACCAATACTAAAATGAGACATCAAGCATATAGTCAAAGATTTAGACTCTGAATGACATCAGTGAATCAGGTCACTACATGATGATAATGTCATTATCATCAAAACATATTGTGAGCAGGTCATGTTTTCTCTTGCAGTAACAAATGTGCTTTATAAACACAATGATGTCAGAAAAACACTAATATTAACAAAATGAAAAGAGTCAAGAGCCCAACTAAAGAAAACACTGACCACCATAATGGTAACTTGAAAAGAAAACTTCCATAAAACATTACCATCTAAACTTCTGTTGAATCTCAAGAACACTTAATAATAAGTGCAACAATGTGTAATGACTCGAAGTCAGTTGTAGTTCTTGTGTTTCTCTTTTTTTCTGTTATTGTTTTTTCTCTTTCCGTCAATGATTCTGCTTGTTATCATCAGGTGTCACCACTAATGGCCAATCATCACTTAATTAATCACTTAATTATCTCATTAACTTCAACACTGCTTCAGTGTTAACTTAATTATCTCATTAACTTCAACACTGCTTCAGTGTTACTTTAACACTCTGTAGAGTGGGACCATACGTGCTCTGAGCAGTGTTGATTTAACACTGGGGTTTTTGCTGTGTATAAACTGAAAATCACAATTTTCCATTGGACCAATGTAAATATATATTTTGAATGAATTGCACTGATGTTTAACTTTTTTCAGTGTATGGCAACGCTCTACCACAGTGGAATTGCAGTAATGTATTTCCTGATTGGGATTTTTTATAGATAGTACCATCAACAATATGATTGCAGTTATTTATTTATTTATTTGAAGGTGATTTTTGTAGTATAGTTGTCAACCAAATGATTTCTTCTATTCAGAAAATGAATACATCAATATTTTACAGAAAGGACAACAGGAAGAGTGCAGAGCTAGCTCTTCCATGTGATGAGAGTGTGGATGAGTTAGCCAAATGATAGGGAATGGTAGGGATTAAATAATAGGGAACTATTTTTGGTTTGCATGGTTTGGTTTGAGTTCCAAGTATATAAATCTATCAATTTCCAAAAGAAATATGCATTTAAATAGCAAAGAAAATCATAATTTTATAGAAAAACTACTTTTCTGACCATTTTCCATTGTGGTACAGCGTTGCTATACTGCAACATTTCCTTAGAGCCACCCCAAACAACAAGGAACTCAGAGGTTATTCAAGATTATAGGCAAAAACACTCAACAGGGCCAAAACCATGGAACAGATAATCAAAGGAGCACTCAGGAATGCAGTTGTGACTTAGTAATGAATGACTGAAGAATTGTTATATAATATTACGAACAAGTGTTATAAAAATTGCGCTGTAAAATAACGGTTATCTACTGGTAGAGCAATGTACTGTTATTTACAGCCCTTTACCGTTAATTTACAGCTCTCCTTTTTAACAGTATGTTACCGTAAAAATACCTTGGAAGGTAACTCATATCATTTGGGAAACCGATTGCTTCAAACAGTTTTTATACTAATTTATACTGATAGTACTGTGATCTTTCTACATTTGAGTCCACTGAAAATAATATCTCTCAAAGGGGTCATGATATGAGAAACCAAATTTGATTATTTGATTTATTTAATAAATCTGACTGTTACATTTTACAGTATATTACTGTTTTTCCTTGATTTTACAGTAATCTACTGGCAGCTGTGGTTGCCAGTAAATTGCTGTTTTTCTACAGTTTTATGCCATAAATTAATTTACAGTTGATTACCGTTAAATTACGCTTCACCCTGTTTTTTTTTTAACCTCATTGCAAAATCTGAGATAGGTCTGACTGCAGAACCGCAGAACCATACGTCATAGCAGTGTGAGGACGACAGCGCCAGCCTGACAGTCTGATGCCGGAAGTGGGCGGGGTCAAAGTCTGATGCCGGAAGTGGGCGCAGCAAGGCATTTAAACGATTTAATTGAAAATGTAATATCTCAAATATAATAAAATATAATAATTATGTTTTGTCCTATTAACAAAATACAATATACTACTATTAACAAATGATAATAGTTTTTTAAAAGTTAAAATTATACTTTATCCATTTGTTTTGTTGAGTCAAATGATTAACAATATAAATTGAACAAAGCTTAAAACAAAAAAATAATGATATGAAAACAAAGGTTGAGCGTTTGAACATTTGATTTAATTGCTCCAAATAAATAATAGTAATTAAATAAAAATACAAAATCGAACTAAATAATAAATAAGTTATACAAAATAAAATCAAACCAAAGAAAATAAATCTTATAAAAGTTATGCAGGCACACATTTAACAATAATTCTCAAGTGAAAAATAAATCAAATAAATACAAATTGAGTTAATCCTGAGGTGCTTTTCATCTCCTTTAACCCTACTCAAACTTATCCTATGTGTTTGCAAGTTTAATGGGATGCATTCATAGATATGAATTATTATTATAACAAAATATAAATACAGAAATATATAATTGTTTGTGTTTAGTGTGGATTGTTTGTGTAACCTTTAGACGTTAATGAAGATAATTTAATATTTTGTCTAAATCATGCAGAAAACCATCTAATTCCAAAGGGACTACTATTAAATATGTGTACCTTGAAATGCAATGCAAGTCGCTTTGGATAAAAGCGTCTGCCAATGTAAAATAATATCCACTGTATATTAAAAAAATAACTCCAGATGTTCATACCTCCATGAACAACAGCCTTTTAAAAGTGGATTTTAATGTGATTATTCAATTTGTCCCGTTTTGTCTGTTTAAAAATACTACTATCACAAAAAAGGGCAGTGAACATTTCTGCAGCATGTTGTGCATTGCTCCAAAGGTGTTAGCGCTGAACCTCTCTGACTTATGTGGTTCTGTAGGTGAAATAAAATACAATTAATGCAATTCTCATGGTCAGAAAATTTAACAAATGCTATAAAATACAACGCTTAACAACAAATTAAATCACAAACCATAAATATGTAACCTAACAAAGTGATACAATCCAACTGTAAAATAACAATACATGATCAAGTGCCATCATCACAATTCTCAGTCACATTTATTAAGTCAAGTCACCTTTATTTATATAGCACTTTTTACAATACAGATTGTTTCAAAGCAGCTTTACACGGATCATAGGAAAATAATGCAACAAAGTTTGTCTCGGCAGATCTAGAACAAAATAGTGTCATAATCCATCTTAAGTAGGTTCAGTGTTGATTCATTTCTGTTGTAAAAAAGTTATTCATTCAGTAAATTAATCTATATAACGTTACGTTAGCAATTCTGGAGAAAACTGTGATGTTATCATCCAGCTCAGTTCAATTCGCATATAATGTTGTCAATGACAGATCAATAGTTTTGTTGAATATTAACTTACAAAGTACTTAGAGCCGTTTTGTATAAGCGTAACGTTAAGTATGTTGTATCCAACAAAGATATAAATTATTTTTAGCTTCTTCTCTTATTCTTTTTCTTATTCTACCGTGTTAAACATGAACTCCGTCCACTTCCGGCATCAGACTGTCAGGCTGGAGCTGTCGTCCTCACACTGTTATGACGTATGGTTCTGCGGTTCTGCAGCCGGTTATTATTGCAAAATCTTCAGTTTTAAATCAACACTCTGTAGTGTTGGACACACAAGTGTTGGAGTAACACTGAAGCAGTGTTGAAGTTAATGATATAATTCAGTGATTAATTGAGTGATGATTGAGCATTAGTGATGAACACCTGATGTTAACAAGCAGAATCACTGAAGGACAGACGATTAACAAGAACGGAAAAGGCGAAACACAAGAACTAAAACTGACTTCAGCCACAGAAGACATGAAATCTCTGAAGATCTCAGCAGAGGAGGATTAGACAACTCCAAAAAATAACATTACCAGCTTCACTTTACTGAACTTTACTTATTAAACCTGTGTGTGTTTGTTTCAGATGCACGCTGTATGAAGTTCTACCACCCTGAAAGGGCAGATGACGCTTTATACAGACTGTGTAAGGGAGATATGTGCACGTGTGCAGAAGGTATTATAACACACACACAATAGTATAAAGTGACCATATCCTGAAGGTTTGTAGTATATATATATTTTTTGGTTTACTGCAATGTAATTTTAAATATTAAATTATGATTTTTTTATTTTATTTATTCTTGTATACAAAAGAGGAAACAAACAATTTGTGTGCATGTGTGTGATTACAAGTGTATATGTGTGTATAAACACGAACTTCTCTGAACACAGAAAACTGCACTTACCAGAAGAAAAACATAAAAGAAGTATATGAACGTATGAATAAATCCTGTGGATCTGGCATGAGTTATGGTAAATGCATTCAGTTCTCTGTGTTAATTCACTGTCATAATTTCATAAATCAAGATTCATTATTTACACACCCATGTTGTTCTAAACCTCTATGAACCTGTTGTTTTTCAGTTGAACACAAAAAGAAAAAAAGTTCCACGCTGCTCTTATAGTGAACAACTGAATGAAAAAAAGATAGCGAAAATCGAGAGCACTGCCAAAAATATAAATCAGACAAAATGCAAAAAAAGCAAAACACAGATGTGACATGTTCACTTTTCATAGTGACACAACCATGTCTGTTAAGCTCCAAAAATGGCAAACACACTGAAAAATAGATATTTTGACTTGTGCACGTTTTCCATATCTCCTGAAGCCAAATGAAAGCTTTGTGAGAGGAACAAACCCAAATTTCACTTTTAAATCACTGTAAATCTTCCCTTCCACTGTGCTTTTAACTCAAGAACAGAATCATTCAGTCAGTGAGCCGTCTGATCACATGGAGTTCTTGAACGTTCGACTTCTGCCACTGAAATACAATCTAATCAGTTATTATGCCAGTAACAATATTACACTTATGTTTGACAGTTTATAAAGTGAAAGTGGATAAGATGGATCTGGCACATGACTCTGACATCTATCACTTGAAGGTGGAGCAGGCGCTGAGAGAAGGTACAGTTCATTATTCTCTCCATGATCATGAAATGCATATGAAATGTGTCTGATTCTTGTTAAATGCAGTTTTTTTCTCTGACACATATTCAGCATAAGGCTAATTTGGATTGCAAAGAAAGTGTGTCCTAAACACTGTTCTGTCCTGTAGGCACTGATGATAATGTTGAGGGGAAAGTCAGACCATTTTTGGGTCGTCCCAGTTGCAGAGAGAGTTTAGGATTGGAACAAGGCAAGTCGTACCTCATCATGGGCAAATCCACTGACCTGCAAAGGCTCCGAGGAACGTAAGTGTCCACTGTGTGTCTGTGAATAACAGGATTTGCCTGAGCTTTATGTATTTAAAGTCTGTACAAGGTTGTTCATGGCTCAATGATGGGACAGTTTTATTTTTTTATTTTTTTATTTTTGTCAAAATGCATTTTAAATAACCTAAAATAGACTTGAATACACTTAGGGGAAAAGGTAAAAACAAATACTAAATGATTTGAATACAAATCATCTGTGATGAACTTGAGTTTATGTGGGGTTTATAGTCAAAAATGTGTAGGTGGTGTAACTGTCCAGTGATTAACTCTTTCCCCGCCATTGACAGATTTTTCAAAAAATGTCTGGTATATGCATGTTTTCACTGTTATACGGTACGGGGCGCTATTACACATCTTCTGAAAGAGTACAGACTCTCCAGATCAAAAATCAAGCGATAGAAGCATTGCTTACGCATGTAAAATAATGTGATCATTAAACAGCATATAAATCAAAACTGCCTAACGTTAATGAATGAAATGTCGTCCCATGAAGAGGAAACGACTGTGAAGCTTTGGCGGTGTTAATGGACTCGATCGACTCCATCTGTGTTTTGATCATCGTTCTGAATCCGATCTGGACAAAGTCTTCAAACATGTGATTTTATGAAAGTAACCCACATCCAAGTGTTGATTAAAAAACAGAATGCAAGAAGCAATTTTTTTTTCATTTTTATTCTTTTTTAAATAAAACAGGCTCTGTTATTTTGATATATTGCATGTTCAGATGGTGGCAGGTAAAACGTTAAAGGGGAAAAATGCTGATCATAAGGCAATAATTCTTAGAAAAAGTTAATTTTAATACAAGACAAAAAAGCTATTTTGTTTTTAAAATACGAATATATGAAAAACTTTTGCCTGCCAAAACAAAGACAGCATGATGTAAGCATTATACTGGAAACTATTTGTGACAAGAAAAACCATACAACTGAGAAGACTCTCTGTAGTCTTATAGTCTATAGACTCTCTAATATCTCTATATACCGTATTTTGACATGTTATTAAAATGTTTTGTTCAGGTGAAACAGAATGTGTATTAAATGATTGTCAAAAATGTATAAAAACAACACGAATAGAAAGAATTCTTCCTTTATCAATATGGAAAGCCATATTGTACATTGACCCTTATAGAAAGGATGCATGTGCTTCGTAAATGCATACAGTGTAGTTAAGTCTGTAATTTTATTCTGTTGTTTTAGTCTGCACTACATCTTTGGAGAGGACACCTGGGTTGAATACTGGCCGACAAGAGAGGAAAGTCAAACTCCACAATACAGGGATCAGTACATCGGCATCTCTGAGCTCCAGGATAAACTCCTGAGACATGGTTGTGCTCCATAATTATACATTTGTTGATTACAGGAAATTAAACATCATCTCTTACATACTCGCAATAAATATGAGCTTAAATACTTTGTAATTATGTAAAAAAAAATAAAAAATAAAGGGTAGGCTAACGAAATTTGAAAATGTTCATTTTAGACTCCTGACTAATTAATCATGGTGTAATATACAGTGCCTTGCAAGAATATTTTAATTACTTTTCCCATTCTGAATCACAAATCCAACATTATAATTGGTTTTGTGTGATATTTTAAATCTGTATCTCACTTTAATAATCATAAGATACTTTAAAGGAGAATCTCAGCAAAATCTCCAGTGTTAAATTAACACTGCTCAGTGTTTATATGAGTCCACACTCTCAGGCCTAGTCCACACGGACACGGGTATTTTTATAACCTGAGTTTTTCCTCCTGCTTTTAAAAAAAAAAATCCCGTCCACACATGCTCGGTTAAAAAAAACCACGCTATCACGAGCTGTCAAGAGCATGCCACACCAGCAGGCGGCGATCGTAAAGCCACGTTGGCCAATCAGATGCCTGAATCAGAAGCAAAAACCCCGGTTTTACTGTCTACACGACAACACTGCAACCGGCGTTTCTGAAAATCCTCACCTGTTCGGTTTCAGCAGAGGGGCAGGGTTTCATAAAATATTGAAGCTTCCCTGGGTGCCGCCATTGATTAGCGGACCCCCACCTGCTGTTAGCATCCCATTGACTCCCATTCATTTTGGCGTCACTTTGACAGCGAATAACTTTACATCTGAGGCATTTAAAGACTCCATTTGTCCATTATTTATTTCTAAAGAAACACGAAAATGTATAAAAGGCTCCATTACCTTGTATATTACGTTATGGCCCCGTAGATGCAGTTTTTGTAAAAATAGGCTAACGATTGCGTCATAATCACGCCACTCTCTGTCGCACAGTAGAGAGATTACTGTATAGACAGGAGGAGAAGCTTGCGCGCAATCGGGGGGACGTGGAGGAAAAATGACAAAGTAATTAATCAGAATACCTAGCAAAAGTTGCTCCTGCTCCTAGCTCATGGACACCTCCTACTCACACTCTCCGTGTCTGCGAGTTTCGGAAGGGAATGATTCAGATTTCTCTTGGCACAGCTACTAGAAGACAGACGGGTTGCTCACGTCACATCTACGTCGCCAAGCTCAGTTTGAGTCTGCGCAGTACGCTCGACCCCCAGGAAGTGAGAGCTGCTAATTGACTTCACTTTTCTCTGTTGAAACCTATGGGGTCGCTGTGTCCAGTTTATATACTGTCTATGGGTTTCAGTGACCTGATACTGCGTTTCCGTGTGGACAAGGCCTGAAGCAGAGTTAGAGTTAATAAGATAATTAAGAGATTAATTAAGTGATGATTGAGCATTACTGAAGACACCTGATGTTAACAAGCAGAATCACTGAAATTTAAATGGTCCGGATGATTATTCCTGACATTTGCTTTCTGACAGGAGTTGATGTGGACAATAAAAGAAATTGAAGATGTATTGGGATGCAGTGATGCCTCACATCTGCATAGCAATGAGTAAATTACTCCTTTCTAGAGCACTCAAGAAGCAAAACCTCACAAGCACTGCTGTGTGGAGATGTTCAGGTCTGGAAACTTACATGTTTAGAAAAGGAAAATAACACACAGCACAGAAGGGGCATTTTGATCATCTGGCGTATTGAGTTTTTCTTATTGCCCTTGGTTGTACAGAGATACATTCATAAATTTAAGTTGGACAAAAGTGCTTCACAATCGTCTATGCAGATAGAAATTGTTGACAGGCCAGTTTCTCTCAGGCCACATACAGAAATGCATGATGACCCAGATCTGGACTACAGACATGAGCCACTGGCACAATCATAGCCAAATAATAACCCATTCCCCGTTTCCATGTTTATTAAATGGCTTAAATATGTTAAAAATATATGAAATAATAGATTGCATTAATATATTACAATATATTGAATAATACATAAGAAATTGCCGCTTTTCATATATTGAAAAATATGTGAATATATTTACACTGTAAAATGTAATTAGTTTAGTGTACTTAGAAAACTTGAGGAAACTGATTGCTTTAAATTTCTCAAGAATGTTTTACTCAAAGTTGCTAATACAAAGACATAAAGAGTGTTCAGAAAATAATAGACTGTGCATTTATTTGTGTAATTAAACTGCAAATACTTAGTGCATGTCTGAAACGCAACTGAATAAACTAAAGACAATAAAAAAACAAATAAAAAAACATTAACTCAGTTAATAGACATCACTGCAATACAGTAACTGCTTTTTAAATAAAGCAACATGCAAAATCTCATCAATGTTTGCAGATCTTCTCCTGGACTGAAGCTCAGGCTCTACTCTTCAACACAATGGTGACCCACAAAACTCAACAGAAACACTTTAAATCCCAAAAGAACATTAACACTAACAGATCTCTGAAGATCTCAGCAGAGAAGGATTGAACAACAAACACAGCATTACCAGCTTCACTTATTACTAACCAGACTGACTGTATTTCTGTCAGACGTCTACAGAAGCTCTAATTGAGAAATAACAGGTTTATATGTTGATGATTTATTGAAAAGTAATAAAGTTTGTAGCAGCATGATGGAGATCATCTAGGTTACTTGTGTAACCCCAGGAAATGGAGACGTCACGTCCGATTGGAACTGACGAATTGGGACCCAATAACCTTCGAGTGGTAACAGAACAAGCCAACGACATTGTTAATTGTTATTAAGCAATAAGGCATAATATATATATATTTTTAATTACAAGCATGTCTTAAACAGAATTATGTTTAAGTATCATATTTGTTATCGAAGTTTTTTATCGAAAAATATTGTAGATGGTGAAAAAAATGTTGAACGAGAAATGTTTAATTTCACAATTTATAGCTTCGGTTATACTAGTATAAGTTAAAAGATAAGTTAATGGTCGTTATAACGTAGTTCAAATATGTTCACAATATAATAAAGTGATATCTGATTTGTAACCAGGCACTAAAGCGATTACCCACAAAATGTTGCTTTGAACCAATCGGATTGCTTGGGTCCTAAGCTGGGACTCATTCGCTGGGACTCATCTCTTCACCACAACGGCCTGAATTCCAGGCACATTTAGCTGACCGAAAATGCCTGCAGGCCCCGAGCCTCTTGACGGAGGTGAGCGCACTCAGGAGGACTGTCTTAAGAGGCACAACTGACTGCAAAGTTTAGTTTAGTTTATTGTTTTAAAATGTGCTTTATAAATCAATAAACTAAACTAAACTTTGCAGTTTGGTCTGTACAAGAAATCTAAAACAGAATTAAAACAGTTTAAAGGAACACGTCGACTTTTTGGGACTTTAGCTTCTTCATCGTATCCCCCAGAGTTAGATAAGTCCATATATACCCTTCTCATCTCCGTGCGTGCCATAACTCTGTCTGACGCACCCACCGCTAGGCTAGCTTAGCACAAAGACTGGAGGTAAACGGCTCCAGCTAGCATACTGCTCCCAATAAGTGACAAAACAATGCCAACATTTTCCTATTTACATGTTGTGATTTGTATAGTCACAGCGTGTACAAATAACAAGGTCACATGAGACACAGCCATCTTCTAACCATATACATACTGGGAACTATATTCTCAGAAGGCGAAGCACTGCTACTTCTGCAGAGTGATTTACTCTAACTCTGAGCGAACTCTCTGCTCTTCACCATGGGGCTTCTCAGGCGCTGCGAGCAAATCACTCTGCCCAAGTAGCAGTGCTTCAGACACAGCCTCAGATGAAATCAACTGAAGAGAAAAGAAGACATTAAATCTGTGAAGATCTCAGCAGAGGAGGATTAAACAACTCCACAAACAGCATTACCAGCTTCACTTATTACTAACCAGACTGACTTTATTTCTGTCAGACGTCTACATAAATTCTTATTGTGAATTAACAGAGGTATAGATGTTGATGTTCTATTATTTTGTCATGGAGTGTTTGACTTTTAGACACATATTTTCTCTGGCTGCTGTACCTGTGTTTGTAAGGCACATTTGTTATGGCAGGAAAAGGCATAAGACAACGCATTCAGGTGATGTCGGTTTGTTATTGATTATAACAACCAGGGATGTAGTGGAGGCTAAACGCACGTAAACGCCGTTTGCACACCTCCCAAAATTCAGAAATAGCATTTACCCACCTCCAAAGCGCGTTTATCCACCTCTAAATTTCACATTATTTGAGCGGACTTTGCTTTTCCAGTGCGTGATCGGTACATGATTCAAGCATTTGGGCCGTTAACGACAGAGCATAACGCGCAGCGCAAACACAGAGTGGAACATTGAGCAGAGAGCGCAGCGCACCGACACACACACACACACACACACGAAACAAAGAGAACGGCGCACACACAAAGCGGAAAAGACACGCTTGTGAAGTTACTAAACAAGCTGCGCGAGAATGAAACCTGATCGCAGAAAACAAAGGGGCGGGATGGCATATTTTCAGCCTTTTCAATAGCAGCCGCAACAGGAAATCATTAAAACGAGGCAAAAAAAAGTGTGTTTTTTTATTTATTATTCTTTACAGGCAGCTGGTTTAATGTAGGAAACCCAACTGTACAATAGATTCAGAGGGAATCAAGCCTGCACCAGGTTAAAGACTTTTTCCCTCTACAGGGAAACACTGATCCACATTTTTCTGACATATTATAGACCAAACAACTAATCGATTAATCGAGAAAATATTCAATAGATTAATCGACTATGAAAATAATCCCAAATCCCTAATCAATATGTACAAGTGTATTGCATTGGAAGCCCTGGATATAAGCCTCCCTCTCTATCTCTCATTAATATTTTCTCTCTGTTTTGTCATTTAGTAAACTTTATAGATTTCAACCATATTATTCCTTCTTGAGTCTCTTTAACAAGAACTTAGATTAATGTATGAATTGAATAGTTTGTTTTTTGTGTGACCTATGATGAGGGAACAACCAGTGATACCCTTGTTAGTACCATCAAATGATAGCCTATAGCGATGTCATCAGGATACACATACACCGGTAGGCAGTGGCCCACCTTACCGGGTGACCATGTCGTGGTCCACCAGAATTTATAGTTTACCCACCTCTTTTTTTTTTACCACTACACCTCTGATAACAACATAATCATCATCTAAACTCAGTATCCAGTGTTTGTGAGGTGTTAATAATTTTTATATTTTTGAATATAATAGCCCTGTGATTATACAGAATGAGATCCAGGAATGTCATAAGCATTTGTAAAGTGTTTTGAATGCATAATAAGACACTTTTCATCTATTGTATCCTTCAGACACAAAGAGACATCAAGAATCAGCGAATGAATCTCAAGAATGGTGACGATCAAAAGCTTCATGCTGCAATGCATGCTGGGTACATCTCACATTGTGACTATAGTATGAGCACACAGACGTGTGCTGTGACTGTGAGGTTACACTTTTAGCTCACTGTGAGATCAAATTGTGAACACATCACGAGTATCCTGAGAGCTCATGGTGAGATCAAATTGTTGACTGTGAGGGTTGCTCATTTCACAATAATAGTTCATACGTTCAATTGTTCATATCACCGCTGTTTTAAACAATAGGGTGCAATTTATCAACTAAATGCATCGGTTTGGGGGGAAAATATTGGGAATGTTTCCTGTTATGAAAAAAGACTTCACTTTAGGTTTTGAGAAAGACTCTGAAATTATTACAGACTGAGCAAATGATTAAGAAATGACATCACAACAGTGTGTATATGTGTAGTTAAATCTCCATACTTTTGCCAATTATGTCTTCGTGTGCACGTTTGTGAATAATGTAACATCACATCATTGTTCTCTTTTTATTCTATTCTTAAATGCAAAATACCCCCTTGAGTAACTTTGAGCTTTGACAGCTAAATGTGTAATGTGGTTGATCATTTGAGTCACTTGTAATTCATTTGTAACATTTTAATTGTGGTGGTAATCTTGTAGACTGTCACTAGGGCATTGTGTAGGTACTGCCCCTTTAATAGTGAAAGTGAAAGTGTTTTCGGTCGTATCGTGTAACCCCCCGCGCCACTGTTAAGTGTCCTATTCCTGTGAAAGTAAATCTGTCAGCGAAATGATCAGGGCACGACGATATCCCATCACATTGACATCCATACAGTGCACTAACCTGTCTTGTTAAATGTCTTGTTTTGATAGACTGATTTAGCAGTTCTCCTGGCCTTCATCTCCTTCTTTTCTTTTTTTTTCTTTTCCCCTCTCCTTCTTTTTATGACGTACCCACATTTTCCCCCCGACATTTTCAGTCAGTCTCACTTCCACTGCTTACTTCTAACTTCAGCTGTTCTCGGATCAGCCTGAACTCTGATTGGTTCTATTCACTAGATTTCATGATTGTAACACGGATGTCATGATTGTAACATAACTATAACCCCAGGAAGTGAGAGCTGCTAATTGACTTCACTTTTCTCTGTTGAAACCTATGGGGTCGCTGTGTCCAGTTTATATACTGTCTATGGGTTTCAGTGACCTGATACTGCGTTTCCGTGTGGACAAGGCCTGAAGCAGAGTTAGAGTTAATAAGATAATTAAGAGATTAATTAAGTGATGATTGAGCATTACTGAAGACACCTGATGTTAACAAGCAGAATCACTGAAATTTAAATGGTCCGGATGATTATTCCTGACATTTGCTTTCTGACAGGAGTTGATGTGGACAATAAAAGAAATTGAAGATGTATTGGGATGCAGTGATGCCTCACATCTGCATAGCAATGAGTAAATTACTCCTTTCTAGAGCACTCAAGAAGCAAAACCTCACAAGCACTGCTGTGTGGAGATGTTCAGGTCTGGAAACTTACATGTTTAGAAAAGGAAAATAACACACAGCACAGAAGGGGCATTTTGATCATCTGGCGTATTGAGTTTTTCTTATTGCCCTTGGTTGTACAGAGATACATTCATAAATTTAAGTTGGACAAAAGTGCTTCACAATCGTCTATGCAGATAGAAATTGTTGACAGGCCAGTTTCTCTCAGGCCACATACAGAAATGCATGATGACCCAGATCTGGACTACAGACATGAGCCACTGGCACAATCATAGCCAAATAATAACCCATTCCCCGTTTCCATGTTTATTAAATGGCTTAAATATGTTAAAAATATATGAAATAATAGATTGCATTAATATATTACAATATATTGAATAATACATAAGAAATTGCCGCTTTTCATATATTGAAAAATATGTGAATATATTTACACTGTAAAATGTAATTAGTTTAGTGTACTTAGAAAACTTGAGGAAACTGATTGCTTTAAATTTCTCAAGAATGTTTTACTCAAAGTTGCTAATACAAAGACATAAAGAGTGTTCAGAAAATAATAGACTGTGCATTTATTTGTGTAATTAAACTGCAAATACTTAGTGCATGTCTGAAACGCAACTGAATAAACTAAAGACAATAAAAAAACAAATAAAAAAACATTAACTCAGTTAATAGACATCACTGCAATACAGTAACTGCTTTTTAAATAAAGCAACATGCAAAATCTCATCAATGTTTGCAGATCTTCTCCTGGACTGAAGCTCAGGCTCTACTCTTCAACACAATGGTGACCCACAAAACTCAACAGAAACACTTTAAATCCCAAAAGAACATTAACACTAACAGATCTCTGAAGATCTCAGCAGAGAAGGATTGAACAACAAACACAGCATTACCAGCTTCACTTATTACTAACCAGACTGACTGTATTTCTGTCAGACGTCTACAGAAGCTCTAATTGAGAAATAACAGGTTTATATGTTGATGATTTATTGAAAAGTAATAAAGTTTGTAGCAGCATGATGGAGATCATCTAGGTTACTTGTGTAACCCCAGGAAATGGAGACGTCACGTCCGATTGGAACTGACGAATTGGGACCCAATAACCTTCGAGTGGTAACAGAACAAGCCAACGACATTGTTAATTGTTATTAAGCAATAAGGCATAATATATATATATTTTTAATTACAAGCATGTCTTAAACAGAATTATGTTTAAGTATCATATTTGTTATCGAAGTTTTTTATCGAAAAATATTGTAGATGGTGAAAAAAATGTTGAACGAGAAATGTTTAATTTCACAATTTATAGCTTCGGTTATACTAGTATAAGTTAAAAGATAAGTTAATGGTCGTTATAACGTAGTTCAAATATGTTCACAATATAATAAAGTGATATCTGATTTGTAACCAGGCACTAAAGCGATTACCCACAAAATGTTGCTTTGAACCAATCGGATTGCTTGGGTCCTAAGCTGGGACTCATTCGCTGGGACTCATCTCTTCACCACAACGGCCTGAATTCCAGGCACATTTAGCTGACCGAAAATGCCTGCAGGCCCCGAGCCTCTTGACGGAGGTGAGCGCACTCAGGAGGACTGTCTTAAGAGGCACAACTGACTGCAAAGTTTAGTTTAGTTTATTGTTTTAAAATGTGCTTTATAAATCAATAAACTAAACTAAACTTTGCAGTTTGGTCTGTACAAGAAATCTAAAACAGAATTAAAACAGTTTAAAGGAACACGTCGACTTTTTGGGACTTTAGCTTCTTCATCGTATCCCCCAGAGTTAGATAAGTCCATATATACCCTTCTCATCTCCGTGCGTGCCATAACTCTGTCTGACGCACCCACCGCTAGGCTAGCTTAGCACAAAGACTGGAGGTAAACGGCTCCAGCTAGCATACTGCTCCCAATAAGTGACAAAACAATGCCAACATTTTCCTATTTACATGTTGTGATTTGTATAGTCACAGCGTGTACAAATAACAAGGTCACATGAGACACAGCCATCTTCTAACCATATACATACTGGGAACTATATTCTCAGAAGGCGAAGCACTGCTACTTCTGCAGAGTGATTTACTCTAACTCTGAGCGAACTCTCTGCTCTTCACCATGGGGCTTCTCAGGCGCTGCGAGCAAATCACTCTGCCCAAGTAGCAGTGCTTCAGACACAGCCTCAGATGAAATCAACTGAAGAGAAAAGAAGACATTAAATCTGTGAAGATCTCAGCAGAGGAGGATTAAACAACTCCACAAACAGCATTACCAGCTTCACTTATTACTAACCAGACTGACTTTATTTCTGTCAGACGTCTACATAAATTCTTATTGTGAATTAACAGAGGTATAGATGTTGATGTTCTATTATTTTGTCATGGAGTGTTTGACTTTTAGACACATATTTTCTCTGGCTGCTGTACCTGTGTTTGTAAGGCACATTTGTTATGGCAGGAAAAGGCATAAGACAACGCATTCAGGTGATGTCGGTTTGTTATTGATTATAACAACCAGGGATGTAGTGGAGGCTAAACGCACGTAAACGCCGTTTGCACACCTCCCAAAATTCAGAAATAGCATTTACCCACCTCCAAAGCGCGTTTATCCACCTCTAAATTTCACATTATTTGAGCGGACTTTGCTTTTCCAGTGCGTGATCGGTACATGATTCAAGCATTTGGGCCGTTAACGACAGAGCATAACGCGCAGCGCAAACACAGAGTGGAACATTGAGCAGAGAGCGCAGCGCACCGACACACACACACACACACACACGAAACAAAGAGAACGGCGCACACACAAAGCGGAAAAGACACGCTTGTGAAGTTACTAAACAAGCTGCGCGAGAATGAAACCTGATCGCAGAAAACAAAGGGGCGGGATGGCATATTTTCAGCCTTTTCAATAGCAGCCGCAACAGGAAATCATTAAAACGAGGCAAAAAAAAGTGTGTTTTTTTATTTATTATTCTTTACAGGCAGCTGGTTTAATGTAGGAAACCCAACTGTACAATAGATTCAGAGGGAATCAAGCCTGCACCAGGTTAAAGACTTTTTCCCTCTACAGGGAAACACTGATCCACATTTTTCTGACATATTATAGACCAAACAACTAATCGATTAATCGAGAAAATATTCAATAGATTAATCGACTATGAAAATAATCCCAAATCCCTAATCAATATGTACAAGTGTATTGCATTGGAAGCCCTGGATATAAGCCTCCCTCTCTATCTCTCATTAATATTTTCTCTCTGTTTTGTCATTTAGTAAACTTTATAGATTTCAACCATATTATTCCTTCTTGAGTCTCTTTAACAAGAACTTAGATTAATGTATGAATTGAATAGTTTGTTTTTTGTGTGACCTATGATGAGGGAACAACCAGTGATACCCTTGTTAGTACCATCAAATGATAGCCTATAGCGATGTCATCAGGATACACATACACCGGTAGGCAGTGGCCCACCTTACCGGGTGACCATGTCGTGGTCCACCAGAATTTATAGTTTACCCACCTCTTTTTTTTTTACCACTACACCTCTGATAACAACATAATCATCATCTAAACTCAGTATCCAGTGTTTGTGAGGTGTTAATAATTTTTATATTTTTGAA
Organism: Abramis brama; assembly: GCF_963993115.1. NCBI lineage: Eukaryota > Metazoa > Chordata > Actinopteri > Cypriniformes > Leuciscidae > Abramis > Abramis brama. Next base: position 21,285,356 of record NC_139964.1, on the reverse strand, counting down.
TATAATAGCCCTGTGATTATACAGAATGAGATCCAGGAATGTCATAAGCATTTGTAAAGTGTTTTGAATGCATAATAAGACACTTTTCATCTATTGTATCCTTCAGACACAAAGAGACATCAAGAATCAGCGAATGAATCTCAAGAATGGTGACGATCAAAAGCTTCATGCTGCAATGCATGCTGGGTACATCTCACATTGTGACTATAGTATGAGCACACAGACGTGTGCTGTGACTGTGAGGTTACACTTTTAGCTCACTGTGAGATCAAATTGTGAACACATCACGAGTATCCTGAGAGCTCATGGTGAGATCAAATTGTTGACTGTGAGGGTTGCTCATTTCACAATAATAGTTCATACGTTCAATTGTTCATATCACCGCTGTTTTAAACAATAGGGTGCAATTTATCAACTAAATGCATCGGTTTGGGGGGAAAATATTGGGAATGTTTCCTGTTATGAAAAAAGACTTCACTTTAGGTTTTGAGAAAGACTCTGAAATTATTACAGACTGAGCAAATGATTAAGAAATGACATCACAACAGTGTGTATATGTGTAGTTAAATCTCCATACTTTTGCCAATTATGTCTTCGTGTGCACGTTTGTGAATAATGTAACATCACATCATTGTTCTCTTTTTATTCTATTCTTAAATGCAAAATACCCCCTTGAGTAACTTTGAGCTTTGACAGCTAAATGTGTAATGTGGTTGATCATTTGAGTCACTTGTAATTCATTTGTAACATTTTAATTGTGGTGGTAATCTTGTAGACTGTCACTAGGGCATTGTGTAGGTACTGCCCCTTTAATAGTGAAAGTGAAAGTGTTTTCGGTCGTATCGTGTAACCCCCCGCGCCACTGTTAAGTGTCCTATTCCTGTGAAAGTAAATCTGTCAGCGAAATGATCAGGGCACGACGATATCCCATCACATTGACATCCATACAGTGCACTAACCTGTCTTGTTAAATGTCTTGTTTTGATAGACTGATTTAGCAGTTCTCCTGGCCTTCATCTCCTTCTTTTCTTTTTTTTTCTTTTCCCCTCTCCTTCTTTTTATGACGTACCCACATTTTCCCCCCGACATTTTCAGTCAGTCTCACTTCCACTGCTTACTTCTAACTTCAGCTGTTCTCGGATCAGCCTGAACTCTGATTGGTTCTATTCACTAGATTTCATGATTGTAACACGGATGTCATGATTGTAACATAACTATAACCCCAGGAAGTGAGAGCTGCTAATTGACTTCACTTTTCTCTGTTGAAACCTATGGGGTCGCTGTGTCCAGTTTATATACTGTCTATGGGTTTCAGTGACCTGATACTGCGTTTCCGTGTGGACAAGGCCTGAAGCAGAGTTAGAGTTAATAAGATAATTAAGAGATTAATTAAGTGATGATTGAGCATTACTGAAGACACCTGATGTTAACAAGCAGAATCACTGAAATTTAAATGGTCCGGATGATTATTCCTGACATTTGCTTTCTGACAGGAGTTGATGTGGACAATAAAAGAAATTGAAGATGTATTGGGATGCAGTGATGCCTCACATCTGCATAGCAATGAGTAAATTACTCCTTTCTAGAGCACTCAAGAAGCAAAACCTCACAAGCACTGCTGTGTGGAGATGTTCAGGTCTGGAAACTTACATGTTTAGAAAAGGAAAATAACACACAGCACAGAAGGGGCATTTTGATCATCTGGCGTATTGAGTTTTTCTTATTGCCCTTGGTTGTACAGAGATACATTCATAAATTTAAGTTGGACAAAAGTGCTTCACAATCGTCTATGCAGATAGAAATTGTTGACAGGCCAGTTTCTCTCAGGCCACATACAGAAATGCATGATGACCCAGATCTGGACTACAGACATGAGCCACTGGCACAATCATAGCCAAATAATAACCCATTCCCCGTTTCCATGTTTATTAAATGGCTTAAATATGTTAAAAATATATGAAATAATAGATTGCATTAATATATTACAATATATTGAATAATACATAAGAAATTGCCGCTTTTCATATATTGAAAAATATGTGAATATATTTACACTGTAAAATGTAATTAGTTTAGTGTACTTAGAAAACTTGAGGAAACTGATTGCTTTAAATTTCTCAAGAATGTTTTACTCAAAGTTGCTAATACAAAGACATAAAGAGTGTTCAGAAAATAATAGACTGTGCATTTATTTGTGTAATTAAACTGCAAATACTTAGTGCATGTCTGAAACGCAACTGAATAAACTAAAGACAATAAAAAAACAAATAAAAAAACATTAACTCAGTTAATAGACATCACTGCAATACAGTAACTGCTTTTTAAATAAAGCAACATGCAAAATCTCATCAATGTTTGCAGATCTTCTCCTGGACTGAAGCTCAGGCTCTACTCTTCAACACAATGGTGACCCACAAAACTCAACAGAAACACTTTAAATCCCAAAAGAACATTAACACTAACAGATCTCTGAAGATCTCAGCAGAGAAGGATTGAACAACAAACACAGCATTACCAGCTTCACTTATTACTAACCAGACTGACTGTATTTCTGTCAGACGTCTACAGAAGCTCTAATTGAGAAATAACAGGTTTATATGTTGATGATTTATTGAAAAGTAATAAAGTTTGTAGCAGCATGATGGAGATCATCTAGGTTACTTGTGTAACCCCAGGAAATGGAGACGTCACGTCCGATTGGAACTGACGAATTGGGACCCAATAACCTTCGAGTGGTAACAGAACAAGCCAACGACATTGTTAATTGTTATTAAGCAATAAGGCATAATATATATATATTTTTAATTACAAGCATGTCTTAAACAGAATTATGTTTAAGTATCATATTTGTTATCGAAGTTTTTTATCGAAAAATATTGTAGATGGTGAAAAAAATGTTGAACGAGAAATGTTTAATTTCACAATTTATAGCTTCGGTTATACTAGTATAAGTTAAAAGATAAGTTAATGGTCGTTATAACGTAGTTCAAATATGTTCACAATATAATAAAGTGATATCTGATTTGTAACCAGGCACTAAAGCGATTACCCACAAAATGTTGCTTTGAACCAATCGGATTGCTTGGGTCCTAAGCTGGGACTCATTCGCTGGGACTCATCTCTTCACCACAACGGCCTGAATTCCAGGCACATTTAGCTGACCGAAAATGCCTGCAGGCCCCGAGCCTCTTGACGGAGGTGAGCGCACTCAGGAGGACTGTCTTAAGAGGCACAACTGACTGCAAAGTTTAGTTTAGTTTATTGTTTTAAAATGTGCTTTATAAATCAATAAACTAAACTAAACTTTGCAGTTTGGTCTGTACAAGAAATCTAAAACAGAATTAAAACAGTTTAAAGGAACACGTCGACTTTTTGGGACTTTAGCTTCTTCATCGTATCCCCCAGAGTTAGATAAGTCCATATATACCCTTCTCATCTCCGTGCGTGCCATAACTCTGTCTGACGCACCCACCGCTAGGCTAGCTTAGCACAAAGACTGGAGGTAAACGGCTCCAGCTAGCATACTGCTCCCAATAAGTGACAAAACAATGCCAACATTTTCCTATTTACATGTTGTGATTTGTATAGTCACAGCGTGTACAAATAACAAGGTCACATGAGACACAGCCATCTTCTAACCATATACATACTGGGAACTATATTCTCAGAAGGCGAAGCACTGCTACTTCTGCAGAGTGATTTACTCTAACTCTGAGCGAACTCTCTGCTCTTCACCATGGGGCTTCTCAGGCGCTGCGAGCAAATCACTCTGCCCAAGTAGCAGTGCTTCAGACACAGCCTCAGATGAAATCAACTGAAGAGAAAAGAAGACATTAAATCTGTGAAGATCTCAGCAGAGGAGGATTAAACAACTCCACAAACAGCATTACCAGCTTCACTTATTACTAACCAGACTGACTTTATTTCTGTCAGACGTCTACATAAATTCTTATTGTGAATTAACAGAGGTATAGATGTTGATGTTCTATTATTTTGTCATGGAGTGTTTGACTTTTAGACACATATTTTCTCTGGCTGCTGTACCTGTGTTTGTAAGGCACATTTGTTATGGCAGGAAAAGGCATAAGACAACGCATTCAGGTGATGTCGGTTTGTTATTGATTATAACAACCAGGGATGTAGTGGAGGCTAAACGCACGTAAACGCCGTTTGCACACCTCCCAAAATTCAGAAATAGCATTTACCCACCTCCAAAGCGCGTTTATCCACCTCTAAATTTCACATTATTTGAGCGGACTTTGCTTTTCCAGTGCGTGATCGGTACATGATTCAAGCATTTGGGCCGTTAACGACAGAGCATAACGCGCAGCGCAAACACAGAGTGGAACATTGAGCAGAGAGCGCAGCGCACCGACACACACACACACACACACACGAAACAAAGAGAACGGCGCACACACAAAGCGGAAAAGACACGCTTGTGAAGTTACTAAACAAGCTGCGCGAGAATGAAACCTGATCGCAGAAAACAAAGGGGCGGGATGGCATATTTTCAGCCTTTTCAATAGCAGCCGCAACAGGAAATCATTAAAACGAGGCAAAAAAAAGTGTGTTTTTTTATTTATTATTCTTTACAGGCAGCTGGTTTAATGTAGGAAACCCAACTGTACAATAGATTCAGAGGGAATCAAGCCTGCACCAGGTTAAAGACTTTTTCCCTCTACAGGGAAACACTGATCCACATTTTTCTGACATATTATAGACCAAACAACTAATCGATTAATCGAGAAAATATTCAATAGATTAATCGACTATGAAAATAATCCCAAATCCCTAATCAATATGTACAAGTGTATTGCATTGGAAGCCCTGGATATAAGCCTCCCTCTCTATCTCTCATTAATATTTTCTCTCTGTTTTGTCATTTAGTAAACTTTATAGATTTCAACCATATTATTCCTTCTTGAGTCTCTTTAACAAGAACTTAGATTAATGTATGAATTGAATAGTTTGTTTTTTGTGTGACCTATGATGAGGGAACAACCAGTGATACCCTTGTTAGTACCATCAAATGATAGCCTATAGCGATGTCATCAGGATACACATACACCGGTAGGCAGTGGCCCACCTTACCGGGTGACCATGTCGTGGTCCACCAGAATTTATAGTTTACCCACCTCTTTTTTTTTTACCACTACACCTCTGATAACAACATAATCATCATCTAAACTCAGTATCCAGTGTTTGTGAGGTGTTAATAATTTTTATATTTTTGAATATAATAGCCCTGTGATTATACAGAATGAGATCCAGGAATGTCATAAGCATTTGTAAAGTGTTTTGAATGCATAATAAGACACTTTTCATCTATTGTATCCTTCAGACACAAAGAGACATCAAGAATCAGCGAATGAATCTCAAGAATGGTGACGATCAAAAGCTTCATGCTGCAATGCATGCTGGGTACATCTCACATTGTGACTATAGTATGAGCACACAGACGTGTGCTGTGACTGTGAGGTTACACTTTTAGCTCACTGTGAGATCAAATTGTGAACACATCACGAGTATCCTGAGAGCACATGGTGAGATCAAATTGTTGACTGTGAGGGTTGCTCATTTCACAATAATAGTTCATACGTTCAATTGTTCATATCACCGCTGTTTTAAACAATAGGGTGCAATTTATCAACTAAATGCATCGGTTTGGGGGGAAAATATTGGGAATGTTTCCTGTTATGAAAAAAGACTTCACTTTAGGTTTTGAGAAAGACTCTGAAATTATTACAGACTGAGCAAATGATTAAGAAATGACATCACAACAGTGTGTATATGTGTAGTTAAATCTCCATACTTTTGCCAATTATGTCTTCGTGTGCACGTTTGTGAATAATGTAACATCACATCATTGTTCTCTTTTTATTCTATTCTTAAATGCAAAATACCCCCTTGAGTAACTTTGAGCTTTGACAGCTAAATGTGTAATGTGGTTGATCATTTGAGTCACTTGTAATTCATTTGTAACATTTTAATTGTGGTGGTAATCTTGTAGACTGTCACTAGGGCATTGTGTAGGTACTGCCCCTTTAATAGTGAAAGTGAAAGTGTTTTCGGTCGTATCGTGTAACCCCCCGCGCCACTGTTAAGTGTCCTATTCCTGTGAAAGTAAATCTGTCAGCGAAATGATCAGGGCACGACGATATCCCATCACATTGACATCCATACAGTGCACTAACCTGTCTTGTTAAATGTCTTGTTTTGATAGACTGATTTAGCAGTTCTCCTGGCCTTCATCTCCTTCTTTTCTTTTTTTTTCTTTTCCCCTCTCCTTCTTTTTATGACGTACCCACATTTTCCCCCCGACATTTTCAGTCAGTCTCACTTCCACTGCTTACTTCTAACTTCAGCTGTTCTCGGATCAGCCTGAACTCTGATTGGTTCTATTCACTAGATTTCATGATTGTAACACGGATGTCATGATTGTAACATAACTATAACATTATTGTCAGAATGGTCAATGGAAAACAGCTGAACTGATGACAGATGAGTACAGTAGTGAGGTAGACATTGCACCAGGCTCAAGTAGACCTTCAGAAACACATGTGAGTACTAGTTTAGCTTTTTCTGATAATTGTTTTTACCTCTCTCTCAGGTACACATGTACTTCTTTAAGTTTTGAATTATAAATGTATCGTTTTGGAGGTTCTGTACGTTTAAAAAATATTTAACTATGAACCTGCGTGAATATGTGTATGAGCAGACCTACACACAACAATACCTTTAACAAAGATGTTGCTTTTTTAAAGGCATGCAGTGGAACAGAGTCAGAGTCTGAGATAGACCATAGGACAGGCAGCACAAAGCAGAACACTGATCCCCTGTCAATGATTGACCTACAGCCTGACATGGACACTGCTTTGACTGCCACAGGAACTACCACAAAAGCTGAGGCAATGCTCATGATTATGAGCCATGCAGCAAAGCATAAAATAACTGGTTGCCAGTTACATGATTTACTGCAGTTGATTAATTAATTGTTTGGGCAAGAAGTTGTACCTCGATCCAAGTATCTTTTTAACAGAGTGTTTAAAAACAGTTGTGAGGGAGTAGAATTTCAGTTCTACTGCGAAAAATGTTACTTCAACATAGGAACAGTCCAGGAGATCAGTGACAAACAAATTGATGAATGTGGATCGTGTGGCAGCACTTTTGATTCTGGTTCTATGAATGGAGGTAACTTCTTTATCAATGTTCCTCTTGCCCCACAAATTCAGACTCTGCTTGAAAGCACAGAAGCGAGTGCCCATTTGAATTATAGGTTTGATAGGCAAAAGAGTCATAATGAGGTGTTGTCAGACATCTATGATGGGGAGAAGTACAGACATTTGTCTGGCCCAAATCAGATCCTCTCAGATTCTCACAACCTATCATACATATTCAACTCAGATGGAAGCCCTGTGTTTAATTCTTCAAAGTTCTCTATATGGCCCATCCACATAATGATCAATGAGCTTCCCCCTGAACTTAGGTTTAAGAATGTATTGCTTGCTGGCCTTTGGTTTGGGCCAAAAGAGCCTGTGATGGAAATCTTTCTCAAGTCATTTGTGGACCAGGCCAAGACCCTAGCTGACACTGGTGTCACATGGCATAAAGAAGGGTCTGTTATTAACAGCAAAATAGTTGGCCTCTGTTGTAGTGTTGATTCCAAAGCGAGACCGCTGATGCAAAACACTACCCAGTTTAATGGATATCATGGCTGCGGATTCTGTCTGCATCCTGGGAAGCTGGTTGATAGGGTAGTAAAGTATCCAGTTTCAGAAGAAGAATATTGTGACAGAACAAATGAGGAAATGGTTAGGGATATGGAGTTGGCTGTAGAAGGTGGGACAAATATTAGGGGCGTAAAAGGTCCTTCTCCACTAATCAACTTGCCATTCTTTGATGTTGTCTGGGGTTTTGTCCCAGACTACATGCATGCAGTCTTACTGGGGGTTTCAAGACAGATTACTAGACTCCTGGTTGATACTTCTTCATCCACCCAGCCATATTATGTAGGCAGCCCTGCCACTTTGAGAGAGATCGATGCTAGAATTGTTGGTATCCAACCTCCACACCTGATTACTCGACTGCCTAGAGGGTTGTCAGATAGGGTGCACTGGAAAGCCTCTGAGTGGCGATCATGGCTCCTGTTCTACAGCCTACCATGTCTTGAAGGACTTCTTCCCCAAAAGTACTTGCAACATCTTGGCCTACTTGTATCAGCCATTTATCTGTTACTGAAGGCTGAACTAAAACCTTGTGAAATCAACAGAGCTGAGATCTTGTTGCTTGACTTCATGTTCAGGTTTCAGATTTTATATGGTGAGTCACAGATTACATTTAACATTCACCTTCTCAGTCATCTGGCCAAGTCAGTCAAGTTGTGGGGCCCATTGTGGACACATTCTGCATTTCCTTTCGAGAATGCAAATGGCAAACTCCTGACTTTGGTTGTTGTGAATTCTGTCCCTTTAAATATTAAGTTGGTTGCGTGTGTGATATTTTAAGTTGCATTGTAAGCAAATAACGTAGTGCAGCGTTCTCAGCACATACGGACTCAGCGTAATTGGCTATTCACTAAGCTACTCCAGTTGAGCGATCATATCGCGTGCACGCATTCATGTGCAGTGTTTATGTGCAAGAGAAAGTTTATGACAAAGTAAGTGCTCCTTCTATGTATATTGTGAATAACAGATTGTCATACTGTATCCCAACTGCGCTAAGTTAGACCATGTTTGTGCTGTAGTTGATGTTTAGCGATCTTTCTTAGTGTAATTTGATCCTGCTTAACGAGCGGATTATCCCGCTAGCATCGCGGCTCGTATTGTTCATGTTTAGCCTACTAGTTATTACCTTGAAGTGAATTTCTCCGTGGATAATATCTTTCACTGGTTGTCATTTATTACTGCCTGTATTAATGAGACAGTCCAATTTCTATAATCCACATTTCGGTGTTTTGTCAATTTATTATGCAGTTTGTATTACAGACTCATACTAATATATTTTTCGATTTATATTTCATGCATCAGTGCACTTTACAGAGATGTTTATATTTGAGTTTGCAATCTGTTAAGTTGTTGAATAATTTTAGACTGTGAATATTTATTTCTGTTATATTATTTGTTTCAGAGACTACCTCAAGTACACTTATGTGTATGGTCACTCTTGTGCAATAAACGACTAAACTATATCTGATGACTCCGACTCCCTGACCAGAGTTCTGCAGCGGTCAATAATATAATCCACCAGTTTTCAGTGGGGCAATCCCCAACATATGGTCCTTCGAGCCGGATCTATTGACTACTGCAGTGATGTCATTGGAAGAGCGATCAACCTCTCTCCCTCATGCTGAGAAGTCAGACAGACCCTCAAGGCATCGTCGCACACCTAAGCATCTGGAGGAGTATCTCCTTGATTACAGCCATCACCGACCTGCTCTTTCCTCCCCACCTACAGCAGAGGTGCCAGCGGAGCAGAGAGGAGCAGCAGCCGCAGTGGGCATAATTAGTCAATCACGACCAGCCTCCAGCCAGGGTGAGCATCCAGCCACAAGCTCCACAGACTTATTAAGCATGAGTTCACTGAGGGAATTAATGAAGTCTATCTCCGAGAAGGAAAGAGATGAAGCTGCTGATATGGCTGCGCTTCAGAGCAAACTCAAGCAGTACGAAAAACGACAGCATCGACGTCAGGAGCTGATGAAACATATCACATCATTCCTGAGGGAAGAAGGGGATGAAGAGGTGCAAAGTGTAAAGCCTGCCACACCACCGACGAGATCACCTCCAGAAAACTCACCTCATCCGACCCCTTCATCAAGTCATTCTTCCTATTCATCACAGTCACCTGACATTGAGTTACATACCAAAGGACAAGGACATGTGAGTGCCACACAAATAAATGTAAGCACACCTACTGCAGAGGCAGAGCACATTAACTCTGGTTTCGTACCAATACGGCCAGTCACTTCACTCCCTTTGTACTCACCAATTTCGTCTGGTACGTTACCTGCCGCCATGCGCCAACACCGGTATGACACAGGAGCAGATACTGTGCCACTACTACTTAATACACAGTTTTGCCCTTATGGTGATGCTGAAACTGCCTTTAAGCCTCGGGTGCAGCCACAGTTAGTAGCTCCCACGCCAACCTACCAACATCCCAGTGTGCCTTACATCTATACAACAGTGGCACCTTCTCCTCGACAACCTGTCGCGGCTCCACCCAGTTTTTCAGTTCCTCACTACACTACAATGCCTCCAGTAGCATCAGTGCCTCAAACCCTGCACAGTGCTTCAGTTCCTGCCATGGACATTCCTGCTCTCACAGACACTTCTCTACAGCCATTGAGCCAACCACTGAAGCGACCAGAATACTTGGTGCCTCACCGCCCTTTGCATGCTGTCCCTCAGCCAAAGATTCCTGATTTTGTGAATGACAACGAAAGGGAATTCGCTAACCTGAAGTTAGCTTTGGACAATCTTCTGGAACCTCATGCAGAGCTAGATGAAAAATACAAGTATCACATCTTGCTGGAACACCTTAAATTGCCTGAGGCACAAATGATCGGCCAGTCCTGCCACCATCATCCCTACCCGTACTCTGCAGCTATGCAAGCTCTTCAGTTACAATATGGCCAACCCCATCAGCTGGCGCAGAGTGAAATAGCAGCAATCCTCACAGCACCAGAGGTAAAACCAAACGATGCACGCAGTTTTCAGAGTTTTGCTCTCCGTGTACACCTCTTAGTGAGCATGCTGTTATCTTTGGAGGGACCCAGAGGGATGGAGTTGAACTGCTGCTCGCATGTGGATCGTTTGCTTAGTAAGTTGCCAAAGTACTTGCGAGATGGTTTCATAGAGTTTCTCCAGCTACAAGGGAAGCTCAACTCCCCCAATATTAACCCGTACAACCTACAAGACTTCACAGGGTGGCTCGACATCAAAGCTCAGCAACAGAGATTGTCTAGTAGGTTAGTGCAACGCTACCAGTATGAAAGAGATCACAGCAGTTCAAAGGAGAAGAGTGCTGCTAAACCAAGAAGCCAAAGTACAGCCTTGTATCATGGTGCAGCACCCACTGAGGATAAAGTATCCCCCAGTCCTAAGGTGTCTTGGAAGAAGACCCCCCTCAAGGTCAACTGCCTTTTCTGTGGCAGTAAAGACCACTACATCACTCGATGCAGTAGTATTAAAGAACAGTCAGTGTCTGATCTTTGTAAGTGGATTTCAGAGGGGAAGCGCTGCTGGAAATGTGCCCGTTCCCATGCGCATGAGACCTGTAATCTGAAGAAACCCTGCAGTGACTGTGGTGGTATTCACCTTCAAGTGCTTCATGGCGTGGCCCGAAGTCGTGCAACTGATACATCATCAGCTACCTCGGAGAGCCGCATCTACCTCTTGCCATCCATTGCATCTGGCAGAGTCCTTCTGAAAGTGGTGCCTGTGCTGCTGCACCACAAATCAAAGACAGTAGAGACTTATGCAATATTATATGACGGAGCACAGCGCACCATGATCCTACCTACTGCTGTCCAGCAGCTCCAGCTTAAAGGTGAACCTGAGACTCTAGCACTTCGTACAGTCCGACCAGACACTACTCACCTCAATGGCTCAAAAGTCACCTTCGATATCTCTCCAAGAGGTAAACCAGAGAAACGCTATCAAGTGTTTGGAGCATTCACAGCTTCTGGCATTGATCTGGTGGAACAGTCATACCCAGTTCAGACTCTTCAGAGACGGTATGCACATCTAAGAGGAGTTCCACTACAGCCATTTCACAAGGTACGTCCACTGGTGCTCATAGGTTCAGACCAAGTTCACCTTATTACTGCTAAAGAGCCTGTTCGTCAAGGCACCAAAGGGGGACCCGTGGCAGTATGTACAGCTCTCGGCTGGGCACTCCAAGGAGCGGAAATGAGTACTACCGTCCGAGAACCAGTGCAGCAGTGTTTCTTCATCTCCACCGACCACCCAGATGATCTTCTCTACAGAAATGTGGAGCGGTTATGGCAACTGGATGTGCTGCCCTTTCGCAACGAGAAACTGGTTGTCCGGTCTAGGCAAGATAAAGAGGCTATGCAGTTGCTTGAGTCTCAAACTCAGCGAGTCAATGTCAAGGGAGTACAGCATTACGCCACCCTTCTTCTGTGGAACCCAGGTGCTCCAGAACTTAAGGGCTCCATGCAATCCGTCCTTGCAAGTCTGAGGAACACTGAAAGGAGACTCCAGAAGGACCCTGACAAATGGTAAATGGTAAATGGACTGCATTTATATAGCGCTTTCACAGACCTATGGCCACCAAAGCGCTTTACATTGCCTCACATTCACCCATTCACTCACTCATTCATACACCGACGGCGGTGTCAGCCATGCAAGGCGCCATCCAGCTCGTCGGGAGCAGCTGGGGTTAGGTGTCTTGCTCATGGACACCTCGACACTTGGTCAAGTGGAACCGGGGATTGAACCACCAACCTTTCGGTTTGTAGACAACCTACATGAACCACTGAGCCACTGCCGCCCCACAAGGCCTCAATCTATTCAGGAGAGATTGCCAAACTCATCGAGGCAGGTTACGTAGTCAAGCTCAACCAAACGGAAGCGACACAAACAGAGGCATGGTACCTGCCCCATCATCTCGTGAGTCATAACAATAAGCACCGACTGGTGTTCGACTGTTCTTTCAGATACCACGGTCTATCCTTGAATGATCAGCTCCTCCCAGGTCCCACACTTGGACCATCGCTGTTAGGAGTACTCCTGAGATTCAGGCAGCATCCTGTAGCAGTAAGCTCAGATATCAAGGGCATGTTCCATCAGGTCCGTCTGTTGCCGAAGGACAGGCCCTTTCTCCGTTTCATTTGGAGAGATCTGCAGAGTGAAAACCTTCCAGATGAATACGAGTGGCAGGTTCTGCCATTCGGCACGACAAGCAGTCCATGCTGTGCCATCTTTGCTCTGCAACATCATGCTTGCAATTCTGAAGCCAAATATCCAGGGCTACAACAGCTAGTCCACCAAAGCTTCTACGTGGATAACTGCCTGACAAGCTTCCCTACTGTCCCAGCAGCCAAGCAAACTGTGGATCAGTTACGCAGCATGTTAGCAGAAGGAGGGTTCAACCTAAGACAGTGGGCTAGCAGTCATCCAGCGGTGGTAGCTCATCTTCTGACGGAAGCCCAGTCATCAGCCACAGAGCAGTGGTTAGTGCAAAACCGTGTTGACCCTATGGAGCCCACATTAGGCCTCAGGTGGAATTGCGCAGCTGATACCCTCGGCTACCATTATCGGCTCATTGAGCATGCAGAACTGACTATGAGAGCTGCTTACCAGGTGTTGGCTTCCCAATATGATCCACTGGGGTTCATACTACCTTTTACCACCAGAGCAAAGGTGATCATCCAACAGTTGTGGGCTAAAAAGAGAGACTGGGATGACCCAGATCTACCACCAAACCTTCAGGCCACCTGGACCGACTGGGAAAACGAGCTAAAACAACTCAGTGCAGTTTCCATTCCTCGCTGTTACACGCCAGCCTCTACAACTGCAGCAGAACAGCACAGTTCTCTTCATGTGTTCTGCTATGCCTCTGAAAGAGCATACGGGGCAGTGGCATATTTGGCCATTCAAACCAGTGGTGACATTCATGTTTCCTTCATAATGGCCAGATCACGGGTTGCTCTTAAGAGGCAGCAGTCTATACATCTATACACCTTGGCTGCAGCTCAGCTGGCCAAATTGGTGAGGGATGAGCTGACATTCTACATCAGTCAGACAATTCTGTGGTCAGACTCCATGACTGTGCTAGAGTGGATTCAGTCAGACTCCTGCCGGTACAAGGTGTTCGTTGGGACACGAGTCACAGAGATCCAAGAATTAACAGACCACAGCTCATGGAGGTATGTTAATAAGCAGGATAACCCAGCTGATGACATTACGAGAGGCAAAACCCTCCAAAGTTTGGCCGAGCCCAGTCGATGGAGTCAAGGGCCTCCATTCTTGAAACAGAGCCCAGAGCACTGGCCTAAAAGACCTGAAGTTGCACAGTCAGAAGTAGTTTCCGAATTGAAAGGCCTAACCTGCTACTCCGTAATGGCAGTTGAAACAGAGTCCAACCTCCCCGATGTTACGCAATTCAAGACCTGGCGAGAGTTAGTGGGGGCAACTCTACAAGCCTGTCAAGGGGTGGCCGCATCGAACAGTGTAATAATGACTAACAGAGAGGCGGAAGCTGTCCTGCTGAGGGAATGTCAAGCTCAGAGCTTCCCGGAAGAGGTAGCTGCCCTTAGAGCACAGGAATTGATTCCTGTGCACAGTCGATTAGTTAACCTCGCTCCAGAGTGGGACCCCCTGACCAACATGATACGAGTTGGGGGGCGTCTAAGAAGGCTTGCAAACTCAGACCCAGAACAAATCCATCCCATTTTACTGGACCCAAGACACGCAGTAACAAAGCTCCTTATTCAAGAATTTGATGAGCGTCTGTTACATCCGGGAGCTGAGAGAGTCTACGCTGAGATACGGAGGCAGTACTGGATTCCCGACCCTCGCGCTCCCAAATGGAAGGTAAATGTTCTTGAGCCATTCTTTTTTTGTACTATTTTGGCTTTCATAAAATATTATATTTTATTCACTCCTTTTTATCTTTATCTTTAAAGCAACCTGATGTAAGTGTTTTAAATAACTAGTGGTATTATACCACGAAGCCTAAATATGAATCTTAATAAAGTAATGTCCAAAGTAATATCATGCATTATGTGTATTATTTAAAAAACCTCCTTCTGTTTACCTGTCCGATTGCATTTTTTTTCTACAAGCCTGCTAAATTGAAGTTTGAACAGAGAGTTTCTCTATTAGTTTAAGTGTAACCGGTGGGCAAAGTCTGACCGATGTGCAGCCATGCAGAGATGTAGCTGGCCTCATAGGCGCCGATTTTCTTCCGTGGGTGCTCATGGGCGCACGCTCTTTAAAAAGAAAAAAGAAAAAAAAAAAGTAGTCAAGTAGTCAAAAAATGTTTGCATTTCAGAACCTTAGGAAATGGACAGCGGCCGACACGAACACACACACACACACACATTTACTTGATAATAAAGCCGTAAAGTAGGCTATCTTTCTCAGGCCAGCGCCACTTCTCACAAATACAGACAGGATTGGAGATGAAAAGTTTAACTGACACGTAACCGCGATCAGCTTCGTGGGAAATTAAGAATCAATGTCACACAACTGAGTCATGCACGGGTCCGATTTTGTAAATCCGCACCGCACGTTCCCGCAGTGCTTAAAACCGCACCCGACCCGTTATGCGTCAACAGCACTAATTTAAATCCGCACCCGACCCGCAACCGTGATAAAATCAGTTTAGACTATAATAGACACACTTACAAAAATGTTATTGTTTATTGCTAGATCATACAGAAGTTATCACACGACTATTAACACAAGGACAACTTCAGCCGAAGCTGTCAAAAGGCCGATACATGAAGAACATGGCTAACGTTACCACAAAACTGAGTAGCCTTAACATTTTACCAGTCGAACCAGACGCGGCTACAACACTATATCTGCCACGCAAGTGGTTCCCAAACCTGTCCTGAAGGACCCCCAGCACTACACGTTTTCTTTGTCTCCCTATTCAAACACACCTGATTCAACTCATCAGCTCATTAACCCATGTGATAATGAACTAATGAGTTGAATCAGGTGTGTTTGGTTAGGGAGACAACGAAAACGTGCAGTGCTGGGTCCTTCAGGACAGGTTTGGGAACCTATAGCCTATCTGACAATTTTGGGTTCAAACACGCACTGCACACCACACATACTTAACATTTACATTTACATTTATTAATTTAGCACTTAACAGTGTTAAAAAATACTGTTCGATAGAACTGCTTGGTTATCTGCGTGCTTCCTCAGCGATGAAGTTCCACATTTGCGGCTATCCAACACGAAAATGCATGCAGCAAAGCCTTTCACAACATTGTTTTCTTCAGTTTTGTCGACAACTTTATCATCTCCACTAGCTATTCTTTTCATCAAGCATCCATCTCGACGAGTGCAAGCAGATCGCGCACGCGGTAATGATGACTTTTTAAAAGTTAAAGTAGGCTACTGGGAGGGCGTGGGCACAAATAAACTGACGTGGATTTTAAATTATTGTATTAACTTGAAATACAGGCATATTTTTGCAGATGTGTTCCTAAAAATGTGCATATATTTTTACGTTTGCACGTGATTGTTTTAAACCCGTGTTTAGACCCATGTTTCCCCCGTGTCCGATCCGACCTGCACCAGTTTGAGCAAAATTTGCAGGTCACCCGCGGGTACACGAACCCATGCAGGACTCTGTCACACAAGTCCACACAGTAAAAATTAGATTTGTTGACTCACCATTGCGGTTAATTCTTCAGGAGGAACGTGTCTCTGCGTACAGAGCGGGGTCACTAAATAGGCGTTTTCATCCGAGAAACGCTGTGGTGGATAGGATATGGAGCAGGCCACTGACAGCGACTCACAGTGTGACAGACGCTTCACATAGCACCAACTGCAATGTTTAATTTTAAATGAATGTAGCCTACTGGCAGTCTGGCACACGTGGGTGCTCGGTATTTTCCGTGGGTGCGAGGCGCCTATGGCTGGCCTGGGGTTAGTGACACCATCAGTTAAGACACTAATAACCTCTGCGTTAGGCATTTTGCAGTAACAATATAAAGAAAAAAAGAAAAAAGAAAAACTTGTCAAAATGATGTACACTTTTGCTCAACTCGAAAGATCTTTCCAAATTCGATTCTATCCTTCTTAACTAAAGTTGGTTCTGAGAGCTCGAAAATTCAGTCCGTTCACACCTCCATCTTGGTCGGTTGGTGCTCTATCGTTTCCGCATTAAGTCTTAATTAGAGTTAGTTATTCTTTTGACGGAAAAACAAACTTGCTGAACCGATTTCATTTAATAACGTTTTATATAGTTACAAACACTTATAGTTTGTACATTGTGTGAATGTGCTCCTTTACGTATATTGGCGGGAAATAGCCAAGTATTTTAGGCTATTTTATTTTTTTCATTCCAAAACATAAACAAAAATAATAATACAAAAGTCATTTTTAAATATATTTTTGTTGTAATAATTGCAAAAAAATACAAATAAAATCTGCATCTAGCCTATTAACTATGTGTATGTAGCCTACAGTCTTAATGTAGCCTACAGTAGCCTAGTCTTAATGGTTCATACTGGTGTCCAGTAGAACATGTAACCTTGCCAAAGGTGTTTTATTGGACCTTAATGGTATCCAATAGAAAAAACATGCCACCAATAGAAGAAAGCAAATTACCAATAGAGACCTACTAGGACCATTACAGTTTCCATTAAAACCATAACATAACTTTATTAAAAGATTATTATTTCTCAGTTATGTTTCTTAGTAATGTTAAGGAGGTTTACAGAAAACTATCATTGATATAATTTGAATTATAAATGCTGTTTTTGTGATTTGGAAACAATGAAAACCATTTTCTGTTTAGCTCAGGTGTAACAAACTGGGCTTGCACTTTAAATAAACCAGTAGTCACTTAAAAGTTCAGGGTACTCACAAGGCATTAATGAATAAGGGGAATAACTATATCAACACTTGTAAACTTAGGTAAAGTTGGTTTTATATTCGCACATTCGCACTTTCACGTCTCAATAACAAGCGCAATAAAGCACATTTTTGCTAAATAAAAGCAGCTACATGATCTTTAGGACAAAGATGGTGAACTACAACACTCTCCACAATCAATCAAAACAAATATTGTTTTAATGGCATACAAAGTTGCGACTGTTCACTGAACATTCAGGGCCCTATTTTAACGATCTGAAACGCAAGTGTCAAAGCGCAAAGCGCAAGTAACTTTGTGGGCGGGTCTTGGCGCTGTTGCTATTTTCCCGGCGGGATAAATGACTCTTGCGCCAGGCGCAAATCTAAAATGGGTTGGTCTGAAGAGCTTCATTATTCATAGGTGTGGTTTGGGCGTAACGTGAAATAAACCAATCAAAGCGACATCTCACATTCCCTTTAAGAGCAGGCGCGCTTGTTCTAAAGCGGATTCCTATCATAACGGCGGATTTGCCAGGCGTGCGCCAGGAGCGGTTCACAGCCAAGGAGAGCAACGCTCTCGTCAGGGACGTTGGGGATGGAGAAACCCACCCAAATTAACTTCGGTTAAAAAGGCGTATGATAATTTGGGTAAATGTGTAAGCTAGATGTATGCTTTTATAATAAATTGTCTATCTATCTATCTATCTATCTATCTATCTATCTATCTATCTATCGTAATAATGTATGATTTGCAAAAATGAAAATGGCTGCTTCTGTGTAGATGAGAGAATCAAAGTGGGCGTTGTGCACCCAACGCTACATTGATTATGGCCAAGCATGCGCCCTTAAAATAGCTTATGAATAACATGCACAACGCGCCACTGACTTTAAACTATTTTTTCCTGGTTAGTGGCGCAATTGTTTTCTAAACCTGCAAAATAGCATGAAGGAACGTTTGCGCCGGAACACGCCTCCTTTTTTGCGCTGAACCGCCCCAAGAGCGCAAGTTCATTCCCTAGTTTAGCGACGTGCTTCTGTGAAGGGAAAAGCGCGCTTTGCGCGGGTGCAAAATAGGAATGATACATGCGTCGGTGTACAAAGTCCATTGCGCTGGGTGCAAGATAGGGCCCTCAATGTGTGTGGTAAAGAAGATTAGGGACCGTCTAAAAAGGTCTATTTTTTTCCATTGTGTGCAAACAGACAACTACATTTTTGCAAAGTACAGATGTACCAGCAAATCTCTCTCACATTATGTGTTCTAATGCTATTGATTGCACTTTAGCAACAATAAAAAATGCATTATAATGAGGAAACCTGCCTCACTTTACATAATGTACATAAATATTTTTAGAATAAAATTACATTAATTCACCAAAGGGATTTTTTACTATCCGAAGGTTGTAGCATGTTCCTAGTGACCACACTGACTTGCTACAGGTGAAATTTTGACAAAAAGTCCCTTACTGTACATACAGTTGACAAATATGTTTTTTTTTTAAATTACTGTAATTCACCCTAAGTATTTTTTCGTGTTCCAAAGGCTGTAGTGTTTTCCTACAGACCACACTGACCTACTACAGGTGAAATTTGGACAAAAAGTCCCTTACTGTACGTACAGTTGACAAATTATGTTTTTTTTTAAATTACTGTAATTCACCCTAAGTATTTTTTCGTGTTCCAAAGGGTGTAGTGCTTTCCTAGTGACCACACCGACTTACTACAGGTGAAATTTTGACAACAGTGTACAATTATCAAATATGTTTATGTAATGAGCATATTATTACATATGTTTATTACATGTTTATGAAATAAACTGTAAATCACCTATAGAGTTTTTTATATATATATCCCAAAGGTTGTAGTACTTTCCTACAGACCAGACTGACTTACTACAGGTGAAATTTTGACTATAACTCCCTTACTGTACATACAATTATCAAATAAGTTTATGAAAAAATTACTGTAATTCACCTAAAGTATTTGTTCATGTTCCAAAGGCTGTAGTGCTTTCCTAATGACCAGACTGACTTTCTACAGGTGAAATTTTGACAATACCTCCTTTACTGTACATACAATAATCAAATATGTTTATAAAAAATTTACTGTAATTCACCTAAAGTATTTTTTCCTGTTCCAAAGGCTGTAGTGCTTTCCTAATGACCAGACTGAGTTACTACACATGAATTTTTGACAATACCTCCTTTACTGTACGTACAATAATCAAATATGTTTATGAAAAAATGACTGTTATTCCCCTAAAGTATTTTTTCCTGTTCCAAAGGCTGTAGTGCTTCCCTAGTGATCAGACTGACTTACTACAGGTGGAATTTTGACAATATCTCCTTTACGGTACGTACAATAAACAAATAAGTTTAAGAAAAAATTACAGTAATTCCCCTAAAGTATTTTTTCATGTTCAAAAGGCTGTAGTGCTTTCCTAGTGACCAGACTGACTTACTCCAGGTGGAATTTTGACAATACCTCCTTTACTGTACGTACAATAAACAAATAAGTTTAAGAAAAAAATACTGTAATTCACCTAAAGTATTTTTTCCTGTTCCAAAGGCTGTAGTGCTTTCCTAGTGACCACACTGACTTACTACAGGTGGAATTTTGACAATATCTCCTTAACTGTACGTACAATAAACAAATAAGTTTAAGAAAAACTTACAGTAATTCCCCTAAAGTATTTTTTCATGTTCCAAAGGCTGTAGTGCTTCCCTAGTGATCAGACCGACTTACTACAGGTGGAATTTTGACAATACCTCCCTTACTGTACGTACAATAAACAAATACATTTAAGAAAAAATTACAGTAATTCCCCTAAAGTATTTTTTCCTGTTCCAAAGGCTTTAGTGCTTTCCTAGTGACCACACTGACTTACTACAGGTGGAATTTGGACAATAACTCCCTTACTGTACGTACAATAAACAAATAAGTCCAAGAAAAAATTACTGTAATTCCCCTAAACTATTTTTTCCTGTTTCAAAGGCTGTAGTGCTTTCCTAGTGACCACACTGACTTACTCCAGGTGGAATTTTGACAATATCTCCTTTACTGTATGTACAATAATCAAATATGTTTATAAAAAATTTACTGTAATTCACCTAAAGTATTTTTTCCTGTTCCAAAGGCTGTAGTGCTTTCCTAGTGACCAGACTGAGTTACTACACATGCATTTTTGACAATACCTCCTTTACTGTACGTACAATAATCAAATATGTTTATGAAAAAATGATTGTTATTCCCCTAAAGTATTTTTTCCTGTTCCAAAGGCTGTAGTGCTTCCCTAGTGATCAGACTGACTTACTACAGGTGGAATTTTGACAATACCTCATTTACTGTACGTACAATAAACAAATGTTCAAGAAAAAAATTACAGTAATTCCCCTAAAGTATTTTTTCATGTTCAAAAGGCTGTAGTGCTTTCCTAGTGACCTGACTTACTCCAGGTGGAATTTTGACAATACCTCCTTTACTGTACGTACAATAAACAAATAAGTTTAAGAAAAAAATTACAGTAATTCACCTAAAGTATTTTTTCCTGTTCCAAAGGCTGTAGTGCTTTCCTAGTGACCACACTGACTTACTACAGGTGGAATTTTGACAATATCTCCTTTACTGTACGTACAATAAACAAATAAGTTTAAGAAAAACTTACAGTAATTCCCCTAAAGTATTTTTTCATGTTCCAAAGGCTGTAGTGCTTCCCTAGTGATCAGACTGACATACTACAGGTGGAATTTTGACAATACCTCTTTTACTGTACGTACAATAAACAAATAAGTTTAAGAAAAAATTACAGTAATTCCCCTAAAGTATTTTTTCCTGTTCCAAAGGCTGTAGTGCTTTCCTAGTGACCAGACTGACTTACTCCAGGTGGAATTTTGACAATACCTCCTTTACTGTACGTACAATAAACAAATACGTTTAAGAAAAAATTACAGTAATTCACCTAAAGTATTTTTTCCTGTTCCAAAGGCTGTAGTGCTTTCCTAATGACCAGACTGACTTTCTACAGGTGAAATTTTGACAATACCTCCTTTACTGTACGTACAATAATCAAATATGTTTATAAAAAATTTACTGTAATTCACCTAAAGTATTTTTTCCTGTTCCAAAGGCTGTAGTGCTTTCTTAGTGACCAGACTGAGTTACTACACATGAATTTTTGACAATACCTCCTTTACTGTACGTACAATAATCAAATATGTTTATGAAAAAATGACTGTTATTCCCCTAAAGTATTTTTTCCTGTTCCAAAAGCTGTAGTGCTTCCCTAGTGATCAGACTGACTTACTACAGGTGGAATTTTGACAATACCTCCTTTACTGTACGTACAATAAACAAATAAGTTCAAGAAAAAATTACAGTAATTCCCCTAAAGTATTTTTTCATGTTCCAAAGGCTGTAGTGCTTTCCTAGTGACCACACTGACTTACTCCAGGTGGAATTTTGACAATACCTCCCTTACTGTACGTTCAGTATACAAATATTAATTAAAAATAAATTACAGTAATTCACCTATAGTGTTTTTTAGATATTCCAAAGGTTGTAGTGCTTTCATAGTGATCAGACTGACTTACTACTTGTTAAATACTGCCAATACCTTACTGTAAGTATAGTACAAACATATTATTATTAAAAAGTTACTGTAATTTCTCCTTTTTTCATGTTCCAAAGGTTATAGTATGTTCCCAGTGATCGCTCTACTCAATTAACTTTGATAAATGTATTAGGTAAAAGTATGTATTAGAACTGCTGTTCCTTGTACAACACAATTCTTTCATTGATTAAAAATAGCAGATATTTTAGGTTAATAATATTTTCAATGTTATAAATAAGCAACGCCCTTATTGTAATTATTCAAGTTACGTTTTTGTTATGAAGTCCTGAAGAAGTGGATTCTGGAACACACTGCTGCTTCAATGTATATCTAATGAGTGATTATAATCAAGGTATTAATCAATAGTTTTCCTTCTATATATCAAATGAGTTGAATGACTTCTCTAGGCTTATGAGATTTTACTTTGTTATATAAATTATCAGTGTGATTATCGAAAATGTTATTTCATGTATCATTTAAATATAAGTCTGTATTTGATATCTGAGGTGTAACGTAAGGGTCTGGCCCATGCCCGGAATGCAGTAACAGTGCTTGCTCATTTAGCCTGGCTTCCAGAGATGAAATATGGACTTCTTTAACAGGTGTCACTACATCCATCTGCTTTTCTAGGCTACCCTGATAGCAATGGTCTCAGGAGTCATTGAAACCTATAGTTGAGAGACCATTTCTTAGTTAAAGTCTTTACTTTACAGTTAGATTTAAAGTATCCTCTCCTTGAGATAAATGACATGTTATATTAATGTTTTGAGAAGACTCTCCTCCTCACCAAATCCAATCTTGAAGAAACTGTGTCTGTGTGTGTTAGTATTCTTGGTTACATGTTAAGGAACAAGTGGAAATATAGCTGCAAGCAGCGATACGGGGCCAAGCCCCTGAAGCAGCAGTAAGAGCAGTAATAGTAAAAACAGCAGAAATTGAAGAAAAAAGAGCTGGTTTAGAAGTATAGGTGAAAATGAACTCATAATGAACAGAAGTTCAGATGAGAATGAACATATAATGAAGAAGATATATATATTAATCCAAAAGGAAGAAAGATTAATACAACGTTGAATAATAAAGGAATCGACATGACACAACATTACACACAATTGTTTTTAAATCATCCCACGCGGGGCTCGAACCCATTATCTCTGGGTCAGATACCTGTCACTCATATCATTGCGCCACTGGGAAGTTGCGTCTTTGGCAAGATGAAGAAGGTCCAGTAGTTCAAGTGAGAAGCAATTCAAAATGAATAATTTTTGTATAAATTTACTGCATGCTGTATTTATTGAGTTCGCTCACATATAGACACCATGGGCCCTATTTTAACGATCTGAAACGCAAGTGTCAAAGCGCAAAGTGCAAGTAACTTTGTGGGCGGGTCTTGGCGCTGTTGCTATTTTCCCAGCGGGATAAATGACTCTTGCGCCAGGCGCAAATCTAAAATGGGTTGGTCTGAAGTAGCTTCATTATTCATAGGTGTGGTTTGGGCGTAACGTGAAATAAACCAATCAGAGCGTCATCTCACATTCCCTTTAAGAGCAGACGCGCTTTGTTCTAAAGCGGATTCCTATTATAACGGCGGATTTGCCAGACGCGCGCCAGGAGCGGTTCACATCCAAGGAGAGCAACGCTCTCGTCAGGGACGTTGGGGATGGAGAAACACACCCAAATTAACTTCGGTTAAAAAGGCGTATGATAATTTGGGTAAATGTGTAAGCTAGATGTATGCTTTTATAATAAATTGTCTATCTATCTATCTATCTATCTATCTATCTATCTATCTATCTATCTATCTATCTATCTATCTATCATAATAATGTATGATTTGCAAAAATGAAAACTGCTGCTTCTGTGAAGATGAGAGAATCAAAGTGTATGCGCGTTGTGCACACGCTACATTGATTATGGCCAAGCATGCGCCCTTAAAATAGTATATGAATAACATGCGCAACGCGCCACTGACTTTAAACTATTTTTTCCTGGTTAGTGGCGCAATTGTTTTCTAAACCTGCAAAATAGCATGAAGGAACGTTTGCACCGGAACACGCCTCCTTTTTTGCGCTGAACCGCCCAGGGAGCGCAAGTTCATTCCCTAGTTTAGCGACGTGCTTCTGTGGAGGGAAAAGCGCGCTTTGCGCGGGTGCAAAATAGGAATGATACATGCGTCAGTGTACAAAGTCAATTGCGCTGGGTGCAAGATAGGGCCCCATGTCTGGAACAGAAGCAACTTTTACACCACAATACCTCTTGCGGTCTGGGAATGAGCCACACAGGATTCAAACCCACAACCAGAATGGTTCAGGGCTCGTGGCATGTGGTTTAGCAGCTTGCACCACTCAGAAGACGCTGTCTTACCAAGCTGCCAAGGAGAGGCTTAAGTGTAAGAATGAGCACACAAAGGCATGTTAACCAGATTAGTTAAGTTAGCTTAATGCTAATGTAGTTTATGGTTATCCTGATAGCTGAAGAGCCACATTAGAAAGAATGGCATCAGGTTAGCATGCTAACCAATTAGCATGCTAAGCTAGCTACCATAAGGCAACAAATACAGGTCAAATTTGGAGAAATGTATATCAGGAACGATAGCAAAAATAAAAAATCTGTTCAGTCACTTCAGTGTGGCTTGGTCCAAAGATCATCTGAGCCAATTTTTGTAAAAATTGAACAAAATTTGAATGAGGTGTAGCACAAAAAAATTAACACTGTACTTTTCAAAATGGCCACTACTGTAATCGGCAGAGTCTTAATATAAGATATATGACAAAGCTTAGACCTTGGTGAAGGGTATAATTGCTGTGATTTTTGTAAATGTAAGGGGAAGCGGCCTACTTTTGATCACTGGTTCTGATTCTTGACTTCTGCCTGATGAAACTGCAAACATTCTTCAGTAAAATTTCCTTTAATTTATTATAATTCTGACTCTTGTCTTAAATTGAGTGCACTTCTAACTCCTGGTCCTAATAAATCATATCTGGTCCTTGGGTCTTTAACTGTAAGTCCCAAAATACAGATATACAGTGGTAATCCATATTGAAACAAGGACAATAAAGCAGAAGTTTCAGCAGATATTCTTTTGATGTTCCACTGTTTAAGGTACACAGTGAGCACAACCATTGGGCATCTTTTTTCAGGTAGCTTGTCTGGTGATAGTCCAATGCAGCATACATTGGGTACCATCTTTGGCACTGTTCACGTTGGTAAACATGACAAGGATTAATTATGTAACAAACCACTAACAGTTATAGTTATGTGTGTTAACCAATTACATAATGCAATGAATAAATATTGAATAAAATGTTCAATTGCTTAAATATTTTTGTTTACCCAAAGTAGTCCTGACTGGAAACATTTGAAAAAATTGTATTCAAACACACACATTTGTTTTACTTAAACTTTTATGTCACTTCTCTAAAAGAAAATATAGTAAAGTAAAAAGTACTTGACAAAACAATCAGTTAAAGGGTTTATGATAATATAAGAACAACTTAAACCAAGAGAGGATCAACAACAGCAAAATTTTAAAGAGGTGATATTGAAATTTTACTCTAACCACAAGGAATTAATTACAACTTTTATGTATAATCTCAGTGGAACAATTAGAAAGATAATAGAAATAAAACAGTGCACTGTACAGTATCTTGAATGCCTCCATGATCTTGCTGTTCGTTATCTGTCAGATTTGCTGCACCAATGCATACAGGTTCAGTCACTACTGTTAATAATAATGTAGCCCCTATTAATGTACTACAACCTTAAACAAACAAAACCCCCTTTAGTGAATTACAGTTATTATATATATTATTATGTAAAACAGTATTATTAGGTATTGTCAAAATTTCACCTGGAGTAAGTCAGTGTGGTCACTAGGAAAGCACTACAATCTTTGGAATATATATATAAAAAACACTATAGGTGAATTACAGTTTATTACATAAGCATATGTAATAAACACATGTAATAATGTTTATTACATAAAAATATTTGATAATTGCACAGTAAAGGAGGTATTGTCAAAATTTCACCTGTAGTAAGTCGGTGTGGTCACTAGGAAAGCACTACACCCTTTGGAACACGAAAAAATACTTAGGGTGAATTACAGTAATTTTTAAAAAAAAACATATTTGTCAACTGTACGTACAGTAAGGGACTTTTTGTCAAAATTTCACCTGTAGTAAGTCAGCCTGGTCTGTAGGAAAACACTACAGCCTTTGGAACAGGAAAAAATACTTTAGGGGAATTACTGTAATTTTTTCTTAAACATATTTGTTTATTGTACGTACAGTAAAGGAGGTATTGTCAAAATTCCACCTGTAGTAAGTCAGTGTGGTCACTAGGAAAGCACTACAGCCTTTGGAACATGAAAAAATACTTTAGGGGAATTACTGTAATTTTTTCTTAAATGTATTTGTTTATTGTACGTACAGTAAAGGAGGTATTGTCAAAATTCCACCTGTAGTAAGTCAGTGTGGTCACTAGGAAAGCACTACAGCCTTTGGAACATGAAAAAATACTTTAGGGGAATTACTGTAATTTTTTCTTAAACTTATTTGTTTATTGTACGTACAGTAAAGGAGGTATTGTCAAAATTCCACCTGTAGTAAGTCAGTGTGGTCACTAGGAAAGCACTACAGCCTTTGGAACATGAAAAAATACTTTAGGGGAATTACTGTAATTTTTTCTTAAATGTATTTGTTTATTGTACGTACAGTAAAGGAGGTATTGTCAAAATTCCACCTGTAGTAAGTCAGTGTGGTCACTAGGAAAGCACTACAGCCTTTGGAACATGAAAAAATACTTTAGGGGAATTACTGTAATTTTTTCTTAAATGTATTTGTTTATTGTACGTACAGTAAAGGAGGTATTGTCAAAATTCCACCTGTAGTAAGTCAGTGTGGTCACTAGGAAAGCACTACAGCCTTTGGAACATGAAAAAATACTTTAGGGGAATTACTGTAATTTTTTCTTGAACTTATTTGTTTATTGTACGTACAGTAAAGGAGGTATTGTCAAAATTCCACCTGTAGTAAGTCAGTGTGGTCACTAGGAAAGCACTACGGCCTTTGGAACATGAAAAAATACTTTAGGGGAATAACTGTAATTTTTTCTTAAACTTATTTGTTTATTGTACGTACAGTAAGGGAGTTATTGTCCAAATTTCACCTGGTGTAAGTCAGTGTGGTCAATAGGAAAGCACTACAGCCTTTGAAACAGGAAAAAATAGTTTAGGGGAATTACAGTAATTTTTTCTTGGACTTATTTGTTTATTGTACGTACAGTAAGGGAGTTATTGTCCAAATTTCACCTGTAGTAAGTCAGTGTGGTCACTAGGAAAGCACTACAGCCTTTGGAACAGGAAAAAATACTTTAGGGGAATTACTGTAATTTTTTCTTAAACTTATTTGTTTATTGAACGTACAGTAAGGGAGGTATTGTCAAAATTCCACCTGTAGTAAGTCGGTCTGATCACTAGGGAAGCACTACAGCCTTTGGAACATGGAAAAATACTTTAGGGTAATTACTGTAATTTTTTCTTGAACTTATTTGTTTATTGTACGTACAGTAAAGGAGGTATTGTCAAAATTCCACCTGTAGTAAGTCAGTGTGGTCACTAGGAAAGCACTACAGCCTTTGGAACATGAAAAAATACTTTAGGGGAATTACTGTATTTTTTTCTTGAACTTATTTGTTTATTGTACGTACAGTAAAGGAGGTATTGTCAAAATTCCACCTGTAGTAAGTCAGTGTGGTCACTAGGAAAGCACTACGGCCTTTGGAACATGAAAAAATACTTTAGGGGAATTACTGTAATTTTTTCTTAAACTTATTTGTTTATTGTACGTACAGTAAGGGAGTTATTGTCCAAATTTCACCTGGAGTAAGTCAGTGTGGTCACTAGGAAAGCACTACAGCCTTTGAAACAGGAAAAAATAGTTTAGGGGAATTACAGTAATTTTTTCTTGGACTTATTTGTTTATTGTACGTACAGTAAGGGAGTTATTGTCCAAATTTCACCTGTATGAAGTCAGTGTGGTCACTAGGAAAGCACTACAGCCTTTGGAACAGGAAAAAATACTTTAGGGGAATTACTGTAATTTTTTCTTAAACTTATTTGTTTATTGAACGTACAGTAAGGGAGGTATTGTCAAAATTCCACCTGTAGTAAGTCGGTCTGATCACTAGGGAAGCACTACAGCCTTTGGAACATGGAAAAATACTTTAGGGGAATTACTGTAATTTTTTCTTAAACTTATTTGTTTATTGTACGTACAGTAAAGGAGGTATTGTCAAAATTCCACCTGTAGTAAGTCGGTCTGATCACTAGGAAAGCACTACGGCCTTTGGAACATGAAAAAATACTTTAGGGGAATTACTGTAATTTTTTCTTAAACTTATTTGTTTATTGAACGTACAGTAAGGGAGGTATTGTCAAAATTCCACCTGTAGTAAGTCGGTCTGATCACTAGGGAAGCACTACAGCCTTTGGAACATGGAAAAATACTTTAGGGTAATTACTGAAATTTTTTCTTGAACTTATTTGTTTATTGTACGTACAGTAAAGGAGGTATTGTCAAAATTCCACCTGTAGTAAGTCAGTGTGGTCACTAGGAAAGCACTACGGCCTTTGGAACATGAAAAAATACTTTAGGGGAATTACTGTAATTTTTTCTTAAACTTATTTGTTTATTGTACGTACAGTAAGGGAGTTATTGTCCAAATTTCACCTGGAGTAAGTCAGTGTGGTCACTAGGAAAGCACTACAGCCTTTGAAACAGGAAAAAATACTTTAGGGGAATTACAGTAATTTTTTCTTGGACTTATTTGTTTATTGTACGTACAGTAAGGGAGTTATTGTCCAAATTTCACCTGTAGTAAGTCAGTGTGGTCACTAGGAAAGCACTACAGCCTTTGGAACAGGAAAAAATACTTTAGGGGAATTACTGTAATTTTTTCTTAAACTTATTTGTTTATTGAACGTACAGTAAGGGAGGTATTGTCAAAATTCCACCTGTAGTAAGTCGGTCTGATCACTAGGGAAGCACTACAGCCTTTGGAACATGGAAAAATACTTTAAGGGAATTACTGTAATTTTTTCTTAAACTTATTTGTTTATTGTACGTACAGTAAAGGAGGTATTGTCAAAATTCCACCTGTAGTAAGTCGGTCTGATCACTAGGAAAGCACTACGGCCTTTGGAACATGAAAAAATACTTTAGGGGAATTACTGTAATTTTTTCTTAAACTTATTTGTTTATTGTACATACAGTAAGGGAGTTATTGTCCAAATTTCACCTGGAGTAAGTCAGTGTGGTCACTAGGAAAGCACTACAGCCTTTGAAACAGGACAAAATAGTTTAGGGGAATTACAGTAATTTTTTCTTGGACTTATTTGTTTATTGTACGTACAGTAAGGGAGTTATTGTCCAAATTTCACCTGGAGTAAGTCAGTGTGGTCACTAGGAAAGCACTACAGCCTTTGAAACAGGAAAAACTAGTTTAGGGGAATTACAGCAATTTTTTCTTGGACTTATTTGTTTATTGTACGTACAGTAAGGGAGTTATTGTCCAAATTTCACCTGGAGTAAGTCAGTCAGGTCACTAGGAAAGCACTACAGCCTTTAAAACAGGAAAAAATAGTTTAGGGGAATTACAGTAATTTTTTTGGAAACGTATTTGTTTATTGTACGTACAGCAAGGGAGTTATTGTCCAAATTTCACCTGGAGTAAGTCAGTGTGGTCACTAGTAAAGCACTACAGCCTTTGGAACATGAAAAAATACTTTAGGGGAATTACTGTAATTTTTTCTTGAACTTATTTGTTTATTGTACGTACAGTAAAGGAGGTTTTGTCAAAATTCCACCTGGAGTAAGTCAGTCTGGTCACTAGGAAAGCAAGAGAGAGTATAGAGGGATACAAACTGTCACTTTGAGTGATTTATGACCCTCTAAGCCCCGCCCCCTTTTTGACCGTGGGAATTTCCCACGCTAGCTCCTCCCACTTATGGACTGTACGTACACCGTGGGAAAATCGGACTTGTGGCACGCCTCCTTATGGGTTGAACATCTGAAGCGTGGGAAAATCTCCCATGCTCAGTAGTTCTAAACAGGTGTATATTAAAACTTTTTAAGAAATGTACAATAAAGACATAGCCAGAGATGAGATCAGTGTTTTTTATTTATTAAAGAAGACATGTACATTTAAAACATCAATGAAATAAGTTAAAATTACATTTTTCTCTAAAAGAGTTATTTCAAGATGTTATTTCAAGATTAAAACATTAAAACAACTTTTTCATTTACAAAAAGATCATTTTTCTCTAAAAAAGAGCTATTAAAAACATTAAAAAAAAGATCATTTTTAAAATGTTGATTTGTAAGCATTTAACTTTCACATAGTATTTTGTAAAACTTTTACATAAAACACAGTTTAAAAAGCCTTGCGTTTTTACATACCATTTGTTAAAGACTCGGGGGTTTAAAGATAAAAGTGTTTTCCTTGTGTAATTTTTCTGGAGCAAAGTGAAAAAATGTCCACACAGTCCAGAGGTCTGTCAGGAGTGACATTTTCTGAAGGTTACAGAGAGACAGACCCAAGCTCCACCCCTACCCCCACCCACAACAGATGTCACCCTGGGAAACCCCCACATCTCCTATCCACTCCCAAATAGAAAAAGCGACCGGTCACTTCAGAGTCCAAGCTGGAAATGACCAGAGAATCATGGTGCAACGGCTCGAAGAGACCACACCCCCTAACACACCCCTCTCAAAACTGAGTGGTCAATTTCGATTTAAGGGTGTGTGTAAAAAATGACATCACTCACGGGAATCCCCCTCCCACAGCGTCACAGTCACATGAGATGTTTAAAAAGGAGCGCAAACATGACAAGAGATACTTGTGATTTTACAAAACAGATAACCTACAATGGCAACGGCTGTAACCCCGAAAACACCTGAAAAAAGCATCGATGTAGCTATGGAGGATTTGACTCTAGCTCCGCGGAAAAAACGGGAAACGCATGGACCTTGTTTAACGCGATTTCTCCACGAGCCGGCGGAGCGCAAGTGAAATACTTTTCACTTGTCTGAAGGACGTGCGTGTAGGCTACGTATGTTTATGACAAAATCAATAGAGAAGTCAGATTGGTTAACTTGGATAACAACGAGAGATTCACCACAAAATCAACGGACGATCCGGATTGTATTTTATTTTATACAGGAGTATGGAGAGATTTAAAAGATGATGGAAGTGAACGCAGAGTGGGATGGATTAACCACGGCTACAAGAAACCGACTTCTTGCGGATTATATAAAATAAAATAAAACACCCAGAGGATTACGTTTACATACTTTGCAGTGATTTTGGATTGGATGTCTACCCCAATGTTCGTGACCTATTTCTAAAGGGATGAGCACTTAAAATAGCCTACTACGATTTAAAATTCATGTTTCAATTGAAGGTTTACCGGTGTTGGAACAGATTTCTTCTAAAATCACGTAGGTTTTTTAAATGGAGCGACGCATTTGGATCTGTTGATGGATATACGCACCAATAGGATTACCGGCTGCAATGGATACCCACAGAAAAGCATCGATTGGCTGAATACATTCTGTGATTATTTAATCCTTTCTATGTAAAGTACTTTGAATTGCCAGTGTATAAATTGTGTTATATAAATAAACTTGCTATGCCTTGCTTCGTCTATGTCACAGGAGAAATTTTATTTAATTTACAACTCATATGCTCTCTCAGGCTAGAATTGGCTCACACAAATACCCACCCCACCCCACCCCACCCACTTTTGGACTGAGCCCTCCAATGTGGGAAAATTCCCACGGTCCACATTTAAAGTTGTACTTTTCACAATCACATACAAAAAAGACATTAAAACAATCTTTATCACTAAAATACAAAGGGTGGTAAACACACATTTGTAAAATGTTAAAAAAAGTTTGAATTGGAAACATGTTCTAGAATTAAAACATCTAAAACAACATGTATTAAAATTATATCAAGCAAATAGTTCTATTTTCTTACACACATTTGAAGAAAAGTTGTACTTTCACAATTACATAGTGTTTAAAGGCATTAAAACGTTGTATAAATTGAAAATACATTTGTAAAATGTTAAAACGTTAAAAATGATGCGCTTTAAACTTTTAAAAAGTTTTGTTTTCCATATATATGTAAAACTTTTTTAAAAACACTGTTTAAAGTTAAAATGCAATTGTTTAGTATTCGTACATTTTACAACATTATCTGAATAAAAGTTACAATGTGGTCCTTCACATACAGATTTAAAAACCGTTCAAAACAACATCAACTAAAATACAATAAGCTACTAAAGTTTAGTTTTAAATTCCGTCTGATACCTCATCGACGGTAGAAACATGAATGAGAATAGATCATGATCAAATATTCACTAACTTAGGCCTACTGATTTATTCACTCTTCGATAGGATAATCCACATCTCCCAATGGAGAAATCTCAGATCATTGTTTGAGAATGCGTTTTGGAGTAAAAAATAATAAATCTGTTCAAAACTATGTGATTTAAACTTTAAAACTGTGAAACGTAAGCGGTAGGCAAACAGTTTTTTTTCACAGACATGTAGCCTAACACTTTCACATACAACTTTTTAAAATGATACAGACCTTTAAAATACAAAGGTGTAGTATTTAAAACATTAGGCCTATCAGAAAAATGTAAAACAAGTTAAAATGTTTTCCTTCACATACAGATTTTAAAACCTGTTAAAAAACAAACAAAAAAAGTCAACGTTAAATCATTTAAAATAAGTTGTAGAATGTCTTTCACGAACGACTTTTAAAGATACCAGAAAAATGGTAAATTATGTTTTTTAAACAATGTTTCAAACGTGAGCAACATATCAAACTACAACAGTTAAAAAATACATAAAGTGAATAGTTTTTAAGCAAAACTTTTTAACAATACGCTTTGCTACTAAGTTTTGTTTAGTTTTTAGCTAAAATATCTCTTAGCCTACACGGTTCCGTAGGCATCCTTGCGCTCCGAAAGCACAACACGAATGAGAAATAGACTGGCCTGTGAAGCGAGTCTCCGCCCATCTCTCCCCAACGCGAACGCATGAGAATTCACGTGTGCAGAGGTAGCTACAGATTTAAATGGTGGCGAATGATTAAACATAATAACTCTAGGTGCACGAGCCGTCAGTCGTCAACATGCGTGGGGTTTTATTCGTATACAAGTAGCCTACACAAATAAACATCCAACTCTGTTCCCAAAGTGAAAGAGGCAAATAATAGGAAGAGACCAAAAGTCGGTAGAGCGTTATATCTCTTCTGCACAGCTCACGCATCTCATACGGACATACCCTCTATGTACATGAGCAGTTGTCATTCTACCTCAAATTGCCGTAAATCCTCCAAGTGACCGCTACAGTGTGTATGCATTAAACATATCATGCAACAGTAGTTAAAATATGTCTCAAACTATTTTTTAAAACATTAATACAACTCTTGCTTTACAAAAACTGGTATTAAAACACAACACAAAATTGTAGATTTAGTTTACCCTTACAGTTTTTCTCAGTTAGTCATAGTTATTTCTTTTCTATTCTCTATTTTTACAGACCTAAAATCAAGATGCTTCAAAGTAGGCTATGGATTGGAAGTAAATTACCAAAGACACAAATGACTTTGAACATTTATACATCAGTGTGTTGCAAATCAGAATTCTATCTTCTTTAAATAAAGATTCATCTTTATTCATGTTTTAATTTCTTTAAAACAGTCTGATGACATGCAATATTTCTCCGGTTAATTGATTAGTAATGTTGCGAGAGGTTTCCTCATACGAGTAAAAAAAACGCTTTAGATGTATTTGTGACAAAACATTGTATTCACTTAGACTTTTTGAATCTATGACTGATACAGAGGTCTCACCCACAAATGCAAAACTATGCGTTGGGATAATCCATAGCTTTACTAAAAGAAAATATTATGGAAGTCATTTTCAAACTGTGCGTAGGCTATGCTTCAACATGTAATTATACCATATTTTATATATTAATATCATGGTTCCATGTTGTTTTAATGTTTGTTTGTTTGTTTGTCTGTTTGTTATTACCTAATACCTTTATCTTTTAACTAACACTTCAACATCCACCACAAAATGAAAGAGATGTATGAGCTAATGATGTTCTCTGACCCCAAATAAACGGATAATGGAATGTTCACAATCTACAATATACAGTTAGATATTCTCCTACCTAGTATGTGTGTAAATAGTTGTGCTTAATTCTTTGGGTGTATTTTTACACACCCATGGACTAACTTTAAAACATAGCCTAATTTTTATACAGGAATCACACATGTCCTTACAATCCATGTAAGATTCAAAAGACCAA
Organism: Abramis brama; assembly: GCF_963993115.1. Lineage (NCBI taxonomy): Eukaryota > Metazoa > Chordata > Actinopteri > Cypriniformes > Leuciscidae > Abramis > Abramis brama. The sequence continues at coordinate 21,250,788 of NC_139964.1, read as the reverse complement.
ATCACTAAGAAAAGAGCCGTTTATAATACATGCACAAAAGTTTCCAAATGATGGTTTTATTACTCCACTAGATTTACTCATCTTGTTCAGATAGCACAATGCTGTTTCACATGTTGTATGTTGGACTGTATGTTTTAGGTGAAGACGTTTCTTTGAGAGCTGAAATAAATGACAATTAAGAATTTAAGTGATAGTCTTTCTGTCTGACTAAATTGATACTTCATTTAGTGCAACTTTCCCTCTGTCTACGAATTACACAGTGCATACTCTTTTACACTTAAACTATTACAACATAATCACATCTGACTATTGCACTGAGAAATGTATAGGGCCTATACATATTGACATTTTACATATTACGCTGTTTACATCTTGTTTTAGCAAAAAGTATATAGTCACAGAGCGTGGTCAAACATGTTCATATAGGAATGTATGAAAAACATGAACAAATATTGCATAAAGAGAATTAAATGCCGGTCCTTCTAGTATGAGAGTGTTTAAGACTAAACAAAGCATATTTATTTTAGAACATCTTTCTGCTATGTCTGCGAAACATTGACGTGAAAGATGAGTATTACACTTCAAACTCGTCTAACTATTACACTTATTTTGTTATTATTACACAGTTATTTTGTGTGTGTCACTAAACAACATGGTTAAGCTAATGAATTACAGTTGATATGTGGTATTTGTTACGTGAAAGGAGGGAAAGGAATATTTAACATATACAAATTAAAATATTTTAACCTAAAGTCAATTTCAATTGTTAGATAAATCATCTAACAATCAACAGTTATATGTGAAACAATTAGAGTTGGTGTAAATTAGTAGCATTAGAGCAGGATTCTTGTTTATATTGAACATTGTTATTGTAGAACATTGTTGAACATTGTAGAACATTGTACGGTAGCGCATGTTTAACATTTGTGTCTTTGGTAATTTACTTCCAATCCATAGCCTACTTTGAAGCATCTTGATTTTAGGTCTGTAAAAATAGAGAATAGAAAAGAAATAACTATGACTAACTGAGAAAAACTGTAAGGGTAAACTAAATCTACAATTTTGTGTTGTGTTTTAATACCAGTTTTTGTAAAGCAAGAGTTGTATTAATGTTTTAAAAAATAGTTTGAGACATATTTTAACTACTGTTGCATGATATGTTTAATGCATACACACTGTAGCGGTCACTTGGAGGATTTACGGCAATTTGAGGTAGAATGACAACTGCTCATGTACATAGAGGGTATGTCCGTATGAGATGCGTGAGCTGTGCAGAAGAGATATAACGCTCTACCGACTTTTGGTCTCTTCCTATTATTTGCCTCTTTCACTTTGGGAACAGAGTTGGATGTTTATTTGTGTAGGCTACTTGTATACGAATAAAACCCCACGCATGTTGACGACTGACGGCTCGTGCACCTAGAGTTATTATGTTTAATCATTCGCCACCATTTAAATCTGTAGCTACCTCTGCACACGTGAATTCTCATGCGTTCGCGTTGGGGAGAGATGGGCGGAGACTCGCTTCACAGGCCAGTCTATTTCTCATTCGTGTTGTGCTTTCGGAGCGCAAGGATGCCTACGGAACCGTGTAGGCTAAGAGATATTTTAGCTAAAAACTAAACAAAACTTAGTAGCAAAGCGTATTGTTAAAAAGTTTTGCTTAAAAACTATTCACTTTATGTATTTTTTAACTGTTGTAGTTTGATATGTTGCTCACGTTTGAAACATTGTTTAAAAAACATAATTTACCATTTTTCTGGTATCTTTAAAAGTCGTTCGTGAAAGACATTCTACAACTTATTTTAAATGATTTAACGTTGACTTTTTTTGTTTGTTTTTTAACAGGTTTTAAAATCTGTATGTGAAGGAAAACATTTTAACTTGTTTTACATTTTTCTGATAGGCCTAATGTTTTAAATACTACACCTTTGTATTTTAAAGGTCTGTATCATTTTAAAAAGTTGTATGTGAAAGTGTTAGGCTACATGTCTGTGAAAAAAAACTGTTTGCCTACCGCTTACGTTTCACAGTTTTAAAGTTTAAATCACATAGTTTTGAACAGATTTATTATTTTTTACTCCAAAACGCATTCTCAAACAATGATCTGAGATTTCTCCATTGGGAGATGTGGATTATCCTATCGAAGAGTGAATAAATCAGTAGGCCTAAGTTAGTGAATATTTGATCATGATCTATTCTCATTCATGTTTCTACCGTCGATGAGGTATCAGACGGAATTTAAAACTAAACTTTAGTAGCTTATTGTATTTTAGTTGATGTTGTTTTGAACGGTTTTTAAATCTGTATGTGAAGGACCACATTGTAACTTTTATTCAGATAATGTTGTAAAATGTACGAATACTAAACAATTGCATTTTAACTTTAAACAGTGTATTGGGTATTTGTGTGAGCCAATTCTAGCCTGAGAGAGCATATGAGTTGTAAATTAAATAAAATTTCTCCTGTGACATAGACGAAGCAAGGCATAGCAAGTTTATTTATATAACACAATTTATACACTGGCAATTCAAAGTACTTTACATAGAAAGGATTAAATAATCACAGAATGTATTCAGCCAATCGATGCTTTTCTGTGGGTATCCATTGCAGCCGGTAATCCTATTGGTGCGTATATCCATCAACAGATCCAAATGCGTCGCTCCATTTAAAAAACCTACGTGATTTTAGAAGAAATCTGTTCCAACACCGGTAAACCTTCAATTGAAACATGAATTTTAAATCGTAGTAGGCTATTTTAAGTGCTCATCCCTTTAGAAATAGGTCACGAACATTGGGGTAGACATCCAATCCAAAATCACTGCAAAGTATGTAAACGTAATCCTCTGGGTGTTTTATTTTATTTTATATAATCCGCAAGAAGTCGGTTTCTTGTAGCCGTGGTTAATCCATCCCACTCTGCGTTCACTTCCATCATCTTTTAAATCTCTCCATACTCCTGTATAAAATAAAATACAATCCGGATCGTCCGTTGATTTTGTGGTGAATCTCTCGTTGTTATCCAAGTTAACCAATCTGACTTCTCTATTGATTTTGTCATAAACATACGTAGCCTACACGCACGTCCTTCAGACAAGTGAAAAGTATTTCACTTGCGCTCCGCCGGCTCGTGGAGAAATCGCGTTAAACAAGGTCCATGCGTTTCCCGTTTTTTCCGCGGAGCTAGAGTCAAATCCTCCATAGCTACATCGATGCTTTTTTCAGGTGTTTTCGGGGTTACAGCCGTTGCCATTGTAGGTTATCTGTTTTGTAAAATCACAAGTATCTCTTGTCATGTTTGCGCTCCTTTTTAAACATCTCATGTGACTGTGACGCTGTGGGAGGGGGATTCCCGTGAGTGATGTCATTTTTTACACACACCCTTAAATCGAAATTGACCACTCAGTTTTGAGAGGGGTGTGTTAGGGGGTGTGGTCTCTTCGAGCCGTTGCACCATGATTCTCTGGTCATTTCCAGCTTGGACTCTGAAGTGACCGGTCGCTTTTTCTATTTGGGAGTGGATAGGAGATGTGGGGGTTTCCCAGGGTGACATCTGTTGTGGGTGGGGGTAGGGGTGGAGCTTGGGTCTGTCTCTCTGTAACCTTCAGAAAATGTCACTCCTGACAGACCTCTGGACTGTGTGGACATTTTTTCACTTTGCTCCAGAAAAATTACACAAGGAAAACACTTTTATCTTTAAACCCCCGAGTCTTTAACAAATGGTATGTAAAAACGCAAGGCTTTTTAAACTGTGTTTTATGTAAAAGTTTTACAAAATACTATGTGAAAGTTAAATGCTTACAAATCAACATTTTAAAAATGATCTTTTTTTTAATGTTTTTAATAGCTCTTTTTTAGAGAAAAATGATCTTTTTGTAAATGAAAAAGTTGTTTTAATGTTTTAATCTTGAAATAACATCTTGAAATAACTCTTTTAGAGAAAAATGTAATTTTAACTTATTTCATTGATGTTTTAAATGTACATGTCTTCTTTAATAAATAAAAAACACTGATCTCATCTCTGGCTATGTCTTTATTGTACATTTCTTAAAAAGTTTTAATATACACCTGTTTAGAACTACTGAGCATGGGAGATTTTCCCACGCTTCAGATGTTCAACCCATAAGGAGGCGTGCCACAAGTCCGATTTTCCCACGGTGTACGTACAGTCCATAAGTGGGAGGAGCTAGCGTGGGAAATTCCCACGGTCAAAAAGGGGGCGGGGCTTAGAGGGTCATAAATCACTCAAAGTGACAGTTTGTATCCCTCTATACTCTCTCTAAAGCACTACAGCCTTTGGAACAGGAAAAAATACTTTAGGGGAATTACTGTAATTTTTTCTTAAACTTATTTGTTTATTGAACGTACAGTAAGGGAGGTATTGTCAAAATTCCACCTGTAGTAAGTCGGTCTGATCACTAGGAAAGCACTACAGCCTTTGGAAAATGAAAAAATACTTTAGGGGAATTACTGTAATTTTTTTTTTAAACTTATTTGTTTATTGTACGTACAGTAAGGGAGTTATTGTCCAAATTTCACCTGGAGTAAGTCAGTGTGGTCACTAGGAAAGCACTACAGCCTTTGAAACAGGAAAAAATAGTTTAGGGGAATTACAGTAATTTTTTCTTGGACTTATTTGTTTATTGTACGTACAGTAAGGGAGTTATTGTCCAAATTTCACCTGGAGTAAGTCAGTGTGGTCACTAGGAAAGCACTACAGCCTTTGGAACATGAAAAAATACTTTAGGGGAATTACTGTAATTTTTTCTTGAACTTATTTGTTTATTGTACGTACAGTAAAGGAGGTTTTGTCAAAATTCCACCTGGAGTAAGTCAGTCTGGTCACTAGGAAAGCACTACAGCCTTTGGAACAGGAAAAAATACTTTAGGGGAATTACTGTAATTTTTTCTTAAACTTATTTGTTTATTGAACGTACAGTAAGGGAGGTATTGTCAAAATTCCACCTGTAGTAAGTCGGTCTGATCACTAGGAAAGCACTACGGCCTTTGGAACATGAAAAAATACTTTAGGGGAATTACTGTAATTTTTTCTTAAACTTATTTGTTTATTGTACGTACAGTAAGGGAGTTATTGTCCAAATTTCACCTGGAGTAAGTCAGTGTGGTCACTAGGAAAGCACTACAGCCTTTGAAACAGGAAAAAATAGTTTAGGGGAATTACAGTAATTTTTTCTTGGACTTATTTGTTTATTGTACGTACAGTAAGGGAGTTATTGTCCAAATTTCACCTGGAGTAAGTCAGTGTGGTCACTAGGAAAGCACTACAGCCTTTGAAACAGGAAAAAATAGTTTAGGGGAATTACAGTAATTTTTTCTAGGACTTATTTGTTTATTGTACGTACAGTAAGGGAGTTATTGTCCAAATTTCACCTGGAGTAAGTCAGTCAGGTCACTAGGAAAGCACTACAGCCTTTAAAACAGGAAAAAATAGTTTAGGGGAATTACAGTAATTTTTTTGGAAACGTATTTGTTTATTGTACGTACAGCAAGGGAGTTATTGTCCAAATTTCACCTGGAGTAAGTCAGTGTGGTCACTAGGAAAGCACTACAGCCTTTGAAACAGGAAAAAATTGTTTAGGGGAATTACAGTAATTTTTTTGGAAACGTATTTGTTTATTGTACGTACAGTAAGGGAGTTATTGTCCAAATTTCACCTGGAGTAAGTCAGTGTGGTCACAAGGAAAGCACTACAGCCTTTGAAACAGGAAAAAATAGTTTAGGGGAATTACAGTAATTTTTTCTTGGACTTATTTGTTTATTGTACGTACAGTAAGGGAGTTATTGTCCAAATTTCACCTGGAGTAAGTCAGTGTGGTCACTAGGAAAGCACTACAGCCTTTGAAACAGGAAAAAATAGTTTAGGGGAATTACAGTAATTTTTTTGGAAACGTATTCGTTTATTGTACGTACAGTAAGGGAGTTATTGTCAACATTCCACCTGTAGTAAGTCAGTCTGATCACTAGGAAAGTACTACAACCATTGAATATAAATATAAAAACACACTATAGGTGAATTACAGTTTATTACAAAAACACATGTAATAATGTTTATTACATAGATATATTTGATAATTGTACAGTTATTGTCCAAATTCCACCTGGAGTAAGTCAGTGTGGTCACTAGGAAAGCACTACAGCCTTTGGAACAGGAAAAAATGATTTGATTATTGTACTGTTTGGGGGGGGGGGGGGGGGGGTACAGTTGTAAGACCCAAGACCAGATATGATGACAGAAGACCAGGAGTCGTGAAATTCAATCAAATAAGTAAAATTTTACTGAAGAATAGTTTGCAGTTAAATTGGTAGAGCCAGCGTCAAAGTCACGAGAAGGTCGCAAGCCAACTCTACCTTACAAACAAATCTCACACAATTATACCTTTTTCAAGGACATGCATTACATAATCGTTTACTTCTGATTGGCTAAGAGAACATAAAGTCTAAACAATAATACATTTTTGATAGCTAAGTGGGTATATCGCCGTTAATCAGAATATTTGTCGTCCATTTCCAAGATTTAAGTCCGTGGTGACCTTCTTCCAGGGTCCAAGAATGTTGTATATCACAAAGTTCTGAACCTGCAAAGAATAAAAAATGCACACACACACACAACACTGCCTGACAAACAACAGTTCTCTTTGAGGCTGAAGAAGGCCTGAGCTCATTATCAGAAGAGCAGTCCACCTAAACAGGCTGATAAAACATTTCACTCCAGGAAAGCAGGAACGATAATATGCCCCTTTACTCCACTCCCTAAAGAAATACACATGAGATGTTCACTTGATGAAAATAAGGTGAAATTATGTATAAATTGACCCTCAAACTTATACAAGTCAACTAAGACAGATATATATATGAAGATATGTGGATATTGTTGTGAAATATGCAATTATTCTATTGTAATAATGGCTTGTTGTATATGAAGTATTTATGGGTCATAGTAAACCACAATTGTAACTAATAAAAAAGTGGTTTTATAATGAAAGGTACCATAAGTAGTTGTTAAACAATTTATTAAGAAAGTGTTTACTGCACTGTAAAAAAAGAAAAGTTGACTTAACTTAAAATTATAAGGCAACTTGCTGCAGATTTTTTGAGTTGACTCAACTAAAACATCTCTATAGTTGAGTTGACTCGACTATAACATCTCCAGCTGAGTAAACTCTATTAGTTGAGTCAACTCAAAAAATCTGTGCAGCAAGTTGCCTTAGAATTTTAAGTTTAGTCAACTTTTCTTTTACAGTGTGTAAAACACTTGTGTTAATAATCATTGTAACCATATATTGAGAAAATAGTTTATTAAGAAAAACACCTGAACTTGTTTTATAAAGATTTTTATTATGAAGCTGGTTTATTAAGGAAAACACTGTAAGGCTATGTTCACACTTAGCGTCTTTTTTCAAACTGCCAGCGTCTGTTCTACATTATAACCCTATGGAGTAAACCGTTTTTTCAAAAAAGTCCTGAGCGCTTTTTTAGACGCCACCGCCGGCGTCTTTTTCTGCAGCTCAGAGCGTCTTTTTAAGTTGAAAAAAGTTCAACTTTTCTGAAAAGAACGCCCTACGTCAAGCGCCTTTTTGACAGCTGACCACCAATGACAAGCGAGTAGCGAGACCTGTCGTTTCCATAACAACAAGAACAAGAAACAAGTAATAAAAACTCAGTGAGTGTTTTAGCGCAATTTTCTGACGTCATGGGATCACAACACTAAGAGATAGTAAATCTTTTTATTTTTTTTTATTTTTTTTGTGTGCGTTCCCGAGATTAGACCTTCCTTAACATAATGCCGAAAACCCGAAGTCTCTAGGTGGTCTGGTTGAGGAGGAGATAGAAGTGCAAGATTGGTGCGCACAGACAGAACAGAAATCATGAGTTAACAAGCGCAATTTTGTCCGTTGGAAAATTGCGCTAAAAATGAATGTACTTGTATGTTTCCTTCCCCGTATAATGTCGTGCACCCACAAACGTCTTTGTGAACCGACATTCTCCTCCCCGGTAACTTCAAAAGCCAACGCAAGAGCCAACTTTCTCTTTCTCGACATTTTTTTGCATCACACAGCACTAGGCTACTGTTGCAGCTGTTGTTATAGCAACAAAAGACGCGCTCGGCTGCTATTTGTAACCGAACGCTGCCAGCGTTTTTTTTTGCTAAAAAAACGCCGTTGTCAACTTTTTCTTGTCAAAAAAGACGCTAAGTGTGAACATAGTCTAACTTGTTTTATAAATATTTTTATTATGAAAATGTTTTTTAAAGAAAAGCATACCACACTGAAGGTTGTAAGCATTTATTAAGCAGATGATGGTGGCAGAGTAGAGAGGAATTGAAAATGTATTAGAAAGAGCTTTGCAAAAGAAAGGAGAAAAATGCCATCATTACCGTCTATGTGTTGCGGACGAGATACAGAAGATACAGCCATGATGGAAAGGTCCAGAAAAAGAGGACAAAGAGACGAAGAGTTTTATATGTGAAAGTCCTAAGGGGTCTTCCAGAAATAATGACAGTTCAAGATTTTGTGTTTGACCAATTGGCTGTAAAACACTGAATGTATGCAGATGGAGTTTCCAGGAGTCCCAAGACAATCCCAAGACAATTGTCATCAAAAGGCCCCTTGCATGTGAACACAACCCAAGGGCACACACTGGAATGCACCTAAAAGAAAATGAATACAGAAATGATTAGGATACTACTTGATTGTTGAATTTTTAATAAGAATAAAGTAATCATTCAAAAGGATATATATAATTTAATTGAAGAAACAGGGGATTCTGACCCCAACCTTTCAGTACGTACAGTAAGGGAGGTATTGTCAAAATTTCACCTGTAGTAAGTCAGTGTGGGATAGTGTAAGTCAATAAGAAAGCACTACAGGCTTTGGAACAGGAAAAATACTTTAGGGGAATTACTGTAATTTTTTTAAAATTAATATTTGTATACTGAACGTACAGTAAGGGAGATACTGTGAAAATTCCACCTGTAGTAAGTCAGTCTGGTCAGTAGGAACATACTACAACCTTTGGAACATGAAAAAATCTCTTTGGTGAATAATTGTAACTTTTACATAAAACATTTTTGCGTACTGTATGTACAATAGCCTACACAATCTAGGTGAATACACAGCAAATATCAAACCTGAAACTATTTTTTTTTTTTTTTAAACTTGACTATGTTCATAGTGAAGGTCTTACATGATCAAGTCTGCAACTTAGGTATTGCTTTTTATATTTGCTTCGTATATTTGTGGTGTTCTGCGTTCAATATCTTGTGAGCTGAATATTGTTACTTCACAAATAACATTGTTTTAATATTTAAATCTTCTTCTTAAAATGAGCTTTCCTTCGGGTTTGCACTTTGCAGATGGTCCCTTCTTAGCAGCCTGCGCATAGAGATCAATGTATTTTGTCCAGTGAGAAGGAAAGATCGTTTTGAGGAAAATTATGTTGTAGCTTCTGATGTTTAATCTGTAGTTATATGTGATAGGTGTTTTGTGTAGCAACGACGTTTAGTTCACGAGTTACTGAATGCAGAAGTCCGCGAATGTGCGATATGCGAATATAAAACCAACTTTACCTAAGTCACTTGTAATCAGTCAAAGATAGGCAGAAGCAGGTTAACCATCAAAGTATATTGATAACTCAATAGGCAAATCAGAAAAAAATGACACTTATCCGAGAGTCCTTGATCAATTAGTCCATGCTTGAGAAGTATCCCAGCTAACAAAAATATGTTCTAAGAACGTTGTGGGAACGTTGATTTGGAATGTTCTAAAAATGTTGAAATGTCCAGTTTGCTTAACGTTGCTGGAATGGTATTTTAATGTTAGAAAAACATTGCTGGAACGTTAGCATAATGTTGCTGGAACGTTATCTTAAGGTTAGCATAACGTTGCTGGAACGTTAGCATAACGTTGCTGGAACGTTAGCATAATGTTGCTGGAACGTTATCTTAAGGTTAGCATAACGTTGCTGTAACGTTAGCATAACGTTACTGTAACGTTAGCATAATGTTGCTGGAACGTTATCTTAAGGTTAGCATAACGTTGCTGGAACGTTAGCATAACGTTGCTGGAACATTGTCTTAACGTTTGCATAACGTTATCTTAAGGTTAGCATAACATTGCTGGAACATTATCTTAAGGTTTGCATAACGTTACTGGAACATTATCTTAAGGTTAGCGTAACGTTGCTAGAACGTTAGCACAACATTGCTGGAACATTATCTTAAGGTTAGCATAACGTTCATGGAATATTATCTTAAGGTTAGCATAATGTTTATGGAATGTTATCTTAAGGTTTGCATAACGTTGCTGGAACATTATCTTAAGGTTAGCATAACGTTGCTGGAACGTTAGAACAACATTGCTGGAACATTTTTAAGGTTAGCATAACGTTCATGGAATGTTATCTTAAGGTTAGCATAATGTTTATGGAACGTTATATTAAGGTTTGCATAACGTTGCTGGAACGTTATCTTAAGGTTAGCATAATGTTCATGGAACATTATCTTAAGGTTTGCATAACGTTGCTGGAACGTTATATTAAGGTTAGCATAACGTTGCCGGAACGTTAGCACAACATTGCTGGAACATTCATAAAGGTTAGCATAACGTTCATGGAATGTTATCTTAAGGTTAGCATAACATTGCCATAATGTTGCTGGAACATTAGCATAACGTTGCTGGAACATTATCTTAAGGTTAGCATAACGTTGCCAGAACATTAGCACAACATTGCTGGAACATTCTTAAGGTTAGTATAACGTTCATGGAATGTTATCTTAAGGTTAGCATAACATTCATGCAACATTATCTTAAGGTTAGCATAACATTGCAAGAACATTGGCATAACATTGCTGGAACATTAGCATAACATTGCTAGAACATCATCTTAAGGTAAGCATAACGTTCCTGCAACGTTCTTTCCCCCAAAATGTTATTAACAATACAACATTCAAAGAACATTAAAATGTCCACTTTCTTTCAAGTTAAAATGTTATTTTAAGGTATAAAAAAATTCTGCACCATTCGTCCAACTTAATTTTTTTATTAACACAACCATGTGAATTATAAGCACACACTTTTACAGCACATCAAAAAGTAGAAAATTTCATGATTATCATACATTTTAAACGCTACATTATAGCTTAAAAAACAACAACAAATATTTTCATATAAACATTTAAATGAAATGAAAACGGTGTTTAAGAGTTAGTTCACCAAAAAAAAAATTGTCAGTAATCACTCTCCCTCATGTTATTCTAACCCCGTAAGACTGCTGTTCATTTTCAGAACACAAATGAAGATATTTTTGATGAAATCTGAGAGCTGGCTCACTCCTCTACTAAAAGCGACCTGAGATTGAATGCATTGAAAAGCCCTCACACTACTCGTATACTGGGAGAGAGATAAGACAAAAGAGCTGCACGATTCATCTTTAAAAAAATGTGATCTCGATTCAAACGCCCACACGATCTGCTACCATTTCGTCTGTCTATTAAACCTTTGACAAAATCATATCGCAACATTTAAAGCTGTGCTGACTAGGGCTGAAACGATTAGTCGACATTGTCGACAACGTCGACAATAAAAAATTGTCGACAAATATCTTTGTTGTTGAGTAGTCGTTTGATCCCACGTGACCTAATGTAAGGGCCTGCAATATCGTGATTTGACCGCTACGGCGCTGTAGCGCTAGAGTGTAATGCAGCCGTTACAAATGCGGTAGAAGAAAACACAGCGCGAATTATGACGGAGTGCAAACGAATCCGAACCTGATCCGAACTAGCAAGGTGTGTGAAAGTTTCACAAAACTTCAAACCAAGAATATACTGTCGTGTGTAATACATGCAAGGCAAAACTTGCTTTTCACGGGAGCGCAACATGCATGTTAAAGCACTTAAAGAGGAAACACCCCGGCACGAGACGAGCCGGTGAGAGCTGAATGTTCTCCAGCTGGAGTTAAATAACTAGCAGTAAATCTCTTTTTAGAGAATGCAATACTACTAATACTAGCAATAATATTAACAATAATAATATAATTACAGTAATGTGATGATTTATTTTTGCATAGAATAAAGCTTGATCGAGCTTAGGAGTCAGAGCTGTTTTTATTATTGTAACACTATTAGGTATTACAGTCTTATCACTTGCCTGTATTTTGTTCTATATTCATGAAGACTTACACAAGGAGATGTTATGAAGAATATCATGTCAGTTACTTTTTTATTCTGTAAATTAAAAGGTGAATGAGTGTCTCTGTCAGCTCAGCTCAATTGTCATGTCATTTTTTATTCTTATAATAATAATAATTGTTTGCAGTTTAAGTTTTTCTGTAATGCAGCTTATTATTTTTTTTTGTTTAGTTTTTCTATTGAAAGAGAACAGAATATTTAACCAATGCTTAGAGAGCATTTGTGTGTGATTTGAGTTGGACAGAAATCTGAAAACTTAAAGAGAATGACCTGTTTAGTTGCTCAAAGTTCATTAAAACAACCATTTCAAAAGCTGAAGTGATTTTCTTTTTTTATATTAGTTAGAATATGTATAACTCAGTGTTTTAACTAATTGAAAAAGCTGAATAATCGTTCCAAACTTAATGATTAGTCGGCGAAATAATCGACGATTAGTCGATTAATCGTTCTAATAATCGTTAGATTAATCGATTATCAAAATAATCGTTTGTTGCAGCCCTAGTGCTGACCCAGAGTCGTCATGAAACAGCTTCACAAACAATCTTTTCAACCTCATAGTATCATTATTTCTGTGATACAATAGTTCAAATTATCATAGAAGTACTTGGATAAAAGTTTAAATTTCAAATATAAACACTGATGTTTATGATAACGATCAAAATAGAGTAAAGCCCCAATCACACCTAACGCGTTTTTCCGGTTTGAAAAAGCGAGGAGCACAGCACTGCCTCAATCACACAGAACGAGCAGTGAACTGCGTTTTTTTGTTGCTAGGCAAACACTGAAACAGCTGTCCTGTCAGTCAAGTAAACGTCAAATCAGCCTTTTATAAACTCCGTTTATTTTCTGTTAACATTGTGGTAGTTACGATTCGTGAAGTTGTTAAGCTCCTGGTAACCCGCGAGAGCACCACAAGTTTATCCTCCATCATCACATTCTCTGGTGTTCACTACAACGGAAGACCCGCCTCTCCATTCATTCGATTCGAGTTGATTTTATTTTCAACTCCAAAAACATGAGGCGCAGCCGGCGGTTAAACGCGAGGCGCCTGGGGCGCATAAACAGCGCGCAGAACGTGCACTGCCATAGGAAATCAATTGAAAAAAGGCGCCTCTCACTTCCAAAAATGCGTTAGGTGTGATTGGCCCCTTAAAATAACGCATTTATCGATCATATTGTTTCGCCACAAGATGGGGACAAGTGCCTGTTACAAAATGTATTTGTTATCGAATCATTTATTAAAGAGAATGTAGTACTAACTGTATGATGCTTCTGAAATAAGTCAGAAAGATGTGATGAATTGTTTTTGTAAATATGACTTATCTTATACATCATTTAGCCTATACAGTCTGTATTTAAGTGTATGATTTAACATTTTCTGATGGTCTAGTGTTAAAAAATAAAATAAAAAATCGCAATATCGAATTGCAATTCTTAAAAAAAATCGTAATACCAGCAGTATCAGCACCCAAGTATCGTGATAGTATCGAATCGGGAGATAGTTGTATCGTCCCGGCCCTAGAGTTCACTAGAGCAGCGAGAAGATGACGCATATGGGTCTCGATGTAGTGCGGAACTTTTGTGAACTCACTCAGAGGCCCACACATAAGAAAATTAATACATTTTTGCACACAAAAATTATTGTCATCACTTGATGAACTTGAGGTTGAGCCAGTCACTTGGACTATTTTAACAATGTCTTTACTAACTTTCTGGGCAGAAAAGGCAGAATGAAATTGCCTAGAAGACTATGGAGGAGTGAGCCAGCTCTCATATTTCATCAAAAATATCTTAATTTGTGTTCTGAAGATTAACGGAAGTCTTAAAGGATAATTCCGGTATTTAGCACTTTAAGACTCTTTTCTGGTTTGTTTTGGATGAACTAGAGCGGTGGACGATGGGTCCTGTCTCGACTCTTGACTCGTTTAGAGTCGCCTTTGACGGCTTCAGAGTCGCTGGCTACCGGCATGCACAAACATGTCCTTAAAACAACCCTTAACCCTCTGAGGTCGACAAACGCGCCGACGCGTTTTGCCGGATTTTCTCCACATTGTAGCACTATAAACTTAAATTACTCCATCATTTATGGTCATACAGAAAAAAGAAATATAAAAAAAGAATCTGTGATATTTCTCCTTTTGTATGTGTCCACTTACAATCAAATCAAAACATTGTGCTTTTGTAAAATAAAGAAAATAAACAGGGTGTGCGTTCTGCCTCTCTGTCGCGGTGAACTTTTTTTTCTTGAGCACGTCTATAAACTGAAACAAAACTCAGCGAATACTTGTCACACATTTATGAGCCATATACCTTTATAAACATTTAAGTGTGTACTTTTAAATGATCGGATTCAAAACGAAAACAAATATTCTCTGTTTAAGTAATTTGTATAAAACCAACAAGATGTCCAGCTTCTCAAACGCTTGCTCATTACAGTTAATTTGGCCACGCCTACTCGCGCAAAAGATATTCACATGCAAATCTCCACATGGAACGCGAACGCGCTCGTTACCTCAACAACAAAACACTTCACTTCACTTTTCGTCGAGTTTGAAAGACGTGCCTGAGCTTACATTGGATTTAGGCTACCTCAGAAGAAGAAGAACGCGATTTGAAGACAAGAAAGATAAGGTAAGAAATTCTTACATAGCCTGTTTGTTATTGTTGCATAAATGTCACGTTGCAGCTGAACTGTTGCTAGATATATGGGGAATATTATAATATTTAGACCCGTGTTTACTGTGTTTGTGGATATCTGCTCAAACATAGATATGTTTATGGTAACCATAATGTTTTATATTTGAGAGTGATCGCGTTTGAATGTATCATATTTTGCAAGCGATCGCGTTTGAATGTATCATATTTTGCAAGCGATCGCGTTTGAATGTATCATATGTGTTTACTGTGTTTGTGGATATCTGCTCAAACATAGATATGTTTATGGTAACCATAATGTTTTATATTTGAGAGTGATCGCGTTTGAATGTATCATATTTTGCAAGCGATCGCGTTTGAATGCATCATATTTTGCAAGCGATCGCGTTTGAATGTATCATATTTTGGATGAAAGCAAAACGCACCAAACGGCTTCATGTTTTTATTATTATCTCATTTCATATCATCATAACGGATGGAAACATTTGAAGTAACATGATAATCAATATATTTTTCTCTAGCTTCTTTTGGAAGATTTATAGGCTGCTATAGGTTATTTATTGTTATTATTATTTTATCCGCACTGCGCATATACCTTATGCCTACAAGGCACAACAAACCTGGTGTTCATTATATTATATATCGTTGAAAACGTGTGTGTGTGTGTGTATTCTGTGAATTTTAAAAAGGAATTTTAAAAAGCAATTTTAACCAGAAAAATCTAATATTTATTTCCAAAATCATGCAGGCCTTTCTCTTGATATCAGTATGTTCACTTTTTTTTTTTTCAGGTCCCAGATGCCACTGAGGACTTCAACATTCACATGAGTCTCAGTACGTGAACATGGTAAAGTGAAAATCTTGGAAATGAAAGGTATGTACAATGTTTTTAGGAATGGCACAAAGGTCTCTGTCTTTGAAGTGCTTTTTTGGCATTTGTTGTGTATCTTTGGATTATGTTGTGTTGTAAATAAATCCAAACAATTTAAAAGCCATTATTTTTTAAATCTCCTCATTTACAGTATTGTGCAAGGTTGCTCAGAATGATAGGGGCCTGATAGCTCCTAATAGGGCCGTTAGGGGAGGTTCTTTGTCTTTCTCAGGTGAGAAAAGCTTACATATTAATGAGCTCTCGCATAAGGCTTTTTCACACAAAACACGTCGTAAAATTTTTAAATCAATATATTGTCTTATCTGAATGAGCAGTCAGGGTGATTTTCACATAGTTTTGCAGCAAATATTCTAGGCTACGTCATACAATTTTCAAAAGTCTTGTGAAGAAATAATCAGTATGGGTTTCATGGCCTTATTTCAGTGAGAATTTTTTTTTGTATTTTCAAAAACCACGCATAAATGTCATTATCTCAAAACTACAAACTTTTACATACATGCTGCTGATATATTATTGTAGCAGAGTTTGTGCTGAATACAGTGTAATTAGACTTTAGCCATGAAAATGTCACAAGTAACAGAAATAACCAGAAATGTCAGAGCATGTCAGAACACCTCCAGGGCCCAGAAAACAGCTCAGACCTCAGAGGGTTAACGTTCGTTGTCAAAACTGTGCAACTCACCGAGTGGTTAGTGGTGTTCATTGATGTTCCAAAACAAGTAGCGTAGCGAAATACATTTTCTGTCGTGTTTTATTTGGCATTTTGTAAAATCCCATTGATTTCTGTTGGAGGACTCATTGCTCGTTGATATTACTGCGCTTCAGACTCAAATATCGAGCGGTTGTGAGGTATCTGAAAAAATAGTTCCACTATAGCAAATAACACGGATTGAAATCATACATTGTGCTAATATATTTGTTTTTAATCATCAACGAACACCACTAACCAGTCGGTGAGTTGCAGTTTTGAAAACGAACGTTAAGGGTTGTTTTAAGGACATGTTAGTGTATGCCTGTAGCCAGCCACTCTGAAGCGGTCAAAGGCGACTCTAAACGAGTCAAGAGTCGAGACAGGACCCATCGTCCACCACTCTAGTTCATCCAAAACAAACCAGAAAATAGACTCAAAGTGCTAAATACCGGAATTATCCTTTAAAGGATTAGTTCACCCTAAAATGAAAATTTCCTACTAATTTACTCACCCCAATGCCATCCAAGATATCCATGTTTTTCTTTCCTCAGTGGGTGAGAAATTATGTTTTTTGAGGAAAACATTTCTGGATTTTTCTTCTAACAATGTACTTCATTGGTTACCATCGTTTTTAAGTCCAAATTAATGCAGTTTCAAAAGTCTTTGAAGTGTTTAAACGGGCTGTACGCGATCACAGCTAAAGAAGAGGTTGTTATCTAGCGAAAAGATAGGTAATTTTTTTAAAAATATATAATTTAAAGACTTTTTACCTTCAATAGTTCAGATTGAGCTGATCAACAAATGGACAGGGAACTACGTCATCACGTTGAAAGGTCACAACGGCACCGGCAGAAGTACCGCCCCACTGTTTACAATGCGACCGTACGTAGGAGGATAGTTCAAATAGTATTGTTTGCTATTATATATATAGTAATAGTATTCAGTGAATATGAATAGTAAATGAATAACATTCTGATGAATATGAATAGTAGCTCAAATAGTATTGCCGGCGCGACCTTTCAACGTGATGACGTAGTTCCCTGTCCGTTTGATGATCAGCTCAATCCGAACTATTGAAGGTAAAAAGTCTATTAATTATTAAAAAAATTTAAAATGACCTATCGTTTCGCTAGATAACAACCTCTTCTTCAGCTGTGATCGCGTACAGCCCGTTTAAACACTTCAAAGACTTTTGAAACTGCATTGATTTTTTGCTTAAAAACGATGGTCACCAATGAAGTCTGTTGTTAGAAGAAAAATCCAGAAATGTTTTCCTCAAAAAACATAATTTCTCTCCCACTGAGGAAAGAAAGACATGGATATCTTGGATGGCATTGGGGTGAGTAAATTATTCGGAAATTTTCATTTTGGGGTGAACTAATCCTTTAAGGGGTTGGAACAACATTAGGGTGTATAAATTACTGACAGAATATACATTTTTGGGTGAACTAACCCTTAAATATAAGTAGTGTGGGGGTGCCAAACTAGCACTGTGGTCCAGTCTCTTCGTGCTGTGATCCAGTCTCTTCATGCCCCATCTGGAAAGTGAACAGATTGACTGATGTTACTAATGGTGATTTATTATTTCATAAACATTTAATAATAACAGTGTGACTACTCCATAAATGTTAACCCTTAAGTTATTTAGGCTGTGCTTTGAGTACTATAAATATTAAACCACACAAGATTAAAATGTAGTTTACAAATGTTATACAATGGAAAGGTTCAATAACACATTGTAAAGGATTAGCTACACCTGAAAATGAAAACTTCTATCAATGAGGGGAAAAGTAAGATAATGTGCATCAAAATTCTTTACCTGCTAAACTTTTCTAATTTGTACTAATTTGCCATACTATGGAAGTAGGAATATAATACTTTCAATTGTATGACAATAGCAGCATTGAGAAATGTCTTCTGAAGCTATTATAATAAAATTATAAAAATCTATAAACCAGGGCTTGGCATTAACCCTGGTCTTGTACACAGCAAAAAGTCCAGTGTTAAATTAACTCTCCTGGGAGTTTATATGGCTCCAGAGTCAGTGTTAAAATATGAGTGTTAAATTAACACTCAAGAGTGTTAAAGTTAATGAGCTCATTAAGTGATTCATTGAGTGATGATTGAGCATTATTGAAGACACCTGATGTTAACAAGCAGAATCACTGAAGGAGAAAATCAAATTTTTTAATAAACCGTTATGGTGATAAGTGTTTGCTTTAGTTGGGCTCTTGATTCATAAACTGTAAACATTAGATTATCTTTGGCTGTTGCATCTGAGTTATAACTGCCAGATGAACAAAGAGAAAGTTGATCAGGTTTTGTTGGTTATGTTTTGACATAATCATACTTTCACCTGAATCACTGATCTCATTTAGAGTCTAATCTCTGACTTAAATGTATATTGTTGATTACAGCATCACTGTGATTCTACAGCAGAAGATCTTTTTTACTAACTAGTCTAAACGATTTCTTAAAAGTTGTTCTGATAAAACAAAATCTTTCTTTAAGGCACACACAGACATCAAGAATCAGTGTATGAATCTCAACTATGGTGACAAACAGAATATTCAATTAGGAAAAGGAAATTAGTAAGACAATTCAGATCATAATTTATTCATACCGCAATGCATGATGGGAGCCATGAATGAGTTTTGATTGGTGGCACCCAGAATGCACTGCAACATGCTTTATTATTGTCACCATTGTTGAGAATCACAGGCTGATTATTGATGTCAGTGTGTCTAATTAAAGGAATTTTCTAGGTATTTTTATCAGAACAATTTTTAAGAAATATATTGCATTATATTGACAATGATAAAAATCATTTGCTGTAGAATCACAGGCTCTGTAATGAGAGTTGATATTCAGGTGAAATTATGATTATCAAATCATAACCAACACCACCTGATCACCTTTACTCTTTGTTCATCTGAGAGTTATAACTCAGATACAAAGGCCAAACAAAGTTTAAAGTTAATGCTTTATGGGTCAAGAGCCCAACTAAATCAAACACTGATCTCCATAACGGTGTCTTAAAAAAAATAGATTTTCTCCTTCAGTGATTCTGCTTGTTAACATCAGGTGTCTTCAATATTGGTCAATTATTACTCAATTAATCACTTAATGAGCTCGTTACCTTTAACACTCTTGAGTGTTAATTTAACACTCATATTTTAACACTGACTCTGGAGCCATATAAACTCCCAGGAGAGTTAATTTAACACTGGACTTTTTGCTGTGTAAGTTATTTGTCCTTTGGACAAATAAATCGTTCATTCACTTGTAAAAAAAAGAAAAAGAAAAAAAAGCAGCTTGTCCAGGAATATATATTTTTTTAAGTAACTTAAGGTTATTAATCGGTGTGTAACGCAGGGATTAAAGTGAAAAAAATTCTTCTGACTGAATTTTTTTTTTAGGCCAAGTCATATTCCTTTACCTTTTTAAATAGTCGAGACCAATAGCGTTTTAAGGGGAGACGTTTTAAAACGCTTTAATATTGCCAGTAGGCAGTGAACAGTTGCAAAATCAAGTGAATAAATAATAAACAGGTTTCTTCACCTAAGTTAGGGCTGCACGATTATTACAAAAATCATAATTGCCGATTATTCCCTTCGAATTGTAGGCTAATTGCGATTTATTAATTATTATTAACAAGTTTACATTGAATATATATATATAAACAAATTTTGTTCAAACATGTTCTAATTTGCCTATATATATATACATATATATATATATATATATACATACATACATACATACATATACATGTATATATAGGCAAATTTTAACACGTTTTACACAAAATTTGTTAACACACACAAGTACTTTTCCCCTTTACTTAAATTGTAAGAATATGACTAATAGTAAAGACTAGTACTAATAAATAAACATTATGCTAAAGCTATTTAATAGCAGTCCCAAACTAGTTTTTGTTAATACAATGTTGGTATGAGCCACTACAGTCATTTAAAAATATAAAAAATAACACAAAGAAAAATAGTGGCATTTTGGGGTTAATATGGAAACGACAGTTACCATGGTGAATACACAATATTAACAATAACTGTTAATGAAACATGGAAACTGCTCCTGGTGAATAGAATGAAAATCATACCTGCATTACTTTTATTTCGTGTAATTTACAACGTAACGGCGTTGCATGCTCGTAGTTTCTTTTGCACTTTATATACAGTGAGGCGATACAGCGCGCGCCGCCGCATTTGCGATTGCAATTGAAGAGTGTGCGCTACGAGAACAGGATAACGGCTGACAGGACAAGAAAGTCCGTTTTTCTGAGGTGAAAAACTTTATTTCAGCGTACACTTATGTCACTGCCTGGTAGTTCCTATTGTGCTGGGTTTTCTGAAGTAGTCATTATTCGCCTCTCATAACATGCTCTAAACACGCACGCAGAGTGGAAAAGGAGGAGCGGAGGAGAGGGGCGCGGGGAGCAAGGATCACAGCGTAAATTTGAACTATATCGATATATGCGATATGGTCTAATTCCATATCGCATTTCAAAAATATATCGATATATCGCCCAGCCCTACCTGCATTATAAGTGTGTCCATGGTAACTGAAATATAGTTCTCTACCTCAGCGCTCAACTGTAGCCTGACATGCACTTTCCGTGAGCGGTAATTGAAACCCCGGAGTGGACCATGAGCGAAGTGATTACAGAATGCTTAGAGTGGAGAGAGGAACGTGCTTTTGCTCCACTCCAGGCTTTGATCACATCCCCCTCAGAAGGGTGAATACACCTCGTCTTTCCTTAATTTAAGACCTAATCAAACTAAAATTAAGACTTTTTTACACTATTTGAGAAATAAAAAAGCCTATTTACGGCCTTAAAATTATGAAAAGTGAATTTAAGACATTAAGGACAGACTGGAACCCTGCAATTGACGGAAATCCGTCATAGACTTGCTGCAATTAACGGAAATCCGTCGTAGCGACGGAGAACTTTAATCCCTGGTAACGTTAACAGTCAAGTTAACGTTACGTTACCTGCGAATTAAGCGGTTGCGTGACATTCATGTTAATACTAATGTTAGGCATAAATGGCATTATAAAACCCCAATTTGCCCTCCAGGTGGGCATTCCGTCACGTGAAAACTATGAATTAACCGTCCAGTGAATATTTTTAAGTTAATTACTTTTAAGATAATTTATAGTTTACTTCCATTCACATTGAAAAATTGCCAGCAAAACCTTTACAAAACCTCTAATCAACACATAAGATTAAAAGCCTAAACTTTACAGCTAAAGTCTAATCAACCTAACCTTACCTAAAGTAACGTTAACTTAAGTTAGTTAACGTTAGCCTAAAAGTTGAGATGCTAACTGACTTTTCCCGAAGACGCACTATACCATTTCTATAAAGTAAATATTCAACGGAAGCGTGTCATTTACATGAAAGAATGTGTCAGAAACATTTGTATGTACTATTTGTGTAATTTTGGTGACTAAACTTACCTGAAATTAGCGAAGACAACAGTGAGAGACGGAGCTGCTGCTTGTCGTCACTTGAGCTTCTCGTCAGTTGAGCTTCCCGCCCGTTTCTATAGCAACTCCAGTTCAAATCTGGTTCAAATGCAACTCGAGTGCGCGCGCCAATTAAAAGACGTAGAAGTCTCGCGTCATTTACATAAAAGAAGAATTGATGGAGGGAATTATTTGATAATCAGATAAAATATCCTGAAATGTGAGGTTAACATTTAAGTGTATAGGCTAGTGGCCATCACCAAACTGTAAACGGAATGAGTATATGAAGCATGAGTGTAAAACAATGTACAATTTATATAATAGGTTATAATAGGCTATAATATAATGTAAAATATAATAGCCTATTATATTACATAGCTTTATAAATGGTAAACGTGGTGTTGAAATAAAATTGCAAAAACATTTATTGAAAACTAAACATGATATAAGGCATGAATATATTTTGTGAAATACCGGTATACACAATATGTAGGCTAGACATTTACAGATGTAACATGAGGAACAATTTAAAAGATTTATGTTCAATGTATTTTGAAATAATATATTTTCAAAATGTATTTCAATATATTTAACAGTGCTTCACATATGTGAATAGCATATCTATCTATACATCTATAAATTATGGGAAGGTCTGTCTGTCTGTCTGTTAACAACATTTTCAAACTTGACAGGTTTTTTGCTACGGGCACAAGTAAGTGCAGTGTAAAGTTTGACATAGTTTGGATTAGAAATGTAAAAGATATTGTTAAATATATGGGTAAAAGAAGGTAATTGTTTAAAAATAAACATTCTGGCATAAACACTCTGTCAGCTACACTGTTTACTTCTGAATATTGTTTTTTATTCACAGCTTTTCTCAGAGTTCACTGTGTAGCCTGCCTGAATCGTGTAGTTAAATTTTCCTTGGTGCTTTCTTCCATGCATAAATAAAAATGTCACTGAACCTTTGCTGTGTAATTGTAACAATCAGCACTCAAACACACCTAAACAACAATTATTAAAAACACACACAAAAACTGATTTTGCACGGGCACTTTGCCATCATTTGTAGTAGCTATTCACACACTGTTTGCTCAAGCGTAGCGTTTTCTCTGAGTTCACTGTGTAGCCTGCTCCCTGAATCATCACGCTTACTCATTAGTGGATGTTCTGAATCTGTAAGTCAGCTATGCTGTTTACTTATGAATATTATATTTCATTCTGGTGTGCTTAACGTTATCACTACTGTGTAATAGTAGCTTATGCTATTCACCAACTAAACATATCCTATTCAATGCGTTCACAATTCTCTTTCACGGGCATCATTTGTAGTAGCCTTTTCACAAACTGTTTTTACTCAAGCGTAGCGTTTTCTCAGACTTCACTGTGTAGTCTGCTCCCTGCATTGTGTAGTTCAATTTTCCACATGTTTTATGTCATTATTTCAGGATCAGTATTTGCTTTCTACCATACACAAATAAAAATGTCACTGAACTTTTGCTGTGTAATTGTAACAAGGAGCACTCAAACACACCAAAACAACAATTACTAAAAACACAAAAAAAAAACTGATTTTGCACAGGCATTTTGCACTAGTTAATATTAATTTATTAATAGGCTATATAGTGCTGGTTTATTGGGGTGATGTTATAAACTACTGTGATGTTTAAAATGATTATATGGATATAGTCATTATACAAATCTAGTGATTGTAAACTAATGTTAAGAAGCGCACATTTGTTAACGAGTGTACTTAACATTGAGAATGTTCAGCAAACAACATGTTCCCAGAACGTTTTATGATAGCCTAAATATAACATTCAGAAAATCAACGTTATGAGAACTTTCATCCATCACAACATAACGTCATAAAGACGTTTCAAGAACCTTGTTCTAAGAACATTTTCTATCAACGTTATGAGAACGTTCATCCATCACAACATAACGTCATAAAGACGTTCCAAGAACCTTGTTCTAAGAACGTTTTCTATCAACGTTATGAGAACGTTCATCCATCACAACATAACGTCATAAAGACGTTCCAAGAACCTTGTTCTAAGAACGTTTTCTATCAACTTTATGAGAACGTTCATCAATCACAACATAACATCATAAAGACGTTCCAAGAACCTTGTTCTAAGAACATTTTCTATCAACGTTATGAGAACTTTCATTAATCACAACATAATGTCATAAAGACGTTCCAAGAACCTTGTTCTAAGAACGTTTTCTATCAACGTTATGAGAACTTTCATCAATCACAAATAATATCATAAAGACGTTCCAAGAACCTTGTTCTAAGAACATTTTCTATCAACGTTATGAGAACTTTCATTAATCACAACATAATGTCATAAAGACGTTCCAAGAACCTTGTTCTAAGAACATTTTCTATCAACGTTATGAGAACTTTCATTAATCACAACATAATGTCATAAAGACGTTCCAAGAACCTTGTTCTAAGAACATTTTCTATCAACGTTATGAGAACTTTCATTAATCACAACATAATGTCATAAAGACGTTCCAAGAACCTTGTTCTAAGAACATTTTCTATCAACGTTATGAGAACTTTCATCAATCACAACATAATGTCATAAAGACGTTCCAAGAACCTTGTTCTAAGAACGTTTTCTATCAACGTTATGAGAACTTTCATCAATCACAAA
The DNA here is from genome assembly GCF_963993115.1 of Abramis brama. NCBI lineage: Eukaryota > Metazoa > Chordata > Actinopteri > Cypriniformes > Leuciscidae > Abramis > Abramis brama. The sequence continues at coordinate 21,226,186 of NC_139964.1, read as the reverse complement.
TAATATCATAAAGACGTTCCAAGAACCTTGTTCTAAGAACGTTTTCTATCAACGTTATGAGAACTTTCATCAATCACAAATAATATCATAAAGACGTTCCAAGAACCTTGTTCTAAGAACGTTTTCTATCAATGTTATGAGAACGTTCATCCATCACAACATAACATCATAAAGACGTTCCAAGAACCTTGTTCTAAGAACGTTTTCAATCAACGTTATGAGAACTTTCATCAATCACAAATAACGTCATAAAGACGTTCCAAGAACCTTGTTCTAAGAACGTTTCAATCAACGTTATGAGAACTTTCATCAATCACAAATAATATCATAAAGACGTTCCAAAAACCTTGTTCTAAGAACATTTTCTATCAACGTTATGAGAACTTTCATCCATCACAACATAACGTCATAAAGACGTTCCAATAACCTTGTTCTAAGAACATTTTCTATCAACGTTATGAGAACTTTCATCCAGCACAAATAACGTCATAAAGACGTTCCAAGAACCTTGTTCTAAGAATGTTTTCTATCAACTTTATGAGAACGTTCATCAATCACAACATAACATCATAAAGACGTTCCAAGAACCTTGTTCTAAGAACATTTTCTATCAACGTTATGAGAACTTTCATTAATCACAACATAACATCATAAAGACGTTCCAAGAACCTTGTTCTAAGAACGTTTTCTATCAACGTTATGAGAACTTTCATCAATCACAAATTAATAATATAAAGACGTTCCAAGTACCTTGTTCTAAGAACGTTTTCTATCAACGTTATGAGAACTTTCATCAATCACAAATTAATAATATAAAGACGTTCCAAGTACCTTGTTCTAAGAACGTTTTCTATCAACGTTATGAGAACTTTCATCAATCACAAATAATATCATAAAGACGTTCCAAGAACCTTGTTCTAAGAACGTTTTCTATCAATGTTATGAGAACGTTCATCCATCACAAATAATATCATAAAGACGTTCCAAGAACCTTGTTCTAAGAACGTTTTCTATCAATGTTATGAGAACGTTCATCCATCACAACATAACGTCATAAAGACGTTCCAAGAACCTTGTTCTAAGAACGTTTTCTATCAACGTTATGAGAACTTTCATCAATCACAAATAACGTCATAAAGACGTTCCAAGAACATTGTTCTAAGAACGTTTTCTATCAACGTTATGAGAACGTTCATCCATCACAAATAATATCATAAAGACGTTCCAAAAACCTTGTTCTAAGAACGTTTTCTATCAACGTTATGAGAACGTTCATCAATCACAAATAACGTCATAAAGACGTTCCAAGAACCTTGTTCTAAGAACGTTTTCTATCAACGTTATGAGAACTTTCATCCATCACAACATAACGTCATAAAGACATTCCAAGAACCTTGTTCTAAGAACATTTTCTATCAACGTTATGAGAACGTTCATCCATCACAACATAACGTCATAAAGACGTTCCAAGAACCTTGTTCTAAGAACATTTTCTATCAACGTTATGAGAACATTCATCCATCACAACATAACGTCATAAAGACGTTCCAATAACCTTGTTCTAAGAACGTTTTCTATCAACGTTATGAGAACTTTCATCCAGCACAAATAACGTCATAAAGACGTTCCAAGAACCTTGTTCTAAGAACGTTTTCTATCAAATTTATGAGAACGTTCATCAATCACAACATAACATCATAAAGACGTTCCAAGAACCTTGTTCTAAGAACGTTTTCTATCAACGTTATGAGAACTTTCATCAATCACAAATAATATCATAAAGACGTTCCAAGAACCTTGTTCTAAGAACGTTTTCTATCAATGTTATGAGAACGTTCATCCATCACAACATAACATCATAAAGACGTTCCAAGAACCTTGTTCTAAGAACGTTTTCTATCAACGTTATGAGAACCTTCATCCATCACAACATAACGTCATAAATATGTTCCAAGAAACTTGTTCTAAGAACGTTTTCAATCAACGTTATGAGAACTTTCATCCATCACAACCTAACGTCATAAAGACGTTCCAAGAACCTTGTTCTAAGAATATTTTGTATCAACGTTATGAGAACATTCATCAATCACAACATAACATCATAAAGACGTTCCAAGAACCTTGTTCTAAGAACGTTTTCTATCAACGTTATGAGAACGTTCATCAATCACAAATAACGTCATAAAGACGTTCCAAGAACCTTGTTCTAAGAACGTTTTCTATCAACGTTATAAGAACGTTCATCCATCACAACATAACATCATAAAGACGTTCCAAGAACCTTGTTCTAAGAACGTTTTCTATCAACGTTATGAGAACTTTCATCAATCACAAATAACGTCATAAAGACGTTCCAAGAACCTTGTTCTAAGAATGTTTTCTATCAACGTTATGAGAACATTCATCAATCACAACATAACATCATAAAGACATTCCAAGAACCTTGTTCTAAGAACGTTTTCTATCAACGTTATAAGAACGTTCATCCATCACAACATAACATCATAAAGACGTTCCAAGAACCTTGTTCTAAGAACGTTTTCTATCAACGTTATGAGAACGTTCATCCATCACAACATAACATCATAAAGACGTTCCAAGAACCTTGTTCTAAGAACGTTTTCTATCAACGTTATGAGAATGTTCATCAATCACAACATAACATCATAAAGACGTTCCAAGAACCTTGTTCTAAGAACGTTTTCTATCAACGTTATGAGAACGTTCATCAATCACAAATAACGTCATGAAGACGTTCCAAGAACCTTGTTCTAAGAACGTTTTCCATCAACGTTATGAGAACCGTTCATCAATCACAAATAACGTAAAAAAAACGTTCCAAGAACCTTGTTCTAAGAACGTTTTCCATCAACGTTATGAGAACCGTTCATCAATCACAAATAACGTCAAAAAAACGTTCCAAGAACCTTGGTCTAAGAACGTTTTCTATCAACGTTATGAGAACGTTCATCCATCACAACATAACGTCATAAAGACGTTCCAAGAACCTTGTTCTAAGAACGTTTTATATCAACGTTATGAGAACGTTCATCAATCACAAATAACGTCATAAAGACGTTCCAAGGACCTTGTTCTAAGAACGTTTTCTATCAACGTTATGAGAATGTTCATCAATCACAAATAACGTCATAAAGACGTTCCAAGAACCTTGTTCTAAGAACGTTTTCTATCAACGTTATGAGAACGTTCATCAATCAAAAATAACGTCATAAAGACGTTCCAAGAACCTTGTTCTAAGAACGTTTTTTTCTCAACGTTACAAGAACGTTAATAACGTTGTATGAACGTTCCGAAAACATTATTTTAATCACGTTTTGTACTAACATTTACACAACTTTTAAAGAACGTTAGTGAAAGTTCTGGGAACGTTCCCTGTTAGCTGGGATTGTCCTTATGTGTGAATCCTAAGTCCTTGAACACCAACAAACGAATCAAAATGTCCAAGAAAAATAATAATAATTCTCCAAACGTGATGAAATAGCAAAAACACCCCCAAAAAACAAGTCTTCTCTTGAATCTCGATGGGTAATTAATCCATAAGCGACTTCAAAGTAGAAGGCTAAAAACCACCATTCCGTTTGATTCAAACAGGATCAACTCACATGCCTCTTCCTTGCTTGCTTGGCCATTTCGTAGCGCCACTTCCGGTGGCATCGCCAGATGCCGTGGCAGCTGCCAGTCGTTTCTGGCAGCTGCCAGATTTCTCGCGGCAGCTGCCAGTCGTTTCTGGCAGCTGCCAGATTTCTCCCGGCAGATGCCATGGTTTTTCTGGCAGCTGCCAGATTTCTCGCGGCAGATGCCATGGTTTTTCTCGCTGTTTTTGCTGTTTGCTCGGTAAAAACTACACTGTTCTCAGTGGCGTGCGGCAGGGACGCGGGAAGTGGGGGTGCTGGGGGTGCTGCAGCACCCCCTGTTTTCACAGAATTGTAAATGCAACGCATATGTTTGTTCATTAAAATGTTTTCATTTTTAGCATTTAGTCATTTATTTGTAATAAACACTTTAAGTGGGCTATTTAAAAATTGTTATATGTTAAATTATGTTTTTAAAACATAAGCGCAGAGTGTTACATAGGCTAATATTGTGTGTGTGTCGAAAGAATTTGTCCGCAGCTGCTCAAAAAAAAAAAAACAAAAAAAAAAAACACAGTCAAAAACCCCACTGTTAGTGTTTTGTAAGGAACAGGCAAATATGTAAAATATAGCAGGAGACATTTTAATTGTTTACTAATAAAACAGTTATTTTTTATGTCAGTGTCGGCTAGACAGATGAAGTTGACGTCGCGATCTTCGCAGCGCCAGAGAGAAATGCACATTTCATATGAATTACATAAGCAGCGCAGTCTGTTTTCTTTCGTTTTGAATTGTTCTGCTTAAAAGTAGACATTTCAAGCTATCTATATGTCTCAGGTCTGTGAGGCAATAGGCTACCTTATAGGCCTACGCTGAGTTTTGGTTAATTTATGAGACGAGCCCTATAGGTTCGCCAGCGCCTCCGTGTCCTGATTATCTATTTTCTAATAGCCTATATTTACTACTTATTTATTAAACCCAGACAATTGGTTGATGAAACATCAATTAAAATTAAGATACAATTAATACAAAACGAAATTAAATTTAAAGACAGGCTTTGTGCTTTCTGTTTGAGGTCTCTGTGAAAGTTTTAAAACATTCGTTTAGTGCCGCTTTAGAGCGCTCACTCCGTAATGGAGAACTGTCTGTAACATTTTTTTTTTTTTTTTGTGAAATAAATTTCTAAAAAAATGCGACTTAGTCCAGTGCGACTTAGGCTATATAGCCTATGTTTTTTTTCTTCCTCGTGACGCATTTTTTGACTGATATGCGACTCCGGAGCGACTTATAAAATAGGCAACGGTAAGTTATTTATTATTTTTGTGCAAATGTCCCATAAAGTCCCATCCTTTAAGGATTAATTCATGTCCCGTTGACCGTTCCATTGCATTACGAATAAAAGCAGAATCAATAGTCAAAAATGTGATGTGCAGTCAGGTTTGAGTGTGTGCGCACCCCCAACCTAAAACCTCTTCCCGCGCCCCTGGCGTGCGGTGGTGTTTTTTGTTGTAGTTGTTGTATTATTATTATTATTATTATTATTATACATTTTTATGGATCAGCTGCCAGAGTTAGTGCCAAGAGTCACAATCGTTTGTCGCCTTTTATTTTTAAATGAAAGATTTGATTATGCATATTATATACCAGCAAGCAGATGCGATCAGAATATGAACCCAATAAGCTAAATTGCATAAGTATTTAATAAAGAACATATGAACATACACACAGATAAGGAGTTCCCAGCTGCCGCTAGCCAATACTGTATATGCACACGCGCTCGCACACACAAACATATTTTTTTATGTATTTAATGTAACACTAGTTATTAACTAGTAGCTTGCATATTACTATATAAGCTGTTTATTAGTACTCATAAAGCACATAATGCCGTATTATACGTGACCATATTCTACATTTTACCCTATACCTGAACAGTAGGCTAATTAGGAGTTTGAGGCAAAAGTCAAGTGCAAGACAGACTCATATTGAAGTAATAACTTACAAAGTACCAGGAAATCCCTAATATGGACAAAAGCATCCAGCTATCACTGTATGATCTGAATAAAAGGCAGAAACCTTTGGAAACATGAACACGACCATATGGTTTATTTGTACTTTTTTTCAATCATCTCCAGGTCATTTTATGGTAAATTACCAGGTAAGTTTATGAACAATTCAGTGCTACCTGACATAGCATTTATTACAGTACAAAAACTATTGTCTTATATTTGATAAAAATGAATAAAAAAAGTGTTTGTAGTACATTAACACATCATTTATTGGTTATTGTCCAACAGTGTATCTGATTTCTAAGCCAATTAGAAGAAAGACATAAGAGAAAAAAAATAAAGTTTCTATATTCTTATAAACAGCATCCTATATATATTTGTAGGATGTGTTTATGCACTCCTTATGCACTCCTTATGTGTTCTTTATGGGAAAATGCTGTTTAGCTTATTGGGTTTATATTCTGATCGCATCTGCTTGCTGGTATGTAATATGCATCATCAAATCTTTCATTTAAAAATAAAACTGTGTAGTTTACAGCAGAAACGGCGATAAACGATTGTGACTCCTGATACGAACTCTGGCAGCTGATACATAGAAATGTATTATAATAATAAAAAAAATCATAATAAATAACACACCTGTGGGAACTTTGCATTATTAAAACAAAATCGATCGCCACTATGAACAGTGTAGTTCTCTTACGAGAGTTCTCTCGTACTGCGTTCGTAGAACGCTGCGGGAAAAGTCTCTTTTCACGAAATACTGAAGCAAAATTATCCTTAATTTTCATATTTGTAAAACGCATTGCGGCAGTGCACAGCCATGGCGAGACGGCTCGCTCACTCATTGGCTGTTCTGCGGCAACTGCATGAGCCTATCGAGCGAGGGCTGATGCAACATCAGACCAATGAGAGTGCTTCGCGCGCTCCTCGTCACATCCCGCCGAAACGGGTGTGGCCATCCCCTATAAAAGGAGCTCGAGTAGGCTGATTCAACTGATTTTCATCTCTTCAGCGAAGCTCACGCATCGCTGGATCACGGAGAAGCAAGCGTCGTCGAGGCAAGCTTTTCAGCGGGACGAGCCCTTGAAGCCGCTGGCCTTCGCCGCCTTCCACTGCCGTACCTGCTGCGCTTTCCGGCGCTTCATATCCTTTATCTGCTCTGTTCTGTGTGTGTGTGTGCAGTGTTCCCCGAACACTCACCCCTAAAAGAGCCGCGTCTTTTTCAAGATGCCATCCTGTGGCTCGTGCCGAGCCCCGCTCACCGAGGGAGACCGCCATGTTATTTGCGTCTCCTGTCTGGGCGAAGATCACGCAGCGCTCGCGCTCGCTGACGGCGGCTGCCCTCACTGCGAGCTTTTGCCGATGGTGACTCTGCGGACTCGCCTGGCACAGTTCTCCGAGCCTGCGCCCCCCGCCGCGGTGCCGCGCCGTAAGAAGCGCCGCTCGCAGCGGGCCCCGGAACCCACCTCTTCCCGACAAAGCTCGCCGGCTCGCCCGCCAGCTTCACCGGCTTCCCCCGAAGCACTTCCTGATGCTCAGCGCCCGCAGTCTGCCGCCGCTTCATCTGAGGAAGTTGTTTCTGAAGTCGAGTCGGTCGAAAAGGATTCCTGCTCTCTGCTAGCTTCAGGCAGTGAAGACTGGGCGAGCTCTGCGGATCTCACGCCTCCTGCCCGAAAGCCGTCGGCTAGAGCTAGCATCGAGAGGGAGCTCATGCGAGTACTCGCGTTGGCCGCGGCGAGCCTCGGCCTCGAGTGGTCTGCACCGGAACTCCCCTCGCGCACCCGGCTTGATGGTAGCTTCCTCCCTGGTGAGCGCACTTCTCCTGTGTCTAAGCCCGCTCCGTTTCTTCCTGAGCTTCATGAAGAAGTGGCGAAGGCCTGGAACGCTCCCTTTTCTGCACGAACACGTTCGTCTGTATCCCCAGCATTTTCCTCCCTGGATAATGCTCAGGACCGAGGCTACCTCACTCTGCCGCCGGTGGAACAGGCGATAGCAGCCCACCTTTGCCCGCCCTCTGCTGGACGGCGGACTAAGCCTGCGCTGCCGTCAAAAGCCTGCCGCATGACGTCGTCGATGCTCGCGCGGATCTTCTCCGCCGCTGGGCAGGCGGCATCGGCTCTCCACACCATGGCCACGCTTCAGGTTTTCCAAGGCGATCTCCTCCGCAAACTGGACGAGATAGGACCTGAAGCTATCTGCATCGCGGACCTGAGAAGCGCGTCGGATCTTTCCCTCCGCGCTACCAAGGCTGCAGCACAAGCCATGGGACGCTGTATGGCTTCCGCTACCGTAGCCGAGAGGCATTTGTGGCTGACGCTCACGGAGATGGCTGATGCAGAGCGCAACGCGTTCCTCGACGCCCCGCTATCCTCCGCTGGCCTTTTTGGATCTTCTCTCTCCGAGCTCGTGGAGAGATTTTCCGAAGCCCAAAAAGCGTCACAGGCGTTCAAGCACTTCCTGCCGAAGCGCCCCAGTTCTGCAGCGGGCCGTGAGAAACAGGCCCCTCGGAGCTCACAGCCTCAGCCCCCGCCTTCGGCCGCCCCCTCGCAGCGACAGCAGCGCAGCTCACGCCCTCGCTCTCGCTCTACTAGCCGCCGCCCCGCTCGCCGCGGGCCGCGACCAAGGGTTGTGTTGAAGCCGGAAGCCCCAAAGAAATCCTAGCACGCCTAGGAAAGCGCAGGTGTGTAAGCCCCGTTGCGACCGGGCCCTCACCAAAGCGCACCGCTGTCTCAGTCCCAGGAATTGCGACTGCTTCAGCGTTCTCAGCAGAGCACAAGCCCGCACAGCTGCCCGCTTGCCTGCACACAAAAGCCGTTTTTACGGCTACCCAGATAAATCCCGAAAAGAGTGTATTTTCTGGTGTCCCGGCCATGGCCGATGGTGCTATAAATGTAGTGTTGATGCCCACTTCTCTGTGCCCATCTCCACACACAAGCACAGCCCTGCACACAGGGCCCGTACTCATAAGATCGACGCAGTTCGATCGCGCCCCAAACATAGTCAAAGTGCCCACTTCCCAGTGCCCACAAACACTATGTCTGGCAAGCCACAGGCTCCCTGTAAAAACGGGACCTGTGCGCGCCCGCTCTGTTCAAGCAGACAGCGCGGCCAAAGCAGTAAACGTGCCCGGTCCCCGCCCACGTTCACTTGTAGGCTGCATGAGACCTTCTCAGACCTCCCCTGCTCAGATAAACACTGTAGCGCGGTCGAGGATGAGCGTTTTGCCCGCTGTATTACGCGCGCTCCCCGCCTCAAATGTCTCAGGCGTAACGCCTATGCTAGCGCACCCCGAAGCGCCGCCGTCGCACAGCGAACAGAGCGCGCTTCGCATCCAACCCCTAGCCGGCCATGCAGACGCATGGGCCGCGCTTCCAGGGGTTTCGGACTGGGTGCTAGACATTATAAAGAGAGGCTTCTCGCTACAGTTTTGTCGACGCCCTCCACGCTTCACAGCGCGCGTCGAAACTACGGTGAATTCAGAAGTAGCACACCTACTTCGCGCCGAAATATCAAAACTGTTGAGCAAAGGGGCGATACAACATGTATCCCAAGCTCAAAGCGAAGGGGGGCTATACAGCAGATACTTCCTAGTCCCCAAAAAGGACGGTGGTATCAGACCCATACTAGATCTAAGACGACTAAACAGAGCTTTAGTGAAACGCAGTTTCAAAATGCTCACGACCAGCAAAATCCTCGCGCACATTCGCCGAGAAGACTGGTTTATGTCGATAGATCTAAAGGACGCGTATTTTCAAATACAGATAGCGTCACGCCACAGGCGATTCTTGAGATTCGCCTTCGAGGGTCGGGCATACCAGTATACAGTCCTGCCGTTCGGCTTGTCCCTGGCACCCCGTACATTTACGAAGTGCATGGACGCAGCGCTCGCTCCCCTCAGACTCAGGGGCATGCGAGTGCTGAACTATTTGGACGACTGGCTGATCATAGCTCAATCACGATCTCAGCTCGTGGAGCACAGAACCATGTTACTCGATCACCTCGAGAATCTTGGTATCATGATCAATTGGACGAAGAGCTCCCTGAACCCCAGCCAAACTATATCGTTTCTGGGCATCGTTCTGGACTCTCGTTCTATGACGGCGCAGCTGTCGCAACAGCGCGCGCTGCGCATACAGCACGCAGCGAGGTCCTTCCGCTGCGGTGCGATTATCCCGCTCAAACGGTTTCAGAGGATGCTGGGCCTCATGGCCTCAGCATCATCAGTTCTCCAGCTGGGCCTGCTTCGCATGCGCCCTCTGCAGTTCTGGTTGAAAGCGCGAGTGCCACGCGGAGCGTGGGCACTCAGCCGATTGCGCCTCAAAGTCGATCAAGACTGCGCAGCAGCCCTGAGACCATGGGCGGCGGGCGATTGGTACCGTTCAGGTGTAAGCCTGGGGACTTCCTCGAGAGTGAAAGTGGTGTCTACGGACGCATCCACCTCGGGATGGGGAGCGCTGCTCGAGGGCAGGCCGTTCTTTGGCCTTTGGTCAGAACAAGAAAAGCTCCAGCATATCAACTGCCTGGAAATGCTAGCAGTTCACAACGCGCTGACGCGCTTTTGTCCCCACATCAAGGACCAACACGTCGTAGTCCGCTCGGACAACACGGCCGTGGTGTCCTACATAAATCGCCAGGGCGGTCTCGGATCCAGTTCCCTTTTCAGGCTGGCCGAGCGCCTCCTAATATGGGCTCAGCGCAACCTGCGCTCGCTGAGAGCGGTGCATGTGCCCGGGACACTCAACCTGGGTCCAGACAGGCTGTCCAGGAACAACGTTCCCACGGGCGAATGGTCTCTACACCCACAAACAGTCCGGCTGTTGTGGCAGAGATTCGGCAGGGCGGAGGTGGACCTATTCGCGTCCCCAGAAAACGCTCATTGCCCCGTGTTCTTTTCGAAGAACGACAGCGCACTGTCCCACAAGTGGCCGCACTGCCCGCTATACGCGTTTCCCCCAGTCTCCCTCCTACCTCAGGTGCTGGAGCGAGTCAGGGAAGTGAAATGCCCAGTACTGCTTATAGCACCGTTCTGGGACAACCAAGCCTGGTTTCCAGTCCTGAGGCAGTTAGCAGACTCCGCTCCATGGCCAGTGCCATTGAGGAGAGATCTCCTCTCGCAGGCCAGGGGCTCGATTTGGCACCCACACCCAGAGCTGTGGTCCCTTCATGCGTGGACGCTCAACGGTTACCCGTTAGTCTCACGGATGGAGTGCTGAACACCATCACTCAGGCTAGAGCGCCTTCCACCAGGCGGCTTTATGCCTCGAAGTGGTCGGTTTTCTCCAGCTGGTGTACAGCTCGGGGCCTGTCACCCCTCGATTGTGAGGTGACGGAGGTTCTCTCCTTCCTACAAGAGCTGTTGGACAAGGGCAGATCCCCTTCCACGCTCAAAGTCTATGTGGCGGCTATCGCAGCGTGCTCGACAGCAACGCCAGGCCAGTCACTGGGAAGGAACGATTTAGTCATCCGCTTCCTCAGGGGAGCTAGGAGGCTGAATCCCCCCAGACCTCCCTCAGTCCCGGTGTGGGACCTTTCTACGGTCCTGGCAGCCATGAAAGGTCCCCCCTTTGAGCCTATCCAATCTGTCAGCCTCAAACATCTGTCTTTCAAAACGGTGTTTTTGATGGCCCTCGCTTCGGTGAAGCGCATAGGCGATCTGCACGCGCTCTCTGTGAGTCCAACGTGCTTGGAGTTTGGGCCCAATGACTCCAAAGTCATACTCAAACCTAGGCACGGCTACGTGCCGAAATCCCTCAACACTCCGTTTAGGGCTCAGGTTATTTCCCTGTCTGCCCTGCCGGGATCAAACGAGGAAGGGGACTCGAGCTGTCTTTGCCCCGTTAGGGCTTTAAGAGCTTATGTGTCCCGCTCCGCTGCCTTCAGACAGACGGAGCAGCTCTTTGTCTCGTTCAGTGGACGTTCCAAGGGAACGGCTGTTTCGAAACAGAGCCTGTCCAGGTGGGTGGTTGACGCCATAACAATGGCTTATACCACCAAGGGCCTTCAGTGCCCCTTGGGCATTAGAGCGCATTCCACGAGAGGCGTTGCCTCATCGTGGGCCTGGTCTAGCGGGATTTCCTTACAGGAAATATGTACGGCGGCGGGCTGGGCCTCGCCGTCTACATTCATAAGGTTCTACAACCTAGAAGTTCCCGCCCTGCAGGCCAGGTTGTTTTCGGTTTAGCCGAATCAGCTGTCTAACCAGGACACTGATTTCGCAGGCGCACAGCGCCACCGAAGACTTCACCGCACTTGCAAGCCAAGTATTTTCGGTGTATTCGAGTCAGCTGTCTAAACACGGCACTGATATCGTAGACGCACAGCGCCGCCGAAGTTTTCTGGGCAGAATTGTGTAAGACCCATGTTTTTCCCACATTAGCCAGGCTCCCTCCTGCCTATGTGATGTTATATCGCGTCTAGAACGCACCTATTTGGGCGAAAGTGTGTAAGTCCCACATTTCCCACATCAGCCAGGCTCTCCCTGCCTATGTGACGCTGTATCGCGCTTAAGGGCGCATCCATTTGGGCGAAATTACGTAAGACCCACATTTCCCACATTAGCCAGGCCTCCCCCTGCCTATGTGATGTTATATCGCGTCTTAGGACGCAGCTATCTGAGGGTGGTTGTCCCCCCCCCCCCTCCAGACTCTCCGAAGTCTACCGGGTGATTATGCACTGTATACCTGGACTAGCTTCCAGTGGTCGGTGTTTTCTCATCCCAGCACGCACGGCGTCTTACAAGTGGTTCCCGCAGCGTTCTACGAACGCAGTACGAGAGAACTCTCGTAAGAGAACGTACTCGGTTACTAACGTAACCTCGGTTCTCTCTAGAAGAGGGAACGAGTACTGCGTTCCCTGCCGTGCGCGCGGTTCGCTCTGGTTCGCTTCGGCGATGAAAACCAGTTGAATCAGCCTACTCGAGCTCCTTTTATAGGGGATGGCCACACCCGTTTCGGCGGGATGTGACGAGGAGCGCGCGAAGCACTCTCATTGGTCTGATGTTGCATCAGCCCTCGCTCGATAGGCTCATGCAGTTGCCGCAGAACAGCCAATGAGTGAGCGAGCCGTCTCGCCATGGCTGTGCACTGCCGCAATGCGTTTTACAAATATGAAAATTAAGGATAATTTTGCTTCAGTATTTCGTGAAAAGAGACTTTTCCCGCAGCGTTCTACGAACGCAGTACTCGTTCCCTCTTCTAGAGAGAACCGAGGTTACGTTAGTAACCGAGTACGTTTTAAACAGCCCCAAAAACGGCGAGAAAAAAACGTGGCATCTGTCACGAAATCTGGCAGCTGCCAGAAGAGACCTGACAGCTGCCAGGAGAAACCTGGCAGCTGCCACGGCATCTGGCGATGCCACCGGAAGTGGCGCTATGACCTGCCACTGCCAGGGAGAGCGCCAGGCCCTGCAGGAAAGAAGGCCTTCCTCCCCCTAGGTGCTCTCCTGGCAAAATAAAAGTCCATTTTGCCTACTACAGGATGTTTCTCCACCAAACATAAAAGTCCCACATACAAAAAAGACAGAGAAATTCAACTAGGGCCTGAAACCAATTAAATCAACCCTATACATATTTTACAAATTGTCTAACGTTCAATGTCTTCCTCACATTGGTAAAATAAAGTATATTTGTGTATTTCTCTTAGCCCTAATATAGTGTCACTACCGCCCCTTTAAGAGAATTGTGCTGGGTTTCCCGCAATACCGTTGAAGCGTCATAAACTGACTTTGGACGCTCGGAGCCAGCTGTGAACTAGGACCTGAGCGATATAGCTAACATGAGTCCAGCGGGCCAGTGGCGGACCACCGGTGGCAAAGTTGGCGGCCCACTGGCGGACGCCGCCGGCGGATCACTGGCGTTTTGCTCATCGTTATTCTAGCGGACCTCCAGCGGCAGCCGCCGCTTTCCCGACGGTGGTCCGCTATCGTGCCGCTGGTTTATAATAAGTGTTTTCTGGCGGACCACGGTCGGACCACGGTTCATAATCAGTTACTCATGCTAACCAAAATTCACTATAATGGATAAAAAAAGCAATGTACACCAGTCTCAATAGCAGTTGCAAATTTATTTTTATTAAATTAATTTTCAGTGAACAGATGAAATGGATACATTTGCATTAGATTTATCAGATTATTTTATTCAATGTGACTATTAGTCAAGTATATTATATGATAAGTTGTACCCTTATGAAAATTAACCATGGTTTTACAGCATTTGCAGTAAAACTATAGTTGCTAACAAAATGAACCATGGTTTCACAACAACCAAGGTTTAAAAGCATACGTTTATAGTCATGATTACCATAATTTTACAGCAATTATTACAGCAATATTACTAGTTGAACCATGGTTTGAAAAATAAATAAATAAATAACATGGTTGGTACAGTTGTACCATAGTAAAACCATATAGTGCTTTTCACAATACAAATTGTTTCATAGCAGCTTTACAAAAAATGCAACTGCTACTTACTGGAGAGCATCTTCTGGCAACAAATTAATGTCCATAAGATAATACAAGTCATGAGTTTAAAGTCCTAATTGCTATCCTTCAACATTTTTAAAGGGTTGCAGATTTTCAACCCGCTATTCTTACAATGTTGGTAATATGTTAGAACAATGTTTACTCTTTCTCTTAGTTACGTGTACTAAGATAATCCTGTTTATTTGTCAGTAAAACTGTCATGCAAACCTTCCCTTCCCTTCCCCGGTTCCACAGAAAAGGCTTAAGATAGTCCCTGACTAAAATGCATGTTTGAACTGTCTTAACTGGAAGCAACTTGCACTGACATATCTTAAAATATTTCAGTGCCATTGTTTTGTCTCAAGATGCACACCAGTAATGTTTTTTTTTCCTTCTTTTTTTCTGAAGTACATTTTAAAAAGCTACTTAAATATCCTAATTTAATTCTGGCTTAATCTAAGCCCTGTGTGTGAAACCGGGCCAATGCAATGTAAGGATAATATCTGGCAGTTTTGTGTCCGTCTGTAGTTGCCATCATCTGAAGTCTTCATAAGTGTTGGTGTCATTAAAAGTCTTCACAAGTGAGGCTGGATCCACACTAGAGCTGCTGTAATCTCTAGTGAACTTGCTGAGCATCCTAAGATAGAAACAGGGAAGCAACAGGAGAAAGATTAGCATAGCTGCTGTCATATTATTTCAGGCAAAAGATGATCATGTGCACTTTTTATTATTTCATCACATATAACTGAAGTGCAAGATTATGAGATGTGTAAATTGAATGCTTGGCTACAGAGATGTCTTTAATCTAGATTTAAATTAGGATCATGTTCATGTTTCTGGGCCCCAAACATATCAGGAAGGATATTCTAGAGTTATTCCCTTACATTCTATTGAATTAATAGGAAATCGTCAGATTTTAATGAGAAAACATGACCTAACGAGTCAGCATTTTTATATTTGAATACTATACATTCTCACAATGCAAACGTCCTAAACATTTTTATGAGTATTATCAATGTTGAAAACAGTTGTGCTGATTCATATTTTTTTATAAACCAGTGTAACAGTTTAATCCACTTTCTTTTTTCTCTCTCCAGGATTAATTGTTAAACAGACCCAACATATATAAATGGTAGTTTACACTACTATTCAAAAGTTTGGGTTCAGTAGAATTATTATTTTTATAAAAATAGAAAATAAATATTTTTATTCAGCAAAGATGCATTAAATTGACCAGAAGAGAGAGTAAAGATTTTTTTTAAAAAATGCTTTTTTCCCCTTTCTATTCATCAAATAATCCTGAAAAACACAAAAATGTGAAGCAGCACAACTGATTTCAAAACTGATAATCATAAACGTTTCATCAAATCATCAGAATGATTTCTGAAGGATAATGTGATGCTTCTCCATAGAAAACAGTTATTTAAATTTTGATTTCCCTGACGAAGGCCAGTGTGCTGAAACGCGTTGGAGTCATTTTAAAAGTCTTTTTTGACTATGCCATAAAATAAAGGCATTTTTAATATTCCAGGAGAGTGCCTTGGAGTTTTTCTTTTGTTTAAAATCTACTCTACCTCTTCCAAAGAGCACCTCTACCAAGATAAGTGAATCCGGGAAGCGCTCCTGATCTACATGTTTTAAGTTTTACAGTTATTTAAATGTTTTAATATTATTTCTCAATATTATTGTTTTTACTGTATTTTTAATTAAATAAATGCAGTCTTGGTGAGCATAAGAGACTTCTTTCAAAACATTATATATTTTTTTTTACCAACAACATTAGAGTATGTTTGAAGTTTTAGTTTAGTTCCTTTATTGTTATTGTCTTAATTTGTCTTTGGCTTGGTTTTACCATAGACAGTATAAGAAGTGGACAGTCTTCTAATTGGAACTCAATTGAGACAAGTGAAGCCCATTTTTAGCGATTTTTTAGCACTTCCGTTCCGTTCCTGACGCGCAGACTCAAACTGAGCTTGACGACGTAGATGTGACGTGAGCAACCCGTCTATCTTCTAGTGGCTGTGGCACGAGAAAACTGAATCATTCCCTTCCGAAACTTGCAGAGACGGAGAGTGTGAGTATGAGCTGTCCACACTCAAAAAAAATTTTTTGTCTAAAAATAAGATTTATGTATTTTAATTGCATAACAAATTCCCATGCATTTGGATTACATAGTTTTAACATAAACCAATCAATAATCTGAATGTGATTCATATTTTTAAGTCATATCTAAATGAAACAGATAAGATTTATGTAATTGTATTAATAAACTGAATATGATTTATACGTGTCAGTCGTATGTAAATGAAACAGGTAAGATTTATGTAATAGTACACAGAAAAACGCCCATGTTAAATTAACACTGCTCAGTGTTCATATGTGTGCACACTAAAGAGTTAAAGCGGTCTTGAAGTTAATGAGATAATTAAGTGATGATTGAGCATTAATTATGAACACCTGCTGTTAACAAGCAGAATCACTGAAGAACAGAGAAACACAAGAACTACAACTGACTTCAGACACAGCCTTAGATGAAATCAACTGAAGAGAAAAGAAGACATTAAATCTGTGAAGATCTCAGCAGAGGAGGATTAAACAACTCCACAAACAGCATTACCAGCTTCACTTATTACTAACCAGACTGACTTTATTTCATTTCCGTTTTAATGAAAACAATAGGTGTATTTTAAAGTCACCATGATGGTGGTTAGCGTTTGCTTTAGTTGGGCTCTTGACTCTTGACTCTTTAATATAAAATTTTCTCTGGCTGCTATAATTATGTGTTTACACACATTTGTTGCAGCAAAAAAAGCCAAGAGAAAAAGAGATCAGGTGATGTCGGCTGTTTATTGATGATGATAAAGACAAAGTCATCATCATGTAATTGCCTCATTCGCTGATCTTGTTCAGTGTCTAATGCTTTTTAATGTTGTTTTATTCACAACAGAAGCCATTTGATTTTACAGCATGAAATCTAACAGTGTTGTTTATCAAACAATATACTTTTTTTTTTTTCAATAGTTAGTGCACAAAAACCTTTCATCTATGACATTACTTAGACTCACACAGACATCAAGAAACAGCATATGAATCTCAACAATGGTAACAAAAGATACAAAAAATCCTGATGCATAATTTATTAATGCCGCAATGCATGCTGGGAGATATGGGTGAGTTTTGATTGGTGGTACCCAGCATGCACTGCAGTATGAAGCATTTCATTGATTGTTACCATTGTTGAGAGTCATACACTGATTATTGATGTCCAAGTAATAATGTAGAAAGTTTAATGCACTAAATGTTTTTAAAATTCTTTATATTATTTGATTAACTGTTGGATCTAATGCTGTCAGGTCACACAGCTACTATAATAAATAAAACAAAATCACATAACACCAATAATTAAAGCATTAGACACTGAAAAAGATAAGTGATTCAGGCCACAATATTTACCTTCATCAATAGACAGCCAACATCAACTGATCTCATGATCTCTTGGCTTTTTTGCTGCAACAAATGTGTCTTATAAACACATAATTATAGCAACCAAGAAAAATTTACATTACAGAGTCAAGGGTCAAGAGTCCAACTAAAGCAAACGCTAACCACCATCATGGTGACTTTAAAATATACCTATTGATTTAATTCAAATGGAAATTAAATGAAAGTCAGTCTGGTTAGTAATAGGTGAAGCTGGTAATGCTGTTTGTGGAGTTGTTTAATCCTCCTCTGCTGAGATCTTCACAGATTTAATGTCTTCTTTTCTCTTCAGTTGATTTCATCTAAGGCTGTGTCTGAAGTCAGTTGTAATTCTTGTGTTTCTCTTTCCTTCAGTGATTCTGCTTGTTAACAGCAGGTGTTCATCATTAATGCTCAATCATCACTTAATTATCTCATTAACTTCAACACCGCTTTAACTCTGTAGTGTGCACACATATGAACACTGAGCAGTGTTAATTTAACATGGCCGTTTTTCTGTGTACTATTACATAAATCTTACCTGTTTCATTTACATACGACTGACACGTATAAATCATATTCAGTTTATTAATACAATTACATAAATCTTATCTGTTTCATTTAGATATGACTTAAAAATATGAATCACATTCAGATTATTGATTGGTTTATGTTAAATCTATGTAATCCAAATGCATGGGAATTTGTTATGCAATTAAAATACATAAATCTTATTTTTAGACAAAAAAATTTTTTTGAGTGCATGATCTTGGAGCAGGAGAAACTTTTGCTAGGTATTCTGATTAATTATTTTGTCATTTTGCCTCCACGTCCCCCCGATTGCCCGCGAGCTTCTCCTCCCGTCCATACGGTAATCTCTCTACTATGCGACAGAGAGTCGCGTGGTTATGACGCAATCGTTAGCCTATTTTTACAAAAACTGCTTCTACGGGGCCATAACATAAGCTACAAGGTAATGGAGCCTTTTATACATTGTCGTGTTTCTTTAGAAATAAATAATGGACAAATGGAGTCTTCAAACGCCTCAGATGTGAAGTTATTCGCTGTCAAAGTGACGCCAAAATGAATGGGAGTCAATGGGATGCTAGACGCAGATGAAGTTCTGCTACAAGATGGTGGCACGCGGCCGGCTTCAACTTCCGATCGACTTCCTTCCCGCTTGCACAGCAAAAAGTCCAGTGTTAAATTAACTCTCCTGGGAGTTTATATGGCTCCAGAGTCAGTGTTAAAATATGAGTGTTAAATTAACACTCAAGAGTGTTAAAGGTAACGAGCTCATTAAGTGATTAATTGAGTAATAATTGACCAATATTGAAGACACCTGATGTTAACAAGCAGAATCACTGAAGGAGAAAATCTATTTTTTTTAAGACACCGTTATGGAGATCAGTGTTTGATTTAGTTGGGCTCTTGACCCATAAAGCATTAACTTTAAACTTTGTTTGGCCTTTGTATCTGAGTTATAACTCTCAGATGAACAAAGAGTAAAGGTGATCAGGTGGTGTTGGTTATGATTTGATAATCATAATTTCACCTGAATATCAACTCTCATTACAGAGCCTGTGATTCTACAGCAAATGATTTTTATCATTGTCAATATAATGCAATATATTTCTTAAAAATTGTTCTGATAAAAATACCTAGAAAATTCCTTTAATTAGACACACTGACATCAATAATCAGCCTGTGATTCTCAACAATGGTGACAATAATAAAGCATGTTGCAGTGCATTCTGGGTGCCACCAATCAAAACTCATTCATGGCTCCCATCATGCATTGCGGTATGAATAAATTATGATCTGAATTGTCTTACTAATTTCCTTTTCCTAATTGAATATTCTGTTTGTCACCATAGTTGAGATTCATACACTGATTCTTGATGTCTGTGTGTGCCTTAAAGAAAGATTTTGTTTTATCAGAACAACTTTTAAGAAATCGTTTAGACTAGTTAGTAAAAAAGATCTTCTGCTGTAGAATCACAGTGATGCTGTAATCAACAATATACATTTAAGTCAGAGATTAGACTCTAAATGAGATCAGTGATTTAGGTGAAAGTATGATTATGTCAAAACATAACCAACAAAACCTGATCAACTTTCTCTTTGTTCATCTGGCAGTTATAACTCAGATGCAACAGCCAAAGATAATCTAATGTTTACAGTTTATGAATCAAGAGCCCAACTAAAGCAAACACTTATCACCATAACGGTTTATTAAAAAATTTGATTTTCTCCTTCAGTGATTCTGCTTGTTAACATCAGGTGTCTTCAATAATGCTCAATCATCACTCAATTAATCACTTAATGAGCTCATTAACTTTAACACTCTTGAGTGTTAATTTAACACTCATATTTTAACACTGACTCTGGAGCCATATAAACTCCCAGGAGAGTTAATTTAACACTGGACTTTTTGCTGTGTGGGTTTTACTTACTAGTCATATGGGTGATAGCGCCTCAGAGATGATGATCAGCTCAACTCTGCTACGGTGCAGGGCATCAGCATGGAAGGATCTAGGAACACAACAAACCATTTGTTACAGAGCCAACAACAGTATTATACAATGACAGGTTTATTAAAAGGACAGAAGCTACAGCAGAAGTGAAATGCAGAAAAGAGAAAGAACAGACAATGATTTCTTAATTAGGATAACAAAATGTATGTTTTTAAGTTTACTTTTTCATTGTGTTGTGTATAAAACCTTATAACACTTGTGGTGTTCACGGTCAAAAATAACTGGTCTACAAAATATAGCTTATAAATCACTTGTTATGCTATATAATAGTATCACCCAATTCTGGATTCAGTTTTTTTGTCAACTTGTTTTCTTTCAGTTACCACTTTTTTTTATTTTTCTATTTGCATGTGATTAATCGTGGGCCTCATTTTTCTGAGAGTAGGCATTTATGAATAATTTTGGAAATATTAAGTAAAATATGAACATGTTCATTATGTTCATGTACACATATGTGCATGTGTGCTTGCAAACATCGGGCCCTTGGACCTGAGCATGTGTGGATACATGCATACACACGCTACCCAAACACACACAAAATAAAACACAGAAACTATTTTGAGTATTACACACATTCTTTTTCACAGAGAGAAACTTGATCCTACCCTGAACTGCATCTAATATTCATTTGTCCATCTGACATGATACACACAAAACAAATCAAACTTCCTTTTGAAACATTAAAGTAGACTACACTGTTAGCCCTTGCTGTAAAAAAAGGCGTAATTCAGACAGTATCATACCATATTCCATTAAAACAGTAATATACCGTAGAAAACAAAAGTAGCCTACAGGAATATACTGTAAATGAACAGTGCTCAAAATCGACACTCAGAGGCTGTTTTCCCAATCACACTCTATACCCTCATTCACTATTCCCTACATTAGTTCACTAATATAGTCCACTTGACAGAGTGAATGAAAAGAAGTGAGTGAATTGAGACACTGATGAACACCTGATAAGCAGAATCACTGAAGGAGAGAGACAAACAAGAACAGAAAAAAGAGAAACACAAAAACTACAACTGACTTCCAGCCACACTGAGTGTGAAACCAGTTTACAAACCAGTTTACGATTATTTATTTCATACATGTACAAAAGTTCTTGTTGAGAATTAACAAAGATTGAGTTAATAATAAAATTTGTTGTCACCATGATGAAGATCAGTATTTGCTTTAGTTGGTCACTTGTCCCTTGACTTCTTACCTTTTATCTCTCTCTGACTGCTGTAACAGTGAGTTTATAAACACATTTGTTATGGCAAGAAAAAGTCAAGAGGTAGTTTATAAGGTTTTTTTATTATTTTGTGATGATGTCACAATCATCCTGGACATGTATGATTTTCAGATTATTCCTGTATATATCCATTGCAATTATGGGTATGTCATATTTAGCATATATCTGTGTATCTACAAAATAAAATCAATATTTCTGTTATCAAGTCTTCTGAAAAATAACAATCATATAGTGCATTCAATTTTATTTTACTCCTGCGTGACTCAGACACACACAGACATCAACAATCAGCATATGAATCTCAACAATGGTGAAAAGTTTCATGTCGCAATAACACTTTTGATCGAGGATAAAACTCTGAATGAATAAGAATTAATTCCTTAGTGAATGAACAGGCAATATGATGATTTTGTCATCATAAACATTACAACCACAATCATTCATAAACTGTGTGTGCACAAGTGTGACTTGCAAAAACACAGCTCAAGCAGCAAAAGAAAAATGAATATTTTAGCATCAACATCCCAACTAAAGCAAGCACTGATCTCTATAATGGTAACTTCAAACAAACATTTTCAATAACAACTTCTGTATGACAGAAATAAAGTTGTACTGGTTAATAATAAGTGTAATAATGTGTAATGGCTGGAAGTCAGTCGTAGTTATTGTGTTTCTCTATTTTCTGTTCTTGTGTTTCTCTTTTCTTCAGTGTTTCTGCTTGTTAACAGCAGGTGTTCATCACTAATGCTCAACAATCACTTACATATTCCCTTAATTATCTCACTGCAACACTGTCTCAATGTTACTTTTTACTCATTGTAGTGTGGATTTCCCTGTGGGGTTGAAAGGGTTAACAGTGTAAGATAAAAAGACACACCCACAAAATGTATTTTACAGTAATAAACTGTAAGTTATAAAACAGGTTTATACTGGCAACACTGTTGCCAGTAGTTTACTGTACAATTCATTTTTTGGGTCACCATTGTGCAGAAGAGTAGAGCCTGTGCTTCAGTCCAGGAGAAGATCTACAAACATTGATGATTTGCTGCATGTTGCTTTATTTAACTGGCGGTGACTGTGTAGTTGCTGATCCAGTGGAAATCTTTTTATGTACAATAGTTTTTTATTGGTCTCAAATGAAAGAAGTTCACAGTTTTACTTTGCTCACATTATTAATGCATTATAAATTTTAGTTAATACATTTAAATGACAGTTGGTCAATTTAAGGCAGTCGGTTTCTGCAAGTGTAATTAGTTCATTTGAATTAGAATTTAGTGCATTTTTACAGAAACAAACTAGACTACAGTAAAGAACTGTACAATTAACAGTATTTTACTGGCAACAGTGTTGCCAGTATTTTACTGTAAAAAAACCCGGTAAGGTCTAACAGTGTAGTTTGATCAACAGTGCAATGTTTTTCATATTTTATTTAATATTTCCAAAATTCATAAATGCCTACTCTCAGTTAAATGAGGCCCACGATTAATCAGATGCAAATAAAAATATAAAACCAGTCCTAATTGAAAGAGAACAAGTTGACAAAAATACCAATGAGATAACATTAACTACACTGTTAGACCTTACCGGGTTTTTTTACAGTAAAATACTGGCAACACTGTTGCCAGTAAAATACTGTTAATTGTACAATTCTTTACTGTAATCTAGTTTGTTTCTGTAAAAATTCACTAAATTATAGTTAACTAATTACACTTGCAGAAACCGACTGCCTTAAATTGACCAACTGTCATTTAAATGTATTAACTAAAATTTATAATGCATTAAGGCAAGGCAAGGCAAGGCAAGTTTATTTATATAGCACATTTCATACACAATGGTAATTCAAAGTGCTTTACATACTATTAAAAATAATCAGAAGAAATAAGAATATACAAAACAGTTTAAAATAAAGAAACAAGAAAGAACTAAAAATAATTAAAACAGTTTAGAATAAAGAACAGTTTAAAATAAAGAAACGAGAAAGAACTAAAAATAATTAAAACAGTTTAGAATAAAGACTAAAATAAGACACAGTATAAACAGTCGGACAAACAGTGACACAGTGCTCATTCATTAAATGCAAAGTTAAACAGATGTGTTTTGAGTCTGGATTTGAATGTGACTAATGTAGGAGCACATCTGATCTCCTCTGGAAGCTGGTTCCAGCTGCGGCTGGCATAATAGCTAAAAGCAGACTCTCCTTGCTTAGAGTGAACTCTTGGAACTTCTAGCTGATGTGATCCTAATGATCTGAGTAATCTGTTGGGTTTGTATTCCGTGAGCATATCTGCAATGTATTGGTGTCCTAGGCCATTGAATGATTTATATACTAGTAATAATACTTTAAAATCAATCCTATAAGTAACTGGCAGCCAGTGTAATGACCTGAGGACTGGTGTGATATGATCATATTTTCTGGTTCTGCTAAGAATCCTGGCTGCAGCGTTCTGTATGAGCTGCAAATGTCTTATGGTCTTTTTGGGAAGGCCAGTGAGGAGTCCATTACAATAATCCACCCTGCTGGTGATGAAAGCATGCACTAGTTTTTCTAAGTCTTGATTGGAAACAAAGCATCTAATTCTTGCAATATTTTTCAGATGATAGTATGCTGATTTAGTTATTGCTTTGACATGACTATTGAAACTAAGGTCTGACTCTAAAGACACACCAAGATTCTTGACCTGATTTTTAGTTGTTTGACCTTTAGAGTGAAGGTATGCGTTCACCTTGAGAACTTCATCTTTGTTTCCAAACACAATGATTTCAGTTTTGTCTTTGTTTAACTGTAGAAAGTTTTGGCACATCCAGCTGTTGACTTCATCAATGCATTGAAGCAGAGAGTCAATGGGGCTGTAATCATTAGGCGATAGGGCTAAGTAGATCTGTGTGTCGTCTGCATAGCTGTGGTAAGAGATTTGGTTCTCTTACGAGAGTTCTCTCGTACTGCGTTCGTAGAACGCTGCGGGAAAAGTCTCTTTTCACGAAATACTGAAGCAAAATTATCCTTAATTTTCATATTTGTAAAACGCATTGCGGCAGTGCACAGCCATGGCGAGACGGCTCGCTCACTCATTGGCTGTTCTGCGGCAACTGCATGAGCCTATCGAGCGAGGGCTGATGCAACATCAGACCAATGAGAGTGCTTCGCGCGCTCCTCGTCACATCCCGCCGAAACGGGTGTGGCCATCCCCTATAAAAGGAGCTCGAGTAGGCTGATTCAACTGATTTTCATCTCTTCAGCGAAGCTCACGCATCGCTGGATCACGGAGAAGCAAGCGTCGTCGAGGCAAGCTTTTCAGCGGGACGAGCCCTTGAAGCCGCTGGCCTTCGCCGCCTTCTACTGCCGTACCTGCTGCGCTTTCCGGCGCTTCATATCCTTTATCTGCTCTGTTTTGTGTGTGTGTGTGCAGTGTTCCCCGAACACTCACCCCTAAAAGAGCCGCGTCTTTTTCAAGATGCCATCCTGTGGCTCGTGCCGAGCCCCGCTCACCGAGGGAGACCGCCATGTTATTTGCGTCTCCTGTCTGGGCGAAGATCACGCAGCGCTCGCGCTCGCTGACGGCGGCTGCCCTCACTGCGAGCTTTTGCCGATGGTGACTCTGCGGACTCGCCTGGCACAGTTCTCCGAGCCTGCGCCCCCCGCCGCGGTGCCGCGCCGTAAGAAGCGCCGCTCGCAGCGGGCCCCGGAACCCACCTCTTCCCGACAAAGCTCGCCGGCTCGCCCGCCAGCTTCACCGGCTTCCCCCGAAGCACTTCCTGATGCTCAGCGCCCGCAGTCTGCCGCCGCTTCATCTGAGGAAGTTGTTTCTGAAGTCGAGTCGGTCGAAAAGGATTCCTGCTCTCTGCTAGCTTCAGGCAGTGAAGACTGGGCGAGCTCTGCGGATCTCACGCCTCCTGCCCGAAAGCCGTCGGCTAGAGCTAGCATCGAGGGGGAGCTCATGCGAGTACTCGCGTTGGCCGCGGCGAGCCTCGGCCTCGAGTGGTCTGCACCGGAACTCCCCTCGCGCACCCGGCTTGATGGTAGCTTCCTCCCTGGTGAGCGCACTTCTCCTGTGTCTAAGCCCGCTCCGTTTCTTCCTGAGCTTCATGAAGAAGTGGCGAAGGCCTGGAACGCTCCCTTTTCTGCACGAACACGTTCGTCTGTATCCCCAGCATTTTCCTCCCTGGATAATGCTCAGGACCGAGGCTACCTCACTCTGCCGCCGGTGGAACAGGCGATAGCAGCCCACCTTTGCCCGCCCTCTGCTGGACGGCGGACTAAGCCAGCGCTGCCGTCAAAAGCCTGCCGCATGACGTCGTCGATGCTCGCGCGGATCTTCTCCGCCGCTGGGCAGGCGGCATCGGCTCTGCACACCATGGCCACGCTTCAGGTTTTCCAAGGCGATCTCCTCCGCAAACTGGACGAGATAGGACCTGAAGCTATCTGCATCGCGGACCTGAGAAGCGCGTCGGATCTTTCCCTCCGCGCTACCAAGGCTGCAGCACAAGCCATGGGACGCTGTATGGCTTCCGCTACCGTAGCCGAGAGGCATTTGTGGCTGACGCTCACGGAGATGGCTGATGCAGAGCGCAACGCGTTCCTCGACGCCCCGCTATCCTCCGCTGGCCTTTTTGGATCTTCTCTCTCCGAGCTCGTGGAGAGATTTTCCGAAGCCCAAAAAGCGTCACAGGCGTTCAAGCACTTCCTGCCGAAGCGCCCCAGTTCTGCAGCGGGCCGTGAGAAACAGGCCCCTCGGAGCTCACAGCCTCAGCCCCCGCCTTCGGCCGCCCCCTCACAGCGACAGCAGCGCAGCTCACGCCCTCGCTCTCGCTCTACTAGCCGCCGCCCCACTCACCGCGGGCCGCGACCAAGGGTTGTGTTGAAGCCGGAAGCCCCAAAGAAATCCTAGCACGCCTAGGAAAGCGCAGGTGTGTAAGCCCCGTTGCGACCGGGCCCTCACCAAAGCGCACCGCTGTCTCAGTCCCAGGAATTGCGACTGCTTCAGCGTTCTCAGCAGAGCACAAGCCCGCACAGCTGCCCGCTTGCCTGCACACAAAAGCCGTTTTTACGGCTACCCAGATAAATCCCGAAAAGAGTGTATTTTCTGGTGTCCCGGCCAAGGCCGATGGTGCTATAAATGTAGTGTTGATGCCCACTTCTCTGTGCCCATCCCTACACACAAGCACAGCCCTGCACACAGGGCCCGTACTCATAAGATCGACGCAGTTCGATCGCGCCCCAAACATAGTCAAAGTGCCCACTTCCCAGTGCCCACAAACGCTATGTCTGGCAAGCCACAGGCTCCCTGTAAAAACGGGACCTGTGCGCGCCCGCTCTGTTCAAGCAGACAGCGCGGCCAAAGCAGTAAACGTGCCCGGTCCCCGCCCACGTTCACTTGTAGGCTGCATGAGTCCCATGAGACCTTCTCAGACCTCCCCCGCTCAGATAAACACTGTAGCGCGGTCGAGGATGAGCGTTTTGCCCGCTGTATTACGCGCGCTCCCCGCCTCAAATGTCTCAGGCGTAACGCCTATGCTAGCGCACCCCGAAGCGCCGCCGTCGCACAGCGAACAGAGCGCGCTTCGCATCCAACCCCTAGCCGGCCATGCAGACGCATGGGCCGCGCTTCCAGGGGTTTCGGACTGGGTGCTAGACATTATAAAGAGAGGCTTCTCGCTACAGTTTTGTCGACGCCCTCCACGCTTCACAGCGC
This sequence comes from Abramis brama, assembly GCF_963993115.1. Lineage (NCBI taxonomy): Eukaryota > Metazoa > Chordata > Actinopteri > Cypriniformes > Leuciscidae > Abramis > Abramis brama. The sequence continues at coordinate 21,199,200 of NC_139964.1, read as the reverse complement.
GCGTCGAAACTACGGTGAATTCAGAAGTAGCACACCTACTTCGCGCCGAAATATCAAAACTGTTGAGCAAAGGGGCGATACAACATGTATCCCAAGCTCAAAGCGAAGGGGGGCTATACAGCAGATACTTCCTAGTCCCCAAAAAGGACGGTGGTATCAGACCCATACTAGATCTAAGACGACTAAACAGAGCTTTAGTGAAACGCAGTTTCAAAATGCTCACGACCAGCAAAATCCTCGCGCACATTCGCCGAGAAGACTGGTTTATGTCGATAGATCTAAAGGACGCGTATTTTCAAATACAGATAGCGTCACGCCACAGGCGATTCTTGAGATTCGCCTTCGAGGGTCGGGCATACCAGTATACAGTCCTGCCATTCGGCTTGTCCCTGGCACCCCGTACATTTACGAAGTGCATGGACGCAGCGCTCGCTCCCCTCAGACTCAGGGGCATGCGAGTGCTGAACTATTTGGACGACTGGCTGATCATAGCTCAATCACGATCTCAGCTCGTGGAGCACAGAACCATGTTACTCGATCACCTCGAGAATCTTGGTATCATGATCAATTGGACGAAGAGCTCCCTGAACCCCAGCCAAACTATATCGTTTCTGGGCATCGTTCTGGACTCTCGTTCTATGACGGCGCAGCTGTCGCAACAGCGCGCGCTGCGCATACAGCACGCAGCGAGGTCCTTCCGCTGCGGTGCGATTATCCCGCTCAAACGGTTTCAGAGGATGCTGGGCCTCATGGCCTCAGCATCATCAGTTCTCCAGCTGGGCCTGCTTCGCATGCGCCCTCTGCAGTTCTGGTTGAAAGCGCGAGTGCCACGCGGAGCGTGGGCACTCAGCCGATTGCGCCTCAAAGTCGATCAAGACTGCGCAGCAGCCCTGAGACCATGGGCGGCGGGCGATTGGTACCGTTCAGGTGTAAGCCTGGGGACTTCCTCGAGAGTGAAAGTGGTGTCTACGGACGCATCCACCTCGGGATGGGGAGCGCTGCTCGAGGGCAGGCCGTTCTTTGGCCTTTGGTCAGAACGAGAAAAGCTCCAGCATATCAACTGCCTGGAAATGCTAGCAGTTCACAACGCGCTGACGCGCTTTTGTCCCCACATCAAGGACCAACACGTCGTAGTCCGCTCGGACAACACGGCCGTGGTGTCCTACATAAATCGCCAGGGCGGTCTCGGATCCAGTTCCCTTTTCAGGCTGGCCGAGCGCCTCCTAATATGGGCTCAGCGCAACCTGCGCTCGCTGAGAGCGGTGCATGTGCCCGGGACACTCAACCTGGGTCCAGACAGGCTGTCCAGGAACAACGTTCCCACGGGCGAATGGTCTCTACACCCACAAACAGTCCGGCTGTTGTGGCAGAGATTCGGCAGGGCGGAAGTGGACCTATTCGCGTCCCCAGAAAACGCTCATTGCCCCGTGTTCTTTTCGAAGAACGACAGCGCACTGTCCCACAAGTGGCCGCACTGCCCGCTATACGCGTTTCCCCCAGTCTCCCTCCTACCTCAGGTGCTGGAGCGAGTCAGGGAAGTGAAATGCCCAGTACTGCTTATAGCACCGTTCTGGGACAACCAAGCCTGGTTTCCAGTCCTGATGCAGTTAGCAGACTCCGCTCCATGGCCAGTGCCATTGAGGAGAGATCTCCTCTCGCAGGCCAGGGGCTCGATTTGGCACCCACACCCAGAGCTGTGGTCCCTTCATGCGTGGACGCTCAACGGTTACCCGTTAGTCTCACGGATGGAGTGCTGAACACCATCACTCAGGCTAGAGCGCCTTCCACCAGGCGGCTTTATGCCTCGAAGTGGTCGGTTTTCTCCAGCTGGTGTACAGCTCGGGGCCTGTCACCCCTCGATTGTGAGGTGACGGAGGTTCTCTCCTTCCTACAAGAGCTGTTGGACAAGGGCAGATCCCCTTCCACGCTCAAAGTCTATGTGGCGGCTATCGCAGCGTGCTCGACAGCAACGCCAGGCCAGTCACTGGGAAGGAACGATTTAGTCATCCGCTTCCTCAGGGGAGCTAGGAGGCTGAATCCCCCCAGACCTCCCTCAGTCCCGGTCTGGGACCTTTCTACGGTCTTGGCAGCCATGAAAGGTCCCCCCTTTGAGCCTATCCAATCTGTCAGCCTCAAACATCTGTCTTTCAAAACGGTGTTTTTGATGGCCCTCGCTTCGGTGAAGCGCATAGGCGATCTGCACGCGCTCTCTGTGAGTCCAACGTGCTTGGAGTTTGGGCCCAATGACTCCAAAGTCATACTCAAACCTAGGCACGGCTACGTGCCGAAATCCCTCAACACTCCGTTTAGGGCTCAGGTTATTTCCCTGTCTGCCCTGCCGGGATCAAACGAGGAAGGGGACTCGAGCTGTCTTTGCCCCGTTAGGGCTTTAAGAGCTTATGTGTCCCGCTCCGCTGCCTTCAGACAGACGGAGCAGCTCTTTGTCTCGTTCAGTGGACGTTCCAAGGGAACGGCTGTTTCGAAACAGAGCCTGTCCAGGTGGGTGGTTGACGCCATAACAATGGCTTATACCACCAAGGGCCTTCAGTGCCCCTTGGGCATTAGAGCGCATTCCACGAGAGGCGTTGCCTCATCGTGGGCCTGGTCTAGCGGGATTTCCTTACAGGAAATATGTACGGCGGCGGGCTGGGCCTCGCCGTCTACATTCATAAGGTTCTACAACCTAGAAGTTCCCGCCTTGCAGGCCAGGTTGTTTTCGGTTTAGCCGAATCAGCTGTCTAACCAGGACACTGATTTCGCAGGCGCACAGCGCCACCGAAGACTTCACCGCACTTGCAAGCCAAGTATTTTCGGTGTATTCGAGTCAGCTGTCTAAACACGGCACTGATATCGTAGACGCACAGCGCCGCCGAAGTTTTCTGGGCAGAATTGTGTAAGACCCATGTTTTTCCCACATTAGCCAGGCTCCCTCCTGCCTATGTGATGTTATATCGCGTCTAGAACGCACCTATTTGGGCGAAAGTGTGTAAGTCCCACATTTCCCACATCAGCCAGGCTCTCCCTGCCTATGTGACGTTGTATCGCGCTTAAGGGCGCATCCATTTGGGCGAAATTACGTAAGACCCACATTTCCCACATTAGCCAGGCCTCCCCCTGCCTATGTGATGTTATATCGCGTCTTAGGACGCAGCTATCTGAGGGTGGTTGTCCCCCCCCCCTCCAGACTCTCCGAAGTCTACCGGGTGATTATGCACTGTATACCTGGACTAGCTTCCAGTGGTCGGTGTTTTCTCATCCCAGCACGCACGGCGTCTTACAAGTGGTTCCCGCAGCGTTCTACGAACGCAGTACGAGAGAACTCTCGTAAGAGAACGTACTCGGTTACTAACGTAACCTCGGTTCTCTCTAGAAGAGGGAACGAGTACTGCGTTCCCTGCCGTGCGCGCGGTTCGCTCTGGTTCGCTTCGGCGATGAAAACCAGTTGAATCAGCCTACTCGAGCTCCTTTTATAGGGGATGGCCACACCCGTTTCGGCGGGATGTGACGAGGAGCGCGCGAAGCACTCTCATTGGTCTGATGTTGCATCAGCCCTCGCTCGATAGGCTCATGCAGTTGCCGCAGAACAGCCAATGAGTGAGCGAGCCGTCTCGCCATGGCTGTGCACTGCCGCAATGCGTTTTACAAATATGAAAATTAAGGATAATTTTGCTTCAGTATTTCGTGAAAAGAGACTTTTCCCGCAGCGTTCTACGAACGCAGTACTCGTTCCCTCTTCTAGAGAGAACCGAGGTTACGTTAGTAACCGAGTACGTTCTTTCTCATTATTTGGCTCATTGGGAGCATGTACAGGTTGAACAGGAGTGGCGCAAGAATTGAGCCTTGAGGGACTCCGCATGTCATGGGCGTCCACTCAGACTTATGGTCACCTATACTCACATAATAACCTCTCCCATCTAAGTATGACCTGAACCATTTTAGAACTGTCCCAGAAAACCCCACCCAGTTTTCCAGCCTGTCTAGAAGTATTTTGTGATCGACAGTGTCAAATGCAGCACTGAGGTCGAGTAGAACCAGCACTGATAATTTGCCTGAATCTGTATTTAAGCGAATATCGTTTATTATCTTAATGAGCGCCGTCTCTGTGCTGTGATGCGATCGGAAGCCAGATTGAAAATTATCAAAGTATCCATTTGAGTTTAAGAATTTGTTCAGCTGGTTGAAGACAACTTTTTCAATGATTTTGCCTGTGAAAGGAAGATTTGAGATCGGTCTATAGTTGCTTAATATAGTCTTATCCAGATTGCTCTTTTTCAGGAGGGGTTTGACAACAGCAGTTTTAAGGGAGTTTGGAAAACTTCCATAGAAAAGTGAGGCATTTACCACTTCTATGAGATCTGCTTCTAAACAGTCTAACACACTTTTAAAAAAAGATGTGGGAAGTGTGTCAAGGGCGCAGGTTGATGTTTTAAGGTGCTGAACGGTTTCTTTCAGAATTTTGCCATCAATTTCTTCAAAATCAGACATAGTAACTACTTTCTCAGGTTGAAGTCTGATTAATAATGTGAGCAAAGTATTACTGTGAACTTCTTTCATTTGAGACCACTAAAAAACTATTGTACATAAAGAGATTTCCACTGGACCAACAACTACACAGTCACCACCTGTTAAATAAAGCAACATGCAGCATATCATCAATGTTTGTAGATCTTCTCCTGGACTGAAGCACAGGCTCTACTCTTCTGCACAATGGTGACCCAACAAATAATTTTACAGTAAACTACTGGCAACAGTGTTGCCAGTATAAACCTGTTTTATAACTTACAGTTTATTACTGTTAAAATACATTTTGTGGGTGTGTCTTTTTATCTTACACAGTTAACCCTTTCAACCCCTCAGGGAAATCCACACTACGAGTAAAAAGTAACGATGCAGTGAAATAATTAAGGGAATATGTAAGTGATTGTAAGCAGAATCACTGAAGAAAAGAGAAACACAAGAACAGAAAATAGAGAAACACAATAACTACGACTGACTTCCAGCCATTACACATTATTACACTTATTATTAACCAGTATGACTTTATTTCTGTCATACAGAAGTTGTTATTGAGATGTTTAATTGAAAATGTTTGGTTTGAAGTTACCGTTATAGAGATCAGTGCTTGCTTTAGTTGGGATGCTGATGCTAAAACATTATTTTTTTTTTTGCTGCTTGAGCTGTGTTTTTGCAAGTCACACTTGTGCACACACAGTTTATGAATGACTGCAGTTATAATGATTATGATGACAAAATCATCATATTGCCTGTTCATTCACTAAGGAATTAATTCTTATTCATTCAGAGTTTAATCCTCAATCAAAAGTGTTACATTACCCCCAATGTGAAAACGCAGCAATAAGATACAATGACTCTTTTTTTTTTTAACACATGATGCATAAACCAGAGAAACAGAGCTACACTGTGTTTTAGAAACACTGAGATATCACAATTTAGCACATTAATCTCAACAATGGTGGCAATATTTCTTTATTATTATTATTATTCATGCAGCAGTGCATGCTGGGAGTTTTATATTATCCTGGAACCCAGCATGCATTGCGACATGAAACTTTTCACCATTGTTGAGATTCATGTGCTGATTGTTGATGTCTGTGTGTGTCTCAGTCAAGCAGGAGTAAAATAAAATTGAATGCACTATATGATTACAATATTCTTCAGAAGACCTGATTACAGAAATATTGATTTCATTTTGTAGATTCACAGATATATGCTAAATATGAGATAACTATAATTTCAATGACTATATACAGGAAAAAACTGAAAATCAGGCATTTCCAGGATGATTGTGACATCATCACAAAAGAATAAAAACACCTCATCATCTACCTCTTGATTCTTCCTTTCCATAACAAATGTGTTTTATAAACTCACTGTTACAGCAGTCAGAGGGAGATGAATGGTAAGAAGTCCAGGGACAAGAGACCAACTAAAGCAAATACTGATCTCCATCATGGTGACAACAAATTTTATTAATAACTAAATCTCTGTTAATTCTCAACAAGAACTTTTGTACATGTAGGAAAGAAATAATCATAAACTGGTTTCACACTCAGTGTTCCTGGAAGTCAGTTGTAGTTTTTGTGTTTCTCTTTTTTCTGTTCTTGTTTCTCTGTCCTTCAGTGATTCTGCTTATCAGGTGTTCATCAGTGTCTCAGTTCACTCACTTCTTTTCATTCAAGGGGACTACACTCAAAAAAAAATTTTTGTCTAAAAATAAGATTTATGTATTTTAATTGCATAACAAATTCCCATGCATTTGGATTACATAGTTTTAACATAAACCAATCAATAATCTGAATGTGATTCATATTTTTAAGTCATATCTAAATGAAACAGATAAGATTTATGTAATTGTATTAATAAACTGAATGTGATTTATACGTGTCAGTCGTATGTAAATGAAACAGGTAAGATTTATGTAATAGTACACAGAAAAACGCCCATGTTAAATTAACACTGCTCAGTGTTCATATGTGTGCACACTACAGAGTTAAAGCGGTGTTGAAGTTAATGAGATAATTAACTTATGATTGAGCATTAATGATGAACACCTGCTGTTAACAAGCAGAATCACTGAAGGAAAGAGAAACACAAGAACTACAACTGACTTCAGACACAGCCTTAGATGAAATCAACTGAAGAGAAAAGAAGACATTAAATCTGTGAAGATCTCAGCAGAGGAGGATTAAACAACTCCACAAACAGCATTACCAGCTTCACTTATTACTAACCAGACTGACTTTATTTCATTTCCGTTTTAATGAAAACAATAGGTGTATTTTAAAGTCACCATGATGGTGGTTAGCGTTTGCTTTAGTTGGGCTCTTGACCATTGACTCTTTAATATAAAATTTTCTCTGGCTGCTATAATTATGTGTTTATAAAACATGTTTATTGCAGCAAAAAAGCCATGAGAAAAAGAGATCAGGTGATGTCGGCTTTAACTCTGTAGTGTGCACACATATGAACACTGAGCAGTGTTAATATAACATGGGCGTTTTTCTGTGTACTATTACATAAATCTTACCTGTTTCATTTACATACGACTGACAAATATAAATCACATTCAGTTTATTAATACAATTACATAAATCTTATCTGTTTCATTTAGATATGACTTAAAAATATGAATCACATTCTGATTATTGATTGGTTTATGTTAAAACTATGTAATCCAAATGCATGGGAATTTGTTATGCAATTAAAATACATAAATCTTATTTTTAGACAAAAAATTTTTTTTGAGTGTAGACACGGCTCAATCCGAGGGGCGGGATAAACGGCTGTCTTTCAAATTCACTCTGCATGCAATAGGACAGCGCTTCAACCAACCAGAGCGTTTTCCCAACAGTGGAGCTAGTTGATAGATTCAACTTTTGCCATATCTGGCCGGCAAAACTACGAACACATCTTCCTTTTTTTAAGAATGACTTAAGTGCCGTTCTTTGCTCTTTTCTCAAAGAAAAACTTAACTCCAAGTCCTCCAGAGTCGCGGACAAAGCCGATTCGAAAGATGTTCGCTAGCAGCAGCCGTCATTCTTTGTTTTCAAGTAGCAGGGAACCGTCGCAAGTCTGTCGTTATTATGTTAAGCCCGCCCCGCCTACTCTATACACGACGTGATTGGCCTGACCCAATTTAGGTTTTTGCAGCTCGAAAGTCAATGGAGAGTTGCTAGACTGCCCTGGCTGCAAAATACATTTTGCTGCCGCTAGGGTGCGTCTAGATTTCTAGGCTATGGTTTCATTGTTTGTATATATATATATATATATATATATATATATATATATATATATATATATATATATATATATATATCTTTTATTGAGCAGATTATTAAATGACAATATATGCATGACATACATGGAGAACATCACAACCTACTGTTTTCTTTTTTAACATCGATAGAAATTAATGAATAAAAATTATATAAAAATAACCGGAACATCATCCTTATCCCTACCCATCCTATACCCCACAAAAAATAAAAGGAAAAAAATCCAAAGAAGGGACAGTCTCAACAAAGGAGTCTCTGAGAGGAGTGTTAATTTTTTTCCAGGAGTAGAAAGGACATCAAGTCCTTCAACCAAGAAAAATTTGGAGGGGGCAAGGGGATTTGCAATGCAGCAATATTCCTCTTCTGGCTGCAAAAGCAACAGTATTCGCATGCCGCTTGTTGTACAATCCATTAACGGGTTACTCCAAAAATTGCAATTATTGGGCAGGGTTTCACAGAAACATTAAGAGCCTTTGACAAAAAAGAAGACCAGAATGAATACAATTTCGGACAAGTATAAAATGCATGAGTATGATCTTGCATGAGTATGAACGCGGGCGCGTTTTGCTGGATTTTCTCCACATTGTAGCACTATAAACTTAAATTACTCCGTCATTTATGGTCATACAGAAAAAAGAAATATAAAAAAAAATCTGTGATATTTCTACTTTTGTATGTGTCCACTTACAATCAAATCAAAACATTGTGCTTTTGTAAAATAAAGAAAATAAACAGGGTGTGCGTTCTGCCTCTCCGTCGCGGTGAACTTTTTTTTCTTGAGCACGTCTATAAACTGAAACAAAACTCAGCGAATACTTGCCACACATTTATGAGCCATATCTTTATAAACATTTAAGTGTGTACTTTTAAATGATCGGATTCAAACTGAAAACAAATATTCTCTGTTTAAGTAATTTGTATAAAACCAACAAGATGTCCAGCTTCTCAAACGCTTGCTCATTACAGTTAATTTGGCCACGCCCACTCGTGCAAAAGAGATTCACATGCAAATCAACACATGGAACGCGAACTCGCTCATTACCTCAACAACAAAACACCAAAACACTTCACTTCACTTTTCGTCGAGTTTGAAAGACGCGCCTGAGCTTACATTGGATTTACATCAGAAGAAGAAGAACGCGATTTGAAGACAAGAAAGATGTAAGGTAATAAATTCTTACATATTAGTTTGTTATTGTTGCATAAATGTCACGTTGCAGTTGAACTGTTGCTAGATATATCGGGAATATTATAATATTTAGACCCGTGTTTACTGTTACTGTGTTTGTGGATATCTGCTCAAACATAGATATGTATATGGTAACCATAATGTTTTATATTTGAGCGCGATCTCGTTTGAATGTATCATATTTTGCAGCGCGATCGTTTGAATGTATCATATTTTGCAGCGCGATCATTTGAATGTATCATATTTTGGATGAAAGCAAAACGCACCAAACGGCTTCATGTTTTTATTATTATCATTTCATGTTCATGTCGGCTTCATGTTTTTGATATTTCATATCATCATAACGGATGGAAACATTTGAAGTAACATGATAATCAATATATTTTTCTCTAGCTTATTTGTTACTGAAATCTTTTGGAAGATTTATACTGCTATAGGTTATTTATTGTTATTATTATTTTATCCAGCACTGCGCATATAGCTTATGCCTACAAGGCACAACAAACCTGGTGTTCATTATATTACATATTGTTGGAAATATTTGTGTGTGTGTGTGTGTGTGTGTGTGTGTGTATTCTGTGAATTTTAAAAAGCAATTTTAACCAGAAAATTCTAATATTTATTTCCAAAATCGTGCAGGCCTTTCTCTTGATATCAGTATGTTCACTTTTTAGCGCAATTTTCCACCGGACAAAATTGCGATTGTTAACTCATGATTTCTGTTCTGTCTGTGCGCACCAATCTTGCACTTCTATCTTCTCCTCAACCAGACCACCTAGAGACTTCGGGTTTTCGGCATTATGTTAAGGAAGGTCTAATCTCGGGAACGCACAAAAAAAATCCAGGAAAAGATTTACTATCTCTTAGTTTTGTTATCCCATGAGGTCAGAAAATTGCGCTAAAACACTCAACGAGTTTTTATTACTTGTTTTTTTTCAGGGCCCAGATGCCACTGAGGACTTCAACATTCACATGAGTCTCTGTACGTGAACATGGTAAAGTGAAAATCAAACACCTTGGAAATGAAGGTATGTACAATGTTTTTAGGAATGGCACAAAGGTCTCTGTCTTTGGATCATTGTTTTCAATAAGTGCTTTTTTGGCATTTGTTGTATCTTTGGATTATGTTGTGTTGTAAATAAATCCAAACAATTTAAAAGCCATTCTTTTTTAAATCTCCTCATTTACAGTATTGTGCAAGGTTGCTCAGAATGACAGGGCCTGATAGCTCCTAATAGGGCCGTTAGGGGAGGGTCTTTGTCTTTCTCAGGTGTGAAAAGCTTACATATTAATGACCTCCGCATAAAGCTTTTTCACACAAAACACGTCGTAAAATTTTTAAATCAATATATTGTCTTATCTGAATGAGCAGTCAGGGTGATTTTCACATAGTTTTAGAGCAAATATTCTAGGCTACGTCATACAATTTTCAAAAGTCTTGTGAAGAAATAATCAGTATGGGTTTCATGGCCTTATTTCAGTGAGAATTTTTTTTTGTATTTTCACAAACCACACATAAATGTCATTATCTCAAAACTACAAACTTTTACATACATGCTGCTGATATATTATTGTAGCAGAGTTTGTGCTGAATACAGTGTAATTAGACTTTAGCCATGAAAATGTCACAAGTAACAGAAATAACCAGAAATGTCAGAGCATGTCAGAACACCCCCAGGACCCAGAAAACAGCTCAGACCTCAGAGGGTTAAAGAAAGTTTCTTCAATTTTGCTTTGGTGAAATGAATTCTGTGAACAACTTTCAACTGAATATGATTTAAACGAGCACAGATGCGGACAGAATTAATTTTAGCTGGAGCATTATTCCACAGCTCCTCATCAAGTTCCAGTCCTAGCGCTCTCTCCCAGGTTTCCTTGAGTGCAAAAAGAAGAGGAACTGCGAAGAGCGTAACAGGCCATAAATTGAGGCAATATGGCTAGGCTATGTGATTTTGGAAGTTACATTATATATTCAATTAAAGTTTTCTTTGGCTGGTGAGGGAAGGTAGCAATGTGTGTTTTAGCAAAGTCATGTAATTGCAAATAGTGGAATAAACTGGATTTATAAGTTTTATAAATTGAATCTACTCAGCAAATCTTTAAATGACACAAATGTGTGATCAGAAAACAAATCATGAAACAATACTAGGCCCTTCTCCCTGAGCTGTGCAAAAGTTGAATCCAAAGTAGAGGGTACGAAGAGAAGATTACCACAAATAGGCATAAAGGTGGATCATGACGTGTTTAATCTAAAATAAAGACGAAATTGTTTCCAGATTTTGAGTGAAGAAAGCTCAATCTGGTTAGTGGTGTATTTAGAGGGTCGCTGCAAATTGCGATCAAAAACTAATGCTGGAATCGAGGACGATACGCAGGAGTTCGCTTCTATCAAACGGCAATTAATATCTGGGGAATTACATCATGCATATATTTTCTGGATATTAGCTGCCCAATAGAAGATAAGGAAATTTTCTAGAATTTGGAAGAAATTTGGAAGAGCGAGACTCCAATATTGTTTGATCATCGTCTTTGAAGAGTTGACTTGTGTAAAACTGGAGGCTTACCAGACCAAATATAGGAGGATATAGTGGCATCAAATGATTTAAAGAAAGATTTGGGGAGAAAAATGGGAACAGTCTAAAATAAAAAAAAGTATTTGTGGAAGAATATTCATTTAAATTGATTCAGTCCTACCTACTAATGATAGTGGAGGACTGCTCCAACGCATGGTTTCATTGTTTCATTGCACATATTAATTTTGTAACTTGCCCTCTGCGACAAAACTTTTCTGAACGGCCTCCGCATCTTGCAAGTTTTTGCATCTGCAAAATCTCCAGTGTTAAATTAACACTCTCAGTGTTTATATGAGTCCACACTCAGAGTGTTATAAGTAACACTGAAGCAGTGTTAAAGTTAATGAGATAATTAAGTGATTAATTGAGTGATGATTGAGCATTATTGAAGACACCTGATGTTAACAAGCAGAATCACTAAAGGAGAAAAAACGTAATTGGTATGTTACCATTAAGGTGATCAGTGTTTGTTTTAGTTGGGCTCTTGACCCTTAAATCATTAACTTTAGATTTTGTTTGGCTGCTGTACATCAGTTATAACAGCCAGAAGAACAAAGCAAAAAGGTGCTATGACGGTGTTTGTTGTGTTTTAATATAATCATTATTTCACGATCATTTAACCTGAATCACTGAACTCATATAGAGCCTAATTTCTGAATTAGATATACTTTATTAATTATAGCAGCACTGTCCTTGAAAAGCATAATATTTTTAACTTTTACAATGTAATCCAAATAATTTCCTAAAAGTTGTTCACATACATTTATTTATTTTAGACACAGACATCAAGAATCAGCCTGTGAATCTCAACAATGGTGACAATTATAAAGCATGTTGCAGTGCATTCTGGGTGCCACCAATCAAAACTCATTCATGGCTCCCATCATGCATTGCTGCATGAATAAATAATGAGCTTATGTTCAGAGTTGATCTGTTTGTCACCATTGTTGAGATTCATACTGTCGAAAACTTTTTCTTCCTCGAAGCAGAAAACCAGGAGACGTTTGGGATCACGTTCAAGAAGTAATTCTTTATTGAGGACTTCGCGTTGAAGTGGCTGCAGTCACCAAAATCGTCTAACTAAGGCTGTGGTTCTCAAAGTGTGGGGCGCGCCCCCTAGGGGGGGCGCACAGGTATTCCAGGGTGGGCGCGGGAAATAAAAAAAAAAAATAAAAAAAAATGCCAAATGACGTAGCGGGGGGCGCGGGAGATAAAAAAAAAAAAAAAAAAACACTGGCAAGTTAACTGACGTCGCATGGAAGATGGATCGGTTTATAAAAGGCAAGAGGAAAGCAGTAGATGAGGTCTCACAGACATCACAGGCAGGTGCTTGTCATTCTAAAGCTAAATGCCGAAAATATGATGAGGCATATCTTGCTCTCGGCTTCACTGTTAATGTGGTTGGTGAGGAGGAAAGGCCGATGTGTGTACTATGTCTTAAAACGCTGGCAGCAGACAGCATGAAACCTACCAAATTATGAAGACACATTGAGACGGTACATCCGAATTATGTTCACAAGCCACTTGAGTTTTTTAAAAGAAAACTTGATCAATGTCGTGGGCAGCAAAGTCATTTTGCAAAAGCCACTTCAGCAACAGCGAAAGCACAACTGGCTTCGTACAAAATTGCGTATCGCATTGCACAATGCAAGAAACCACACACGATTGCAGAAGAATTGATTATTCCTGCTGCCATAGATATAGTGTCAGTTATGCTTGATGAGGCAAGTGTCCCGAAATTAAAGACTATCCCAGTGTCTAATGACACAATATCAAGACGAATTTGTGATATTGCAAATGACGTGGAGGAACAGCTCATTGAGAAAATAAAAGGGAAACGCTTTGCACTGCAAGTTGACGAGGCCACTGACAGTTCCAAGGACAGTTTGTTAATAGCGTATGTGCGCTTCGTTGATGAAAACTCGCTGACTGAAGATATACTGTTTTGCAAGTACATCCCAAACAGAGCAACGGCTGATGAACTTTTCAAGATTATAGATTCGTACTTGACAGAGGCAGGGATTAAATGGGAGGACTGCTTGGGAATTTGCACGGACGGCGCACAGAGCATGGCTGGGAAACGAGCAGGATTGCAGGCACTCATCAAGAGAGTCGCACCTAAAGCAAAGTGGACTCACTGCTTTATACATCGAGAAGCACTCGCATCACGGCAGTTAAGTCCTGCGTTAAATTATGTTTTGTCTGACGTTGTTACCGCAGTCAATTACATCAAAACAAGACCGCTGAAATCCCGACTGTTTTCCGCGCTCTGTCAGGAGATGGGCACCGATCACAGTGCTGTGCTGTTTTACAGTGAAACGAGATGGCTCTCCCGCGGCAAAGTGCTATCCAGAGTGTTTGAGCTCAGGGAGCAAATTCAAATTTTTCTGCAGGAAGAAGGATTGAATGAGCTTTCCAGCAAGTTCAGCAATGAACAATTTCTAATGAAATTGGCATATCTCAGTGACATGTTCGCCAAGCTGAATCAATTAAACCTTCAGCTGCAGGGTGAAGACAAACACCTACCACATCTGGCAGACCAAGTCAACTCATTCGTCCGAAAATTGGCGCAGGAAACTTGAGCAAGGCAATACAGGTTCATTTGAGAATCTTACACATTTTTCCGAAATTAACAAGCTCACAGAAATCACACCGATCCCGTGTTTTTTGGAACACATTTCTGCTCTGAGAGGTCATTTTCAGAAGTACTTCCCTGACAATAGTGTGCAATTTGACTGGGTGAGAGATCCATTCACTGCTCCTGCACCTGCTGATTTGAGCTCCTCTGAGGAAGAGCAATTCATTGAGATGACGTCTGACTCAAACATGAGGCTAAAGTTCCCATCACAAAGACTCTGTGAATTCTGGCTTGGTGTAGAGAAGAATTTCCCACTCATTGGTCAGAAGGCAATTAAAATTCTGCTCCCTTTTGCTACGTCCTATCTGTGTGAAACAGGGTTCTCTGCTGTTTCCTTACTGAAGACAAAGCACAGATCTAAGCTCAACATTGAAAATGACTTAAGAGTGGCAATATCAAAGCTGCAGCCCCGTTTTGAAAAAATGTGCAGTGAAAAGCAGGCTCACTGCAGCCACTGAATGTTCATATTGTAGCCTCACTGAAATATGTAAATTTGTTGATTATTTAAATTAAAAGTTATTCTATAATCTGTTAATGTTAAACTGTTTAACAACTGTTAAATCTAATCAGTAAATGGATGCCCTCATGTTCACCTTGAATGCCCAATACAGTATAGTTCACCTTAGTTTTTTATGTGATGTTATGTAGGGAAATAGGATCAGCAGATTCTTAAATTTTAATCCTTCAATACGCTAATTCTTGATGTCTGTGTGTGCCTACATAAAATACTTTTTAAGTTTTTTTTTTTTTTTTTTGTAATTGATTTGATCATTTGGATTTCATTGAAAAGGCTAAAAATGGCATGCTCGACAAGGACAGTGCTGCTATAATCCATAAACTTAACTCAGAAATTATACTCTCAATGAGTTCAGTGATTCAGGCCAACTAATGATTATGTTAAAACACAACCAACACCATCAGATCACATTTGCTCTTTGTTCATCTGACTGTTATAACCAAATTACAGCAGCCAAACAAAATCTAAAGTTAAAAAAGTAAGGGTCAAGAGTCCAACTAAACTAAACACCGATCACCATAATGGTGACCATTAAAAAAAAAATAATTTTCTCCTTCAGTGATTCTGCTTATTAACATCAGATGTCTTCAATAATGCTCAATCATCACTCAATTAATCAATTAATCACTTAATTATCTCATTAACTTTAACACTGCTTCAGTGTTAATTATAACACTCTGAGTGTGGACTCATATAAACACTGAGCAGTGTTAATTTAACACTGGGGATTTTGCTGTGTACAGGAGTATTGATGTTCAACGTTCATCAGGGCAAATCCACTCAGTCGTTTGTATTCCGGGGATTAGTCTAAAGCTTAAGGGTGATGTAAATAGCTAAACGAGTTTAACCGCAGAAAATCGTACATTACCAGTGACCACGCAATGGCTTTTAGGTCATCAAGTCGTGTAACATGAATGTACATTTACAGGGTACTTTTTGTTTTTGATCTGTTGAAATAATAATAATACTGTTGTGTGAAAGTCTGAACAATTTATAGTCCTCTCCTTAAAGATAAAATATGTAGAAAATAAATAAATCAAAATGAACTAAATTTAAATAATGAGTCAATACATCATCAATCCTTCTTCCAAAATGTGTTTTTGTGTTACGCTGATTCACTATGGTAAGCTTATTAAAAGTGTTTGTATTTTAGACCTAGCGGGATAGTTTTGGCAGGTATTTGCGTACGTCACTCTCGTCATCCATAAATAGAGAAAAGTTGCTCCGGTATGGGATGAATATAGTATCAAAATGATTAACATGTGCAAGCACTATAATCCATGAACTTGATAAATGTTGCAAATATGTTTTATTATCTACAACCAAATGCCTTTCAACTTGCATGTGTAAAATTCAAAATTGAATGAATGTGTAGCAGTTTGTACAAATAGAGACATTTTTGTGAATACAAATGTTTTCTTTGTATTAGCGTATCATAATTTGAGCCAATCTCATTTGATTCATTTGGATTTTGAGACTTTCTTTTCGCAGTTTTTAAGCATTTCACAACCCACACACAAACTACAAATGAATAGGCCTGGTGCTAATTATTAATGTGTGCACAACTACCCATCTATTTGACAAATTCACAAATGTGCATCACTACATTTAAACTAATACAATACAACTTGTGTGTGAAAAATCCAGAAACGCATGAATGTGCAGCATTTTGTACAAATAGAGACAGTTGTTAATACAAAACCTCAATTTTGTATTAATGTAGGTCAGAATTTGTGCATGCAACAAGTAAGATGTGCATTTGTGGATCAGGTGACACGCTTGCATTAATTGACTAGTTTCTGAGTCAATCCTATTTGATTCATTTGGATTTTTGAGACTTTCATTTCGCCGGTTTAGACTTGCACGATCCACTCACACAGTCTGAGAAAACCTGCTACCACTAGATGGCAGTAGTCTGCTAAAACAGACAACGGCACTGTAATCAAGCGTTCTTCCCCATATAATACTACACTTAATGTGGATTAAGAAAGTGATATTGAAGCACCGAATTTAGTACACAATATAGGCCTACCTTATTAATAAAGCATATGTAGAAGCAAACAGATGAAATCAGATTATGAACAACACCCATAGAAAACCATTATAAAACGTAGCCCGTTGCATGTTCAATAAGGTGTATGGCTACTGACTTTTAACATCACCGTCTTACTGCATTCACGTTAAGCTTTTTCTTTATAATAGGCTCTATGGAAGGAAAACTACAATAGCCTGAACGCGACGCGTAATAAAAAGAAAATCAATCTGATCAAAGTCCTCGTTGCCGCTGCGATCAGTGGCGCGGATACTGTGTTTGTTTGTGGCTCGCGCACAGTCTTCACTCGGACGTGCGCTTCAATGTGGAGAGACTCTCTATTCGTTCCGGTGAAATTACAAAACAAACTGCACACAAACGTGTCCCTGCCTGATATACAACCACTGATAAACATGATCGGTTTTGATGAGAAAAAAAAAACTATGAGTGCGGATTAGAACCCAGAACCTCTGACATGCTTGGCAAAAGTTCTGCCCCTGGACCATTTGAACACACACTTAAAATAGTCGGATCAACATATAATATCATTGAATGCCAGGATTGGTAGTTCGGTAGCAGCGGACAGAGGTTAGAAGTACGCAATATCGCGTAAGGATCACACCCTAACGATATTATTTTTTTAAAGTAGCGTTTCTTTTCATGGCAGTCGAGGTGCGAAATGTTGTCTTTCTTAGCCATTTACTGTATCCGTACGAAGCTGTAAATAGTAGCAAGCTAGCTAGTTAATGCTTGTCGGTACCATAGACAGTACTCGATAGGTACTTAAGATGGCGGCAGTCAACTGGAAAAAGAGCGGATGACGTAAGCGGTCACGTGACTGATATTCATGTGTAGATGGGTAGTTGTGCACACATTAATAATTAGCACCAGGTCTATTCATTTGTATTTGTTTGTGTATGGGTTGTGAAATGCTTATAAACACAGCAAAATGAAAGTCTCAAAATCCAAATGAATCAAATGAGATTGACTCAGAAAAGACGTCAATGAATGCACACGTCACCTGATCCACAAACGCACGTCGTCTTTGTTGCATGCGCAAATTATGACACACTAATACAAAGAAAACATTTGTATTCATAAAAATGTCTCTATTTGTTGTAGCGTTTATACGCCCGTATAAATATCATTAATTATTATTCATAACGAATTATGATCAATAATTAATAATTTAATTATTTTCAGAATTTACTGTAACAGAATCAATAATATGATCATTTATCAGTTCATCCAATGAACAGAAAGCATAAACAGTTATTAACTCTAGGAAATATAATATCTTCCTGGCCAAGAAAGAATAACCCCCTAACAGTAAATTAAGAAATAGGGTAAAAGCATAGGTAACTTTTGATCGAAGTTCAAGACAATAAATTTGATAAGCACATACACAAGCAATCTCTTTTCAAAATGCGAACAATACTTTATTGATTATATACTAACACATACGACTAATATCTAAAATATCTAACACAAACACACGCACACGTTCATACAAGTTACAGCAAGAATTACAAAAAGAAACAAAGAAAGAACAAAATAAAATAAAAAGGAAGAATGAGTTTGGAAAGGAGTTTAAGGGTAAGAGGAAGAAAATTCCGAATTTCTATGCACTTGTAAGACCTGACCTGGAACGAACCATCAATCATTAATTTTTAACCCTTCTATCGTTTCTTAGACAGGTTAATATTATACACCAGTTAAGCTTTCAAATGTCTGGAGGTATCTACTTGCGTTTGCTTTGGGGGTTCCCTTTGTCTGCGTGAAAAGGGGTTTCCCGAGTTCGTTCGTTCGCTGGCTGGTCTCCTCGTGTCTGATGTCTGGGGGCCACGTGGTGTGCTGGATGGTTGATGGTCTTTGAAGTTGAAAGCGTGAGTTGCAGCCGTGAATCGTGGAACGAAACTTTGCAGCAAAACTTAACTTAAAACCGAGACTTTCAATCGGAAAATAAAGGAAGACTTAGAAAAGAAAAGAAGACTTAGACGAGAGTAGTAAGATGGCTTGAATGAAATTGTTTAACCCATGTTCTTCAGATCTTGATTTGGGTTATTTCTGCTCGTTTGTTACATGGTACTAGTCTTGAGAGAGAGCTTAGAGCTTAGAGCTTAGAGAGCGCACGGAGAGAGAGGTTCGAGCGCTGGCTAACAGAGAATCCAAGGTTTTAACTCAAAGTTTGTCCCCCCTCCTGAAGAGAGCGGACCAATTAGACACTGGCTTTGTGTGCAAAGTTATAAATCATGTCTTCCCTGGGGGGGTTTGTCTAATGAAACTAAAAGACCAAATTCAACAGTTTAGGCATGATCTCGAATTATCAGAATATGGAACATTTTACACAGATGTAATTCAGGCCATCTTTTGAGTCATGAGCATACGATCACATCGAAATTAAACAGTACACATTTTCATTCACACACACCTAATGATTATAACATTTACATGAATTATATGGGATCACAACATATCTTATTAGAATATGCATATAAGTGGTGGAAACACACAGGATTAGGTAGTTGCGTGATTGTTTGATTGTAAGTCCATTGAAAATTGTTCTTAAATGATTTTATGTAGTTTATTGGTAAGAATCAGTTCTCTTGGTGTGAAGAGAAAATAAACTCTGTCTGTTGTTCAGAGGTCCTTAAGGAGAGTTCAGGAATGTTGGGGGGGGGGGGGGGGGGTTTCTGTACCAATCTGTCTTCTGGAAACCCCCTCATATTGACACGTTCTTCCTGCTGAAATCTGTTTGCATCATGGGACCTCGCATTGTCCATTCATTATTTAGTTGGTGTTGGGGGAGGCTCTTTTAAAACCAGACCGGGCGGCGCCTGGACCCCGTGACAGATGGATGAAGATACTCAAGTCCTGCCCAAATCTTCACTTAATATTCTGTTTGAATTAATATTCTGAATGAATATTTAGTTTGTGGGTTTGTTCCGTCTCATTTTCGCTACATTGTACAAATTGCTACACATTCATTCAATTCTGAATTTTGCACACGCAAGTTGAAAGGTTGTGGATAGTAAAACATATCTGCAACATTTATCAAGTTCATGGATAATTTTGCTTGCACACGTTAATCATTTTGATATTCATCCCATACTCAAAGATCAACAGAGCGGCTGCCAGTTTACCAAAGGTTGAATTTACACAACGGGTTTTTGCAGGTCATTTACGGGAAATCTGAATTTGACTGCTGTTACTCTTCATATGCTTATGAGATCTTTATTAATCTCCCGCACTGAATTTGCATTTGTGTTTTTCAATAGGCATTGATTCAAAAGACTCAAGATTCTGATGTATTCAGAGTCAATTCGTTAAATATACTTAAAATATATATTTGATTTAGAAAATGTATGAAAATAAAGAAGTTATTTATGTATCACACAGGAGATTCATAAAGATCTCATAAGGATTTGAAAAGTGAATGGCAGTCAAACATAAATAGTACTTGCTATACTGTTAGATTGTAGATTGCTGAACTGAAGTGTCAGTTTACTTACAAAACAAATGCAAAAAAACAAACAAACAAAAAAAAACAAAGAGAGAGAAGTTTGGACTGTGAGGGTCACAGAGGCGGGTATAAATCTGAGCTGCTGCAGGTTCACACACACACACAGACAGACACGATGGACGTGAAGCTGCTGTGTCTGACTGTTGTTCTTCTCTCCTCACCCCTCCTCACACTGTGTGACCCGCTGTGAGTATTAAACACACCGTTTACTCATAGAGTTACTAATAATCAGTTTTTAAGATTTCAAACGCTGTGATTTGATCTCCTCAGGTTTGTTCTGTCAGCTCCTAATTTGCTGAGAGTGGGTTCCTCAGAGAACGTGTTTGTGGAGGCTCAGGATTACTCTGGAGGAAACCTGGACGTGATGATCTCAGTGAAGAACTTCCCAAAGAAAGACAGGGAGATACTGTCCAAACCAGTGACACTGACTGCAGAAAAGT
Organism: Abramis brama; assembly: GCF_963993115.1. Taxonomy (NCBI): domain Eukaryota; kingdom Metazoa; phylum Chordata; class Actinopteri; order Cypriniformes; family Leuciscidae; genus Abramis; species Abramis brama. Next base: position 21,178,492 of record NC_139964.1, on the reverse strand, counting down.
ATTTCCAGATCCTTACAGATATAAAGGTGAGAGCTCCATAAATACAGTGATGTTTCATTCTGTAACATGGTGAGGGTCAGGAGCAGGCTGGGAAGCAGATCCACATCCAGGTTTATTCAAATAATCCACAAGGTCATAGAACACAAGGTAACTAGCATAAACAAATAAAAACACGATAAACCAGAGAATGTGATTTCAGTGACTGACAGAGAACAAGGGCTATATATACACAGGCTGACAAGCTTAACATGATAACAAGGGCCGTAGATAATAAGAAACACCTGGAGACTAATCAACATGAAAACCTACAAACAACTACAAAACATGGTGTAAGACAGGAGATAACATAAGAGTCCAGAAACACACAAGACAGGAGAACACAGGCTGGGGGATCATCCCAGCTAGCAGACTTTTATGAACGTTCTTCAAATATTCAGTGTTGGTTCTGGGAACGTGAATGTGGTGATTAGGTGTTTCCTATGATGGTCCTCTAGATGGCAGTAATACCTAATAGAGTGGACAATTACCCAAAGGGTCACAAAAATAAGTGACAGAGAGCTAAGCTCAAGTTAGAATTGTATGTTCTGAGAATAAAGAGGCTACACACCAGTTCAAACAATTTATTTGTTCAGAGTGTTTGATCAATAAACACTACAGTGAAAAATGTCCGGTTTTCTTGACATTAGAGGAACGTGTTTTAAAAGGTATAATGTTCCTCAAACGTTCTTTCAACTTAATTTTGATTTAAAATTAAACATTATAGGAACATTGATTTCTAACATTCCAACAACATTGTAACAAATTAGCCCAAAGGGGAAATATTAATAATAACTCATAATTATCAATTATGATTAGTTATTAATATTTGGGTCAGTTAATTGGATTAACTTGAGGTAGCTAAATTAATATTACAATCAATAATTGTCTGATTTGTCTCAGTCGTTACAACATACAAATTTCCAGTTTCCTTAATGTTACTAGAATGTTATTTAAAGGTTAGTGTGATGTTCCTGAAACATTCTTTCAATCATCTTTCCAAAGAGTAATAAGAACACAAACTACAACTTTATTCAGACACAGCCTTAGATGAACTGAAGATAAAAGACATTAACTCTCTCAAGATCTGATTAAACAACTCCACAAACAGCATTACCAGCTTCACTTATTACTAACCAGACTGACCTTATTTCTGTCACATGTCTACAGAAGATCTTATTGAGAATTAACAGAGGTTTAGATGTTGATGTTTTAAGGGAAATGTTTCGTTTGAGGTCACCATCATGGAGATCAGTGTGTTTGCTTTAGTTGGGCTCTTGACCCTTGACTTTCATTAAGTTGATGCTTTATCAGCAATTGCAGGTGTTCATGGAGAACATTTCTGCATTGATAAAAGCAGATCACCGTGGCTGTTTTAAATTACAAAGTACTCCAATTAAACAGTTGCTTTCACTGTAGCTTGAACGGGTTTTGAGAAGAAGATAATGAACTCATTTGATGTGATAAAAATCATTTATAACTGAAGAAATGTGTGTAAGATTGTCCAAACCTATTTAGAAGATTAAAACGACACACTTAGACATCAGTACTCATCGTACAAACCTCAACAATGGTGACAATCAAAAAATAATTCATCAGAACCTTAACAAATTCAGTGTTTTACACACACACACCAACATTTAGCAGCTGTAATGCAATAATATTGTTACAAATCATATTTTTAAATATGTATTTCAACTCATTAAGCCATCAATCATCATGTTCTCCATGAACGCTGATAAAACACACACTTAATGAAAGTCAATCAGTCATTCGGTATATGAAACACAACAATGGTGACATTCTTCATGCCAGCATGAATAAATTATGCAGCTGAATTATTTTGATTGTCACCATTGTTGAGGTTTGTACACTCTCAGAAAAAAAGGTACAAAAGCCGTCGCTGTGGCAGTACCTTTTCAAAAGGTACACTTTTGTACCTAAAGAGTACATATTAGTCCCTTAAAGGTACATATTAGCAGAGATGGGTAATCCAGGGGCCAAAGAGTAAAAGTCCTGCCATATGTTTATTCCACCCATAAACTCAGTCAGCTGATTTCACTAATTAGTTCTCTCTCCTGCTGAATTAGCAAATCCAGGTGATTGGAACAAAATACTGAGGAGGACTTTTACTTTCTGAACCTGGACTTTACACCTCTGCATAGCAATGCCACATGTCAGCCAAGAGCAAAGAAATAAACCAGAACTGGATCTTATCGTAGCCAAAAAAATCTGTGTATATTAAATATGGAGTAATTTCAGCCTCAGCCTCAGATGAAATCAACTAAAGAGAAAAGAAGACATTAAATCTGTGAAGATCTCAGCAGAGGAGGATTAAACAACTCCACAAACAGCATTACCAGCTTCACTTATTACTAACCAGACTGACTTTATTTCTGTCAGACGTATACAAAAGTTGTTATTGAGATGTTTAATTGAAAATGTTTGGTTTGAAGTTACTGTTATAGAGATCAGTGCTTGCTTTAGTTGGGATGCTGATGCTAAAACAGTGTTTCTTTTGCTGCTTGAGCTGTGTTTTTGTAAGTCACACTTGTGCACACACACAGTTTACGAATGATTGTGGTTATGTTGATTATGGTGATAAAATCATCATATTGCCTGTTCATTCACTAAGGAATTAATTCCTACTCATTCAGAGTTTAATCCTCAATCAAAAGTGTTACATTACCACCACTGTGAAACCACAACAATAAATTACAATGACTTATTTATTTTTTTAACACATCATGCATAAACCAAAAAAAAAACAGAACTATGCTATCTTTTAGAAACACAGAGATATCACAATTTAGCACATGAATCTCAACAATGGTGGCAATATTTTTTTTTATTATTCATGCAGCAGTGCATGCTGGGAGTTTTATATTATCCTGGAACCCAGCATGCATTGCGACATGAAACTTTTGATTGTCACCATTGTTGAGATTCATACGCTGATTGTTGATGTCTGTGTGTGTCTGAGTCAAGCAGGAGTTAAACATGTTTTAATGCACTCTATGTTTACAATATTTTTCAGAAGACCTTATTACAGAAATGTTGATTTCATGTTGTAGATTCACAGATAAATATGAAATACCCACAAATTCAAAGAATATATAGAGGAAACATCTGAAAATCAGACATGTCCAGGATGAATGTTAAATCATCACAAAAGCCAAAAACAGCTAATCATCTTCCTCTTGACTTTCTCTTGCACAACAAATGTGTTTTATAAACTCACTGTCACAGCAGCCAGAGAGAGATGAATGGTAAGAAGTCAAGGGACAAGAGACCAACTAAAGCAAATACTGATCTCCGTCATGGTGACAACAAACTTTATTATTATTAACTAAATCTCTGTTAATTCTCAACAAGAACTTTTGTACATGTATGAAAGAAATAATCGTAAACTGGTTTCACACTCAGTGGCTGGAAGTCAGTTGTAGTTCTTGTGTTTCTCTTTTTTCTGTTCTTGTTTCTCTGTCCTTCAGTGATTCTGCTTATCAGGTGTTCATCTGTTTCTCAATTCACTCACTTATTTTCATTCACTCTGTCAAGGGGACTATATTAGTGAACTAATGTAGGGAATAGTGAATGAGGGTATAGGGTGTGATTGGGAAAACAGCCTCTGAGTGTCGACTTTGAGCGCCGTTAATTCACAGTATATTCCTGTAGGCTACTTTTATTTTCTACGGTATATTACTGTTTTAATGGAAAATGGTATGATATTGTCAGAATTTGGCCTTTTTTTACAGCAAGGGTTAACAGTGTACGATAATGTCCAGTTCTGGTTTATTTTCTTTACTCTTGGCTGACATGTGGCATTGCTATGCAGAGATGTAAAGTCCAGGTTCAGAAAGTAAAAGTCCTCCTCAGTATTTTGTTCCAATCACCTGGATTTGCTAATTCAGACAGGAGAGAGAACTAATTAGTGAAATCAGCTGCTGAGTTCATGGGTGGAATAAACATATGGCAGGACTTTTACTCTTTGGCCCCTGGATTACCCACCTCTGCTAATATGTACCTTTGAGGGACTAATATGTACTCTTTAGGTACAAAAGTGTACCTTTTGAAAAGGTACTGCCACAGCGACGGCTTTTGTACCTTTTTTTCTGAGAGTGTATGATGAGTGCTGATGTCTAAATGTGTAGTTTTTCACTTTTAAATAGTTGTGGACAATCTTACACAAATTTCTTCAGTTGCAAATGAATTTTGTCACATCAATTGAATTCATTACCTTTTTCTCAAAACACGTTCAAGTTACAAAATTGTGCAAAACTACAGTGAAATCAATTATTTAATTGCAGTCCTTTGTCTGTAATTTAAAACATACATGTTGCTCTGTGGTATCAATGCAGAAATGTTCTCCATGAACACCTGCAATTGCTGATAAAGCATCAACTTAAAGAAAGTCAAGGGTCAAGAGACCAACTAAAGCAAACACTGATCTCCATGATGGTGACATCAAACAAAACATTTTCAATAAGACATCAACATCTAAACCTCTGTTAATTCTCAATAAGATCTTCTGTAGACGTGTGACAGAAATAAAGTCAGTCTGGTTAGTAATAAGTGAAGCTGGTAATGCTGTTTGTGGAGTTGTTTAATCAGATCTTCAAAGAGTTAATGTCTTTTATCTTCAGTTCATCTAAGGCTGTGTCTGAATAAAGTTGTAGTTTGTATTCTTATTACTCTTTGGAAAGATGATTGAAAGAATGTTTCAGGAACATCACACTAACCTTTAAATAACATTCTAGTAACATTAAGGAAACTGGACATTTTTATGTTCTTGGAATGTTAGAAATCAATGTTCCTATAATGTTGAATTTTAAATCAAAATTAAGTTGAAAGAACTTCCCAGAACCAACACTGAATATTTTGAGAATGTTCTTATAACAACAGTCTGTTAGCTGGGATGGCACATTCTCATTATTTTATTATCAGATAAAATTCAGGCTGATGATTATCTGTTCTTTAGATCCCTGATGATCAGAACTTGTTCTCTGATGATCCTCTGGAGAAGCAGTATGTGTATCTACAAGCTCAGTTTCCATCCCACACTCTGGAGAAAGTGATAATGGTCTCATTCCAGTCTGGATATATATTTGTACAGACAGACAAGCCCATCTACACGCCTGCTAGCAGAGGTACGATTATGTGCTAAGTTCACAACGTAATTTCGGGAGGAATTAACCTATCTAATATTTCAATTAACTGCTGGAGCATAAGCAGCCGCACACCTTGCTCTGGCATCAGCTGTTTTGGCGTCCCTCCACCTCCCCAACTCCACCAACATCATTTAAATAACATAATTATAACATCTTGCTACCATACTCGTCATGTAAGCATTAGTAGTCCCACTGGAGGGTATATCTAAGCTCGAGTTGAAGCTGCTTCATTGAGCCCTCCATTGTGGACAGCAAGCCACATACGCTTAACCTTTTTAGCTTAAAGATTATATGGGCAAAGGAACTCATGAAATACTTGGAAATTATAACGCACAATGTGAACTTTATACATAAGCATTACATAATTGTTTATTATTAAACTGACTGCTATGTGTATCAGGGTTTGAATCTGAGTAAAAAACATCAGAACTCACATTTCAGTTTTTTGCTTTGACCTCTTTTGCAGTTCAATACAGGATTTTCTCTCTGACGCCCAACATGAAACCACTCAGTCAGTCTGGAGTCACGATGGAGATCATGGTACACACTTATATAAGTGCTCACTGTTATTACACACACACGCACGCACGCACACACACACACACACACACACACACACACACACACACACATTCGTGGCATTTCAGCTGCATGGACACTGACGATGTAAACACACAGTGATTTCTGTGTTTAAGAATCCACAAGGCGTCACAGTTTCATCAGAGAAGATGTATCCAGTGAAAGGGATGAGGTCTTGGATATACGACATTCCTGAGGTTGCCAGGTGTGTTTGTGTGTGAAACACTGTGAAGACTGAACTTGCCCAACCCGAGTTAATTTAATTTAGTGATTCATTATGTCTATCTTACAATGCAGCTAATACTCATAAATGTGATCTGTGTTATGAGGATTGTTTCATCTGTTGTATAATGCTTATTTAAAAATGTTTTGAAATGTTTTTGTTTCAGTCTTGGAATCTGGAAGGTTGTCACTCGGTACACAGACACTCCTCAGAAGACGTTTACTGCAGACTTTGAGGTCAAAGAAAATGGTAAGATGTGTGCCAACAAAATGTGTTTTGTGTAAATGCAATAAAACTAAAAGAATTTATTTATTTATTTGTGTCTTTTCTCTGGATTGGTTTATAGTGCCTCCTCCAACATTTGGAGTCAGATTAAGACCCAGTAAGTCATTCTTCTATGTGGGTGACGAGAGCCTGACAGTCGACATTGAAGCCAAGTAAGACAAAATCTGCTTCTCTGTTTTCAAAACTGTTTTCTCTGTTTAATCTTTAATGTGTGCACACATTGATTTAAAATAGATCTCTATGTAAACTACAAAATAATGTGAGCAACCAATACTTTTCATGAGTGTTTGAGATAGTATAAATTCCAAAAGTAACAAAGACATTTATCTTAGTCTCAAAAGGCATATTTTTTTGAGTTGTGGTTATTCTGTATTTTACTGGTAGTATTAATATTGTTTCCTGTGTATCCGCTCTCATGACTGAAGTTTCCTCGCTCATCGCTCCTCGCCTCCTCGCAGTGCAATTAGAGGACTGAGATGCTCTTCTAGATGACTGAGATCCATCGTTTCCGGGCCATGGGCTGGAGGACGGAGGAGCGAGGAAACAAGAAAGCATCAATTTGAGCATTGAGAAGCACCCACAGATTTTGGGGATGCTAGTGTGAACATGATGGATTATGGACAATATATTGATGTATGCTGTGTCTGAAAGAAACTCTGTGTGTTCATGTTTATAAGCATGGAGGAATGAGAAGCCCCAGGAAGTGGATTTGAGGCAATATTTAGTTTGCAACATTTGTTTGCATAAATCTGAATGCATGGACTCTGTTTGCATTTGTTAAATGTTGTCAACAACAACAGCTTAAGGGAAAGCCGTAACAGGTTTTATATATCATTTAATATGACTGAATCAACCTGACATCAGTTGGTTACACCAGGGGTTTTCAAAGTGTGTGGCACAGAGAGCAGCTCCAGAGTATATTTAGCCTGGGAAAACCCGGACAAACTTCCAGCAAATTTAGATTTGCTCTGCAAGTAGTCTGGCAAAGAGCCCATTCAAGACGATTTCTAATCTGTCCAAATCGAGGCACCAATCAGAAACTTTTTTGCTACACATTCAAAAGTAAATACCTTTTCTTCACAAAAAGAGTACATACTTTTATGGCGTAGCGCATATGGCTTTACACGATGACGATCGCTCTGATTGGTTTTAGGTCTATCCAATTGCGCCCAGAGGCATTTGAGGGACATCCGTTGGTGACGCCCCGTTGGAAATGAGTTATTAATGAAGCTTTGCCAGACCATGACTCAGTTACTACTGAGAATGGTCTGGTTTTAACCACACAGCAAAAACTCCAGTGTTAAATTAACTCTCCTGGGAGTTTATATGGCTCCAGACTCAATAGTGTTAAAGTTAATGAGCTAATTAAGTGATTGATTGAGTGACGATTGACCATTATTGAAGACACCTGATGTTAACAAGCAGAATCACTGAAGGAGAAAAATCACAGTTTGAGTCACCATTATGGATATCAGTGTTTGATTTAGTTGGGCAGTTGACCTTTACATTTTTAACTTTAGATATTCTTTGGCTGTTGTAACTGAGTTATAACAGCCAGATGAACAAAGAGGAAAGGTGAACAGGTGGTGTTGGTTATGTTTTAACATAATCATCATTAGACCTGAATCACTGAACTCATTTAGAGCCTAATCTCTGACTTAAATGTATATATCTGGTAGTGATGTTACGTTCGTGAACAAATCGTTCTTTTTGAACGAATCCTTTAGGTGAACGAATTGTTCTCGTTCATGTAATCCATTGACTCACATTTCTCGTTCACTGAAATGTGAAATCCCTCCCTCCACAGCAGCGCGGCGCTATTAGCAGCGCATGCGCAGCTCAGTGAACCGGTGTTTTCAACCTGTCAAAGAATGAACCTCGAGCCAATAGCCTTAGAGTATGAGATGTGACGGAGCATGTGATTTGTTGGATGTAGTGAACGAATACGCCCTTCACTGACTGTGACCGAGTTGCTTTTGAGTCTGAACGAGAGAGAGATCTTATCGTTTGTGAACGAGTTGAACGAACTGGTACATGTCGTTCATGAACGAAAATAACCAGTTGTTTGAACGATAATGATGGCGAACCGATAGAGCTAGGTTTGTGTAGTTAGCATGTTTGCATCAAAGAAAGAAATTTACACTTTACCATTGTAATGAAAACAGGTTAATAACGCAAGCTAATGGTTAAATATAACAAAGACAAATTAACATCGTCATTTTTTACTTGGTTTGAGCTAAGGGGGGTGCACTTGACTGTTTACTTGATTTAAATTTACACTTCTCGTTACCTGCTTTTCTTATTTGTTTGTGTGTTTTAGTCTTAGTTTTGTGGTATTTTGCACTTTGAACAATTTACTTGGCTACTTGTGTTCATTTTGTATTATCAAAAATAAATTAATTACGTTTTATTCATGTCATATGCAATTCTCTAAAAACTAAAACAAACCAAAAAAATATGACAGTATTGGTTAGGTCTCATTTGCGTAACGTCAGCAAATAGCATTTCAGTTCGGGCTGTGAAGGGGCATGTATTTGGTTGGATCTACTGAACGAATATGCCCATCACTGACTGATCGCTCTGTTTTGAGTCTGAACGAGAGAGAGATCTCGTTCGTGAACGAATTGAACTAACTGGTACTTTCGTTCGTGAATGAGAGTACTGGGTAGATCGGTCATTTAGCATGTGATTCAATCTCATTCAAAGCGCAGTTATAGGTGTGCACATATAATTGTTTGTATTCATATTCAACATACAGAACATCAACGTTTAATATAATCCCAGATTTATGAATGTGTATGTCTGACTAAACAATTAAAATGTTAATTAAGAAAACCTTGGTTTGGTCATCTGAACCACTTATTTAGACTTATGTTATTAATTTAGTAAATAAGGCACACATTTTAACAAAGCCAAATCACTTTTTTTTGTAATAAGTAAATAGGCCACGTTCGTTAAAACATAAAATATGTGCATAAAATACACTCTTTTTCGCCACCTGCTGCAGTATATATGTAATATGAAGAAATTATCACTGAACGAATCATTTTGGTGAACGAACTGAAAATGAACAAGTCTCTGGAAAGAATCAAAATTTCCACCACTAATATCTGGGAAAAGAGCTAACATTGAAATGTAAATGATTTCTTAAAAGCTGTTCTGATATATATTAAGAAAATCTTTCTTTTAGGAACACACAGACATCAATAATCAGTGTATGAATCTCAACAATGGTGACAAAAAGAATATTCAATTAGGAAAAGGAAATTACTACAATTCAGATCATAATTTATTCATACTGCAATGCATGATGGGAGCCATGAATGAGTTTTGATTGGTGGCACCCAGAATGCACTGCAACATGCTTTATTATTGTAACCATTGTTGAGAATCACAGGCTGATTCTTGGTGTCAGTGTGTCCAAATAAAATACTTTTTCAAAGTCGTTTGATCAGAACAACTTTTAAGAAATCTTTTTGATTATATTGAAAATGCTGAAAATAGTATACAGTAGAATCACAGGATGCTGTAATCAACAAGGTAAACCTAACTCTCTAAATGAGTTTTGTGATTCAGGCCAAATGATGAATCTGTCAAAACATAACCAACACCACCTGATCAGCTTTTCTTGTTGTTCATCTAAGCCAGGGGTGTCCAAACTCAGTCCTGGAGGGCCACTGTCCTGCAGAGTTTAGCTCCAACCCCAATTAAACACACCTGAACCAGATAATCAGACCTTGATTATCTGGTTCAGGTGTGTTTAATTGGGGTTGGAGCTAAACTCTGCAGGGCAGTGGCCCTCCAGGACTGAGTTTGGACACCCCTGATCTAAGCGTTATAATTTAGATACAACAGCCAAACAAAATCTAATGTTATTAATTTAAGGGTCAAGAGCCCAACTAAATCCAACACTGCCACCATAATGGCAACTTAAAAAAAAAGAGATTTTCTCCTTTGGTGATTCTGCTTGTTAACATCAGGTGTCTTCAATAATGCTCAATCATCACTCAATCAATCACTAAATTATCTCATTAAGTTTAACACTCCCAGGAGAGTTCATTTAACACTGGAGTTTTTGCTGTGTGAGTTCATGGGTGGAATAAACATATGGCAGGACTTTTACTTTCTGACCCCTGGACTTTCCACCTCTGGTTCAGACTTTCTGCCATCAGTCTGAAGTAGAGGGTGACACAGGCAGAGGTGGAAAGTCCAGGTTCAGAAAGTAACGAAGAAACCTCCTCAGTATTTTGTTCCAATCACCTGGATTTGTTAATTCAGCAGGAGAGAGAACTAATTAGTGAACTCAAACTCCAGTGTTAAATGAACTCTCCTGGGAGTTTATATGGCTCCAGACTCGGAGTGTTAAAGTGTCAAAATATGATTGTTAAATTAACACTCAAGAGTGTTAAAGTTAATGAGCTCATTAAGTGATTAATTGAGTGATGATTGACCAATATTGAAGACACTTGATGTTAACAAGCAGAATCACCAAAGGAGAAAATCTCATGTTTTAAGACACTTTTAGGCCGTGTGTCCACCAAAGCGTTTTTTTTTTTCACGCGGCTGGCGTGTTTTTTCAATTGTTTTCAATGAGAGCGCCGCGTTTTTAAAACGCCATGAGCGTAGCGAGGTGCTGAGCGTTTTTTTCACGCTGAAGCGCCGAGCGCTCTGCGTTTTTTACAGGTCACCGAGAGTTGAAGAATGTTCAACTTTGGACATCAACAGATGACAACAACAAGCATAATAACGGAACAAAATCATTTAAAACAAGAGCCAGAGAAAATACATTACATTGTATCGACATTTTAATATAGAATCAACACAGAAACGTACTCGGTTACTAACGTAACCTCGGTTCTCTCTAGAAGAGGGAACGAGTACTGCGTTTTATCAAAACGCTACGGGAAAAGTCTCTTTTCACGAAACACTGAAGCAAAAATTATCCTTTAATTTTCATATATGTAAAACGCGTTGCGGCAGCAGCAGACAGCTGAAGCAAGACGGCTTGTCCGCTCATTGGCTGCTCTGCGGCAACTGCATAAGCCTATCGAGCGCAGGCTGATGCAACATCAGACCAATGAGGGCGCTTCGCGCCCTCCTCGCCACTTCCCGCCGAGACGGGCGTGGCTTACCTCTATAAAAGGAGCTCGAGAAGGCTGATTCACTTGATTTTGATCGCCGAAGCGAACCAGAGTGAACCAAACGCACGGCAAGGGAACGCAGTACTCGTTCCCTCTTCTAGAGAGAACCGAGGTTACGTTAGTAAACGAGTACGTTCTCTTACGAGAGTTCTCTCGTACTGCGTTTTATCAAAACGCTACGGGAACCCCTTGCAAAACGCCGTGCGTGCTGGGATAAAAACACTGATCACCGGAAGCTATTTCAGGCATACAGTGCATAATCACCAGATAGACTCACACAGAGTCAGGGAATAAGGGGGGGAGCCTTAATTCCCTATACTGTAGCGTCCGCAGGCTTAACATGACCTCACAGGGAGAGTCTAAAGACAGGAGGGGTTTCCTCCGTCCTTATATAGACATGTCCACAGACGCGAATATGACATCACATAGCCAGGGTAGGGAGCCTGCACTAATGTGGGAAAACGTGGGTCTTACACAGTTCTGCCCAGTATAGTCGGTAGCGCGTTGCGCCTGTAAATAGATTACACCGACAAAAGCTTAGCCTGTAAGGCGGGAACCTCTAGGTATAAAACCTGATAAATGTAGACGGAGAGGCCCAGCCTGCCGCCGTACATATATCCTGTAAGGAAATCCCGCTGGACCAAGCCCACGAGGAGGCAACGCCTCTCGTAGAGTGCGCTCTGACTCCCAACGGGCATTGAATGCCCTTGGCAGTATAAGCCAGCGCTATGGCGTCAACTATCCATCTGGATAGACTCTGTTTCGAAACAGCCGTTCCTTTGGAACGTCCGCTGAACGAGACAAAGAGCTGCTCTGTCTGTCTGAAGGCAGCAGAGCGGAACATATAAGTTCTTAAAGCCCTAACAGGGCAAAGAAAACTCGAGTCCCCTTCCTCACTCGACGCCGGCAGGGCAGCCAGGGAAATAACCTGAGCCCGAAAAGGCGTGTTGAGGGATTTCGGCACATAGCCGTGCTTAGGTTTGAGTATGACTTTAGAGTCATTAGGACCAAACTCCAAGCACGTCGGGCTCACAGAGAGCACGTGCAGATCGCCTATGCGCTTCACTGAAGCGAGAGCCATCAAAAACACTGTTTTGAAAGACAAATGTTTGAGGCTGATAGACTGGATAGGCTCGAAAGGGGCACCTTTCATGGCCGCCAGGACCGTAGAAAGGTCCCACATAGGGACTGAAGGAGGTCTGGGTGGATTCAGTCTCCTAGCTCCCCTGAGGAAGCGGATGACTAAATCATTCCTTCCCAGTGACTGACCCAGCGTTGAACCGGAGAACGCTGAAATAGCCGCCACATACACTTTGAGCGTGGAAGGGGATCTGCCCTTATCCAACAGCTCTTGTAGGAAGGAGAGAACCTCCGCTACCTCACATTCGAGGGGTGAAAGGCTCCGAGCTGTACACCAGCTGGAGAAAACCGACCACTTTGAAGCGTAGAGCCGCCTGGTCGACGGCGCTCTAGCCTCAGTGATGGTATTCATGACTCCCTCTGCGAGACCAACGGGTATCCGTTGAGCGCCCACACATGAAGGGACCACAGTTCCGGGTGTGGGTGCCAAATCGAGCCCCTGGCCTGCGAGAGGAGATCTCTCCTCAACGGCACTGGCCATGGAGCGATGTCTGCTAACTGCATCAGAACTGGGAACCATGCCTGGTTCTTCCAGAACGGTGCTACAAGCAGCACTGGGCATTTTGTTTTCCTGACCCGTTCCAACACCTGTGGCAGGAGGGAAACGGGGGGAAAAGCGTATAGCGGGCAGCGCGGCCACCTTTCGGACAGCGCGCTGTCGGTCTTTGAAAAGAATGTGGGGCAGTGAGCGTTTTCGTGGGAAGCGAATAGGTCCACCTCCGCTTTGCCGAATCTCTCCCACAACAGCCGGACTGTTTGTGGGTGTAGAGACCATTCGCCTGTAGGAACGTTGTTCCTGGACAGTCTGTCCGGGCCCACATTCAGAAGCCCGGGTACATGCACTGCTCTCAGCGAGCGTAAGTTGTGCTGAGCCCATAGTAGGAGGCGTTTCGCCAGCCTGTACAGGGATATGGAATTCAGGCCGCCCTGGCGATTCATGTAGGACACCACAGCCATGTTGTCCGAACGGACTATGACGTGTTGGTCCTTGATGTGGGGACAAAAACGCGTCAGCGCATTGTGCACTGCCAGCATTTCTAGGCAGTTTATGTGTTGGAGCTTTTCTCGTTCCGACCATAGGCCGAAGAACGGTCTGCCCTCGAGCAACGCTCCCCATCCCGAGGTGGATGCGTCCGTCGACACCATCCTCACCCTCGAGGAAGTCCCCAGGCTTACACCTGATTGGTACCAGTCGTTCGCCATCCAAGGCACCAGGGCTGTGACACAGTCCTGATTGACCTTGAGGCGTAATTGACCGGACACCCACGCTCTGCGCGGTACCCGCGCTTTCAACCAGAACTGCAGCGGGCGCATGCGGAGCAAGCCCAGCCGGAGAACTGACGATGCTGAGGCCATGAGACCCAGCATCCTTTGAAATTTCCTGAGCGGGGTGAAAGCGCCGCGGCGGAAAGACTTCGCCGCGCGCTGAATGTTCAGCACACGCTGTGGCGACAGCTGCGCTGTCATAGACTGTGAGTCCAGAACTATACCCAGAAACGAAATCGTTTGACTGGGGTTCAGTGAACTCTTCGCCCAATTGACCGTGATACCAAGATTCTCGAGGTGATCGAGTAAAATGGCTCTGTGCTCTACGAGCTGAGATCGTGATTGGGCTAGGATCAACCAGTCGTCCAAGTAGTTCAGCACTCGCATGCCTCTGAGTCTGAGAGGAGCGAGCGCTGCATCCATGCATTTCGTAAATGTACGAGGTGCCAGGGACAAGCCGAAAGGCAGGACTGTATACTGGTATGTCTGACCCTCGGCGGAGGGCGTCGGAAAAACTGTAGCGAGAAGCCTCTCTTTATAATGCCTAAGACCCAGTCCGAAACCCCTGGAAGCGCTGCCCATGCATCTGCATGGTTGGCTAAGGGCCGGATACAGAGCGCGCTCTGTTCGCCGTGCGACAGAGGTGCTACGGGGCTCACAAACGTAGGCGTTATGCCTGCGGCATTTGAGGCGGGGGGCGCGCTTAATACAGCGGGCGGAGCGCTCGTCCTCGACCTTACAACAGTGCTTGGCTGAGTGAGGGAGGGCTGCGCGAGTCCCGTGGGACTCATGTGTGCGAGTAGATGTGGGCTGGGAGCGGACACATTTACTGCTTTGGGCTGCTGTGTAAGCAGCGCGCGCGCTCATAGGTCTCGTTTTTACAGAGAGCCTGTGATCTGATAGACATAGTGTTCGTGGGCACTGAGTAGTGGGCACTTTTACTATGTGGGGAGCGCAATCGACCTGAGTCGATTTTATTTGCGCGAGCCCTAAGTGCAGGGCTGTGCTTGTGTGTAGGGATGGGCACTGAGAAGTGGGCATCGACACTACATTTATAGCACCATCGGCCGTGGCCGGGACACCAGAAATACCGTGAGTAAGTGTGGGCGCGGGAGAGCGGGCACAGTTACTGCAATGAGTGCACTGTCTGTCTGAGCAGAGTGAATGCACACAGGTTTCGTCTTTACAGAAACCACAAGGCATGCAGAACATAGTGTTTGTGGGCACTAGGCAGTGGGCACGTTCACTATGTTGCGTGCGTGATCGACCCGAGTCGAATATATGAGCGCGGGCCCTGTGTGAAGGGCTGTGCTAGTGTGTAGGGATGGGCACTAGCAGTGGGCATCTTCTCTACACATATAGCATCATCGGCCGTGCTCGTGGGCAGCAAAAAACACGTCTGCAGTTGTCTCTCGGGGAACAAACAGAGTGATTTGCATTCGGCGGCATAAATATTTTCTGCCGGCCGGCCTGGGGTTCGAACCTCCGATCCCCCGCTCGCAAGTCTAAGAATCTACCACTGGACCACAGTGAAGATACATAGACAAAGTCAGCGCGAGTATTATCCGCACTGGCGTTTGCTTGCAGGCATGTACCACGTGCTCGTGGGCAGCAAAAAACACGTCTGCAGTTGCCTCTCGGGGAACAAACAGAGTGATTTGCATTCGGCGGCATAAATATTTTCTGCCGGCCGGCCTGGGGTTCGAACCTCCGATCCCCCGCGCGCAAGTCTAAGAATCTACCACTGGACCACAGTGAAGATACATAGTCAAAGTCAGCGCGAGTATTATCCGCACTGGTGTTTGCTTGCAGGCATGTACCACGTGCTCGTGGCCAGCAAAAAACACGTCTGCAGTTGCCTCTCGGGGAACAGAGAGAGTGATTTGCATTTTCAGACGCCTGCAAAATGCCAGAATGTGAGAAGAGTGGAAATCGCCCAGTTTCAGCGGGGCTGAAAACGTACTCGGTTACTAACGTAACCTCGGTTCTCTCTAGAAGAGGGAACGAGTACTGCGTTTTAACCAAAACGCTACGGGAAAAGTCTCTTTTCACGAAACACTGAAGCAAAAAATTATCCTTTAATTTTCATATATGCAAAACGCGTTGCGGCAGCAGTCAGCTATGGCGAGACGGCTTGCTCGCTCATTGGCTGCTCTGCAGCAACTACATAAGCCTATCGAGCGAGGCCTGAGGTGACGTCAGGCCAATGAGGGCGCTTCGCGCCCTCCTCGCCACTTCCCGCCGAGACGGGCGTGGCTTACCTCTATAAAAGGAGCTCGAGAAGGCTGATTCACTTGATTTTGATCGCCGAAGCGAACCAGAGTGAACCAGACGCACGGCAGAGAACGCAGTACTCGTTCCCTCTTCTAGAGAGAACCGAGGTTACGTTAGTAACCGAGTACGTTCTCTTACGAGAGTTCTCTCGTACTGCGTTTTAACCAAAACGCTACGGGAACCCCTTGTAAAACGCCGTGCGTGCTGGGATAAAAACACTGATCACCGGAAGCTATTTCAGGCATACAGTGCATAATCACCAGATAGACTCACACAGAGTCAGGGAATAAGGGAGGGGAGCCTTAATTCCCTATACTGTAGCGTCCGCAGGCTTAACGTGACCTCACAGGGAGAGTCTAAAGACAGGAGGGGTTTCCCTCCGTCCTTATATAGACATGTCCACAGACGCGAATATGACATCACATAGACAGGGTAGGGAGCCTGAACTAATGTGGGAAATGTGGGTCTTACACAGTTCTGCCCAAGATAGTCGGTAGCGCATTGCGCCTGCGATTTCAGAGGTCTGGCTAGACAGCTGAATAGATTACACCGACAAAAGCTGTAGACGGAGAGGCCCAGCCTGCCGCCGTACATATATCCTGTAGGGAAATCCCGCTGGACCAAGCCCACGAGGAGGCAATGCCTCTCGTAGAATGCGCTCTAACTCCCAACGGGCATTGAATGCCCTTGACAGTATAAGCCAGCGCTATGGCGTCAACTATCCATCTGGATAGACTTTGTTTCGAAACAGCCATTCCTTTGGAACGTCCGCTGAACGAGACAAAGAGCTGCTCTGTCTGTCTGAAGACAGCAGAGCGGGACATATAAGCTCTTAAAGCCCTAACAGGGCAAAGAAAACTCGAGTCCCCCTCCTCACTCGATGCCGGCAGGGCAGACAGGGAAATAACCTGAGCCCGAAAAGGCGTGTTGAGGGATTTCGGCACATAGCCGTGCTTAGGTTTGAGTATGACTTTAGAGTCATAGGACCAAACTCCAAGCACGCCGGGCTCACAGAGAGCGCGTGCAGATCGCCTATGCGCTTCACTGAAGCGAGAGCCATCAAAAACACTCTTTTGAAAGACAAATGTTTGAGGCTAATAGACTGGATAGGCTCGAAAGGGGCACCTTTCATGGCCGCCAAGACCGTAGAAAGGTCCCACATAGGGACTGAAGGAGGTCTGGGTGGATTCAGTCTCCTAGCTCTCCTGAGGAAGCGGATGACTAAATCGTTCCTTCCCAGTGACTGACCCAGCGTTGAACCGGAGAACGCTGAAATAGCCGCCACATACACTTTGAGCGTGGAAGGGGATCTGCCCTTATCCAACAGCTCTTGTAGGAAGGAGAGAACCTCCGTTACCTCGCATTCGAGGGGTGAAAGGCTCCGAGCTGTACACCAGCCGGAGAAAACCGACCACTTCGAAGCATAAAGCCGCCAAGTCGACGGTGCTCTAGCCTGAGTGATGGTATTCATGACTCCCTCTGCGAGACCAACGGGTATCCGTTGAGCGCCCACACATGAAGGGACCACAGTTCCGGGTGTGGGTGCCAAATCGAGCCCCCGGCCTGCGAGAGGAGATCTCTCCTCAACGGCACTGGCCATGGAGCGATGTCTGCTAACTGCATCAGGACTGGGAACCATGCTTGGTTCTCCCAGAACGGTGCTACAAGCAGCACTGGGCATTTTGTTTCCCTGACCCGTTCCAACACCTGTGGCAGGAGGGAGACGGGGGGAAAAGCGTATAGCGGGCAGCGCGGCCACCTTCGGGACAGCGCGCTGTCGCTCTTTGAAGAGAACGCGGGGCAGTAAGCGTTTTCGTGGGACGCGAATAGGTCCACCTCCGCTCTGCCGAATCTCTCCCACAACAGCCGGACTGTTTGTGGGTGTAGAGACCATTCGCCCGGGGGAACGTTGTTCCTGGACAGTCTGTCTGGGCCCACATTCTGACGCCCAGGTACATGCACTGCTCTCAGCGAGCGTAAGTTGTGCTGAGCCCATATTAGGAGGCGTTTCGCCAGCCTGTACAGGGATGTGGATTTCAGACCGCCTTGGCGATTTATGTAGGACACCACAGCCATGTTGTCCGAACGGACTATGACGTGTTGGTCCTTGATGTGGGGACAAAAACGCGTCAGCGCGTTGTGCACTGCCAGCATTTCTAGGCAGTTTATGTGTTGGAGCTTTTCTCGTTCCGACCACAGGCCGAAGAACGGTCTGCCCTCGAGCAGCGCTCCCCATCCCGAGGTGGATGCGTCTGTCGACACCATCCTCACTCCCGAGGAAGTCCCCAGGCTTACACCTAATCGGTAGCAGTCGTCCGCCATCCAAGGCACCAGGGCTGTAACACAGTTCTGATCGACCTTGAGGCGTAATCGACCGGGTACCCGCGCTTTCAACCAGAACTGCAGCGGGCGCATGCGGAGCAAGCCCAGCCGGAGAACTGATGATGCTGAGGCCATGAGACCCAGCATCCTTTGAAACTTCCTGAGCGGGGTGAAAGCGCCGCGGCGGAAAGACTTCGCCGCGCGTTGAATGTGCAGCACGCGCTGTGGCAACAGCCACGCTGTCATAGACTGCGAGTCCAGAACGATACCCAGAAACAAAATCATTTGACTGGGGTTCAGTGAACTCTGCGCCCAATTGGCCGTGATACCAAGATTCTCGAGGTGATCGAGTAAAATGGTTCTGTGCTCCACGAGCTGAGATCGTGATTGGGCTAGGATCAACCAGTCGTCCAAATAGTTCAGCACTCGCATGCCTCTGAGTCTGAGAGGAGCGAGCGCTGCGTCCATGCATTTCGTAAATGTACGAGGTGCCAGGGACAAACCGAACGGCAGGACTGTATACTGGTATGTCTGACCCCCGAAGGCGAATCTCAAGTATCGCCTGTGATGTGACGCTATCTGTATTTGAAAATACGCGTCCTTCAGATCTATTGACATAAACCAGTCTCCTCGGCGAACATGCGCGAGGATTTTCCTGGTCGTGAGCATTTTGAAACTGCGTTTCACTAATGCTTTGTTCAGCTGTCTTAGATCCAGTATGGGTCTGATACCACTGTCCTTTTGGGGACTAGAAAGTATCTGCTGTATAGCCCCCCTTCGCTTTGAGCTTGGGGCACATGCTCTATCGCCCCTTTGCTTACCAGTTTTGATATTTCGGCGCGAAGTAGGTGTGCTACTTCTGAAACCACCGTAGTTTAGACGCGCGCTGTGAAGCGGGGAGGGCGTCGACAAAACTGTAGCGAGAAGCCTCTCTTATAATGCCTAGCACCCAGTCCGAAACCCCTGGAAGCGCTGCCTATGCTTCTGCATGGTTGGCTAAGGGCTGGATGCAAAGCGCGCTCTGTTCGCCGTGCGACAGAGGCGCTTCGGGGCGCAATAACGTAGGCGTTATACCTGTGGCATTCGAGGCGGGGGGCGCGCTTATTACAGCGGGCAGAGCGCTCGTCCTCGACCCTACTACAGTGCTTAACTGAGTGAGGGAGGGCTGAGCGGATCCCGCGGGACTCATGTCTGCGAGTAAATGTGGGCGGGAAGCGGGCACATTCACTGCTTTGGGCGCGCTGTCTGACTGAGCAGAGCGAGCGCGCACAGATCTCGTTTTTACAGAGAGCCTGTGGTCTGTGAGACATAGTGTTTGTGCGGGCACTTTCACTATGTTGGAAGCGCAATCGACCTGAGTCGATTTTATGTGCGCGAGCCCTAAGTGTAGGGCTGTGCTTGTGTGTAGAGATGGGCACTGAGGAGTGGGCATCGACACTACACTTATAGCACCATCGGCCGTGGCCGGGACACCAGAAAATACTGTGAGTAAGTGTGGGCGCGGGAGAGCGGGCACAGTTACTGCAATGAGTGCACTGTCTGTCTGAGCAGAGTGAATGCACACAGGTTTCGTCTTTACAGAAACCACAAGGCATGCAGAACATAGTGTTTGTGGGCACTAGGCAGTGGGCACGTTCACTATGTTGTGTGCGTGATCGACCCGAGTCGAATATATGAGCGCGGGCCCTGTGTGAAGGGCTGTGCTAGTGTGTAGGGATGGGCACTAGCAGTGGGCATCTTTTCTACACATATAGCATCATCGCCCGTGGCCGGGACTTCGGTAGAAGTCTGGCCATGTACCACGTGCTCGTGGGCTGCAAAAAACACGTCTGCAGTTGCCTCTCGGGGAACAAACAGAGTGATTTGCATTCGGCGGCATAAATATTTTCTGCCGGCAGGCCTGGGGTTCGAACCTCCGATCCCCCGCGCGCAAGTCTAAGAATCTACCACTGGACCACAGTGAAGATACAGAGACAAAGTCAGCGCGAGTGTTATCCACACTGGCGTATGTTTGCAGGCATGTACCACGTGCTCGTGGGCAGCAAAAAACACGTCTGCAGTTGCCTCTCGGGGAACAAACAGAGTGATTTGCTTTCGGCGGCATAAATATTTTCTGCCGGCAGGCCTGGGGTTCGAACCTCCGATCCCCCGCGCGCAAGTCTAAGAATCTACCACTGGACCACAGTGAAGATACATAGACAAAGTCAGCGCGAGTATTATCCACACTGGCGTTTGCTTGCAGGCATGTACCACGTGCTCGTGGGCAGCAAAAAAAAAACACGTCTGCAGTTGCCTCTCGGGGAACAGACAGAGTGATTTGCATTTTCAGACGCCTGCAAAATGCCAGAATGTGAGAAGAGTGGATATTGCCCAGTTTCAGCGGGGCTGAAAATACTCCATTCTCCTTTCGCCAGTGACGCACGGGAACCGTAGAAACGGTGTTCGGTTGCAGGCAAGCGGGTACTACGCGCTCGCTGGCTGCAAAATGCATCTCTGCAGTCGCCTTCAGGGGACTGACAGAGCAAGCATTGGCGGCATAAATATATATGCCGCTAGACCGGGATCCGAACCCCGACCTCCCGTGTGAAAAACCTATAATTCCACCACTGAGCCACAGGGGGATACAGGCTTTTGAAAGCGGCGTCAACATGTATTCTTCGGCGTTTGCTGGCAGGCAAGCGTGTAACAGACTCACTTGCTGCAATAATATTTCCAGTCGCCGAACAGGGAACTGAGAAATGTGAGAGAAAAGAGGTCAGACCGACCAACGGTGGGACTAAGAATACTCTTTTCTCCTTCGCCGGTGAATGACGCGTGCAGAGGCAGGGTAGCTTTTCTTGTAACGTAAAGAAAAACTAATCCCGCCATCCGCTTCCAGGAAGGGCAGCCTCGGAAAGGATGCCCGGCGAGTCCTCAGAGTCACCGTAGGCAATTTGCTCGGAGTGAAGGCGTTCGCCGTCAGCGAGCGCGAGCGCTGCATGAGAAGGCGTCTTGAAAAAGACGCAGCTCTTTTAGGGGTGTGTGTTGCAAAGCGAACACACACACACATACACAAGAACAAAGAATGTAAAGGATATGGCGTCGGAAAGCGCAGCAGGTACGGCGGTAGAAGGCGGCGTTGGCCAGCGGCTTCAAGGGCTCGTCCCGCTGAAGTGCTTGCATCAGACGACGCGTGCTTCCTCGTGATCCAGCGATGCGTGCGCTTCGCTGAAGAGATTAAAATCAAGTGAATCAGCCTTCTCGAGCTCCTTTTATAGAGGTAAGCCACGCCCGTCTCGGCGGGAAGTGGCGAGGAGGGCGCGAAGCGCCCTCATTGGCCTGACGTCACCTCAGGCCTCGCTTGATAGGCTTATGCAGTTGCTGCAGAGCAGCCAATGAGCGAGCAAGCCGTCTCGCCATAGCTGACTGCTGCCGCAACGCGTTTTGCATATATGAAAATTAAAGGATAATTTTTTGCTTCAGTGTTTCGTGAAAAGAGACTTTTCCCGTAGCGTTTTGGTTAAAACGCAGTACGAGAGAACTCTCGTAAGAGAACACTCCATTCTCCTTTCGCCAGTGACGCGCGGGAACCGTAGAAACGGTGTTCGGTTGCAGGCAAGCGGGTACTACGCGCTCGCTGGCTGCAAAATGCATCTCTGCCGTCGCCTTCAGGGGACTTACAGAGCAAAGCATTGGCGGCATAAATATATATGCCGCTAGACAGGGATCCGAACCCCGGTCTCCCGCGTGGAGAATCTATAATTCCACCACTGAGCCACAGGGGGATACAGGCTTTGAAAGCGGCGTCAACATGTATTCTTCGGCGTTTGCTGGCAGGCAAGCGTGTAACAGACTCACTTGCTGCAATAATATTTCCAGTCGCCGAACAGGGAACTGAGAAATGTGAGAGAAAAGAGGTCAGACCGACCAACGGTGGGACTAAGAACACTCTTTTCTCCTTCGCCGGTGAATGACGCGTGCAGAGGCAGGGTAGCTTTTCTTGTAACGTAAAGAAAAACTAATCCCGCCATCCGCTTCCAGGAAGGGCAGCCTCGGAAGGATGCCCGGTGAGTCCTCAGAGTCACCGTAGGCAATTGGCTCGGAGTGAAGGCGTTCGCCGTCAGCGAGCGCGAGTGCTGCATGAGAAGGCATCTTGAAAAAGACGCAGCTCTTTTAGGGGTGTGTGTTGCAAAGCGAACACACACACACACACACAAACACAAGAACAAGAATGTAAAGGATATGGCGTCGGAAAGCGCAGCAGGTACGGCGGTAGAAGGCGGCGTTGGCCAGCGGCTTCAAGGGCTCGTCCCGCTGAAGTGCTTGCATCAGACGACGCGTGCTTCCTCGTGATCCAGCGATGCGTGCGCTTCGCTGAAGAGATTAAAATCAAGTGAATCAGCCTTCTCGAGCTCCTTTTATAGAGGTAAGCCACGCCCGTCTCGGCGGGAAGTGGCGAGGAGGGCGCGAAGCGCCCTCATTGGTCTGATGTTGCATCAGCCTGCGCTCGATAGGCTTATGCAGTTGCCGCAGAGCAGCCAATGAGCGGACAAGCCGTCTTGCTTCAGCTGTCTGCTGCTGCCGCAACGCGTTTTACATATATGAAAATTAAAGGATAATTTTTGCTTCAGTGTTTCGTGAAAAGAGACTTTTCCCGTAGCGTTTTGATAAAACGCAGTACGAGAGAACTCTCGTAAGAGAACAAAATATGTGTGAAATGAGATACTGGTAACACTTTCGCGGATATTCCGTATCATAACAAGTGTCTCAACTGAAAAAAAAAAACGCAACGCTGCCAAAACGCTCTCAAGCGCTCACAGCTAGGTGTTTTCAGCAGAGCGCCTAGCGTTTTCAGCTGGCTAAAAACGCTTTGGTGGACACACGGCCTTATGGTGAATAAATATTATGAAAAATACATATATTTATGGAGTATGAAAACTGCAGTTTCCAGAGGTGGAAAGTCCAGGGGTCAGAAAGTAAAAGTCCTGCCATATGTTTATTCCACCCATGAACTCACACAGCAAAAACTCCAGCGTTAAATGAACTCTCCTGGGAGTTTATTTGGCTCCAGACTCAAGAGTGTTAAAGTTAATGAGATAATTTAGTGATTGATTGAGTGATGATTGACCATTATTGAAGACACCTGATGTTAACAAGCAGAATCACCAAAGGATAAAATCTCTTTTTAAGTTACCATTATGGTGATCAGTGTTTGCTTTAGTTGGGCTCTTGACCCTTAAACTGTTAACATTAGATTTTGTTTGTTTGTTGAATCTGAGTTATAACTCTCAGATGAACAAAGAGAAAAGTTGATCAGGTGGTGTTGGTTATGTTTTGACATAATCATAATTTCACCTGAATCACTGAACTCATTTAGAGTCTGTTCTCTGACTTAAATGTATATTGTTGATTACAGCATCACTGTGATTCTACATCATAAGCTCCAGAATTTTATAATTAGTCTAAAGGATTTCTTAAAAGTTGTTCTGATAAAACAAAATCTTTCTTTAAGGCGCACACAGACATCAAGAATGAGTGTATGAATCTCAACAATGGTGACAAACAGAATATTCAATTAGGGAAAGGAAATTACAAAGACAATTCAGATCATAATTTATTCATAACGCAATGCATGATGGGAGTCATTAATGAGTTTTGATTGGTGGCACCCAGAATGCACTGCAACATGCTTTATTATTGACACCATTGTTGAGATTCACAGGCTGATTATTGATGTCACTGTGTCTAAATAAAGTAATTTTCAATGTCTTTTGGATTATATTGAAAATGCTGAAATCATTTGCTGTAAATTCACAGTGCTGCTGTAATCAACAAGGTAGACATAGGTAAGGTAGGTCAGTGGTTCCCAAACCTGTCCTGAAGGCACCCCAACACTGCACATTTTCTTTGTCTCCCTAATCAAACACACCTGATTCAACTCATCAGCTCATTATCACAAGGGTTAATGAGCTGATGAGTTGAATCAGGTGTGTTTGATTAGGGAGACAAAGAAAATGTGCAGTGTTGGGGGTCCTTCAGGACAGGTTTGGGAACCACTGAGGTAGGTAACTCTCTAAATGAGATTTGTGATTCAGGTCAAATTATGATTATGGCAAAACATAACCAACACCACCTGATCAACTTTTCTCTTTGTTCGTCTGAGAGTTATAACTATATATACAACAACCAAACAAAATCTAAAGTTAATGATGTAAGGGTCAAGAGCCCAACTAAATCTAACACTGATCACCATAATGATGTCTTAATTTTTTTAGATTTTCTCCTTTGGTGATTCTGCTTGTTAACATCAGGTGTCTTCAATAATGGTCAATCATCACTCAGATAATCGCTTAATTAGCTCATTAACTTTAACACTCTTGAGTGTTAATTTAACACTCATATTTTAACACTTTAACACTCTTGAGTCTGGAGCCATATAAACTCCCAGGAGAGTTCATTTAACACTGGAGTTTTTGCTGTGCACAATAGGCACGGCTCAATCCGAGGGGCAATCAATCCGATAAACGGCTGTCTTTTCGCTCTGCATGCAATAGGACAGCGCTACAACCAACCAGAGCATTTTCCCATCAGCGGAGCCAACGGTAGTTGATAGATTAAACTTTTGCCGTATATGGCCGGCAAAACTACGAACACATCTTCCTGTTTTAAGAATGACTTAAGTGCCGTTCCTTGTTCTTTTCTCAAAGAAAAGCTTAACTCCAAGTCCTCCAGAGTCGCGGCCAAAGCCGATTCGAAGACCGCTGTTCGCCAGCAGCAGCTCTTCTTTGTTTTCAAGTAGCAGGGAATTCACGCAGAACCGTCACACTCACAACTCTGTTGTCATTATGTAAAGCCCACTCACCGACTCTATACACGATTTGATTGGCCTGACTAGAGTTTGGTTTTTCCAGCTCGAAAGTCAACAGAGAGTTGCTAGACTACCCTGGCTGCAAAATACATTTGGCTGCTGCTAGGGTGCGTCTAGATTTCTAGGCTACAGCTCCAGAGTATATTGGCTACACTGTAAAATCCAACTATCTAACTAAACCTTTTTAGATAACTATATATATACAAAATGAGTAGTGTACATGCTCATATATAAAAATAAAAAAACATGAAAAACCCTCATGTTGTTCAAAACATGTATGACTGTGGAAAAAGAAAAGAAGGTAGTTAGACAAATGTTCAAGCTGCTTTTTTTCTATGTAATGAAACTGGATGTGGATCAGGGTTAGTTGTCGTCACCGTTCAGTTTTTACAGCAGAAATTGTCTGTGCTTTTATAGGTACCTGTTTGGACAGAAGGTGGAAGGACATGCGTTTGTGATGTTTGGTGTGAGGGATGGTGAGAAGAAAGCAATTATTCTTTCTTCTCTTCAAAGAGTTCAGGTGGGAGACATTAAACAGTTTACAAGCTGTGATCAATCTCATTTCTCTTCACCTAAAGGATGACTTAAATGAAACATTAAAATGCTTTTTACTGCGTCTTGTTGACTGCTGTTGTCTTTCTCATATGAATAGATTAGGGAAGGAGAAGGTGAGGCAGAACTGAGCAGGGAGATGATCACTAAGATCTTTCCAGACATTAACCAGCTGGTTGGACAATCAATCTATGTTTCAGTCAGTCTTTTAACAGAAAGTGGTAAGACTCAACAGATACTGTACATCTGTATGTTTACATGCCTGTGTGTGAATGTATATGAGAGGCTAATCGTGTGTGTGTGTGTGTGTGTGTGTGTGTGTGTGTGTGTGTGTGTGTGTGTGTGTGTGTGTGTGTGTGTGTGTGTGTGTGTGTGTGTGTGTGTTCAGGCAGTGAAATGGTGGAAGCAGAAAGGAGAGGCATTCAGATTGTGATGTCACCGTACACCATCCACTTAAAAAAAACACCACAATTCTTCAAACCTGGGATGCCCTTCAGTGTCTCGGTATGAAACATTGACTAAAAAGTAAACAAGTAAACATCATAAACTATTTAAGTTTGCATGAAATGGAAGTTGCAATAGGTTTTTTCTTTCCTATTGTGATGTGCAGTGTATATATATATATATATATATATATATATATATATATATATATATATATATATATACTTTTTTCTTTTTTGTTTTTGCTTTGGCTTCTATAAAAGGTCCATTTAACAAATCCTGACCAGACTCCTGCTGAAAATGTGGAAGTGGAGGTCAATCCTGGAGGGGTCAGAGGTCAAACAAGAGCCAATGGCATTGCAAAGTTTACAGTCAACACTCTAGGAGGATCTTCTACACTGCAGATCACTGTAAGACCTGCAAACTAAACTAATGTTCAGTCACTTTCACTGAAGAACTGGTGGAAAATAGATCAGTTAACATATGTTGAACAAGCAATGGAGTATATTCTACACAGCACATCAGAAAACAGTGTATTTGCTTTTTTCAGGCAAAAACCAAAGATCCACAATTAAGAGATGAACAGCAGGCAGTGAAGACGATGACGGCTCTCGCTTACATTCCCAAAGTAGCCAGCGCCAAGAATTACTTGCACATCAGCATTGATGCTGCTGAGCTTCAGATCGGTGATCAAATGACAGTCAATCTGTACACAGGACAAAGTCCAGGAGTCAAAGATCAAGATTACACATACATGGTAAAGATTATAGTTATTTCTAAATAAAGCTGCACCACAAATGTATTCATTATGTCAATATTTGATTAACTACCACAGCTTGTGTTTGAAACCATATGAATATCATAAATACTGTTAACTCATCTTCCTCATTTTCAGATCTTAAGTAAAGGTCAGATTGTTAAGGCAGACAGGTTCAAGAGGAGAGGACAACCTCTAGTGACTCTGGCTCTACCTGTAACCAAAGACATGGTGCCGTCCTTCCGCTTTGTGGCTTATTACCATGTGGGCTCGTCTGAGGTGGTGTCTGATTCAGTCTGGGTCGACGTGAAGGACACGTGCATGGGAACGGTGGGTCAACCATCACAAGAAATGTTTGAAATGCTCATCAACTAGATCTGATTCAGTGTCTCTCGTTTTAACAGCTCAAGCTTCAGGTGAAGAACAAGATGAATACCTATGGCACAAGAGATGAGGTCAAGCTGCAGATAACTGGAGATCCTGGAGCTAGAGTTGGGCTGGTGGTGGTTGACAAGGCTGTGCATGTCCTTAACAAGAACAGACTCACTCAGACTCAGGTGAAGGACCTTCTTCAGCTCCTCAACAGCTTGTAATTTAGCTAATAAATTAAATCTTTCCTGGGTTTCACTTTATTTTGATGGTCCCTTTAACACATTCTGTTGACTATAAGTAACGCTGCACCTACATGTCTACTAACTCTCATTAGAGTGTTAGTTAAGTATTAATAGACTGGTAGGGTTAGGGTTAGATTAAGTTGACATGTAGTTGCAAAATTACTTATAGTCAGTAGAGTGTCTGTTGAGGGAGCATCACAATAAAGTGTTAGCAGACAGTCTACTTATACTCCAATGAAAGTTAGTTGACATATAGTTGCAAAGTTACTTATAGTCAACAGCACGAAAAAAGGGACCATCAAAATAAAGTGTTACCCTTTCCTGCTTTAGATCTGGGACGTCATAGAGAAGCATGACACCGGCTGTACGGCAGGAGGTGGAAGGGACAGTATGGGGGTTTTCAGTGATGCAGGTCTGATGTTTGAGTCCAGCACTGCAGGAGGAACCAACACCAGAACAGGTATATATATACATTTGTAATTTCTTCAATTTTAATAAAAATACCAGTATATTTTATTTCATATTTCACTAAAATGAATCCATAGGGGCAGTTTCCATGAACATACAATTGAAATAATTTTCTACAGATTTATGAATGTCTCCAGTGTCTATTATGTTAACTAATTTAAGTTGGTATAATCGGCGCTGGAAAAGCACTGCACCAAGTTCAATTTTAGTGAATTCCCTCTCACACATTAGAGCGCCATATGCTAATTTCATTCTAATTAAACTTCCTCTAGCGCCGGAGTGTCCCTTCCTTTCAAAGAGAAGACGGAGATCACCGGGTGAGAAACTGCTCTTACACTCTAAAAAGAGATGTGTTAAAAATGACACATGTTGTGTCAGTTTTAACACATGTAGTGAGTGTGCTCAGGGACAACACATGTTGTGTCAAATTTAACACAATAAATGTGTAAGTCATTTTAACACACAAATTGTGTCATTTTAAAAAATAAAGCGAAAGGGCCAGATGCAACAATATTAACCGTTTAATCAATAGTCGAGTACAGAATGCATGTGCACACAAAGTACAAGACAATGTTTCAAGCTCAATGACTGGACAGACTCACTGTACTGGACATTATTCAGTTATTCACACTTCAACCCCTAACTGATAATGCTGCTTTTGACAAAAGTTCATGAAGAGATAACAGTTAACAGAGTTTGCACTATGAATTTAATTAAAATGTAGCAACTGACAAAATATTGTATACAAATAACGTGTATTTACACTGGCCTGTTTGTTTGAGAACATAGCAAACACTGCATACCATTCACAGTGATGGTGAGTGTCGGCACTCAAAATGATGAGTTGAAAACAACACAACCTGTAAAAAGAGATGTGTTAAAAATTACATGTTGTGTAGATTTTAACACATGTAGTGTGTGTGCTCAGGGACAACACATGTTGTGTAGATTTTAACACATGTAGTGTGTGTGCTCAGGGACAACACGTTGTGTCAAATTTAACACACAACCTGTGTCGATTCTTAACACATCTCTGTGTTTATAAAGGACTACACATTTTGTATTACCTTTAACACAACTAATGTGTTATTCCTCTTACACACAAGTGTGTTGAAACCTTTTACACACTAATGTGTTATAGTTACACAACTTGTGTCAGATATGTGTCATATGTGACTGTAGTCGGCAGAGGTGGAAAGTCCAGGGGTCAGAAAGTAAAAGTCCTGCCATATATTTATTCCACCCATGAACTCACACAGCAAAAACTCCAGTTTTAAATGAACTCTCCTGGGAGTTTATTTGGCTCCAGACTCAAGAGTGTTAAAGTTAATGAGATAATTTAGTGATTGATTGAGTGATGATTGAGCATTATTGAAGACACCTGATGTTAACAAGCAGAATCACTGAAGGAGAAAATCTCTTTTTTTAAGTTGCCATTATGGTGATCAGTGTTGGCTTTAGTTGGGCTCTTGAACCTTAAACTAATATCGTTAGATTTTGTTTGGCTGTTCTATCAGTGTTATAACTCTCAGATGAACAAAGAGAAAAGCTGATCAGGTCATTTTGGTTGTGTTTCGACACAATCATCTTTTGACTTGAATCACAAAGCTCATTCAGAGAGTTAGGTTTACCTTGCTGATTACAGCAGTCTATGATTCTACAGTATACTCTTATCAATATAATCAGCATTTTCAAAATAATCCAAAAGATTTCTTTAAAGTTGTCCTGATCAAAACACTTTGGAAAGGTTTTGTTTTTTTTGGACACACAGACACCAAGAATCAGCCTGTGATTCTCAACAATGGTGACAATAATAAAGCATGTTGCAGTGCATTCTGGGTACCACCAATCAAAACTCATTCATGGCTCCCATCATGCATTGCGGTATGAATAAATTATGATCTGAATTGTCTTACTAATTTCCTTTCCCTAATGGAATATTCTTTTTGTCACCATTGTTGAGATTCATACACTGATTCTTGATGTCTGTGTGCGCCTTAAAGAAAGATTTTTTTTTTTTTTTTATATCAGAACAACTTTTAAGAAATCATTTGGATTATAATGACAAATCTGGATATTATTCTGTAGAATCACTGTGATGCTGTTATGACCAATATACATTTAAGTCAGAGATTAGACTCTAAATGAGTTCAGTGATTCAGGTTAAATGATGATTATGTTCAAATATAACCAACACCACCTGTTCACCTTTTCTCTTTGATCATCTGGCTGTTATAACTCAGATACAGCAGCCAAACAAAATCTAAAGTTAAACATTTAAAGGTCAACTGCCCAACTAAATCAAACACCGATATCCATAATGGTAACTAAAATTGTGATTTTTCTCCTTCAGTGATTCTGCTTGTTAACATCAGGTGTCTTCAATAATGGTCAATCATCACTCAATCAATCACTTAATTATCTCATTAACTTTAACACTCTTGAGTCTGGAGCCAAATAAACTCCCAGGAGAGTTCATTTAAAACTGGAGTTTTTGCTGTGTGAGTTCATGGGTGGAATAAATATATGGCAGGACTTTTACTTTCTGACCCCTGGACTTTCCACCTCTGGTAGATAGCATTTTGACACATGTTGTGTAGATTTTAGCACACAATGTGTGTTAAAATGTAACTCTGGATAGAATAGCACTGGGTGGAGGAGAGTTTGTGTTTATGAAAAAAAATATAGGTATATTTTATATGGTATCCCATAAAATACTCTAAAATAAATAAAGCAATACATTCAAATAAATAAATTAAATCTTAATTCATGAAAACTTAAAGATTAACATGTGTTTTTTGGCGGCCAATCACATCATGCCTCTTTTTCAATGTCTTTTTCAAATGCTGCTTTCACTTGTTATTAATAACCAGATTAACTTTATTTCTGTCAGACTCTACAGAAGCTCTTATTGAGAATTAACAGGTTTTGGTGTTGACAATTCATTGAATTTTTCATTTAAAGTCACCAGAATCGTGATTAGTGTCAGCTTTATTTGGGCTCTTGACCCTTGACTCTTTAATATTAGTTTTCTCTGATTGTTATAAATGTGTATTTGTTTTAACACATTAGAAACAGCAGAAATAATCATGAGAAAAATATGCTCAGATGATAATATTATCATCATGGACATGTAAGTGTTGTTAATCTCAGCAAGAGTTTAATATTCAAAAGATGAATGTAATATTTAAAAGTTGACTTTTAAAAGGATTAGCAAATTGCAATTAACTTAAAATTAATTTTAAAATACACAGTTCATACAGAACCTTACAGACTATGGTATCAAACAGACATCAAGAATCAGCACATGAATCTCAACAATGGTGACAAACAAAAAGCTTCATGCTGCAATGCATGCTGGGTGCCACCATAGTACAAATCTCATCCATGACTCCCAGCATGCATTGCGACATGATGTTGATGTTGATGTTGAGATTCATACACTGATTCTTGAGGTCTTTGTTTGACTAGTTTCTGCTGCGGATTAAAATTTTCAGAAAACATTATTTATTTATTTTTCTGCACTGCTGGATAGCATGATGTTGTGTCACAAGATTGTTTTAACTAACAGCACATAAATAAATTAAATGCGCACCACTTGCTGATTATGACATATTATATCATATTTACACAGATGTAGATTCATGATGTCTTAACCATCCAAATGTTCAAACAAACTCTTTATTAAACGTCACTGGACTACATAAACACAAGTTAACAATACGTTTCAGTTTTCATCCAAACACTCAGTTGTAAAAACACAGAAGTAACTCTGGCAAATACACACCGACTACCAGAGGTGGAAAGTCCAGGGGTCAGAAAGTAAAAGTCCTGCCATATATTTATTCCACCCATGAACTCACACAGCAAAAACTCCAGTTTTAAATGAACTCTCCTGGGAGTTTATTTGGCTCCAGACTCAAGAGTGTTAAAGTTAATGAGATAATTAAGTGATTGATTGAGTGATGATTGACCATTATTGAAGACACCTGATGTTAACAAGCAGAATCACCAAAGGAGAAAAATCACAATTTTAGTTACCATTATGGATATCGGTGTTTGATTTAGTTGGGCAGTTGACCTTTACATGTTTAACTTTAGATTTTGTTTGGCTGCTGTATCTGAGTTATAACAGCCAGATGATCAAAGAGAAAAGGTGAACAGGTGTTGGTTATATTTTAACATAATCATCATTTAACCTGAATCACTGAACTCATTTAGAGTCTAATCTCTGACTTAAATGTATATTGGTCATAACAGCATCACAGTGATTCTACAGAATAATATCCAGATTTGTCATTATAATCCAAATGATTTCTTAAAAGTTGTTCTGAAATAAATAAATAAAAATCTTTCTTTAAGGCGCACACAGACATCAAGAATCAGTGTATGAATCTCAACAATGGTGACAAAAAGAATATTCAATTAGGGAAAGGAAATTAGTAAGACAATTCAGATCATAATTTATTCATACCGCAATGCATGATGGGAGCCATGAATGAGTTTTGATTGGTGGTACCCAGAATGCACTGCAACATGCTTTATTATTGTCACCATTGTTGAGAATCACAGGCTGATTCTTGGTGTCAGTGTGTCCAAAAAAAAAAAAAAAACTTTTCAAAGTGGTTTGATCAGGACAACTTTAAAGAAATCTTTTGGATTATTTTGAAAATGCTGATTATATTGATAAGAGTATACTGTAGAATCATAGACTGCTGTAATCAGCAAGGTAAACCTAACTCTCTGAATGAGCTTTGTGATTCAAGTCAAAAGATGATTGTGTCGAAACACAACCAAAATGACCTGATCAGCTTTTCTCTTTGTTCATCTGAGAGTTATAACACTGATAGAACAGCCAAACAAAATCTAACGATATTAGTTTAAGGTTCAAGAGCCCAACTAAAGCCAACACCGATATCCATAATGGCAACTTAAAAAAAGAGATTTTCTCCTTCAGTGATTCTGCTTGTTAACATCAGGTGTCTTCAATAATGCTCAATCATCACTCAATCAATCACTAAATTATCTCATTAACTTTAACACTCTTGAGTCTGGAGCCAAATAAACTCCCAGGAGAGTTCATTTAAAACTGGAGTTTTTGCTGTGTGAGTTCATGGGTGGAATAAATATATGGCAGGACTTTTACTTTCTGACCCCTGGACTTTCCACCTCTGCTACAGAGCCCCTAACGGAAAAAATATGAGATGGGAAGAAAAATAATATGATAATGCTTTTGCTTTCTCTCACAAATGTATGGCATTCCCCCGAGAAACTTTCAGAAAATAAATAATTGATTAAACAGTGCAAATATGATAGGGCTCTAGCACCAATCAGGGCTGGGAACCCTGATATATTTTTACTTGACTTGATTGTTTGTCCTTTTGCTCTATAATGTAAATTCTGTCACATTTGTATCTGTTACAACAGGTGGTGATGATGATGATGATGAATATTATACAGACTCTGATGAGATCGTGTCACGTACTCTGTTCCCTGAGAGTTGGCTTTGGGAAGAGATTGATCTATGTGAGAATTGGTGAGTAGGAGACTTTTAGACAAAAGCCGTCAGTTGAGCACCGCCCAGCCAGCAGAGCCATGTGGGGCCCAAATGGGTTTGACCTGGGCTATCTAACTGGGACCCAGCCAGTTTTGTCCTCAGTTTCCATGTAGGCCCCACATGGGTTTGCCCAGATGAAATGAACACTGCTTAGTGTGCACACTACAGGCTGTTTAATGTAACACTTAATCAGTGTTGGAGGTAATGAGATAATTAAGCGATTGAATAATGATTGTGCATTATTGATGAACACCTGCTGTTAACAAGCACAATCACTGAAGGAAAGAGAAACACAAGAACTACTTCCAGCCACAACCTTGGATGAAATCAACTGAAGATAAAATACATCAAATCTCTCAAGATCTGATTAAACAACTCCACAAACAGCATTACCAGCTTCACTTATTACTAACCAGACTGACTTTATTTCTGTCAGACGTCTTCAGAAGCTCTTATTAATAATTAACAGAGGTTTAGATGCTGATTACTTATTTGAAAGTAATAGTTTGGTTTGATGTTACCATTGTGGCGATCAGTGTGTGCTTTAGTCAGGCTCTTGACTTTTTAACATTAGATTTTCTCTGGCAGCTGTGTCTGTTTGTTATGGCGACAACAGCAAGAGAATATGTAATCTGATGCTGTAAGCTGATTGATGATAAGAATATAGTCATCATCATATAATGGCTTAACTCACTGATATTATGTGTGAGGTTTATACGGGTAGTATGTTATGCATTTTGTTTTATTGTTGTGATTCTGCAGCAAGAGATCCAGCACAGTTTAATCAGAACATTGTTGGCAACATAGTGTGTGTGTGTCTGTGTCTGTGTGTGTGTGTGTGTGTCTGAGAGTCTGATAGTAAACAAGCATTAAAAGAGTGCTTCATCAGTCTTCTTGTATTTTCCTCATATCCCAGTCCAGCACCAGTCACAGATAAAGTGATCCTCCTGAAAGACTCTATTACTACCTGGCAGATCTTGGCTGTCAGTCTGTCACCAACACTTGGTAAGATGAAGCTGCAAACACATGATACATGGTCTGAAAATCATCATCATCATCATCCAGGAGCTGCTGCTTTAAACCCTTCTGTGTGTCTGTGTTCCTCCTCAAAGGCATCTGTGTGGCAGAACCTGAGGAGATTATAGTTTTTAAGAGCTTTTTCATTGACCTCAAGATCCCTTATTCAGCTGTGCGCGGTGAACAACTGGAAATCAAGGCCATTATTCACAACTACACACCAAGAAATCTGAAGAAGGTAGATCGGATTTGATATTAAAAAATATTTTTTAATTTATGTTATACATTAAAACCATGTTCATCATAATGACTATTTCTGCAGGAGTCAAATCATAGACATATCAGAAATATCCTCTATCATCACAAATTTCATGTTCAATTGAAATGCATTTATTTTGGAGGAAGTTTCCTCTAGATATTGAAGAGATTTGTGTCTCTCTCTCCTGTTTTCACAGGTGCGTGTGGAGTTTATGGAGACAGAAGATGTTTGCAGCTCTGCCAGTAAGAAAGGCAAATACAGAACAACAGTAAACATTGACAAAGGCTCCAGCATAGCGGTTTCATATATGATTATTCCCATGACTCTGGGACATCATGACATTGAGGTGAAAGCTTCAATATTTGAGTTTTATGATGGAGTGAGAAAGACCCTGAAGGTGGTGGTACGTCTGACGGGATTTCTGTCAATTTTGATTTGGTCATTTATTACAGTAATGTAATCAATAGATGTTTGTCATATTTTGAATAGAAATCTCTCTCTCTCTCTCTCAGTCTGAGGGTGTGCTGACTCCATTACACAGACCAAACGTGGAGCTCAATCCTATTAAGAATGGTGAGATTTACTGTGAACCATACAATTACACTGCTGTGTTATACTTGCATTATACAACATTACACACATTATACTTTCAGCCAATTATAAAAAATAAAATAAAAACTTTTCTAAATTTCGTTATAGTTCGAGTTAATCAAGAGATCAGAATGAACTCCTACACTTTTGTAGCTACTCCTACTCTTACTCACCAAAAGTGTACAAAATTTCACCAACTCATTACTCTTCCTCCATCTTCCTCTTTGTCTCTGTTTCTCATCCCAAATGAACAGGGGAAACACCTGTAGTTATTAGAGCTGAAACACCAGCTGATTGGGTTCCAGACACACCTGCTATCACCTACATCTCCATTACTGGTGAGGAAAAATATGTTTTCATGAATGTGCAACATCCATCTACTCCTCCGGGAGTTTTAGCACTTGTATGAAGATTGTTCCTCAGTACTTAATGCTGGGACTGGTTTGTAATTGGGTTTGAACGACTTCATACTTTTTAAAGTCGACATTTATGTGTTGAAAGTCGAGTTGACTAGTCGCTGATGACGTCATTGATGAACAAATCAGCTATGGCATATGACGCTCCTACATAACAGCTTATTTTTATCAGTTCTTTTGTCTTTTTGTCTTTTTGGATTATTATGTTTATCACAGATTTCTGTTCATTCTAAATCAGATATAGATAAAGATTACATATAAATGAATGCATTAGTGTAAAAGAGTGCCATTGCGTGTGAATTAATTTTACCTGGCAGCGTCTCTCTACTAATACTGAAGCTGTGGGTTTTAGTTACTAAGAAATATATGGCAGGACAGTTTTTAGTTTCTAAGCTATTTTATTGATAAATCACAGAACAGAATTTACAATACATTACTGCACTACAGAAAGATTCTGTACACGCGATCTTCACGGGTTGTGTGTGTGTTGTAATCGCACTGGGTAGTACATTAACATTAGCTCAAATGATATACAGGGAATCTTAATAATTAATCAGGAATATGATTAATATATATTGCATATTACAGTTACATTAAAATTATTGAAGATGAAAAATAGGTCAATTGTATATATCAGTAACTCATCACAAGGCACTGTAATTTACTCATTAATATGTCAATATTCCATTCTTCATATCAATTATCGTGATATCTTTTACTGGAAATTAATGTAATTATCAAACAGTTGTTTGTCCAGCAAACGGCCGTAAGATTAACTTATCAACTTTTCAATAAAGTATCACTTCTTATAATTTCAGGGAAATTAGTTTCTGGCCATGGAAACTATTCTCCTGTCCTTATACAATTTAGGTTACTGAAAAGTAACAAATCGTAAAGCTTTGTAGCTAGGATCAACAAATCATTGACTTTGCAATATGAGCAGACAGACAGAATCAATCAGGAATATATTAGATTTTAATAATTGAACTAATAATACATCGAACTACGAGTATAAAAACACTACAGTTTACACGAGTATGCATACACAAGATACAGAACACATAAACAAATAAAACATTACCAAACTAACACGAATTAAAATAGGAGTGAGAGAGAGAGATCCGAAGATGAGAGAGGTGAGAATGAGCGAGTGAGGATGAGAGAGCAAGGAAAGAGATCATCTGAAATGATCACAGTAGACTAAATCACAGACAGTAACCTTTTGAAAGACAACAAGGAATCAAATCACCTTGAAAAAGGGAATAGACAACCTTAAGCAGCATTTAAATCTCTTTAGAAAATAATTCTTGCATGTGGCCTCGTTGTGACTGCGAAAGACGAGCGTGCGTGTGTCGTTCTTTCGGAGCTAGCGTGTTCTCTCGTGTCTTCCGGGCCGAGCGCGGTCGCGGGAATTTAAAGGTCCTTTGAAAGCGAAGTTACTAAATAAATAATTCAGGCTAAGTTCATTTTCCCTCGTAGATGGAAATGAACAAAGGAGAATATGAAAACAAAGGCAAAATACTAAAAGAAAAGAAAAGAAAAACGGCAAAAACTCCCAAGGAGTTCTGGAACCGGGAACCTCTCACATGACGAAGTGCACTGAGAAATTTCCTGAGTCGGTCTTTTATGGAGTTTCTTAACTTACGCCTACTTCGCGTACGTGAACCAATCATCTTAGAGTATCTCGAGCGGGAAAAATGATTCTTTGTCTTGTCAGGAGAACTTATTTGCATAGTTTATGATGGTATAAAATTTTGTCATTTCTACCCAGAAAGATTGTACACACAGAATAATACTTTTTACTGTAATCTCCTATGTATGAGTGGTTCAGGCAAAACGAGACGGTTAAACAGAACAATGAAATATAAACAGTTAAGGATACAAAGTTACAATCACATGCACGAATAGAGGCATTTAAAAGTTCGTTCCTTCAAATAAACGTCATAAACGAAGTGAATATAACCTAGGAAACACACAGGAGTATATGAAAAATGACATGCTTATATTCTAAGTTTAATGTTCAAAGTTCGTGTATGTGTGTGCGTTAATGTGTGTGTTGGAATGTCGGTCGCGTTGCGCTCCCCATTATCTATCTTCCAGAGGAACTGGATGAGCTGCTGAAGCTTGGTGGTCATAAACTTTATGACCTAGCACTGAGGTAGGGTTACAAGATTCGATTCCAATGGGAGAAACATTCTTCAAAAATACATCTCAGAGCCACACACTAGAAAGATCATAACTATGATCAAAACAAAACTAATCAAACATGCATGCATACAGGAAGGTCAGATACAAGTCTGAGTTACATACAAAGGACGTTTGTGTGTGTGTGTGTGTAAGGAATGTCTATAGAAAGTTTCGTTATCTCTCTGGCTGAGAGAAAGGGGGTTTGGAATTCTTTTAAGCTTTGCAAAAGCTAGGAGATGCGGTGTCGTGTTGTTCTGGTTATCCTCCAAGGTGCAATAAAGTGTTCGCGAAAGACCATTTGTTGCAGACTAGCTGGAGCCCAGAGGTGGAAAGTCCAGGGGTCAGAAAGTAAAAGTCCTGCCATATATTTATTCCACCCATGAACTCACACAGCAAAAACTCCAGTTTTAAATGAACTCTCCTGGGAGTTTATTTGGCTCCAGACTCAAGAGTGTTAAAGTTAATGAGATAATTAAGTGATTGATTGAGTGATGATTGACCATTATTGAAGACACCTGATGTTAACAAGCAGAATCACTGAAGGAGAAAAATCACAATTTTAGTTACCATTATGGATATCGGTGTTTGATTTAGTTGGGCAGTTGACCTTTACATGTTTAACTTTAGATTTTGTTTGGCTGCTGTATCTGAGTTATAACAGCCAGATGAGCAAAGAGAAAAGGTGAACAGGTGTTGGTTATATTTTAACATAATCATCATTTAACCTGAATCACTGAACTCATTTAGAGTCTAATCTCTGACTTAAATGTATATTGGTCATAACAGCATCACAGTGATTCTACAGAATAATATCCAGATTTGTCATTATAATCCAAATGATTTCTTAAAAGTTGTTCTGAAATAAATAAATAAAAATCTTTCTTTAAGGCGCACACAAACATCAAGAATCAGTGTATGAATCTCAACAATGGTGACAAAAAGAATATTCAATTAGGGAAAGGAAATTAGTAAGACAATTCAGATCATAATTTATTCATACCGCAATGCATGATGGGAGCCATGAATGAGTTTTGATTGGTGGTACCCAGAATGCACTGCAACATGCTTTATTATTGTCACCATTGTTGAGAATCACAGGCTGATTCTTGGTGTCAGTGTGTCCAAAAAAAAAAAAAAACTTTCCAAAGTGTTTTGATCAGGACAACTTTAAAGAAATCTTTTGGATTATTTTGAAAATGCTGATTATATTGATAAGAGTATACTGTAGAATCATCGACTGCTGTAATCAGCAAGGTAAACCTAACTCTCTGAATGAGCTTTGTGATTCAAGTCAAAAGATGATTGTGTCGAAACACAACCAAAATGACCTGATCAGCTTTTCTCTTTGTTCATCTGAGAGTTATAACACTGATAGAACAGCCAAACAAAATCTAACGATATTAGTTTAAGGTTCAAGAGCCCAACTAAAGCCAACACTGATCACCATAATGGCAACTTAAAAAAAGAGATTTTCTCCTTCAGTGATTCTGCTTGTTAACATCAGGTGTCTTCAATAATGCTCAATCATCACTCAATCAATCACTAAATTATCTCATTAACTTTAACACTCTTGAGTCTGGAGCCAAATAAACTCCCAGGAGAGTTCATTTAAAACTGGAGTTTTTGCTGTGTGAGTTCATGGGTGGAATAAATATATGGCAGGACTTTTACTTTCTGACCCCTGGACTTTCCACCTCTGCTGGAGCCTAAGCATGATTTGTATTTGGGAGTTCAGAGGCCAGAGCTTGGATTTTAAGAATGAATGTGCATTTGTGTTTAGATTCAACGAGCCATGATTCATTAATTCAGAACCAACGAATGAATGACCTGCTCATATGCTACAGTGTGTGTGTGTGTGTGTGCGTGTGTGTGTGTGTGTGTGTGTGTGTGTGTGTGTGTGTGTGTGTGTGTGTGTGTGTGTGTGTGTATGTGTGTGTGAAATGCAGCAGCAGAATCCCAGATAGCATACATATCCAGGCCTCATCTGGGCCAACTATGGCACATTTGGCTCAGTTCTGGCACTGGGAAAGGTCAAATGGGCCGTATCTGGCCCACACACATCAAACTGGTTTTCAAGCAGATCGCCTGCCAATCAAACTCCCTGTGAAGGGTGAATTTTCCAGCTTTCCGTGTTTTCACTGTTATACAGTAGGGGGCGCTATTACACATCTTCTGAAAGAGTACAGAATCTCCAGATCAGAAAACATGCGAGAAAGATCTCATATCATATCACGTGCATATTTAAAATAATATGATCATCAACATGAAACAGCATATACATCAAAACTGCCTAATGTTACTGAATGAAATGTCTTTGGGGGGTGTTGATGGACTCGATCTACTCCATCTGTGTTTTGATCATTGTACTGAATCCAATCTGAATGTAGTCTTTGACAAAAAAAAAACTGTTTTTCTTAGCTTTTTGATCAAAATATGGCTTTTTTATTAAACTTACCCACATTCAAATGTTGATAAAAAAGAATGCATGAAGCTA
Organism: Abramis brama; assembly: GCF_963993115.1. Lineage (NCBI taxonomy): Eukaryota > Metazoa > Chordata > Actinopteri > Cypriniformes > Leuciscidae > Abramis > Abramis brama. The sequence goes on along the minus strand of NC_139964.1, from coordinate 21,137,855 downwards.
GAATTAAAAGTTTTTTATTTTTGGGAAAATGATCAAAAACGCTGTGTATCCTGCATTAAACTTAAAGAATTTGAAACTGTGCAGATACAAAACCAAACAGTGTCAAAATGTTGCATAAATATTCCATCCTGACAAAGATAATAAAAAACTGAATTCTCAGCCTGCTCTTTCCTCCTTACAGGTGAAGAGATCTCTCAGACAGTCGAGCAGGCCATCAGTGGAGACTTCATGGGTCGCCTTATTGTCCAGCCCAGTGGTGATGGAGAGGCAAACATGATCATAATGACTCTACCTGTCACTGCCACTCATTATCTGGACAACACCAATCAGTGGGAGGCTGTTGGAATAGACCGCCGTAGTGAAGCCATTAAACATATCAACACAGGTCAGCAGGACAAATATAAGGTCAGTTCAGGTTGATTGGGACACATTATGCCATTAAGATGACTAGGAAAATGTGTCCCAATCAACCTGAATTCACCCCTAAAGAAAATGAAATAAAATCAAAAGCACACTCAAAGATGCTCTCATGAAAAATGCGAAAAATATATGTAATAAATACATTTTCTTTCTTTATCTTGTTTGTATGAAGGTTATCAGCAGCAGCTGGGTTACCGTAAATCAGATGGATCCTTCGCTACCTGGGGAAACAGGCCGAGCAGCACATGGTAAAGTCGGTTTTGTTTCATTTCATGCCTGATTTTGCTTGTCTTACATTTTTATTATTTAACATTGTTTTAATAGTAAAAAATCATTATTACTTGATTTTTATTTGATTTATTTATATCTTTCTGTTTGTCTGTTTTTAAGGCTGACTGCATATGTTGCTAAAGTCTTCGTCATGGCCTGTAACTTAATTGCTATAGAGGAAAATGTGCTCTGCAGCGCCCTCAAGTGGCTGATTCTCCACAAACAACTGGCAGACGGCTCCTTTAAAGAGGATTCACCTGTAACTCATGGAGAGATGGTGGTAAGTTGAATGTGGTCGGTTTGTGTTCACCTGTGTTCAGAAAAGAATGATGAAATAATCCAGAACCAGGTATTTATTTCTCTGTGGTTGTCAGTAGTAATACATGAAATACTCACTATAGTGAACTAGCACTGTAAAAAATAAAATCTTTAAAAAACGGTCAATGACTGTCAGCTATGGCTGCCAAACAAAATCCATAAAATATCCTAACTGAAATAAAGTGCAAAAAACAAACAAAGTGTTTTTATAGAAAAACACTTATTTTACAGCCATTTCCTGAATTATTACGATCAAACACTTTAAAAAAGAACGTAAAAATGGTCAAATGACTGTCAGCAATGGTTGCCAAACAAAAAACGTAAAATGAAAGTAAAATATCCTAATTTAAATAAAGTGCAAAAGTCATTAAACTTTTTAACAGAAACAGTTATTTTACAAATATTTCCTGAATTTTTACTGACAAACACATTAACTGTAAAAAGTGAATCTCTTGCAGTGAACTACATGCATGATTTATTGTGACTATACATCACTGCATCAGCAACTACACAGTTACTGTCTTTAAATCAGTGTTTTTCAACCCTGCTCCTGAAGGATTCTCAACACTGCACATTTTCTTTGTTTCCCTAATCAAACACACCTGATTCTACTCATCAGCTCATTAACCCATGTGTTTCTGGAGCAGGGTTGAAGAACACTGCTTTAAATAAAGCAACACACAACATATCATCAGTGTTTCTCTGCTCATCCTGGACTGAAGCTCAGGCTCTACTCTTCAACACAATTGTGACACACAAACACACCATACAGAAACACTTTAAACCCCATCAGAACATTAAACACTAACAGATCTCTCAAGATCTCAGCATCTTCACTTATTACAATCCAGACTTTATTTATACTACTACTACTACTACTACTACTAATAATAATAATAATACATTTGATTTATAAAGCACTTTTCATAAAATAATCTCAAAGTGCTACAGAGACCACATTAAACAAATTAAAATCAGAAACAAATAAAAATACAAGTGATAAAATACATAAGAAAAAACAGCTAAAAGAGGAGTTTTTAGTGCAGAGTGAGATTAGCAAAGCCTAAGGACAACTTAAGAACGCCTGCCTGAACAAAACAGTTTTAAGCTCTTTTTTAAAAGTGTCCACAGACTGGGGTTTTCGCAAATGTTCAGGGAGGGAGTTCCAGATGCGAGGGGCGGCAGAGCAGAAGGCTCGGTCTCCCATGGTGCGGAGTCTTGAGCGTGGCTGATGGAGGAGGTTTGTGCTTTGGGACTGGAGGTTACGGGTGGATGAGTGAGGGGTAAGGAGGTCTTTGAGGTATTGCGGGGCGTTGTTATAGATGCAAAGGTGGGTGATGAGGGCACTAAAGCTCTTATTGAGAATTAACAGAGGTTGAAGTTGCTGTTTTATTGAAAATAATAGAGTTTACTTTAGTTGTGCTCTTAACCCTTGAATTTTTAACATTAGTTGTATTCTGTCTGCTTTAACTGTGTGTCTCTGAAACATGACAAAGAATGCAAGAGTAAATCAGATCAGATGATGTTAGGTATTTTTTAGTTATGTCCTCATGTAGTGGCCTGATTTATTCATACAACGTGAACTCTAATATCTGATTAAGTCGTTAAATATTAGTTGTTAACTTTGCATGCCAATACTGCTGTGATACTCTGAACGATTTTATGAAGCCATCATACAGAACATTTTTTGACAAGATCATATAGACACACATCCAGGAAATGCACACTTTAAACCATTTTAAATGTGAACTCACGTCAGAGGCCCACACAAAAGAAAATTAATAGCTGAATAAAGTTTATATATATATATATTGCGCACAAAAAGTATTCTTGTCGCTTGATAAACTTAAGCCACTGTTGTCACTTGGACTATTTTAACAATGTCTTTACTAACTTTTCTGGGATGGCAGATATCAATTACCTTGCAGCCTATGGAGGAGTGAGACAGCTCTCACATTTCATCAAAAATATCTTAATTTGTGTTCCAAAGATAAACTAAAGTCTTAGGGGGTTGGAACAACATTAGAGTGAATAATTACTGAAAAACTTTTTGGGTGAACTAATCCTTCAACAACCCAGGATTTTTATAGCATGACATCCTACAGCATTTTAATTAGAAAGGCTGAAATATTTAATACATATAAAAAGAAATAAATAAAAAACATGCTTTAAATCCCTTCATTGAGACAAACACAAATTTCAAGAATCAGCGCATGCATCTCCATAATGGTGACATGCTTTATGCCGCAATGCATTCTGGGTGCATCATACAAATCTCATCAGTGGCACCCAGAATGCATTGCGGCATGAAGCATGTCACCGTTATTGAGAATCACGCGCTGATTCTTGAGGTTTGAGTGCGAAGTGAAACAATAGTTCAAAATGTTTAGGATTTTTTTTTTTTTTTTTTTTTTTTTTAAATACAGCTTTTACATTCAAACATTCTAGCCCGGAAACACACATTTCAAAGTAAAATAACTGGCTGTAGAAGTTTTTTCAGAGAAATAGTGGTGGAAATTTTGATTCTTTCCAGAGACTCGTTCATTTTCAGTTCGTTCACCAAGGGCGTATTCGTTCACTAGATCCAACAAATCCAATGCTCCGTCACATCTCATACTCGAAGGCTATTGGCTCGAGGTTCATTCTTTGACAGGTTGAAAACACCGGTTCACTGAGCTTCGCATGCTAATAGCGCCGCGTTGCTGTGGAGGGAGAGATTTCACATTTCAGTGAACGAGAAATATGAGTCAATGGATTACGTGAACGAGAACGATTCGTTCACCTCAAGGATTCGTTGAAAAAAAAAGAACGATTCGTTCACGAACGTAACATCACTACAGAGAAACGAGTATGTGAACTTAGCATGTTTCCTCAATATATACTAACATATTATGGTATTTTTATGCTTTAGTAGAGTGAAAAAGTTACATACAGCACCTTTAAGGGTCAAGAGCCCAACTAAAGCAAACACTGATTATCATAATGGTAATTTAAAAATAGTTATTTTTTCTTCAGTGATTTTGCTTGTTCGCATCAAAAAAAAAAAAAAAAAAAAAATTCAATAATGCTCAATTGTCACTCAAATTGTTATTGAATGATTAAAACACACACAAAATATGATTGTTTTGTGATATAGTCTGTTTATGTGTGCTTTATTCCAGGGTGATGTACGAGGTAAAGATGCTGATGCCTCTCTGACGGCCTTTGTTGTGATTGCCATGCAAGAGGGCAGAGGGATCTGTGCTGGATCAGTTGGTGTAAGTGAATTTGTTTCACCTCCAGTGGCCGCTCGGGGATTTCTAAAATAGAGGAAGCACAGTAATAATAGCGGTCTTGGGATCCTCTCCCAAAACATTTTTGAAATATTATTAACTGCTTTAAAATGTATTTTTGAATCACTTTTAGACATAGGGCCCTATTTTAACGATCTGAAACGCAAGTGTCAAAGCGCAAAGCGCAAGTAACTTTGTGGGCGGGTCTCGGCGCTGTTGCTATTTTCCCGGCGGGATAAATGGCTCTTGCGCTCGGCGCAAATCTAAAAGGGGTTGGTCTGAAGTAGCTTCATTATTCATAGGTGTGGTTTGGGCGTAACGTGAAATAAACCAATCAGAGCGTCATCTCACATTCCCTTTAAGAGCAGACACGCTTTTTCCTTGGCGTATTGCTATTATAACGGCGGATTTGCCAGGCGCGCGCCAGGAGCGGTTCACAGCCGAGGAGAGCAACGCTCTCGTCACGGCCGTAAAAGAGAGAGAAGTGACATTGGGGATGGAGAAACACACCCAAATTAGCTTCGGTTAAACAGGTATATAATAATGTATCTATCTATCTATCTATCTATCGTTTGTAATAATATGATTTGCAAAAATGAAAACTGCTGCTTCTGTGTAGATTAGAGAATCAAGTGTATGCGCGTTGTGCACGCTATACATTATGGTCAAGCATGCGCCCTTAAAATAGCATAATGAACAACGCGCAACGCGCCACTGACTTTAGACTAGGTTTTTTCTGGCCAGTGGCGCAATTGTTTTATGGAACAGTAAAATAGCACCAGGGATTGTTTGCGCCGGGACACGCCTCCTTTTTTGCGCTGAACCGCCCAGGGAGCGCAAGTTCATTCCCTAGTTTAGCGACGTGCTTTTGTGGAGGGAAAAGCGCGCTTTGCGCGGGTGCAAAATAGGAATGAAACATGCATCGGTGTACAAAGTCAATTGCGCTGGGTGCAAGATAGGGCCCATAAAATATAAAAAACAAAAATGAAACTTGCATTAAGGAAATATAAATATAATTGCACTCACCTTGCCTTTCACCTGAAGAAAAAAATCCATCCTTCTGTTCTTTTGTTAATGTCCGTGTTAGGCCTTTTATTAAAGCTGACTGCCTGTAGTTAACTTAGGCGTGGGGTCTTCCTTCGTTTATAATTTGCAGCTTCTGCTAGAATAGAATCTTGTTAAATTTGTTGGCGATCAAATATTCAATATTTCATCTCTCCATAATTAAGGTTATAATTAATAATTAGTTAATTGCTAAGTTAGATTAGCAGCGGGAGCAGTTTAAAATATTATCACATAATTTATGTCTCTGCAATGATTGGTTGATACACCATGGGAGGCGGCCCTCCTCTGCCATGTTCTTTTTCTCAACACTTACTGCTGAAAGTGAAATGCTTGATTGTGATTGGCTATTTTCTTTTAGTAACGGAAGGAAAAGTCTCCAGCTATGGATATGCCTCCGCATCTCTATCCCCTCAGACTCGCATAATTGCACAGTTTTCTGATTTGGACATTCAGGGAAGAGCAGCGGTGCGGTGGTTCAGACTTCAGTGATATTTTATGGTGTTACAATGGTGAATTTACAAACAAGACATTCACATTCTGAGATATGAAATTAAATGAATAACAGAGAATTTTATTAACATTAAATCATCCCGTTCACCATGTGCAGGTTTAGTGCTTCAGACTCTTATTTCCTCCTGAATCAATGGCAATGTAAACGCAGCTAAACCTGGATGTCACTTCATCTTTTAGTGCTTAATCCTGTTCTTCACACAGTTCATTGATTTACAGGCACCAAAAATTCAGTTGTGGAAATAAAAACAATTCTATCATAAACATAATTAAGCAAATGCTATATTTTGGAGAAATATTTTGACCAAAATATCACAACCTGCAACAGCTTGACTCATAACTGGACTGATTTTATAGAATTAATAAACTTTCTTAAGTCCATAAAGTGACTCCATAATAAAGTGACTTTTATAATTATTATTGGACAAGGCAACACTTTGAAGCATCTTTCCAAGCAGAAACCAAACACAGGGCCTCTTTCAAAGGTGGTTTAGTAAAAAAGTGCTGGACAGAACAAATTTTTGGTTGCTAATTTTACTTTCGCAAAAATAGTAGATACCAAAGGGGTTAAATGATTCAAGGCAAGCAAAATGTTTATATATGACTTCATTAATGTCTAAAACCTTTTTTTCTGCCATTCGACTGTATTATTTATGGACCCTTATGACAAAGTTAATCTAAAGAATTGTGATGGGTGAAATCATACAGGTAACAGCATAAATTAACCTTGAAGAGTTGGTGAATTATACAGTATGTTGTAGGATGCAGATCTAAGAACTTTTAACCTCTTACACACACTTTTATAGAGTCTACATGAAAGTATCAGGAGGGCTGTTGCATTCTTAGAAGGTCGACTTCCACAACTGACCAATCCTTACGCTGTTGCGATGACGTCCTACGCCATGGCCAATGCTGAAAAACTCAATAAAGACATCTTGATGAAACATTCCACTGAACCAATAGGTCAGTTACAAGTCATCAAAAAGTGTTTTGCTTTATTCAACATGGAATAATTCTAATCCAAACCCAATGTAAATAATGGAAAAATGATCAAATTTTGCAGTGTAATAATTGCTGCTTGTGTCAATAACAGTAATGAAACACAGTCCCGTTATTATTCCTGCTTTGCGTTTGAATCAGCCGGTAGGTCCTGGACTGTCGCTGGACAGCATCATCACTCAATGGAGGCGACGGCCTATGCTGTGCTGGCACTTGTGAAGGCCAAAGACTTTGATAAAGCAGGAGAGGCAGTGCACTGGCTGCGTTCACAACAGTCTCATTATGGTGGATCTGACACCACACAGGTACACTAACATCTCATCATCTGACTGTGATAAACAGATGCAGAACTTGTCTTTGAATGCTGTTCTGCACTTTCCAGGCGACCATCATGGTGTTCCAGGCCGTGGCAGAGTATCGCACGCAGGTGAAGGACCAACAAAACTTCCATCTGGATGTGGAGCTGTCAGTGGCAGGAAAAAGCAGACCTGTCAGATTTACCATTAAAAGAGACAATGTGCATCTTACACGGTCATACAAGGTGAGGATTAAACTCATCAACCTGCTTCAAAATGTGTGCTGCTCATATCAATTGAATGATTTTGTATCATAGTAAGTGAGGAATGTTGGGAGTATAATGCATAATTTGCATGCTTTGTTCAACCTCAATGTAAATCCCTCCCCCTAAATGTCTATAAATTTGCAAGACAACTGTCTTGAGTTTAGATAATGTTGGAAGTACTGCAGCACGTACAGCGGAGTTCTCAATAAAGAATAACTTCTGTTGAACGTGATCCCAACTGTCTCCTGGTCTCTGCTTCGATGAAAGAAAACTTTACAACAGTTTGGTCAATAAAGTATTCAGGTATCTCTGCTACATCATGGATTTCATTATCCTGCTGACTAGAGTATCTGCGTTCACTCAACAGGTGGAGATCGACAAGGACTTCAGTGTGACGGCTAGAGGAACTGGAACAGCCACTCTCTCAGTGAGTGTTCATGAGCGTTTATACGGTCAACAGCAAGATTAAAGTGTTTGAACATCTAATCTGAGACGTGCTGCTCTTTTCAGGTTCTGACGCGGTACTACGCCAGACCTGTTGAGAAGAAGTCTGACTGTACACTCTTTGATCTGACTGTTAAAATGGAAAAAGACTCAGAAAGTAAGATTGACAAAAAGGCCTTTCTTTAGCACTTTATAAACATTAAGGCTTTTCACACTGTGCTTAACCCTGGGTTATCGTCACTCTAACCCTGTTTAGGAACATTTGACACTTTAAACTAAAACTACAATGACATTAGAAGTGGGTTAGCACTGCTTTCTACATGGATCATGAAACATTAGACATGATAACACAGGATTATGTTTACCAAGAGGCTAGACTGACCCAGGGTTCACTAGTTCAAGTGTGAAAAACCCTGTTTAGAGCTAAAAAAATTAAATTAAATAAAAACCTCCAACAAATTATGCATTACATCTTCATTTTAATGAAATTTATTTTTATATTCCATTTGGAAAGGGAAGACTTGACTTGAACTAAAACCACCAATTACTTTTGTTTCCTTTTAGCAAAACCAGGAGGCATTGCAAGTTACAACTTCATTGTGGATTTCATGTATGTGAACAAATACCCTCATTTATTTTTATGTCAAGAAACCATTTAATTTGTAATTAATCAGCATGTGCTCATTTAGGCTGTTTTCACACTTGGTTTGTTTACTGTCCCACATTCGCTGTATGTTTGCTTCATGAACGCGAGTACCAGCAGAGGTGGAAAGTCCAGGGGTCAGAAAGTAAAAGTCCTGCCATATGTTTATTCCACCCATGAACTCACACAGCAAAAACTCCAGTTTTAAATGAACTCTCCTGGGAGTTTATTTGGCTCCAGACTCAAGAGTGTTAAAGTTAATGAGATAATTTAGTGATTGATTGAGTGATAATTGACCATTATTGAAGACACCTGATGTTAACAAGCAGAATCACTGAAGGAGAAAAATCACAATTTTAGTTACCATTATGGATATCGGTGTTTGATTTAGTTGGGCAGTTGACCTTTAAATGTTTAACTTCAGATTTTGTTTGGCTGCTGTATCTGAGTTATAACAGCCAGATGAGCAAAGAGAAAAGGTGAACAGGTGTTGGTTATATTTTAACATAATCATCATTTAACCTGAATCACTGAACTCATTTAGGAAATTAGTAAGACAATTCAGATCATAATTTATTCATACCGCAATGCATGATGGGAGCCATGAATGAGTTTTGATTGGTGGTACCCAGAATGCACTGCAACATGCTTTATTATTGTCACCATTGTTGAGAATCACAGGCTGATTCTTGGTGTCAGTGTGTCCAAAAAAAAAAAAAAAAAAAAACTTTTCAAAGTGTTTTGATCAGGACAACTTTAAAGAAATCTTTTGGATTATTTTGAAAATACTGATTATATTGATAAGAGTATACTGTAGAATCATAGACTGCTGTAATCAGCAAGGTAAACCTAACTCTCTGAATGAGCTTTGTGATTCAAGTCAAAAGATGATTATGTCGAAACACAACCAAAATGACCTGATCAGCTTTTCTCTTTGTTCATCTGAGAGTTATAACACTGATAGAACAGCCAAACAAAATCTAACGGTATTAGCAGGGCCGGCGCTCCGCACACGCACATCACGCACTGCGCGTAGGGCACCAAGTGCTTGGGGGGGCACCAAAAAATCTGGGTCGTGAAAAATCATCACAATAGGCTACTATAAATAACAAATAAAATATGTCTAAAGCATGTTAATATACAAAAGCAATACAAAAGTAATATAGGCCTAGACCAAATTAGTCGAGAAAAAGGTGAATCAACTGTGCCAGTCTCCCTCTGGTGCCCCCCCTCCCCACCTCCCCACCTCCCCACCTCCCCACCTCCCCACCTCCCAGTGGTCTGTTCGATTATGCCTCAATCAATGTCAAAATTTGGCAGACACCGACCTCAGACATGGCGTCGAAAAGGCACCAAGAGTCGGGGGCGGAACGGAAAAAAGAAAAAAGAAAAGACAGCGGGATGATAAAACAGATAACACTACCATCGATTTAAATAGTACATTGATTGGGTTTAAGTGGTCGTTCAATGAGACCTATTATATGTTGATCCGACGAAGTTAAGCGTGTATTTAAGTGGTCCAGGGGTAGAATTTTTGCCAAGCGTGTCAGAGGTTCTGAGTTCTAATCCGCACTCATATAGTTTTTTTTTTTTTTTTCTCATCAAAACCGATTATGTTTTTCAGTGGTTGTATATCAGGCAGGGACACTTTTTTGTGCTTTTTGTTTTCTAATTGTACCGGAACGAATAGAGAGTCTCTCCACAACGGATTGAAGCGCGCGTCTGAGTGAAGGCTGTGCGCGAGCCAGAAACAAACATAGTATCCGCGCCACTGATCGCAGCGGCAACGAGCACTTTGATCAGTTGATTTAAAAAAACAACACATTTCAGCGCTAGATCGCCTCTTATTTAAAAAACGAATGAAATGAATGATCTGCTGGTTAACTGGAGATGTTTTGTTTGTTTGTATTGGTACATTCGTGCCGCGAGATATATCGACCTTAGAAAATAGTGGTGGGGACATGTCCTACCTGCAAATTACGCCTATGCGTGTATGCATGTCCAGGGGCGTCGCTAGTAGTGCAAAAGATCCGGGGCTTTAGCCCTGCATGTTGAGTCTTTTGTGGGGCACCCAAATGGCTAGCGCCGGCCCTGGGTATTAGTTTAAGGTTCAAGAGCCCAACTAAAGCCAACACTGATCACCATAATGGCAACTTAAAAAAAGAGATTTTCTCCTTTGGTGATTCTGCTTGTTAACATCAGGTGTCTTCAATAATGCTCAATCATCACTCAATCAATCACTAAATTAGCTCATTAACTTTAACACTCTTGAGTCTGGAGCCAAGTTCATGGGTGGAATAAATATATGGCAGGACTTTTACTTTCTGACCCCTGGACTTTCCACCTCTGAGTACCAGGGACAGTTAGATAATGATTTCAGGGGAGACTCCAGTTTCACTGCGTTCTGACACGGATAAAAGAGTTTATTCAGAGACAAGCGGCTCTACGTTACACTACAATATAAGAAATCTGACATCAAACGGACTCAGGTTTGCATGAAAAGCTCTAGTGTGAAAGCAGCCTTAAACGCAGAATCAGTTGATGGACGAAAACTGAAGACTTACGAAACCTGTTAATAAAACCTGCACTTTATCTCCATCTTTACAGCTACAAAAATGATAAAACTGATGCCACTATGACTATTCTGGACATTGGCATACCGACAGGATTTGATGTTCAAGAAAATGATCTTAAAGAGGTATTATGATGATAAACTGATGCAGTGATCACTGTAAAAAAATTACTGTAAAATTTACAGCAACTTACTGGCAATTTTGGTTGCCAGTAAGCCTGTAAATTTTACAAGAGTACGGTAAAACATCAACTACAATTTAACAGTAAAATTATACTGCACACCTTGTAAAAGCATCAAAACAAGAGCAGCTGTGAATTTACAGTTCTTTAATGTAATCTTTACAGTATGTTTCTGTTATTAATAATGTACTGAATTAAAACCTGAGATAACTCATTTCATTTGAAGAAACTGATTGGTCAATTGCCATTAAATATTTATACTGTGAGATTATTTCATTTGAACCCACTAAGAAAAAGACTTTATGAGTTAACTAGAAACATTAATTTAACTAAATCCTACTAGTGATCATCATCACACATGAATGAGTTGAAGAACTTAAAAATGTCATCAATGCATCAGCAACTACACAGTCACTGCCTTTAAATAAAGCAACATGCAGCATAACATCAGTGTTTTCCTGCTCATCCTGGACTGAAGCACAGGCTCTACTCTTCAGCACAATGGTGACACACAAAACTCAACAGAAACCCTTCAAATCCCAACAGATCATTAAACACTAACAGATCTCCACTATAGCATTATGTGCAAAAACACATAAAATCACACAAAGCAAATCACAGAATTGTACTTTTTTGTTTAGTAAATTTGACAGTGAGATTTTACTGTAAACAACTGACTTAAGCCTCACATCTGCAGATTGGCCATAAAACGTACTCGGTTACTAACGTAACCTCGGTTCTCTCTAGAAGAGGGAACGAGTACTGCGTTTTTATCAAAACGCTACGGGAAAAGTCTCTTTTCACGAAATACTGAAGCAAAAAATTATCCTTAATTTTCATACATGTAAAGCGCGTTGCAGCAGTAGTCAACTATGGCGAGACGGCTTGCTCGCTCATTGGCTGCTCTGCGGCAACTGCATAAGCCTATCGAGCGAGGCCTGAGGTGACGTCAGGCCAATGAGGGCGCTTCGCGCCCTCCTTGCCATTTCCCGCCGAGACGGGTGTGGCTAACCTCTATAAAAGGAGCTCGAAAAGGCTGATTCACTTGATTTTCATAGCCGAAGCAAACCAGAGTGAACCGTACGCACGGCAGAGAACGCAGTACTCGTTCCCTCTTCTAGAGAGAACCGAGGTTACGTTAGTAACCGAGTACGTTCTCTTACGAGAGTCCTCTCGTACTGCGTTTTTATCAAAACGCTACGGGAACCCCTTGTAAAACGCCGTGCGTGCTGGGATAAAAACACCGATCACTGGAAGCTAAGCCAGATGTACAGTGCATAATCACCAGATAGACTCACAAAGAATCCGGGATTAAGGGATGGGGGACCTTAATTCCCTAAACTGTAACGTCCGCAGACGTAAACATGACCTCACAGAGAGAGTCTAGAGACAAGAGGGTATTCCCTCCGTCCTTATATGGTCGCGCCAGCAGACGCGAATATGACATCACATAGACAGGGTGGGGAACCTGAACTGAATGTGGGAAATGTGGGTCTTACACAATTCTGCCCATAAGACAGTCGGTAGCGCGTTGCGCATGCGATTTCAGTGTTCTAGTTAAACAGCTGAATCGACTACACCGATAGTAGCTTAGCCTGCAAGGCGGGAACTTCTAGGTTGTAAAACCTGATAAATGTAGACGGCGAGGCCCAGCCTGCCGCCGTACATATATCCTGTAAGGAAATCCCGCTGGACCAAGCCCACGAGGAGGCAACGCCCCTCGTGGAGTGCGCTCTGACTCCCAACGGGCACTGAATGCCCTTGGCAGTATAAGCCAGCGCTATGGCGTCAACTATCCATCTGGATAAGCTCTGTTTCGAAACAGCCATTCCCTTGGAACGTCCACTGAACGAGACAAAAAGCTGCTCAGTCTGTCTGAAGACAGCGGAGCGGGACACGTAAGCTCTTAAAGCCCTAACAGGGCAAAGAAAACTTGAGTCCCCTTCCTCACTTGACCCCGGCAGGGCAGACAGGGAGATAACCTGAGCCCGAAACGGCGTGTTGAGGGACTTTGGCACATAGCCATGCTTAGGTTTGAGTATGACTTTAGAGTCATTAGGTCCAAACTCTAAGCACGCTGGGCTCACGGAGAGCGCGTGCAGGTCGCCTATGCGCTTCACCGAAGCGAGAGCCATCAAAAACACTGTTTTGAAAGACAAATGTTTGAGGCTAATAGATTGGATAGGCTCGAAAGGGGCACCTTTCATGGCCGTCAAGACTGTAGAAAGGTCCCACATAGGAACTGAAGGAGGTCTGGGTGGATTCAGCCTCCTAGCTCCCCTGAGGAAGCGGATGACTAAATCGTTCCTTCCTAGTGACTGACCCAGCTTTGTTCCGGAGAACGCTGCAATAGCCGCCACGTAAACTTTGAGCGTGGAAGGGGATCTGCCCTTATCCAACAGCTCCTGTAGGAAGGAGAGAACCTCCGTCACCTCACAATCGAGAGGAGATAGGCTCCGAGCTGTACACCAGCCGGAGAAAACCGACCACTTTGAGGCATAAAGCCGCCGAGTCGACGGCGCTCTGGCCTGAGTGATGGTATTTATCACTCCCTCTGCGAGGTCAACGGATATCCGTTGAGCACCCACGCATGAAGGGACCACAGCTCTGGGTGTGGGTGCCAAATCGAGCCCCCGGCCTGCGAGAGGAGATCTCTCCTCAATGGCACTGGCCATGGAGCGAAGTCTGCTAGCTGCATCAGGACTGGAAACCATGTTTGGTTCCTCCAGAACGGTGCTACAAGCAGCACTGGGCATTCTGTTTCCCTGACCCGCTCTAACACCTGTGGCAGGAGGGAGACGGGGGGGAAAGCGTATAACGGGCAGCGCGGCCACATCTGGGACAGCGCGCTGTCGTTCTTGGAAAAGAACACGGGGCAATGAGCGTTTTCGCGGGACGCGAATAGGTCCACCTCCGCTCTGCCGAATCTCTCCCACAACAGCCGGACTGTTTGTGGGTGTAGAGACCATTCGCCCAGGGGAATGTTGTTCCTGGACAGTCTGTCTGGGCCCACATTCTGGAGCCCAGGCACATGCACTGCTCTCAGCGAGCGCAAATTGTGCTGAGCCCATATTAGGAGGCGTTTCGCCAGCCTGTACAGGGATGTGGATTTCAGACCGCCCTGGCGATTTATATAGGACACCACGGCCGTGTTGTCCGAACGGACTACGACGTGTTGGTCCTTGATATGGGGACAAAAACGCGTCAGCGCATTGTGCACTGCCAGCATTTCCAGGCAGTTGATGTGTTGGAGCTTTTCTCGTTCCGACCACAGGCCGAAGAACGGTCTGCCCTCGAGCAGCGCTCCCCATCCCGAGGTGGATGCATCTGTCGACACCATCCTCACTCTCGAGGAAGTCCCCAGGCTTACACCTGATTGGTACCAGCCGTCCGCCAACCAAGGTATCAGGGCTGTCACACAGCTTTGATTGATCTTGAGGCGTAACCGGCCGGACACCCACGCTCCGCGCGTTACTCGCGCTTTCAACCAGAACTGCAGCGGGCGCATGCGGAGCAAGCCCAGCTGGAGAACTGATGATGCTGAGGCCATGAGACCCAGCATCCTTTGAAACTTCCTGAGCGGGGTGAAAACGCCGCGGCGAAAAGACTTCGCCGCGCGCTGAATGTGCAGCGCGCGCTGTGGCGACAGCCGCGCCGTCATAGACTGCGAGTCCAGAACGATACCCAGAAACGAAATCGTTTGACTGGGGTTCAGTGAACTCTTCGCCCAATTGACCGTGATACCAAGATTCTCGAGGTGATCGAGTAAAATGGTTCTGTGCTTCACGAGCTGAGATCGTGATTGAGCTAGGATCAACCAGTCGTCCAAATAGTTCAGCACTCGCATGCCTCTGAGTCTGAGAGGAGCGAGCGCTGCGTCCATGCATTTCGTAAATGTACGAGGTGCCAGGGACAAGCCGAAAGGCAGGACTGTATACTGGTATGTCTGACCCTCGAAGGCGAATCTCAAGTATCGCCTGTGATGTGACGCTATCTGTATTTGAAAATACGCGTCCTTCAGATCTATCGACATGAACCAGTCTTCTCGGCGAACATGCGCGAGAATTTTGCTGGTCGTGAGCATTTTGAAACTGCGTTTCACTAATACTCTGTTTAGCCGTCTTAGATCCAGAATGGGTCTGACACCGCCGTCCTTTTTGGGGACTAGAAAGTATCTGCTGTATAGCCCCCCTTCGCTTTGAGCTCGGGGAACACGCTCTATCGCCCCTTTGCTTATCAGTTTTGATATTTCGGCGCGAAGTAGGTGTGCTACTTCTGAAACCACCGTAGTCTGGACGCGCGCTGTGAAGCGGGGAGGGCGTCGACAAAACTGTAGCGAGAAGCCTCTCTCTATAATGCCTAGCACCCATTCCGAAACCCCTGGAAGCGCTGCCCATGCTTCTGCATGGCTGGCTAAGGGCTGGATGCGAAGCGCGCTCTGCTCGCCGTGCGACAGAGGCGCTTCGGGGCGCGATAACGTAGGCATTATGCCTGTGGCATTCGAGGCGGGGGGCGCGCTTATTACAGCGGGCAGAGCGCTCGTCCTCGACCTTACTACAGCGCTTGACTGAGTGAGGGAGGGCTGAGCGGGTCCCGTGGGACTCATGTCTGCGAGTAAATGTGGGCGGGAAGCGGGCACATTCACTGCTTTGGGCGCACTGTCTGACTGAGCAGAGCGAGCGCGCACAGGTCTCGTTTTTACAGAGAGCCTGTGGCCTGTGAGACATAGTGTTTGTGCGGGCACTTTCACTATGTTGGAAGCGCAATCGACCTGAGTCGATTTTATGTGCGCGAGCCCTAAGTGTAGGGCTGTGCTTGTGTGTAGAGATGGGCACTGAGGAGTGGGCATAGACACTACACTTATAGCACCATCGGCCGTGGCCGGGACGCCAGAAAATACACTCTTTTCGGGATATATCTGGGTAGCCGTAAAAACGGCTTTTGTGTGCAGGCAAGCGGGCGGCTGAGCAGGCTTGCATCTTGCAGAAAACGCTGGAACAGTCGCAAGTCTTGGGACTGAAACAGCGGCGCGCTTGGGTGAGAGACCGGCCGCAGCGGGACTCACACACCTGCGCTTTCCTAGGCGAGCTAGGACTTCTTCGGGGCTTCCGGCTTCACCACAATCCTCGATCGCGGCCCGCGCGGAGCGGGGCGTCGGCTGGTTGAGCGAGAGCGGGGCCCGGAGCTGCGCTGCTGTCGCTGCTGTGAGGATTCGGCCGAAGGCGGGGGCTGAGGCTGAGAGCTCCGCGGAGTCTGTTTTTGACGACCCGCTGCAGAACCAGAGCGCTTCGGGAGGAAGTGCTTGAAGGCTTGAGACGCTTTCTGGGCTTCAGTAAATCTCTCCACGAACTCGGAGAGAGAAGAACCGAAAAGGCCAGCGGAAGACAGCGGGGCGTCGAGAAACGCGTTGCGCTCGGAATCAGCCATCTCCGTGAGCGTCAGCCATAGATGCCTCTCAGCAACAGTGGCGGAAGCCATACACTTTCCCATGGCTTGTGCAGCAGACTTGGTAGCGCGGAGTGTTAGATCTGAAGCGCTCCTCAAATCCGCGATGCAGATAGCCTCAGGTCCCATCTCGTCCAACTTACGGAGGAGATCACCCTGAAATATCTGCAGTGTAGCCATGGTGTGTAGCGCTGACGCGGCTTGCCCAGCGGCGGAGAAAATTCGCGCGAGCAGCGTCGACGTCATGCGGCAGGCTTTTGAAGGCAACACCGGTTTAGTCCGCCGTCCAGCAGAGGGCGGGCAAAGGTGGGTTGCTATCGCCTGTTCCACCGGCGGAAGTGAAAAGTAGCCTCGGTCTTTCGCATTATCCAGAGAGGAAAATGCTGGTGACACAGACGAGCGCGTTCGCGCAGAGAAGGGCGCGTTCCAGGCCTTCGCAACTTCTTCATGCAGCTCAGGAAGAAAAGGAGCGGGCTTTGAATCCGGAGAAGTGCGCTCACCAGGGAGGAAGCTACCATCCAGCCGGGTGCGAGAGGGGAGCTCCGGAGCAGACCACTCGAGGCCGAGGCTCGCCGCGGCCAGCGCGAGTACTCGCATGAGCTCTCTCTCAATGTTGGCTCTCGTAGTGGGCTTGCGGGCAGCAGGCGCGAGATCCTCGGAGCTCGCCCAGTCCTCGCTGCCTGAAGCTAGCAGAGAGCAGGAATCCTTTTCCCCCGACGCGGCCTCGGAACCGACTTCCTGTGATGAAGCGGCGGCAGACTGCGGGCGCTGAGCATCAGGAAGTGATTCGGGAGAAGCCGGTGAAGCAGGCGGGCAAACCGGCGAGCTTAGTCGGGCTGGAGCGGGTTCCGGGACCCGCTGCGAGCGGCGCTTCTTACGGCGCGGCAGCGCGGCGGGGAATGCAGGCTCTGAGAAGAATGCCAGGCGAGTCCGCAGAGTCACCATAGGCAAAAGCTCGCAGTGAGGGCAGCCGCCGTCAGCGAGCGCGAGCGCTGCATGGTCCTCACCCAAACAGGAGACGCAGATGACATGGCGGTCTCCCTCGGTGAGTGGGGCTCGGCACGAGCCGCATGAAGGCATCTTTAAAAAGACGCAGCTCTTTTAGGGGGTGAGTGTCGCAAGGCGAACACACACACACACACACAAGAACAGTAAAAAGGATAATGAAAGGATATGCGTCGGAAAGCGCAGCAGGTACGGCTGTAGAAGGCGGCGTAGGCCAGCGGCTTCAAGTGGCTCGTCCCGCTGAAGTGCTTGCCTCAGACGACGCTTGCTTCCTCGTGATCCAGCGATGCGTGTGCTTCGCTGAAGAGATGAAAATCAAGTGAATCAGCCTTTTCGAGCTCCTTTTATAGAGGTTAGCCACACCCGTCTCGGCGGGAAATGGCAAGGAGGGCGCGAAGCGCCCTCATTGGCCTGACGTCACCTCAGGCCTCGCTCGATAGGCTTATGCAGTTGCCGCAGAGCAGCCAATGAGCGAGCAAGCCGTCTCGCCATAGTTGACTACTGCTGCAACGCGCTTTACATGTATGAAAATTAAGGATAATTTTTTGCTTCAGTATTTCGTGAAAAGAGACTTTTCCCGTAGCGTTTTGATAAAAACGCAGTACGAGAGGACTCTCGTAAGAGAACATGTTGGTCATCATGTGATGCATTGAGGTTTTTTTTTTCCACATTTTTGCCCTCAGTTGTCCACGGGGAAGGAGAGATACATTCAGAAATATGAAAAGAATAAAGAGCTGTCAGAGCGAGGATCCCTCATCCTCTACTTGGATAAGGTATTTCAAACAACTTCTATTGCCCGATGATGTCAAAAACAGATTTTTTTTTTCTTTTTATCATGAAACCAAAAGTCTGTGATATTGTTTTGCTTAATATCACAGTATTGTTGAAATCTTGATTCGGATTGGCTGACAGATGTTCCAAGATGCTCATTAACTGTAACGCCATGTGGTTCCACGTAACTTTGGTACATTACAGTCTGCTTATCAGAATCATATTTCACATGATACTTTAAGCAGAAGAGAAAGTGCAAATTTAATATATAGATCTAAATTATAATGTTTACATGTATATTTTTTCTATCAGCTACACAGTAAATTCCCCAGTGTTAAATTTAACACCGCTCTGTGTTTATATGGGAACCACCAGCAGGGTGTTAAAAGTAACACTGAAGCAGTGTTAGAGTTAATTAGATAATTAAGTGATTAATTGAGTGATGATTGAGCATTGAAGACACCTGATGATAACAAGCAGAATCATTGAAGAAAAGAGAAACACAAGAACTACAACTGACTTCGGGAGATGAAATCAACTGAAGATAAAAGACGACATTAAATCTCTCAAGATCTCAGCAGAGGAGGATTAAACAACTCCACAAACAACATTGCCAGCTTCACTTATTACTTACTAGTTATTGAGAATGAATAGAGGTGTAGATGTTGATGTTTTATTGGAAATAATATGTTTTAGTAAATTCACCATTATTGTGATCAGTGTTTGCTTTAGTTGGGCAGTTTGACTCTTGGCTTTGCAAGTTTGTGGTCTCTGTAACAGTGTTTACCAAAGCACACAGAATATGCCAGAAACAAAGATAGTTAAGACACATACAGACATCAAGAATTAGCATATGAATCTCAACAATGGTGACATGCTTCCTGCAGCAATGCATGCTGGGAGCCACCATATTATAAAACTAATGGCTCCCAGCATGCATTGCAGCAGGAAGCATGTCACCATTGTTGTGATTCATAAGCTGATTCTTGATGTTATTGTGTGTGTCTTTGGTTTATTTTCTCACAATGTATTTATAAGTTAAAATTCAGAATGTTTGATCTTTGAAAAAAAAAATAAAATATCGATGGTAAAAATCTGTTAATAACAAGTTACCTCTTTTGGTCAGTTATGACATTTGTCAAACATTTTTTTTATGATGATGATGATGATGATGATGATGATGATGATGATGATGAAATATATATACCATATCTTTGTTTATGGTTTCCTTTGCAACAAATTATGTGTTTCAGTAAACACTGTTACAAAGACAACAAATAAAAACAATATATAAATTGTCAAACCACCCAACTAGAGGGAACACTGATCACCATAATGGTGACCAAACATTTTCAATACAACTTGAACATCTAAAAAAAAATTCATTCTAAAAAAGAACTTCTGTAGATGAATGACAGAAATAAGGTCAAACTGGTTTGTAATAAGAGCGATTTCATGTCTTTTCAGTTGATTTCATCTAAAGCTGTGTCTGGAAGTCAGTTGTAGTTATTTTGTTTCTCTTATCGTCAGTGATTCTGCTTGTTATCATCAGGTGTCTTCAATAATCGAACAATCATCACTCAATTAATTATTTAATTATCTAATTAACTCTAACACTGCTTCAGTGTTACTTTTAACTCCCTGCTGGTGGTTCCCATATGAACACCAATATTTAACACCAGGGAATTTACTGTGTATGCAAAATAGAATACTATCTTTGCAGTGTAATTGCAGCTGTACATTGTTAAATGAATGCAAGAAATAAACACCAATCACAATTCAAATGCAAATATAATTAATAATTTTGACAACAAAAATTTTTTAAATTCGACCCACATTATTAGTTTTTAGTTATTAGTTGTCGCTTGTGCAAATGTTAATGTGGGCAGTTTCCATTGTACAATTTGATATTTAATATCATGTAAATTTTCTTTACATTTTTTTTTTGTCTCATTAGGTTTCTCATAAAGAGACAGAAAGACTTGCCTTCAGAATGAACAAGATGTTTAATGTGGGTCTGCTTCAACCTGCTGCCGTCACAATATATGAATATCACTCACCAGGTGAGCTATTGCTGCATGTACACACACTATTTCTTTTATCTATAAAAACAATTAAACTGAAGCTCTCAAATTAACATTTACATTTACATTGTAAATGTAATTTTTACATTGTAAATTAATTAACATGTTAATTCAGTGCCATTAAGTATTAACATTTGAATGTTCCTCCAAAACTCTTCTCCCCACTGTCACTCACACTGAGTGTCACTCACAATTGCTCTATTAGCCTCATTTCCAAACATCTCTTCTCAAGGGAGATTTTTTTTTTTTTTTTTGCACCATCTAAAGTTAATTAGATATTTTTTTATTCACAAATCAACTTAGTCTAACATAGTTTTACAGTAAATTGAGAGAATATCAATGTTGCCATATGGCACCGCTCTACAACAGTGGAATTGCAGTAATGTATTTCCTGATTGGGATTTTTTATAGATGGTAGCATCAACAATATGATTGCAGTTATTTATTTATTTATTTGAAGGTGATTTTTGTAGTATACTGTAGTTGTCAACAAAATTATTTCTTCTTTTCAGAAAATTAATACATCAATATTTTATGGAAAGGGCAACAAGAAGAGTGCAGAGCTAGCTCTTCCATGTGATGAGAGTGTGGATGAGTTAGCCAAATGATAGGGAATGGTAGGGATTAAATAATAGGGATCTACTTATTTTTGGTTTGCATGGTTTGGTTTGAGTTCCAAGTATATAAATCTTTCAATTTCCAAAAGAAATATGCATTTAAATAGCAAAGAAAATCATAATTTTATAGAAAAACTACTTTTTTGACCGTTTTCCATTGTGGTACAGCGTTTCCATACTGCAACATTTCCTTAGAGCCACCCCAAACAACAAGGAACTCAGGGGTTATTCAAGATTATAGGCAAAAACACTCAACAGGACCAAAACCATGGAACAGATAATCAAAGGAGCACTCAGAAATGCAGTTGTGACTTAGTAATGAATGACTGAAGAATTGTTATATAATATTACGAACAAGTGTTATAAAAATTGCTCTGTAAAATAATGGTTATCTACTGGCAGATGTGGTTGCCAGCAATGTACTTTTATTTACAACCCTTTACCGTTAATTTACACCTCTCCTTTTTAACAGTATGTTACTGTAAAAATACCTTGGAAGGTAACTCATATCATTTGGGAAACCGATTGCTTCAAACAGTTTTTATACTAATTTATACTGATAGTACTGTGATCTTTCTACATTTGAGTCCACTGAAAATAATATCTCTCAAAGGGGTCATGATATGAGAAACCAAATCTGATTTGATATTTGATTTATTTAATAATTCTGACTGTTACATTTTACAGTATATTACTGTTTTTCCTTGATTTTACAGTAATCTACTGGCAGCTGTGGTTGCCAGTAAATTGCTGTTTTTCTACAGTTTTATGCCATAAATTAATTTACAGTTGATTACCGTTAAATTACGCTTCACCCTGTTTTTTTTTTTAACCTCATTGCAAAATCTTCAGTTCTCTTACGAGAGTTCTCTCGTACTGCGTTCGTAGAACGCTGCGGGAAAAGTCTCTTTTCACGAAATACTGAAGCAAAATTATCCTTAATTTTCATATTTGTAAAACGCATTGCGGCAGTGCACAGCCATGGCGAGACGGCTCGCTCACTCATTGGCTGTTCTGCGGCAACTGCATGAGCCTATCGAGCGAGGGCTGATGCAACATCAGACCAATGAGAGTGCTTCGCGCGCTCCTCGTCACATCCCGCCGAAACGGGTGTGGCCATCCCCTATAAAAGGAGCTCGAGTAGGCTGATTCAACTGATTTTCATCTCTTCAGCGAAGCTCACGCATCGCTGGATCACGGAGAAGCAAGCGTCGTCGAGGCAAGCTTTTCAGCGGGACGAGCCCTTGAAGCCGCTGGCCTTCGCCGCCTTCCACTGCCGTACCTGCTGCGCTTTCCGGCGCTTCATATCCTTTTATCTGCTCTGTTCTGTGTGTGTGTGTGCAGTGTTCCCCGAACACTCACCCCTAAAAGAGCCGCGTCTTTTTCAAGATGCCATCCTGTGGCTCGTGCCGAGCCCCGCTCACCGAGGGAGACCGCCATGTTATTTGCGTCTCCTGTCTGGGCGAAGATCACGCAGCGCTCGCGCTCGCTGACGGCGGCTGCCCTCACTGCGAGCTTTTGCCGATGGTGACTCTGCGGACTCGCCTGGCACAGTTCTCCGAGCCTGCGCCCCCCGCCGCGGTGCCGCGCCGTAAGAAGCGCCGCTCGCAGCGGGCCCCGGAACCCACCTCTTCCCGACAAAGCTCGCCGGCTCGCCCGCCAGCTTCACCGGCTTCCCCCGAAGCACTTCCTGATGCTCAGCGCCCGCAGTCTGCCGCCGCTTCATCTGAGGAAGTTGTTTCTGAAGTCGAGTCGGTCGAAAAGGATTCCTGCTCTCTGCTAGCTTCAGGCAGTGAAGACTGGGCGAGCTCTGCGGATCTCACGCCTCCTGCCCGAAAGCCGTCGGCTAGAGCTAGCATCGAGAGGGAGCTCATGCGAGTACTCGCGTTGGCCGCGGCGAGCCTCGGCCTCGAGTGGTCTGCACCGGAACTCCCCTCGCGCACCCGGCTTGATGGTAGCTTCCTCCCTGGTGAGCGCACTTCTCCTGTGTCTAAGCCCGCTCCGTTTCTTCCTGAGCTTCATGAAGAAGTGGCGAAGGCCTGGAACGCTCCCTTTTCTGCACGAACACGTTCGTCTGTATCCCCAGCATTTTCCTCCCTGGATAATGCTCAGGACCGAGGCTACCTCACTCTGCCGCCGGTGGAACAGGCGATAGCAGCCCACCTTTGCCCGCCCTCTGCTGGACGGCGGACTAAGCCTGCGCTGCCGTCAAAAGCCTGCCGCATGACGTCGTCGATGCTCGCGCGGATCTTCTCCGCCGCTGGGCAGGCGGCATCGGCTCTCCACACCATGGCCACGCTTCAGGTTTTCCAAGGCGATCTCCTCCGCAAACTGGACGAGATAGGACCTGAAGCTATCTGCATCGCGGACCTGAGAAGCGCGTCGGATCTTTCCCTCCGCGCTACCAAGGCTGCAGCACAAGCCATGGGACGCTGTATGGCTTCCGCTACCGTAGCCGAGAGGCATTTGTGGCTGACGCTCACGGAGATGGCTGATGCAGAGCGCAACGCGTTCCTCGACGCCCCGCTATCCTCCGCTGGCCTTTTTGGATCTTCTCTCTCCGAGCTCGTGGAGAGATTTTCCGAAGCCCAAAAAGCGTCACAGGCGTTCAAGCACTTCCTGCCGAAGCGCCCCAGTTCTGCAGCGGGCCGTGAGAAACAGGCCCCTCGGAGCTCACAGCCTCAGCCCCCGCCTTCGGCCGCCCCCTCACAGCGACAGCAGCGCAGCTCACGCCCTCGCTCTCGCTCTACTAGCCGCCGCCCCGCTCGCCGCGGGCCGCGACCAAGGGTTGTGTTGAAGCCGGAAGCCCCAAAGAAATCCTAGCACGCCTAGGAAAGCGCAGGTGTGTAAGCCCCGTTGCGACCGGGCCCTCACCAAAGCGCACCGCTGTCTCAGTCCCAGGAATTGCGACTGCTTCAGCGTTCTCAGCAGAGCACAAGCCCGCACAGCTGCCCGCTTGCCTGCACACAAAAGCCGTTCTTACGGCTACCCAGATAAATCCCGAAAAGAGTGTATTTTCTGGTGTCCCGGCCATGGCCGATGGTGCTATAAATGTAGTGTTGATGCCCACTTCTCTGTGCCCATCTCCACACACAAGCACAGCCCTGCACACAGGGCCCGTACTCATAAGATCGACGCAGTTCGATCGCGCCCCAAACATAGTCAAAGTGCCCACTTCCCAGTGCCCACAAACACTATGTCTGGCAAGCCACAGGCTCCCTGTAAAAACGGGACCTGTGCGCGCCCGCTCTGTTCAAGCAGACAGCGCGGCCAAAGCAGTAAACGTGCCCGGTCCCCGCCCACGTTCACTTGTAGGCTGCATGAGACCTTCTCAGACCTCCCCCGCTCAGATAAACACTGTAGCGCGGTCGAGGATGAGCGTTTTGCCCGCTGTATTACGCGCGCTCCCCGCCTCAAATGTCTCAGGCGTAACGCCTATGCTAGCGCACCCCGAAGCGCCGCCGTCGCACAGCGAACAGAGCGCGCTTCGCATCCAACCCCTAGCCGGCCATGCAGACGCATGGGCCGCGCTTCCAGGGGTTTCGGACTGGGTGCTAGACATTATAAAGAGAGGCTTCTCGCTACAGTTTTGTCGACGCCCTCCACGCTTCACAGCGCGCGTCGAAACTACGGTGAATTCAGAAGTAGCACACCTACTTCGCGCCGAAATATCAAAACTGTTGAGCAAAGGGGCGATACAACATGTATCCCAAGCTCAAAGCGAAGGGGGGCTATACAGCAGATACTTCCTAGTCCCCAAAAAGGACGGTGGTATCAGACCCATACTAGATCTAAGACGACTAAACAGAGCTTTAGTGAAACGCAGTTTCAAAATGCTCACGACCAGCAAAATCCTCGCGCACATTCGCCGAGAAGACTGGTTTATGTCGATAGATCTAAAGGACGCGTATTTTCAAATACAGATAGCGTCACGCCACAGGCGATTCTTGAGATTCGCCTTCGAGGGTCGGGCATACCAGTATACAGTCCTGCCGTTCGGCTTGTCCCTGGCACCCCGTACATTTACGAAGTGCATGGACGCAGCGCTCGCTCCCCTCAGACTCAGGGGCATGCGAGTGCTGAACTATTTGGACGACTGGCTGATCATAGCTCAATCACGATCTCAGCTCGTGGAGCACAGAACCATGTTACTCGATCACCTCGAGAATCTTGGTATCATGATCAATTGGACGAAGAGCTCCCTGAACCCCAGCCAAACTATATCGTTTCTGGGCATCGTTCTGGACTCTCGTTCTATGACGGCGCAGCTGTCGCAACAGCGCGCGCTGCGCATACAGCACGCAGCGAGGTCCTTCCGCTGCGGTGCGATTATCCCGCTCAAACGGTTTCAGAGGATGCTGGGCCTCATGGCCTCAGCATCATCAGTTCTCCAGCTGGGCCTGCTTCGCATGCGCCCTCTGCAGTTCTGGTTGAAAGCGCGAGTGCCACGCGGAGCGTGGGCACTCAGCCGATTGCGCCTCAAAGTCGATCAAGACTGCGCAGCAGCCCTGAGACCATGGGCGGCGGGCGATTGGTACCGTTCAGGTGTAAGCCTGGGGACTTCCTCGAGAGTGAAAGTGGTGTCTACGGACGCATCCACCTCGGGATGGGGAGCGCTGCTCGAGGGCAGGCCGTTCTTTGGCCTTTGGTCAGAACGAGAAAAGCTCCAGCATATCAACTGCCTGGAAATGCTAGCAGTTCACAACGCGCTGACGCGCTTTTGTCCCCACATCAAGGACCAACACGTCGTAGTCCGCTCGGACAACACGGCCGTGGTGTCCTACATAAATCGCCAGGGCGGTCTCGGATCCAGTTCCCTTTTCAGGCTGGCCGAGCGCCTCCTAATATGGGCTCAGCGCAACCTGCGCTCGCTGAGAGCGGTGCATGTGCCCGGGACACTCAACCTGGGTCCAGACAGGCTGTCCAGGAACAACGTTCCCACGGGCGAATGGTCTCTACACCCACAAACAGTCCGGCTGTTGTGGCAGAGATTCGGCAGGGCGGAGGTGGACCTATTCGCGTCCCCAGAAAACGCTCATTGCCCCGTGTTCTTTTCGAAGAACGACAGCGCACTGTCCCACAAGTGGCCGCACTGCCCGCTATACGCGTTTCCCCCAGTCTCCCTCCTACCTCAGGTGCTGGAGCGAGTCAGGGAAGTGAAATGCCCAGTACTGCTTATAGCACCGTTCTGGGACAACCAAGCCTGGTTTCCAGTCCTGATGCAGTTAGCAGACTCCGCTCCATGGCCAGTGCCATTGAGGAGAGATCTCCTCTCGCAGGCCAGGGGCTCGATTTGGCACCCACACCCAGAGCTGTGGTCCCTTCATGCGTGGACGCTCAACGGTTACCCGTTAGTCTCACGGATGGAGTGCTGAACACCATCACTCAGGCTAGAGCGCCTTCCACCAGGCGGCTTTATGCCTCGAAGTGGTCGGTTTTCTCCAGCTGGTGTACAGCTCGGGGCCTGTCACCCCTCGATTGTGAGGTGACGGAGGTTCTCTCCTTCCTACAAGAGCTGTTGGACAAGGGCAGATCCCCTTCCACGCTCAAAGTCTATGTGGCGGCTATCGCAGCGTGCTCGACAGCAACGCCAGGCCAGTCACTGGGAAGGAACGATTTAGTCATCCGCTTCCTCAGGGGAGCTAGGAGGCTGAATCCCCCCAGACCTCCCTCAGTCCCGGTGTGGGACCTTTCTACGGTCCTGGCAGCCATGAAAGGTCCCCCCTTTGAGCCTATCCAATCTGTCAGCCTCAAACATCTGTCTTTCAAAACGGTGTTTTTGATGGCCCTCGCTTCGGTGAAGCGCATAGGCGATCTGCACGCGCTCTCTGTGAGTCCAACGTGCTTGGAGTTTGGGCCCAATGACTCCAAAGTCATACTCAAACCTAGGCACGGCTACGTGCCGAAATCCCTCAACACTCCGTTTAGGGCTCAGGTTATTTCCCTGTCTGCCCTGTCGGGATCAAACGAGGAAGGGGACTCGAGCTGTCTTTGCCCCGTTAGGGCTTTAAGAGCTTATGTGTCCCGCTCCGCTGCCTTCAGACAGACGGAGCAGCTCTTTGTCTCGTTCAGTGGACGTTCCAAGGGAACGGCTGTTTCGAAACAGAGCCTGTCCAGGTGGGTGGTTGACGCCATAACAATGGCTTATACCACCAAGGGCCTTCAGTGCCCCTTGGGCATTAGAGCGCATTCCACGAGAGGCGTTGCCTCATCGTGGGCCTGGTCTAGCGGGATTTCCTTACAGGAAATATGTACGGCGGCGGGCTGGGCCTCGCCGTCTACATTCATAAGGTTCTACAACCTAGAAGTTCCCGCCCTGCAGGCCAGGTTGTTTTCGGTTTAGCCGAATCAGCTGTCTAACCAGGACACTGATTTCGCAGGCGCACAGCGCCACCGAAGACTTCACCGCACTTGCAAGCCAAGTATTTTCGGTGTATTCGAGTCAGCTGTCTAAACACGGCACTGATATCGTAGACGCACAGCGCCGCCGAAGTTTTCTGGGCAGAATTGTGTAAGACCCATGTTTTTCCCACATTAGCCAGGCTCCCTCCTGCCTATGTGATGTTATATCGCGTCTAGAACGCACCTATTTGGGCGAAAGTGTGTAAGTCCCACATTTCCCACATCAGCCAGGCTCTCCCTGCCTATGTGACGCTGTATCGCGCTTAAGGGCGCATCCATTTGGGCGAAATTACGTAAGACCCACATTTCCCACATTAGCCAGGCCTCCCCCTGCCTATGTGATGTTATATCGCGTCTTAGGACGCAGCTATCTGAGGGTGGTTGTCCCCCCCCCCCTCCAGACTCTCCGAAGTCTACCGGGTGATTATGCACTGTATACCTGGACTAGCTTCCAGTGGTCGGTGTTTTCTCATCCCAGCACGCACGGCGTCTTACAAGTGGTTCCCGCAGCGTTCTACGAACGCAGTACGAGAGAACTCTCGTAAGAGAACGTACTCGGTTACTAACGTAACCTCGGTTCTCTCTAGAAGAGGGAACGAGTACTGCGTTCCCTGCCGTGCGCGCGGTTCGCTCTGGTTCGCTTCGGCGATGAAAACCAGTTGAATCAGCCTACTCGAGCTCCTTTTATAGGGGATGGCCACACCCGTTTCGGCGGGATGTGACGAGGAGCGCGCGAAGCACTCTCATTGGTCTGATGTTGCATCAGCCCTCGCTCGATAGGCTCATGCAGTTGCCGCAGAACAGCCAATGAGTGAGCGAGCCGTCTCGCCATGGCTGTGCACTGCCGCAATGCGTTTTACAAATATGAAAATTAAGGATAATTTTGCTTCAGTATTTCGTGAAAAGAGACTTTTCCCGCAGCGTTCTACGAACGCAGTACTCGTTCCCTCTTCTAGAGAGAACCGAGGTTACGTTAGTAACCGAGTACGTTTTAAATCAACACTCTGTAGTGTTGGACACACAAGTGTTGGAGTAACACTGAAGCAGTGTTGAAGTTAATGATATAATTCAGTGATTAATTGAGTGATGATTGAGCATTAGTGATGAACACCTGATGTTAACAAGCAGAATCACTGAAGGACAGACGATTAACAAGAACGGAAAAGGCGAAACACAAGAACTAAAACTGACTTCAGCCACAGAAGACATGAAATCTCTGAAGATCTCAGCAGAGGAGGATTAGACAACTCCAAAAAACAGCATTACCAGCTTCACTTTACTGAACTTTACTTATTAAACCTGTGTGTGTTTGTTTCAGATGCACGCTGTATGAAGTTCTACCACCCTGAAAGGGCAGATGGCGCTATATACAGACTGTGTAAGGGAGATATGTGCACGTGTGCAGAAGGTATTATAACACACACACAATAGTATAAAGTGACCATATCCTGAAGTGTTGTAGTATATATATATTTTTTGGTTTACTGCAATGTAATTTTAAATATTAAATTATGAGATTTTAGATTTTTTTATTTATTTATACAAAAGAGGAAGCAAACAATTTGTGTGCATGTGTGTGATTACAAGTTTATATGTGTGTATAAACACAAACTTCTCTGAACACAGAAAACTGCACTTACCAGAAGAAAAACATAAAAGAAGTATATGAACGTATGGATAAATCCTGTGGATCTGGCATGAGTTATGGTAAATGCATTCAGTTCTCTGTGTTAATTCACTGTCATAATTTCATAAATCAAGATTCATTATTTACACACCCATGTTGTTCGAAACCTCTATGAACCTGTTGTTTTTCAGTTGAACACAAAAAGAAAAAAAGTTTCACGCTGCTCTTATAGTGAACAACTGAATGAAAAAAAGATAGTAAAAATCGAGAGCACTGCCAAAAATATAAATCAGACAAAATGCAAAAAAAGCAAAACACAGATGTGACATGTTCACTTTTCATAGTGACACAACCATGTCTGTTAAGCTCCAAAAATGGCAAACACACTGAAAAATAGATATTTTGACTTGTGCACGTTTTCCATATCTCCTGAAGCCAAATGAAAGCTTTGTGAGAGGAACAAACCCAAATTTCACTTTTAAATCACTGTAAATCTTCCCTTCCACTGTGCTTTTAACTCAAGAACAGAATCATTCAGTCAGTGAGCCGTCTGATCACATGGAGTTCTTGAACGTTCGACTTCTGCCACTGAAATACAATCTAATCAGTTATTATGCCAGTAACAATATTACACTTATGTTTGACAGTTTATAAAGTGAAAGTGGATAAGATAGATCTGGCACATGACTCTGACATCTATCACTTGAAGGTGGAGCAGGTGCTGAAAGGAGGTACGGTTCAATATTCTCTCCATGATCATGAAATGCATATGAAATGTGTCTGATTCTTGTTAAATGCAGTTTTTTTCTCTGACACATATTCAGCATAAGGCTAATTTGGATTGCAAAGAAAGTGTGTCCTAAACACTGTTCTGTCCTGTAGGCACTGATGATGATGTTGAGGGGAAAGTCAGACCATTTTTGGCTCGTCCCAGTTGCAGAGAGAGTTTAGGATTGAAACAAGGCAAGTCGTACCTCATCATGGGCAAATCCACTGACCTGCAAAGGCTCGGAGGAACGTAAGTGTACACTGTGTGTCTGTGAATTACAGGATTTGCCTGAGCTTTATGTATTTAAATGATGGCTCAATGATGGGACAGTGTTTTTTTTATTTTTTTTTAATGCTTTTTAAATAACCTAAAATAGACATGAATACACTTAGGGAAAAAAGTAAAAACAAATACTAAATGATTTGAATACAAATCATCTGTGATGAACTTGAGTTTATGTGGGGTTTATAGTCAAAAATGTGTAGGTGGTGTAACTGTCCAGTGATTAACTCTTTCCCCGCCATTGACAGATTTTTCAAAAAATGTCTGGTAATGCATGTTTTCACTGTTATACGGTACGGGGCGCTATTACACATCTTCTGAAAGAGTACAGACTCTCCAGATCAAAAATCAAGCGATAGAAGCATTGCTTACGCATGTAAAATAATGTGATCATCAAACATTAAACAGCATATAAATCAAAACTGCCTAACGTTAATGAATGAAATGTCGTCCCATGAAGAGGAAGCGACTGTGAAGCTTTGGCGGTGTTAATGGACTCGATCGACTCCATCTGTGTTTTGATCATCGTTCTGAATCCGATCTGGACGAAGTCTTCAAACGTGTGATTTTATCAGATTTTTGTTCAAAATGTTGCTTTTTTTATGAAACTAACCCACATCCAAGTGTTGATTAAAAAACAGAATGCAAGAAGCTAATTTTATTTTTTTTAATTAATTTTATTTTTTTAAAGGCTCTGTTATTTTGATGTAAAAAAAAAATGTTAAAAAAATCTGATTATAAGGCAGTAGGCTAATTCTTAGAAAATAAGCATTGGCATAAGTTAAAAAAGATAAAAGATAAAGAAAAGATAAAAAAGCTATTTTGTTTGTAAAATACGAATATATGAAAAACTTTTGCCTGCCAAAACAAAGACAGCATGATGTAAGCATTATACTGGAATCTATTTGTGACAAGAAAAACCATTCAACTGAGGAGACTCCATTAGACAGTAATATCTCTATATCACGTATTTTGACCTGTTATTAAAATGTTTTGTTCAGGTGAAACAGAATGTGTATTAAATGATTGACAAAAATGTATAAAAACAACACGAATAGAATTAATTCTTCCTTTATCACTGTGGAAATCCATATTGTACATTGACCCTTATAGAAAGGATGCATGTGCTTTGTAAATGTATACAGTGTAGTTAAGTCTGTAATTGTATTCTGTTGTTTTAGTCTGCACTACATCTTTGGAGAGGACACCTGGGTTGAATACTGGCCGACAAGAGAGGAAAGTCAAACTCCACAATACAGGGATCAGTACATCGGCATCTCTGAGCTCCAGGATAAACTCCTGAGACATGGTTGTGCTCCATAATTATACATTTGTTGATTACAGGAAATTAAACATCATCTCTTACATACTCGCAATAAATATGAGCTTAAATACTTTGTAATTATGTAAAAAAATAAAATAAATGAAGGGTAATGAAATTTGAAAATGTTCCTAGACTCCTGACTAATTAATCATGGTGTAATATACGGTGCTTTGCAAGAATATTATAATTACTTTTCCCATTCTGAATCTCAAATCCAACATTATAATTTGTTTTGTGTGATATTTTAAATCTGTATCTCATTTTAATAATCATAAAATACTTTAAAGCAAAATCTGCTCAGTGTTTACATAATCCACACTCTCAGAGTGTTATAAGTAACACTGAAGCAGTGTTAAAGTTAATTAGATAATTAAGAGACTAATTAAGTGATGATTGAGCATTACTGAAGACACCTGATGTTAACAAGCAGAATCACTGAAATTTAAATGGTCCGGATGATTATTCCTGACATGTGCTTTCTGACAGGAGTTGATGTGGACAATAAAAGATATTGAAGATTTATTGGGATGCAGTGATGCCTCACATCTGTATAGCAATGAGTAAATTACTCCTTTCTAGAGCACTCAAGAAGCAAAACCTCACAAGCACTGCTGTGTGGAGATGTTCAGGTCTGGAAACTGGTTTAGAAAAGGAAAATAACACATCACACAGAAGGGGCATTTTGATCATATAACGCATTGAGTTTTTCTTATTGCCCTTGGTTGTACAGAGATACATTCAGAAATTTAAGTTGGACAAAAGTGCTTCACAATCGTCTATGCAGATAGAAATTGTTGACAGGCCAGTTTCTCTCAGGCCACATACAGAAATGCATGATGACCCAGATCTGGACTACAGACATGAGCCACTGGCACAATCATAGCCAAATAATAACTCATACCCTTACTGAAAGAACATACGTTTCCATATTTATTAAATGGCTTAAATATGTAAAAAATATACGAAATAATAGATTGCGTTAATATATTACAATATGTTGAATAATTAAGAAATTGCCGCTTTTCATATATTGAAAAATATGTGAATATATTTACACTGTAAAATGTAATTAGTTGAGTAGTGTTAGAAAACTTGAGGAAACTGATTGCTTTCAATTTCTCAAGAATGTTTTACTCAAAGTTGCTAATACAAAGACATAAAGAGTGTTCAGAAAATAATAGACTGTGCATTTATTTGTGTTTATTAAACTGCAAATACTTAGTGCATGTCTGAAACGCAACTGAATAAACTAAAGACAATTAAAACTAAAATAAACATTAACTTACAGTAGTTAATAGACATCACTGCAATACAGTAACTGCTTTTTAAATAAAGCAACATGCAAAATCTCATCAATGTTTGCAGATCTTCTCCTGGACTGAAGCTCAGGCTCTACTCTTCAACACAATGGTGACCCACAAAACTCAACAGAACATTAAACACTACCAGATCTGTGAAGATCTCAGCAGAGGAGGATTAAACAACTCCACAAACAGCATTACCAGCTTCACTTATTACTAACCAGACTGACTTTATTTCTGTCAGACGTCTACAGAAGCTCTTATTGAGAAATAACAGGTTTATTGATGATTTATTGAAAAGTAATAAAGTTTGTAGCAGCATGATGGAGATCGTCTAGGTTACTTGTGTAACCCCAGGGAATAGAGACGTCACGTCCGATTGGAACTGACGAATTGGGATCCCGCCTGAGGGCCCAATAACCTTCGAGTGGTAACAGAACAAGCCAATGGACATTGTGATTTGCAATCGCAGCACACGAACGGGACACAGCAATGCAGGCGTTGCGACATTGTTAATTGTTATTAAGCAATAAGGCATAATATATATATATATATATATATATATATATATATATATTTATTTTTTATTTTTTTTATTTTTTTTAATTTTTAATGTCATGTCATAATTAAAGGTTGTATCAGTGATTTCAGGCCCAAAAATAAATTATCACATTCATCTATTCTTTCCTAACGATCCGCTAGCTGCCCGCCCCATAAGCATGCCGTCAAAAATGCCAAAAGCATGCCGTTTTGTGCTCGTGCACGGCTGCACGCGAAAACCTCACAACCCCCCTGTCGGTGATTGGTTGGAACATTATTTATTTTGGTTTTGAGTGGTGGTGAAACCAATTGTTTTTGTGTGCAGATCTCAGAGCCTAGGCTGCCTACAGAGACACGTTTTTTTGACGGCATGCTTATGGGGCGGGCAGCTAGCGGATCGTTAGGAAAGAATAGATGAATGTGATAATTTATTTTTGGGCCTGAAATCACTGATATAACCTTTAATTCTTTTTTTTTTCTTTTTTTTTGCCAGAATTTTTTTTTATTAATATTATTATATTAAATATATTATTATTATTAAATATATTTATTTTGTGCATACACAAACACAAGACAAACAACCACAATGCCTATCAGAAAGACATCTCTGTACAAAGCAACAATCTATAAATATTTATCACTTATCTTTAAAATAAAAATATAAAATAAAATACATGAATTATACAAATCAGGTGGTACAAATTATTGTCCAGAAGTGAACTGCAGTGTCCACACATCTCAGTCACTGTCATCTGTTAAATCCAAATCTTTGACATAATCAATAAAAGTATTCCAGATATTCTCAAAAAGTCCCTGTTTGCCTTTTAGCACATATGTAATCCTCTCTAGTGGCAGAGCAGACAGCATCTGCCGTAACCATAAATTGCCTCTTGGTCTACATGTTTTTTTCCAAAATAAAGCTATACATCTTTTGGCGTTAAGCAGACTAAGGTCTATAAATGTACGTTCATTCTCTGGATATAAGCACAATAAAAACAATTTTGGTTCTAATATTATTTGTTTGGAAATAATATTTTGAATAATGTCTCTTACTTCTTCCCAAAAGAGTGTAATTTTTGTACAATGCCACATACAGTGAACCAGTGTTCCTCTACATTGTTCACACTTTGAACACACATCAGGAATGTTTCCATTATATCGACAGAGTTCCACTGGTGT
This sequence comes from Abramis brama, assembly GCF_963993115.1. NCBI lineage: Eukaryota > Metazoa > Chordata > Actinopteri > Cypriniformes > Leuciscidae > Abramis > Abramis brama. Next base: position 21,103,252 of record NC_139964.1, on the reverse strand, counting down.
CACATATGTTTGCATTAACCATTTAAATTGAATAACTTTAAGACGAGTATTTATTGATGTTGCGTGGGCTAAGGTGCATGCATCCTGCCAGTCTTCCTCTGAAAGTTACAATGACAAATCATCCTTCCAAGCTCTAAATCTATCATGACAACTTTCAGGAACGTAAGACATAATCAGATTATAAAACTGAGAAATAATGCCTTTCTTTTGACTATCTTTTAACAACAATTCTTCGAAGTCTGAAGTAGTGGGTTTCGTTAATATATTGTTTTGACTTGCTCTTATAAAACTCCTGAGTTGGAGATATTTAAAGAAATGTTTTTCAGATTCAAATAAATAATCTTGAACCAAATACACATCTTGAACCATTCTCAGTCCCTTAGTTTTCCATAACTTAAATGTTGCGTCTGCCCTGCCTGGTGGAAAAAAATGGTTGCCCCATAATGGACTAAATTGAGACAGATAGTGTGAATCTTTCAAAAGTGTCTTCACATCACTCCATACTTTTATCATGTTTTTAAGAATTGGGTTTTTAATTTCTCTTAATAGTTTTCTTATTGTATTTGAGTATATATATGAGGGATCAGGTAAGTTTAATCCTTGTGATTCCATTTCTATCCAATGTGGTGAATGATTATGTAGTAGTAGGGAATTTCCCTTTCCCTTGTTTTGTGTTCGTTACCCTTATATGGTAATGGGTGGATGAGGTAATTAGGGCCGGTGTATTTAAGTGTGTAAACAGGAAGCCCTAGCACCTAGGCTTTGTCATACCCGCCCCTCTTCTCGTTACTGGTGTCATGTTAGCCGAGGTTAGTGACGGAGGTTATGTACAGTTTTGTGTGGTTTTAACAAGTGCTTAGAGTGTTTTTACCTTTTGAAGTGATGGCTGTAGCCGTCTCGGCGGCGTTCCCTGGGAGTTGCGTCAAGCGCTCATGGAATGTTGAGAACATTCGCGAGTGCATCCTGACCTCGTGACGTGTGATTCTCGTGTGGTATGTATGCTTTAGTGAATGTTTTGTATCTTTTGATTGGAGTAAATCATTGTCTGTTATGTTTTGTTTTGCAGTCTCGCGTACCACGTGACAGTTAACTCAGGTCGTGCTGCTGTTTTTCATGATTAGGTTATTTCCTTTGCTTTTCGTGACTAGATATAATTTTCTGTGTTTTGTTTTGCTTTCATTTTTATGGTTTGAGTTATTTTGTTATTTCTTTAATGACGTTGGTTTGACCAGTGTGATTTGGGCCATAGTGGCCGTGTGGTGTAATTGTATATCAGCGTGTAGTGTCTAACACCTGTTGAGTATTTTTGGGGTCCTCGACGAGGTAGGACGGATTATTATCCGCGCACCAACTGATCTGGTCCATCATATTTGTGTCTGATGTGATTGTGATGTTTGTATTTGTATCGCACCCACTAATCTTTCTTTTTTTCTTTTGGTTTGAGTCAAGGCTGAGTGTACCGAGGGGGAGGCTAGTCACCTGGGTGAACACATTTGTTGTGAGGTTGGAGTACCAGGGTTTGAGCACCTCTTCCTATTTGGTTTGCCGTGCACACATAAATGGTTGAGAGCACAATCGTTTACAGCTAGCTTGCCACCCCTAAAGTAAACTTTAGCCTTGTCGTTTATATTCTTTTTGTATTAATTATTTTCTTGTTTTATTTTGTGGGGAATTTCTTTTGTGATGTTTGTTTAATGTGACTCCATGGTTGAATCAGCTATGTGGAGAGGAATGTTCTTCTAACAACTGATATATCCTATTCTTATAATAAACTTGTCAGTGATTTATATTATGAATAAATGATGATGATTTATTTGCTTATTTGATGACACGACTCTGTCTTTTCTCTGCACCACCGAACCTGGGTTCCTTTAATATTTCCTTGGGTGCAATTCCCAAGGTGGCGTAGTCCGTGCTATTTGGATTTGGTTATACTAAAAAAAAATACCGCTCCGGTCACAATTAGTATAATAAAACATAATAGACCTTAGCTGCGCATCCCAATAGTACAGCTTAAAATTAGGACATTTCAAACCTCCACGTTCATAAGGCAAGTACAGTAAAGACAAACGAAGTCTTGCCCTTTTATTATTCCAGAGAAAACGTATAAAACTTTTTTTTCATTTGTGAGAAAAAACCAAATGGGGGTGAAAGGGGAATATTCTGAAACAGACATAGTAGCTTTGGAAGAATGTTCATTTTTAAAATATTAATTCTCCCAATTATAGATATTGGCAGCGGCATCCATCTATCAACTGAATTTTGTTTTCCTGTTACTAAAAGATTGTAATTTACCTCAACTATTTTTTCTAAACTTGGTAAAATCTGTATCCCCAAGTACTCAAATTGTGTCACAACATTAAACTGTATAACATCTGGGATTGGGTTTTCTCTTTCATGTTCATTTAACAGTAAAATAGAAGACTTGGTTTTATTGAGCTTGTAACCTGAAATTTCACTAAATAACTGGATGATTTCCAGAATGATCCGTATTGATGTGTTTAGATTCTGTTGGATTACATTTTTATTAAATGTTTAATTTAGTTTTTCCACTGCAATAGTATATAAACTGATTAAGTTTAGTAGACTGATTTCAGGTGATTATTGAGTCTCCAGCAAGAGTCTCCATTCCTGCCAGACCGGTTTTCTCTATTGTGTTTTAAATGAGTCAGATCACTTGATTCTCACCTTTCGGAGCCCAGACGTTGAATCGTTAGGTTGATTGACTTTCACCTTTTGTCTTTAATGGCTATGGGATGGCTCTTGGAATTGGAGTTCCTTGCCAGTATCAGCATGTGAATAGTTATGCTGATTCAATTGGACTCAGAGTAGGGTGTGTTCCTACTTCATTTACATGCTTTGTCCAGAGTCTCCACCTCTATGTAATCCCCCCCCCTTGGAATGTATATAACTACAATGCATACTGTATTAGATTAGATCATGTTGGACGTTTCTACAGCCGCGTACAGAGGAGTTCTCAATAAAGAATAACTTCTGTTGAACGCGATCCCAACTGTCTCACTGGTCTCTGCTTCGAACAAAGAAAACTTTACAACAGATGGTGCCGTGAGCCGGATGGAGAAAAAGGAAACTCAAAGAACTGAATCTTGAAACTTCAAGCTTTCCAGCTTCCTCCAGATTGAAAACTTCAAGCTCAAAGATCTCATCAAAGCTGACTGAGTCCCAGACTGAATCTTGAAACTTCAAGCTCAAAGATCTCAACAAAGCTGACTGAGTTCCAGACGAATGTTTTCTGTACAACCAAAGACTCGGTGAGTTTCAATCCATTCAAAGAACCAATGCAGACCAGTACAAATGTTTTCCTCTGCGCCGTTCAGAGAAGTAGTTAACAAACAGCTGTAGAGTTTGGTTAACTAAAGATGAGCCTCTAAAAAAGTTTTTCTTTTAGAGATGAAATTTACCCCCTGTTGTTGGCAGGGAAGATTAACAGTTACATGTTAATATTGTGTGTATGCTCTTGCTAGAGAAGACCTATCTGTAAGCTAGAGAATTAGCTTTAGAATTAGATTTAGCCTCATGTGCTAATAAGATTGTACCCTCTGTTTGCAAGACAGTAGAGAGAAGTTTTTTTTTTAGTGTTTTGTTTGTGGTAACAGAAATTCACAAAATGTTTAGGAAAAGTACTAGACAGATTACACCTTTTTGGACAGATAGTGAATTTAAGTCTTTGTTATCAGAGCACATGGACTCAATCGTGACTGAGGAAGTCAGATTGAATTTAACAAAGAAATTTAGCATTGATCCAGGCAAAGTTTGGTCAATCGAAGATTGTAAAAAGGTACTAGGAGAAAGTATTCGCAAGAACAGTGTCAAAGGCATTATCTTCTGTCACAGAGAATTCGGTTTAACCCTAGCTACAGAACAGTCTAAGCGCAACTCTGAGCTAGAGAAACAGATCAAAGAGCTCCATGCTAGAATATCTTCGTTGACTAAGAAAGTAAACTGCAACAAAGATGCAGAAAAAACTGATGTGGAAGAAGTTAGTCAGCCTGATAACAATTATCCTGACTTAAAAGCTTTCGTTGAAACAAATGTAGCCATCCAATCAGTAACTGATCAGCCTGTAGATTCAGTGCAGGTTTGTGGGGCTAGGAGAAGATCTCAGGGAACTGAAAGTGTTACTCCGAACTCTTCTGTTGTCCAAATACAAACGGTTGCCAAAACATCTTTAGGTCCTAAGGATATAGATAGACTCTCCCAGAGTTTACCCTCAGCACGTACAAATTTTTCTGAATTTAGAAGAGCATTGTTCAGCAAAATGCATCTTTACGACATGTCGTTGCCGGAAGTCACACAGCTGATGTCACAAATTCTAACTGAATCTGAATTCAACAATTTTGAGTCTGCTGTTACTTCCGAACTGCAACATGTCAGTAAAGGCGATTTGAGAGAAGGTGTTTTGAAAATCCTAAAGAATATCTTAGGACCCAAAATCGATTGGTCGAGAGTTACTAGCTGTGTACAAGAGAAAGAAGAAACTGTGAGTGAATATACTGAGAGGTTCTGTCAGGTAGCGGTAACGTACAGTGGAATAGTGGATGATTCCGAAAGTGTGTTAGCTGACAAAGGAGCTCTAATCCGAATTTGGGCAGATGGTCTTGTAGCTGAGTACAGAACAGCCTTGCCATTCCTAGATATTACGTGGGCTAAAAGAACTCTCAGAAGTAACCTAGAAAGTTTAGCTATTTGGGAAAGAAATTCTGATGTCAAAGAGAGAGTAAGAATTGCAGCAGCATCCATTAAGGTCAACTCAGAGAAGCCAAAGAAACGCAAAAGTCCTAGAGAAGCCAGTTGTTCTTACTGTGGCAAGCACGGACATTTTGGAAATGAGTGTAGGAAAAGCAAAAAGAACTTTAAAGATGTAAATAAGGTTACTCAGCTTCTGCTTAGCCTGCTTGATATTCTGAAGCAGCCTCTCCCCTCCTCGTTAAACTCGTGGGGCAACTTGATACGGTGTTAACCATTTAGGCTGTGAGTGCTTAATTTCCCCAGTAACTCACAACAAAGATGAAAGACTTATTTTTGTTTAATAGAACAAAAGGAAAGTGACTGTCACAGCCTTTGTTTGGGGGACATTCAGAAAACTCACAGCCTTAAATGTTATGCCATAGAATATTGCAGTCAGACAACCATCCTCTGTTAATGATGTCTAGTAGGACTGATGTTTCACTGGAGAATGGAAATGTGCCAATTTTCTCACACACTGTACAGTGTGTACACAACACAGGGACAGAATAGGACACGGACAAGTGAGGTGCCCTGGAAAGAACTGACGCAACAGGCGTCGGGGGCCAATCCAGGGTGAAGACAACCTCATAGGCCTTTCCCCATTTAGTCCATCCTTACCTCACTGGTCCATAGGTGTCAAATAAATTAAGAAATAGGGAAAGAATGAAACAACAACAGCAGACTCTGAATACTGCTACAACCCTAGTGTTTGGACAAATACTGCTCTCTGTTTTTCTGTTTTCTGTCTTACAGTGTGCAGATAAAACTTGATGTCTTTTTCGAGATCCATATGCAACGACTGTCTCATCTGCGTATGAAGCCCCAACCTCAAGAAGACAACCAGACCCACTGCTGAACGAACTATCACAAGAGAAAATGAAAAATACACAACGCAGAAAATTCACGGACCCTAATCGCATGTTCGTTTCTGTGTCAACATGCAATTACAGAAAATCAACACAGAACATGTGCGACTTATGGAAGAATGAAGTCCATGCATGAATACTGCTGGTCTGCCGTTTCTTTGTTTTATTGTGTTACAGGTATGTGTGTATGCCATGATGTCTTCACAAGCAGCATCCTGGTATAAAACATCACCTCAGATTTCCATGAACAAACCTCATGAGGGACGAGTCATCAGAGCGACTCTACGTGACAAATGGACTCTACAGGAAACAGACTTCACAGCTATTCAGGCGCCATGGACTTTCAAGACTTCCACTCTTATGCTACATGGTTTTCTGTGTAATCATGTAGTTTATATGACATTTTACACCCTGCGTCGCAGGTGTCAACAGTTATGGTTTCGAGAAGAACTATGACACTCATGTAAATCAAGGACACAACACAGAATAAGTTATACGTGCCTGTAACTTACACAAGTTACAAGAATTAACTTTTAAGTGTATAAATTTGTATTTTTGTGAGAGTTATTAGAACTCTCAAAGGGGGAAGTGTTGGATTACATTTTTATTAAATGTTTAATTTATTTTTTCCACTGCAATAGTATATAAACTGATTAAGTTTAGTAGACTGATTTCAGGTGATTATTGAGTCTCCAGCAAGAGTCTCCATTCCTGCCAGACCGGTTTTCTCTATTGTGTTTTAAATGAGTCAGATCACTTGATTCTCACCTTTCGGAGCCCAGACGTTGAATCGTTAGGTTGATTGACTTTCACCTTTTGTCTTTAATGGCTATGGGATGGCTCTTGGAATTGGAGTTCCTTGCCAGTATCAGCATGTGAATAGTTATGCTGATTCAATTGGACTCAGAGTAGGGTGTGTTCCTACTTCATTTACATGCTTTGTCCAGAGTCTCCACCTCTATGTAATCCCCCCCCCTTGGAATGTATATAACTACAATGCATACTGTATTAGATTAGATCATGTTGGACGTTTCTACAGCCGCGTACAGAGGAGTTCTCAATAAAGAATAACTTCTGTTGAACGCGATCCCAACTGTCTCACTGGTCTCTGCTTCGAACAAAGAAAACTTTACAACAATTCGAAATAAATAAGATCACATCATCTGCGAACAGAGAAATCCTATGTTTACCCATTTAATAAAATTGTTTCCACATCCAAATTTTTCTAATACCCGGAAAAGGTATGGCCATTCAACCCTATCAAAGGCCTTTTCGGCATCCAATGATAGAAGAGCTGTATTTGGCGCATCCTTTTTACAATGAACAATATTTAATAATCTCCGTACATTATGGAAGCCCTGTCTTCCCGTGACGAATCCATTTTGATCTTGATTTATTACATAAGGGAGAGTTTTTTGTAGTCGTTTTGCTAATAATTTAGAAATGATTTTCAAATCTGAATTCAAAAGACTAATGGGTCTTAGATTCTCACATTTATCTAAAGGTTTCCTGGCTTAGGCAGGAGAGTAATCAAGGCTGTATTTAATGAAGGAGGAAGAAAATTCGATTGAAAGATTTCTTCAAACATGTCCAATATAGGTACCAAAAGTTTATTCTTAAATTTCTTATATAGGAATGCCATCAGGCCCTGCTCTTTTTCCAGATTTCATGCTATCAGTGGCTTGTCCAATTTCTTCTGTTGTAAATTTTGAATTTAAATTAACTCTATCATCCTCCGAAATAATGGGAATATCTATTTTATTTAGAAAGATGCTTATATTGTCAAGTTTAATTGTTGCTTGTGCTTTATACAATTCTTCATAATAGCCCTTAAACGCATTATTAATTTCTATTGGATCCAACAGTGTCGGCCCATTTGATATTATTGATGTGATTGGCGATTTCGTTTCAAGCTGTTTTATTTGCCATGCCAACAATTTGCCAGCCCTATCACCTTTCTCGTAAAATGTCTGTTTTAAGCGTGGAAGACTTGAGGCAGCTCTAAAAGCAGACTGCTTATCATATTCAGCTCTCAATAATAATAATTATTTCTCTAATTGTGAATTACTAATATTTTTTGAATTATTTACTTTCGTTTGAAGGGCTCTTATCCTATTTTCCAACTGTAATCTAGTTTCCTGTGTCTTTTTTGATTTAGAACCTGTATAACTGATGATATTCCCTCTCAAGAAAGCCTTGAAAGCTTCCCATTTAACGCATGCAGTAGTTTGTGTAGTATTAATTTGAAAGTACTCATCTATCTGTTTTCCTAAATATTTCACCAAGTCTTCATCTTGTAACCATTTATGTTGGAAATGCCATCTGGGTGGATCTCTTAATAATTTATCATCCCTACAGACCAAACAGCATGGTGCATGATCTGAGATCACAATATTATCATAATTTTAGATTGCAATTCTGAAGAAACAAGAAAGAAGTCTATTCTAGAGTATGTCTTAAAGGTACCCGAATGACAGGAATAAGCTCTAATATTCGGGTTTCTCTCTCTCCATATATCTAATAAATTTAAATCTCTCATAAACCTATGGATTGTAGCCCTACAGTTGTTATGTGAATTATCAACCCCAGTTGATCTGTCTATTTCTGGGTTTAATGTACAATTAAAATCCCCGGCTATCATATGAAGTCCTGGAAGTGTTGAGAGAGTAAGAAATAGGTCATTATAAAAATTGCTATCATCCACATTAGGACCATAAACATTTGTTATATTTAGCATTTCTGATAACAAAGATCCTTGAAGTATTAGAAATCTTCCTCTTTTATCTTTAATAATATGTTTTATTTTAAATGGAACCGACTCATGAATTAGTGTCATAACCCCTCTAGCTTGAGATGTAAACGATGCCGCATACACAGTGCCCTTCCACCTCCTTCTCACCCTTATACTATCATCAATGAGATGAGTTTCTTGCAACAGTACAATTTTAGCATTCATTTCTTTCAGTTTATTCATAACCTGTTTTATCTTTTGAAGACGTTGCAGACCTCTGCAGTTCCATGAAATAAAATTAAGATTCACTTCTTGAGACAAAAAAAATAAATTTACCAGGTTGCTTTGCAATGTAAAACTATCCTTGTTTATAGGCATAACAAATTGGGATGTTAGAACAAACATCCAACACTCTGAACTAGCATAACCCCCCTCTCCCCTCCCCCACTCAAGAGGGTATTTGAGGGTATACGTCTCCCATTATTGCTAAGACCGGTCCACACCAGTGAGGATCAGTCAAACCACTCTCTTGTTCCAACCTACTCCAATTACTACTGCTGCTGCTACACTCTAACAAGTATTAACTTATAACTCCTGCTCACTTCGATTAACACTCGGCTTGTTGTATGACAGTAACATCTTAATTTGTCTCATAATAATGTGACATCTTATAATCACTGTTGAATAGAAGTACACAGTCATGCTATATAATAAACTTTTGTAAATATATAGCTTCAAACTTTAGTACAAAATAATTACGTGTCAGTCATTAAGTGAAATAAAATAATAAAATAAATTGAAAATGGGCTTGTCATGGTTATTTGTGTCCTGCCTACAACAAATCACATACCTACGGTGGCCGAGAGAGCTCAACGCGCTGCAACTGAAGAAAACACATGCAAATAGAAAAACACCCGCAAATTAAGAAAACATCTTCATCAGTTTCACAACACATGTGTGCTCCAAATACTCACAACACAACCAAATACAGAAACGCGCAGCAAAAGTTCACAACACAAACAAATACAGAAACGCGCTGCAAATAGGACAGAACACAGCGGAAATGTTTCCGGGGAACCCAATAAGTGACGGACGGACGGCTGGGATGTGCTTATTGCCAGGGTTGCAAGATTGGGCGGTTTTGCAATCTATTTGTCGGGCAAAAATGGGTTTGGGCGGGTGGATAAAAATTGGGCTGGTTTCGGATCAGTTCGGCAGGTTTTTATTTCCGAAACACCGGCACTTCAGATCCTTCTTCCTGCGACCCAGTGTTCAGCAGGCAGCAGTCTCACTCACTCACTCACACACACACACCCACACTACGTGCCCCCTAACCTCACAACAGACACTCCTTCCCACTACCTTCAGTGATGCATGCGCCTGCCCCTAAAACAACAACACACTAGATCGCGCCGCGGGGTTTTCAAAGTTACTTAGCTAGCTGACTGACATTGCGGTTTCATGACAACTCTCTCTGGGTCAGCGGCAGCGCCAACACAGATTTGAATGTTGCGATATGATTTTGTCAAAGGTTTAATAGACAGATGAAATGGAATAAGATCGCGTGGGTGTTTGAATCGAGATCACAGTCTTTTAAAGATGAATCGTGCAGCTCTATAATGACACATTTCATCCAGAAACGTTTTTGAAATGAAAGTGGATAACTTCTGTCAACCTCATCTATAGCAAGGGCAAAAATAAAGCAATTTAATTTGAATTAATATCTGTAATATTCTGTAATAAAAAAAAAAAGATTTTAAAATCGTTAAAAAAAAAATTGCGATATAGCCTACCTAACGTTAGGTGAATCGATTTTTTTCTCCCAGCCCTTATATGCATGTTTCATGTTGCCATTTGAAATAATTGAAATGTTAAAGTGGGTTATTTTTTATGTCCATATATCCACTCAATGTTTTTATGTTACTGAATGCTTCCAAGCGACTTTTATTGACAATAAACAGACTCATTGATAGCCTAAGTTGATCGCATTATTTTCCGTAACATAATAGAATAGTCTGACTGAGGTACAGCCTACTTTTGCGTTCATTTGATTGAATATTGTTTCTAAAATCGGATAGGCTAAGTCGAAAAATGGGTAATTTTAAAGCTTGTTAGTGATTTCAATGCGTTTAAACGAAAAACAAGCCACAAAAAAAATTGGGCGGTTTTTTGTGCATTCTCGCGGTTTTTGACGAGGTTTTGGGCTGGAAAACCTTGCGGGAACCTGGCAACCCTGCTTATTGCTCGTGAGCTTTACCTATGCCCTACTCTCTTAAAAGGGAAGACGGCAGAGCCCTTGAATTGGGCACTTTGAAGGGAGCGGGGCACTTGTGTGCCATTATGTTGATGAAGGGAACAACGAAAGACAACGTAATTTCCTCATTATTTTCACCTGGGATGTTCCCATGACAACGCAGCACGTGTCCATCAGCTGAATAGCTGTCTTACCAGAAAATATAGTATTATTGCTGTTAACATAACTGTTGCAAATAAATATTACCAGAAATATAGTATTATTGCTGTTAACATAACTGTTGCAAATAAATATACATTTTATACAACAAAGTTTTTAAAATATGCGTTATATCTGTGTGTGAGTGTCTCAACTTTAAAACTTGCCGTCTCATATTTGGACCCTAGCTGCATTCTAACATTTCTTATCAAACTTATTTTAACATAACATGACAAAATGTGTACAATGTAACTGATGTATAGATTAATGTCTTTCCCTCATGTTCTTTTTCTCTCTCTTTTTTTATTTATTTATTTAGTTTAGTCTTCAGCTCATTGTTCTTTTTAGTATTCTTATGACATTGAACATATTGTAAATACATTTTGTATATTGTATACAAAGTTGTATGTCATAAACGTGTCATCTCTGTATGTTTTGCAAAAAAAATAAAAAATAAATAAAAGTAGACAGCTGTAAGCACGTCCCAGTCACTAATCTCCTTTTTCACATCTTGTAGAGTTGCTGCCAAACTATCAAGCCTAGAGGTGAACCCTGTTTCCATTGAGCCTAATTTTGCCAGTATTTGATCAGCTTTGGTGCCTGCTGGTTCATTTTCATTGTCAGTTTGTGTAGTCATGGCCTGGTTAGCCTTGGATGCTTCGTCACGAAGATTACAGTCAAACAGGCTCGGCTGTCTGGTTGTCCCACCTTTCCTCTTTTGTGACTTTACCGAGCTAGGCATCACACCTCAAAATCTTCTTCTATTTGAAACTGTAAGTGAGCAGGAGAGCTTTTTTTGCGAACTTAGCAGCGGAGCAGCAAAAAAACACGTCTTCCTACATGGCCGCCATAACCGGAAGTCAACCTTCAATTCTTAATCAGAATTAAGTTAAGTATCATATTTGTTATCGAAGTTTTTTATCGAAAAATATCGTAGATGGTGAAAAAAATGTTATCTCTAAACATGTTGGATAGCTGTATGCTATCCCAGATAGCAACATTGTTTCGGCCCAGTTCCGGCCCACATCTGGCACTTGTGGAATGCGGATCTGGCCCACATGCAGCGTGGAATGACGGCCTATGGGCGGCTCACTCCTGTTTGCCAGATCTGGGCCACAAGCAGGCCATAGTAATGCCACATGTCAGCCAAGAGCAAAGAAATAAACCAGAACTGGACCTTATCTGAGCCACAAAGTCTGTGTATATTAAATATGGAATCATCTGAGCCTTAATAAGCCTGTTAACAAGCAGAATCACTGAAAGAAAGAAGAGAACAGAAAAAGAGATGAGTAGAAACACAAGAACTACCTGTACAACTGACTTCAGCCATAGTCTTAGATGAAATCAACTGAAGGGAAAAGAAGACATTAAATCTGTGAAGATCTCAGCAGAGGAGGATTAAACAACTCCACAAACAGCATTACCAGCTTCACTTATTACTAACCAGACTGACTTTATTTCTGTCAGACGTCTACAGAAATTCTTATTGAGAATTAATAGAGGGATGTTGATGTTCTATTATTTCGTCATGGAGTGTTTGCTTTAGTTTGTGACCCTTGACTTTTAGACACATATTTTCTCTGGCTGCTGTACCTGTGTTTGTAAGACACATTTGTTATGGCAGGAAAAGCCAAAAGACAACGCTTTCAGGTGATGTTGGTTTGTTATTGATGATAACAACATAATCATCATCTTAAATCAGTATCCAGTCTTTGTGAGGTGTTATTAATTTTTATATTTTTGAATATAATAGCCCTGTGATTATACAGAATGAGATCCAGGAATGTCATAATCATTTGTAAAGGGTTTTGAATGCATAATAAGTAGGGGTGTGACGAGACGCTTACTCCACGAGACGAGACGAGACACGAGATTGGGTTCACGAGAACGAGACAAGACGAGATTTTTACACAATTTTTAAGAAATCCTCAATGATGAAATATATGAATGGAAAATAGTCTTTTATTCAACTGAAAATCAACTTGTAATGAATGTTATTTTACTTCTATTTTAATGAATTCTATGCAGTAAAGGACATGCAAACACTGCAAAATGTTTTGCTATAAACTCTACCGTCTGGCTTCTCCCCTGTACGATTTCACATGAGAAATCTAACTCCTTTCCACAAATCGAACATAAAAAAAATAAAACAGTAGGCTATAAATAAAATTAATATAAATAACTGAAATAACACTTTAAATGCAAACAGTAAGTGTGTATCCATAATCAAAGTAGCCTACTGCTCTCTCAAAACTACAAGTTCAAACAGAAAAAAAAAATTTCTTCAAGCATGAAAAAGAGATAAATTAACTACACAGAACAGACTAAGATTATGGTCATGTTCTTTTTCAAGAATATAAGCATGTCGACGATTTCTGGCAGCAGTTGAGACATTTGGGCAGTAACTAGGGCTGCACGATATGAGGAAAAGCTGCGATGTGCGATAACATTGTTTAATATTGCGATGTCGATATGACTTGTGATATGTGAACGTTAGCTATACTGTTCCCATGTCTTAGTGCTTTAATAGGTTCTTTGCGCGATAGGTCAAATGTTTATTACCTGCCTGGTTCAGATTACACTATTTTAGCGCGATTTTGGCACGATCCGTTTCGTGGAGATTCGTAAAGGACAACGGGCGTCGGGACGCAAGATTCGATCGTTTCATTTCGTATAGTGTGTCATAGTGGGCGACAACCCAGTCAGCAAATTACCTTTGGCAAAGATGTGGGCCAGATAAACAGCTGAGCTGTGGCCCAGATTAGTTTGTGTTTGCCGGCCCAGATATGGCCCACATCTCCTTTGCCAGAACTGAACCAAAGGACTGCCATAACTCCACCAAGCATGAGCCAAATACTACAATTTCATGTGGCCCATATGTGGGCCTGGTATGCAACTTTAGTATGGTTGAGTTCTGTTAAAATCTAACGGCCCTTATGTGGCCCACATGCAGCTGACAGTATTTAAAGTCTTATTAACTCACAGGTAAATTAAACACTCAACAACAAATGTACTCAAAACTATTTATTTTGACAAGCATTTAAATAATTACAGCTAAAGTGTTGTACTTAATTACAGTAGTATTCAGTTGAAAACATTTCATAAAAATAAATATAATTACAGCAAAAGTTGAATAATAATTACAGTAGTATTCAGTTGAAAACATTTATCAAAATAAATATAATTACAGCAACAGAGTTGAATTTAATAATTACAGTAGTATTCAGTTGAAAACATTTAAGAATACATAATTACAGCTACTCAGTTGTACTTATTTTAAGTAGAATTCAGTTGAAAACATTTAAGAATACAAATTAATAATATAAATAGCATTCAAAGCTAATTTTTTACACCAAAGTTCAAAACACTCGATCAAAGCGTGTATTAATGTTATGTTTAATTAGTCTAATGAGAGTAATACAAATAAATCACAGTTGGTAAAGAGAACTTTAAAGAGAAATTGAGAAAGTTAAAGCAAACTTGAAAGGTAAAGAGTTGTTGATGAGAAGTGTGTTGATGTGCAGAGAAGTCTCCAATGAGGGTCGGCATCGGCAATGTGTTGACCTTTTCCAGTAAGGGGATTCTGCCTGACTGCACCTGCAATAAAGAAGAATTTAAATAATGTTAGCAGCAATACAACCTGGAAGATAGAGCTGCAGTAGAATGAAGAAAAAAATCGTTAATGTAAATATCCTTTAATATTTTAATTGCAATTATTAACAAATTAAACACCTCTGAATTACCAGTGTATGAAAGTTTTTTTCCAGTAAATTTTCAAAAGGAATTGCAAATTGTATTTTTCAATATGTGGGCAAGAATTATACCGTAATTCCTTATGACAAATTATTTCAATTTTTAGAATACTTTTGCACCAACAACCGGTTAAAATTTACAGCACTGCATGCATTCTGCTTCTTTTTAAAAAAAAAGACATGCACACTCTAATGTAAAAACACACCAACACAGATAGCATTAATGTCATGTTATAGTCCAAAAACAGAGTCTAAAATAAGTGTTTTTACTAACACAAAATAAACTCAAGATAATCTGCAATGAATGCGAGACAATTTGGAAGCAGAAACACACAAACAATAATGGGCCAAGTACTGAATGCAAGGAGGAACATAAAGGGTTAGTTCACCCAAAAATGAAAATTCTATCTGTAATTACCCTCAAGTTTTTCCAACTTCTGGGTTGTACGTCAGAGCATAGACTCACTATTGGCCGACGCTGGTCATGTGTGGGATGCTGGCCAATCGTGAGCCTACGTTCTGACGTACAACACAGAAGCGCTGTGCTGTTACACTACGTTGAATAAAGTCTTTATTTTAGCTTATTTTGCGCACAAAAAACCCATAAGAAAATTTTTAAATAAATAATTTATTTTCGACACTTGATAAACTTAAGGTTCAGCCATTGTATTCTTGGACTATTTTAACAATGTCTTTACTAACTTTCTGGGCTGGCAAGTTTCAATAACAGAGAAGCCTATGGAGGAGTGAGGCAGCTCTCAGATTTCATCATATAAATTTTAATTTGTGTTCCGAAGATGAACGAAGGTCTTACGGGGGTTGGAACAACATGGGTGAGTAATTACTGACAGAATTTTCATTTTTGGGTAAACTAACCTTTTAAATACACAGTGATAATGAACTAAATACAGATAGTTGTAGGCATGCGCTGGTATGAGACTTTGACAGAATGATAATCTTATATTGTGATTACAGCTTTAAAATGTATAATTGAAACGATATGATTCGCAATATATAAAAAATAACTTTCTTTAAAAACAAAACATAAAACTTCTAAATAAAAAATGCAGTCACTTAAATGAGCCACGGATGTGATCAGGTAATGACAAAAAAAAGTTGTTTGGTTCGATAGGGCTTATTCGATCTACGTCATGAATGTTCGCGGCGGCCATTTTGTTGACACAGTAACCACGGCAACTGTCAGTCTGTCAATTGAGAAGCAAAGCGTCGTCGGTATTATCGCTGTATTTATTTATTTTTTACCGGCGCGATGGTGTGTTGTGTAATACACGGCTGTTCTAACAGCAGTAATAAGAACCCAGGAGTGAGTTTTCATGCAATTCCAACTGTAAGAAAATTTGAAGGGAAGGAGACAGAGGAGTTGAGCCAGCGCAGGAGAGACTTGTGGCTAGCTAGAATAAATAGGCTAAACTTTCAGCCAACTGCCCACAGCAAAGTCTGTTCTCATCATTTTGCCACAGGTAATGTTAGGGATATATGCCTTACAGCAAAGTCTGTTGTTCCCATCAATTTGTCACAGCTGTAAGTGTAAGCTGTGAGTGTAAACAGTGGCTGAAACTGATCTTTCAAATAGAGGAAGCTGCCATAAATTGAGATGATTATTAAATTAGTACAAATACATTATATACAGATATATTAGTATTAATAATACTAGTATTAATTAGTATTAAATACAGATATATTATTATTAATAAATTAATAAATTTGTATTAATATGATGTCCTTCGTGGGCTTAAGTTAGCTAGATCCCCAAAACAGTTTAGCAGCTAACATTATATAGCAGCTACACTGAGAGTTTCCAGGCATGACCAGACATAAGTATCATGCAGTAATTTGCAGTTAGTGTAGGTCACCTGCTATGAACATATAGGTCTGGCATTGATACTTGGTAGGGAATTAGTGCTTGTATGATACAGTGTTATTTTGTTACAGTGCTCCTAGTAAAAGTTACCCTGGAGCCCTGACTTGTATTTCATTTAGGAAAGCCATCATATCTTCATGACAGCACTCATCCTGATTGGGCCCCATCCTTGAAGCTGGCAGGAGAGACAGGTCAGACAGGAAAGGCTGAGAGAGCAACAGACATCCCAGAAAAGAGACCCAGAAAAGAATGTCTAATGGCCAGGTACAATAGGGTGCAGCAGCGAAGAACACAGGCATCAAGTTCAGGGAGTGTTGCACAGGAACAAGAAAGCCCAGGGATGAACACTACAGAGGCTTACAGTGAGGTTGTAGAGGATTTTGAGACTGTTGAGGAAGATACGTGCACATCTGAAGTGTGCTCCAAAATAAAAGCTGATCACCAGAGATTGCTTACTGATAATATTACTTTGAAATGTCAGCTAGCTACAGAAAAAATAAGCATCGACACACTCAGAGATGATGAGAAAAAAGTCAGATTTTATACAGGTTTACCCAGTTTTGCTACATTAATGGTTCTCTTTAATTTCATTGAAGGCTCCCTTACTGACAGCATTAAAACGTCACTAACCAAGTTTCAAAAACTTGTGTTGGTACTGATGAGACTCCGCCACAACTTCCCAGAACAGGATCTTGCTTACAGATTTGGCATTTCACAGTCTACTGTGTCCAAAACCTTTGTTTCTGTCATACATGTTTTGTATGTAAAACTTAAGAAGTTTATCTTTTGGCCGAGGAGAGACGAGCTTTTTAAGTCTATGCCAATAACCTTCCAACAACATTTTGGGTCAAGAGTGACGGTGATAATTGATTGTTTTGAAATTTTTATAGAGAGGCCTTCAAGTTTGACAGCACGCAGTCTCACTTGGTCTTCATACAAACACCATAATACTATCAAATACCTTATAGGCATTACACCTCAGGGATCCATCTCTTTCCTCTCTAAGGCATGGGGGGGGCGTACTACAGATAAACACGTCACAGAAAACTCAGGCTTACTCGAGCTACTTAACCCCGGTGATTTCATATTGGCAGACAGAGGTTTTAATATACAAGAGTGTGTAGGGTTAAAATGTGCAAAAGTTGTAACACCAAGTTATACTCGAGGAAAGCTACAGTTGTCTGCTCTTGAAGTTGAGGCCACCCGCAAAATTGCACATGTCCGCATACATGTAGAAAGAGTGATAGGATTGTTGCGCAATAAGTATGGGATACTGTCAGAGAAGATACCCATCTCCTATCTGGTGACATCAGGATCTGAGATAGCAGTTATTGATAAGATAACTACAGTGTGTTGTTGCCTTACCAACATGTGCTCCTCAGTTGTACCCTTTGATTAGATGTGTGGAGTAAAACGGGTTGTTAAATGGATAGTTCACTTTAAAATTCTGTCATCATATACTCACCCTCAAGTTGTTTCAAACCTGTATGAATATCGTCCTTTGTGTTCAGCAGAAGAAAGAAATTCATACAGGTTTGAAACAACTTGAGTGTGAGTATATGATGACCGAATTTTAAACTATTCCTTTAATACACCATGTATAGTGTTAACATCTTAATCACAAAAGTCAGGTTCAGTATGAAATAAGACAAAGTTATCATTAGAAATGGTACTGAATTTCATATTTTGTATAGAATGACAAAACACAATCTGTAAATACTAATTATAATAAAAACTAGTTACCTTAAAATCACAAAAGTCAGGTTCAGTATGGAATAAGACAAAGTTATTTTAATAGCTAATCTTTCATTTGGGCATTCTGTATAGAATGACAAAACACAATCTGTAAATACAAATTATAATAAAAACATGTTACATGAACATCTTAAATCACAAAAGTCAGGTTCAGGATTTAACAAAGACAAAGCTATTTAAATAGTTTACATTTTACATTTAAGGCAGTCATTATAAATGGTACATTATAAATTTCATATTCTGTATAGAATGACAAAACACAATGAACTGTAAATACAAATAAAAACTTGTTACATCAGTATTCTCATTTCATATGTAATACTTTACCATCACACTCCAGCTCTACACACCAAACAGTACCATTCGCTCCCCTTATTAGGCATACGTTTCATGTTCATACATGAGAGATGGAACCATACATGAAGGCAGTCCTCACTGTGACAACGCACCACACGGTCACGAACTTTGTATGGTTGCTTGCACACACAGATGATGTCTAGTGGGATAGGTTTTTCTCTGCTTTCAGAGGGATTCACTTCAGTCACATTAGCTGTGTCAGTCGGCATTGCTGATGGACATGGCCTTGAGAAAAGTTTGCCCACAAGCTCTGGGAGAAGGGCTTTGGAAAAAAGATCCATAGATTTCGACTTGATTACTTCCCAGAGTTCAATATCTGGTTCTATCCTCTCTATGTGTACATCATTTTCTGACCATACAACAAAATCAGCAAACTCCTTATTGCATACAAGCATTTGTGTCTGGACCTGAAAATAGTAGGAATGTGAATGTTTGAGCTGTAATTTTCCATTAGATTCCTCCAAACAGAATCTACTATCAACACATTCTTTGAGGCTTACGCTATCATGTGCACAAAATGGACATTTAACCTCCACTACACCATCACCACAGCAGTCGCAATGTACTATGCCATCTGGTGTAGCACCTATGTGAGGCAGTTCTGGATTTATTACAAAACCAGAGGTGTCACATCGGAAATTGGTGTGTGAATGCATTTGCTGACGATAACAAGTTAGTGCCTGTTGCTCATGATCACACCCCCAAGTTGTTGCTTTACTTGTAAAGCCTGCACTTAGAGGGTAACAAATATTTTTGATCAGGCTTTTTGATGGATTCTCAGGTGGTGTGGAACAAGCAGATTTCATGCGTGAGGCTGTAATTCTGCCAGCCCTAAATCTATACCAGGCTTTACTTTTAGACTGTTCTCTTGTCTGCTGTTCTATTGCGTCAGCTTGCCTTTGAGAAATGTCAACTGCAATGGTACTACAGTGTAAGGCTAACTGTTTGCTTGTCATAGAAATGCACTGTTCATCGAATAGCTCAGTCAGGGGTTGGCCAGTATCGGTGTTCGACACTGGAGCATAAAACTCGGCATAGTCTTTTATGACAGACAGCAAGACTGGTTTATCACCTGTAGCATGCAGCTCTCCCAGGAAAGTAGCAACCTCAGCATCTGTTGGTTCTGACACATCAGGTAGTTTCTGTTTGTCCTTGTATTGTAATGGTTTCCCTTCTGAAAGTGTTGTGTCCAGTCTGTGTTTGATTGTAGCTTTTGAGTGAAAGTCAATGTTTTCTACTTCAAGGTACTTTTCCTTTTGTTGTCCGCCTGGAAGTAACCAATATGCAGGTTTTTCTGTCACAGTTTGGGACTCACGAAGCAAAACCGCTGCCTTGATAGCAAAAAGAACCGCTCCAACGTGGCTACATGTCTCACCTAATCCCGCCATGCAGGTGCAGTGTGCAGCCAAGATAATGCCATCCTTCTGGGCAGTAACCCATGGGCGCAGAGGTGGGGCAGATAACTTCTGACTGTGTTGAACCTATGAAAACACAAAAACACAGAATTGCATTCAAGATTTCAGACAAGTTACATGCATGACATTAATTTTGTAATTGTGTATATGACAGCTTTTATTCTTATTTAATGGCAAATTGGGAGTTCAAAGTTTCAAACATTCACATGCCTAGGTTATTATTTTCACAAAACACAGTTTCAAAAGGTTTTCAGATATTGTGGTATAATATCTGATTCTGAACAAGGAACAGAAAGAAAGTATAATGACAACAAACACAATAGCTTCAAATGTTATTCTGCAGCCTGTTGCACCAGCTGTGTGTAGGTTCAAAGGTATCTTAATTACAACGTAAATGATTACCAAGTTGTGATTTATGCTTTACTAAAATAGAATGTTGCACCACGGAGATAAGTTACAACATTACTCTGAGTAACAAATATGGTCTGTCTGTGTACATCATAAAATTATACTCACTAATCTTAAACAGACTTTTTTATTCACTGCATGTTGTTTTGCACGTCAGCAATCCAGTAGAGACCACATTTACTGTAGTAAATAAATATTTATAGTTGCTAATGTAGTTACAAACTAAGTAGTAAGTTAGTTAACTGTTAAGATAGAAATCACACACAGCTGATGCAACCCCGTGCTGGTATGCTAACGTTAGCTATAAATCACCATCAGGTTAACTTATGCAAGTAAGTTAACGTTAAGCATCACATAAAAATAAACATTTACATACCTCTGCGATCACGACAATGTTTGACGATGTCGTTGGTGAAACAAAAGTAAGTAGGTTGCCGACTTTGCCAGAGATGAAGTAGTTGTATGATTCGAGTGACTTGAAGGCTTTCAGCTCCTGTGAAGTGTATGCGGATACTGTATGCACGAGATAGTTATAAATATCCGGATAAGTTACGGATGGCAATAAGGACGGATCTTTACTTAAAGCTATTGGGTCTATTTGATATGGGTCCAGACCAATCAAGCTGATCTTATCTTTATATCGACGAGATGAAGCCATTAGGCTAGCTGCTACTGCTCTCCTCAACTCAAATCTGCGTGCGGCTAGCGGCAGGAGTCAGATGTCATGTCAACAATATGGCCGCGGCAAGCTACTTCCGGTGTTTGCGAATAAGCCCTATACTGAGATAACAGAAATAAAAATACAATGTTCTAAAGCGGTTTTGAAAAGTTGTGTATTGTGCAAAGTGCTATACAAATAAAAGTGACTTCTAAAAAAGGTCTCACCAATGACAACTTCCTTTACGACCAGGCGTTGGACACCAATCTTCCCATTGACTTCTCTCCAATTCATAACGTGCTGCAGCAGTTGTAAAAGTGGCTTTCAGCACTCTCCACACGGTGTTATTCAGGTCAAAGCCACCAACCAGACCCAGACAGGTAATCTGATAGGAAAAAAAAACATTGTGTAAGTGGTTGAAATATGCATTTAAATAGACCACCCTAAAATGAAAGTGCTTTTATATTAAAAAATGAACTATAAACTATTACTTACTCCATCTGAAACCATATTTTCTATTTTAATATGGAAATTATTGTCATTGCCCCACCCATACCGCACATTAGGGCTGGGCGGTATGACAGTATACCATAGCATGGTATATAATCTCTATCGTTAGAAATCAGAGTAATTATAAAAATGTCCTGCCTCTTCCAAGCTTTATAATGGCAGTGAATGGCTGCTCAATTAATTGATAGTTAACAGAAATACAGCAATTCATTGTTTGTTCATGTTAGTTCACAGTGCATACTAAAGTTAACAAGTACAATTTTTTTATATTGAATGTGTTAGTAAATGTTGAAATTAACATTAACACATATTAATAAATGCAGTAGAAGTGCAGTTCATTATTAGTTCATGTTAATGTTCAGGTTTTGTATCGAAAGTCATAATTTTGGTATTGTGACTTGACACTAATTATAGCCTAACGTTAACATTAAAACTTTAATTTTAAAGAGGGAAAAGTCATGAGAAAAAGTCTTGGTTGAATATCATTTCAGAGTTAAATAAAGATACATACAATAATGCACACATATTAATGTGTTTATTCTTGGCATTTTTATATTATTATGATTAGTTGAATGATTGTGAACACAAATTAGGATTTAGGTTTTTTGACAAACAGTAACACCGACATTGGACCGCGTCACCTGCACGTTAATTCACAAATAGGCTACTACACAATGACAAACTACGGTATACTATTTTATTGTGTACGACAGTGAGCTGTTGATTTATAAACAAAAACATCTTAATTTAAAACGACAAACCAGCGAACTGCTATAGCCGAAGTTAACGGTTAAGTTACATTAAACTTTATTGTAAGTTATAGCAGTAAACTGAGGAAAATATTAGCTAGTTCAACCCCTTCCTCGATGGAACGAATAACTAAACGCATAATAACATGCAATATTGACAAATAATGCTGCATATTTCATTTATATGACTTTAAAATGCCAAAACATCACTTACCTAACCTGAATGTACACAGTCGTGAGGAAAGCAGAGTAAATGGCGTCAGCTGCCCAGCGTCTCAGTCAAACTCGCGCCGTAGTAAAAAAAAAAAAAACTCGCGCCGTAGTCTCTCCACCAATAGGAGGGAAGATGCAGAGCAACCTGAGGTGTGGAACGGCGGATGTTTGCCGCACTTGATTTCAGGATTCCTGTGTTTTTCCACGTATAAGCCAAATGTTTACCACAAGTCGGTGTTTCTCACTGTGTGCCATAGCTCAACCACATATGGTCCTCATGTGTTCGTTGTTATCTGGGCCATATACCTCAAAATAAGTTGTGAACCAAGACAGCATTTCCCGCAGATTTTAAAGTTATGGCAAAACAAATATGGCTACGATTTGGCCCATATCTGTTCAGCCATGCCACATCTAGGCCATATGTGCCAGATAATACCCACATGTGGCCCAAATGTAATTGCTATCTGGGAACCTACGCGTCTGCGATGCTTCAGGACATCACTACAGAAAGACTAGCATGTTTAATTTTAACGGTCCTCCACGACGGGTTGAGTGTGAGCGAGAGTGAGTGTGCGCGAGTGAGTGAGAGTGCGAGCAACAGTGAGTGTGTGTGTGTGCGCGAGTGAGTGAGTGAGTGAGCGAGGGACAGTGAGTGTGTGCGCGGAGTGTGTGTGTGATTGGCCCGGCACACAAATGATTTAAAAGTGGCAGGGGCATCTTCAATACTAATTTCACCCTCATGCTCCATCACGCTGACATCACAACAACTCACGAGACAAAGTTTTACCTCGACGAGAAATCTCGTCGCGTTTTAATCTCGCGAGATCTCGTAGCACGAGATCTCGTCACACCCCTACCAAACAATATATGTTTTCTATATTTTAATTTATATAAAGTTATATTTATATATATATTTATTTATTTATTAATAAAAATATAACATACATACAACTTATATTACATCCAGTGTGTGTCCTAATGTGCAATAGCCTATATTGTCCCAAGATAGAAGTAATGTCAGGGTTATTCGGTATCTCTTAACTCATGTTCTATTTATTTACAACTACAATATGAATGAAGAGCTTTGAAACATCCCTCCATTCTCCAAACTGCCTGTCCTGTAGGGTTGCTGGAGTCTATTACTAGCGTCTCAGGCCGAAGAAGAGCTGGGAAACACACTGGACGGATGGCCAGTCCATCACTGCTTTGGAACATTTAAACCTCATTTACACAAAAACACATGTGTCGTGCTGAAATGTACATATTTGATATATATCCATGGCTATATACTGGTCAATAATTCTTTCAACCTCTCAAAGATCAACAGAGTGGCTGCCAGTTTACCAAAGGTTGAATTTACACAACGGGTTTTTGCAGGTCATTTACTGGAAATCTGAATTTGACTGCTGTTACTCTTCATATGCTTATGAGATCTTTATTAATCTCCCGCACTGAATTTGCATTTGTGTTTTTCATTAGGCACTGATTCAAAAGACTCAAGATTCAGATTTATTCAGAGTCTATATCTTAAATAAACTTAAAATATATTTTTGATTTATAAAATGTATGAAAATAAAGAAGTTATTTGTGTATCACACAGGAGATTCATAAAGATCTCATAAGGATTTGAAAAGTGAATGACAGTCAAACATAAATATTACTTGCTATACTGTTAGATTGTAGATCGCTGAACTGAAGTGTCAGTTTACTTACATAAGAGAGAATATAGGGCGGCTTCTGTCACTTTGAGTGATTTATTGCCCTTAAGCCACGCCCCCTTTTTGACCGTGGGAATATTCCCACGCTTGCCCCGCCCCCTTCTACCACCCACCCACCCACCTCCGGGCAGACCACGTGACCGTGATAATTTTCCCACGCTTGCTCCTCCCACTTCTGGACATGTCATGTGACCGTAGGAAAATCGGACTTACGCCACACCTCCTTATGGGTTGAACATCTGAAGCGTGGGAAAATTCCCACGCTCAGTAGTTCTAAACAGTGTATATTAAAACTTTTTAAAGAAATGTACAATAAACAGTCAGAGATGAGATCAGTGTTTTTATTAAAGAAGACAGATGTACATTAATCACTTTTAAAAATGAATTAGTGTCATTTCAAGATGTTAAAACATTATCTTAAAGCTATCAAAATGTGTCAGTATCAAAACATCTAAAACAACATTTTAAAATGTTAAAACATTGAAAAATCAATGTTCAGTCATTTACAGTTAAGAGAGTTTTTTCATTACAAAAAGATCATTTTTAAAAAATGTTGACCCGTAAGCATTTATCTTTTACGCATTATTTGTAAAATTTTACATTTTACATAAAATATCTTTAAAAAAGTGTCTCAAACACATCATAATATTAAAAACAAGTATTAAAAGCCGACCTACGTATTTATATTTCCGTTTTGTTGTTGTTGAAAGGAGAACCATAACTCTTATTATCCATCTCCAAAGGCTTGGAGCTTTTAACTCCAAAAATGACAAAATCCGAAAAAGCAAATAGTTCTATTTTCTAACATACATTTAAAGAAAAAGCTGTACTTTCACAATAACATTGTGTTTAAAGATGTATAAACGTTGTATAAAGTTAAAATACACGTCTTTAGTGTTCATACATTGTAAAATGTTAAAACATTATCTTAAACCTATCAAAATCTATTAGTATTAAAACATCTAAAACAACATTTTATGTTAAAACATAAACCGTGGGAAATTTTCCCACGATCCACATTAAAACATCTAAAACAACATGTATTAAAATTATACCGAGCAAATAGATCTATTTTCTAATACATTTGAAGAAAAGTTGTACATTCATTGTTTAAAGGTGTATGAAACATTGTTTAAAGTTTAAATTATATTTTCTTAAAGATATCTAAATGTGTTATAACATAGTATTAAAACATCTAAAACAACATTTTATGTTAAAACATAAATGTTAAAACATTGAAAATCAATGTTCAGTCATTTACAGAAAAATATAACAAGTTAAGAGTTTTTTCATTACAAAAAGATAATTTTTTAAAAATGTTGATCCATAATCATTTAACTTTCACACATTATTTATAAAACGTTACATTTTACATAAAGTATCTTTAAAAGTGTATATTTTTGTCCATCACTTTTAAAACATTAATGAAATAAGTTAAAATTGCATTTTTCTCTAAAAGAGTTATTAAAAATGAGTTAGCTATTTTAAGATGTTAAAATCAATAATTTACAGAAAAGTAAATGTATCCATCCACACAGTATTTGTAAAATGCTACATTTAACATAAAATATCTTTAAAAGTGTCTCAAACACATATTAAAACCACACCATGTTAAAAATCACAGTATCTAAAAAATAGCCTTACGTTTTTGTAAATTCGTTTGTTGAAAGAGAGCCAAAAGGTATATCCAAAGGTATATTCCACATCAAATGTATATCCACTGTGTATCCAAAAGGTATATCCAAAGCACGAAAGATTTATCCAAAAGGTATATCCAAGACCAAAGGTTTATCCAACATTAAGGGTATATCCGGATCCATAGGTTTAGAGATTTTATTTCCAAAAGTTACAAAGTCTTGTGAGGAACTCAATGAAACACGTCCACACGGTTACATCCCAAAAGTTAGACTGACCTCTGTGACATCTGCCCAGTAGCCACAGGTAGACCACTCCCACAGACCGTGGGAATATTCCAGCGCTTGTCACGCCCCTTTCTACCCCCTCCCTCCCACCTCCGGACAGGTCATGTGACCGCGGGAATTTTTCCCACGATCCATAATAAAATAACTTTAACTGTAATAAAATGATACAGTCCTTTAAAATACAAAAGCTAGTATTTAAAACGCTAGGCCTAGCAGAAAAATGTGAACAAGCTAGAATGTCTTTTTACGAATACAGATTTTAAAACAAGTTCCATTTGATAAATCACTCATCGTATAGGTAGACGCATGAACGAGTATAGATCATGTGTAAACACGTGTCTCAGTCCACCTAACACTAAATAATATTTATAAAAAATAATAGTTGTTTAAAGTTTAAGTTAATTCATGTTTTAGTTAAGTTATATTCACTAACTTACTGATTTATTCACTCTTTGATAAGATAATCCACCTATCCCAGTGGAGTAAAAAAAAAAATGATTCTGTTCAAAACTATGTGCTTTTAACTTTAAAACGTAAACGGTAGGCAAACATTTTCCACACATTTAAACAATGTTTCAAACGTGAGCATTTAACATATCGAACAACATCAGTTAAAAAATACGTAAAACGAATAGTTTTTAAGCAAACTTTTTAACAATACGACTTCCTACTAAGTTTTGTTTAGTTTTTAGCTAAAATATATCCTTCACTGTCCACAAAACACCCATGCGCACGGAAAGCATAACATGAATGTGAAATCCGATCTGTGAAGCCAAATCTACGTTAGTAAAAAATCCAATAATCAAAACAATGTTTTAAATTGTGTGCGTTTTATTTAATTTAGTTATTAATCCAGTATTAGATCTTTCTAGCCAAATATTGTTTGATGTGTTAAGCCTAGATAACAAGACATAGGTCCTAGTCCATACATGACGTGTTCGTGAAAAGTAATATTTATGTAATCTTTGTGAGATCATATCCACGAACACGGAACTTGGTGCTTGGTGATACACTTTACTAAAAGAAAATATTATGGAAGTATACCCTTTTAACTAACATTTCAACATCCTGCACAAATTAAAGAAACATATGAGCTAAGGAGGTAAGGATGTACATTAATCCCGAATAAACAGATAATGGAATGTTCACAATATAGCTACAGTATACTAGTTATACTTCTACTTAGCGTGTGTGTAAATAGTTGTGCTTAAATCTTTGGGTGTATTTTTTACACATCAACATATTTGTCACACCGTAAGTACCATATGGCCTTGTAAAGCTATACGGGAATCGCACGCGTCCAAAACATTTGTGTAAGATTCAAAAGATCAAATCATTAGGGGAGACAACAAACAGACTCCATTGTGAAAAGTGACCGTTCACCACAGCGTCCGAGCCGAAATGACATATACATTAGAGGGCCACGATGGGGTCCAGACTCCTCCCACTAACACACCTCTCAAAGCTGAGAGGTCAATCCCGATTTAAGGACGTCCGCAAAATGACGTCACTCACAGGGTGATTCCCCCATCCCTCCCACAGCATGGCATCCGCATCAAACAACAACCGCTAAAAAATACATAAAACGAATAGTTTTTTAAGCAAAACTTTTTAACATTACAATTCACTATAAACTTTTGTTTAGTTCTTAGCTAAAATATATATCTTTCACTGCCCCGCAAAGCATCCATGTGCTCGGAAAGCAAAACATGATTGAGAAATCGGTCTGTGAACCCAAGTCTCCGCCCACCTAAAAACTTCGCCAAAGCAAATACACATGTGCTGAGGTATAGCTACAGATTTAAATCTTGGTAAAAAGGTTTAATCAAAACAACATCTTAAATTTTTGTACATTTAATTTAATTTAGTTATTAATCCGGTATTAGATCTTTCTAGCCTAATATTGTTTGATGTGTTATGCCTATATAACGAAACATGTCCATACATGTTGTGTTCGAGAAAAGTAATATTGATGTAATCTTTGTAAGATCATACCTAGTCTCAGCCTCAGACGTCACGCCCACGGAAACGTCTGATGCATATGGTACACTTAACTGGAAACACTTCAGGAATGTCGAAGTCGTCATCTGATTGGTTGAATTTTATCGGATTTCCGGGGGCGCGAGTGTCGCGTTTATTTTCGGTCCGCCGGGAAACAAAGCGCAGACGTGTGATTGCGGAAGAAAAACTGTTGTGTTTACATGAGTGACAATGCGCATTTATCAAGATCAGCTAAACGTAGGATTCTCAAAAGTATGCGTGCACGAACAGATCAATGACTTACTGCTTGTTTTCTTCTCCTTCTTTGATTTTCTATGCTGACTGACTTGTTGCACGCCGGTCTGTTGTTGTGGGGACATTTCCACGCCCCGGAACGTGACGCTGAACGAAACGAACTGTAATTGGTTGTTTGACATGTCGGTCAAACGGCCTTATGGGCGGGCCTTGGCCAAAGAAAGCTGCTATGAATTCCAGACCTTCAGCCGTCAGTCTGAAGGTCTGGCTACGCGAGACTAGATCATACCCACAAACGCAGAACCTTGTGCTGGATGTTCCACTTTACTAAAAGAAAATATTATGGAAGTCATTTTCAAACTGTAATTATACCATATTTTATGTATTAATAGTATGGTTCCATGTTGCTTTAAAGTTTGTTTGTTATTAACTAATACCTTTTAACTAACATTTCAACATCCTGCACAAATTAAAGAAACATATGAGCTAAGGAGGTAAAGATGTACATTAATCCCGAATAAACAGATAATGGAATGTCCACAATCTACAGTATATTAGTTATTCTCATACTTGCATGTGTGTAAATAGTTGTGCTTAAATCAACAACTTTATACAGAATCACACGTGTCCAAAACATCCATGTAAGATTCAAAAGACCCAAACCTCTAAGAAAAGAGGCTTGAAAACCATAGTTTATTATAAATTCACAAAAGCATGCAAATGATGACCCTGTTTTACATTTTGTATGTTGGACCGTATGTTTTAGGTGAAGACTTTTCATTGAGAGCTGTCTATAGAAATAAATGACCATTAAGAATTTAAGTGATAGTCTTTCTGTTTGACTAAATTGATACTTCATTTAGTGCAACTTTTCCCTCTATGAATTACACAAAGTGCATGCTGTTTTACACTTAAACTATTACAACAGAATCACATCTGACTATTGCACTGAGAGAGGCATATTCATCCAAGCTCGAGGCTGTTAAACAAAGTTCCACACTTTGGTAAAACCTAATTCTAGAGGTCAACTGGGTTAAAAGTAAATGCATCATGAGTCATTTAAAACAAATACAGAAAAGCCACTATAGCGATCAGTTTTAGCGTTTGAATTGACATTTTACATATTACACTGTTTACATCTTGTTTTTGTACTGTTTTTGCAAAAAGTGTATAGTCACAGAGCGTGGTCAAACATGTTCATATAGGAATGTATGAAAAACATGAACAAATATTGCATAAAGAGAATTAAATGACGGTCCTTCTTGTATGAGAGTGTTTAAGACTAAACAAATCATATTTATTTTAGAACATCTTTCTGCTATGTCTACGAAACATTGACGTGAAAGATGAGTATTACACTTCAAACTCGTCTAACTATTACACTTATTTTGTTATTATTACACGGTTATTTTGTGTGTGTCACTAAACAACATGGTTAAGCTAATGAATTACAGTTGATACGTGGTATTTTTACGTGAAAGGAGGGAAAGGAATATTTAACATATAAAAATAAAAATATAATATAATATTTTAACCTATAGTCAATTTCAATTGTTTGATAAATCATATAACAATCAACAGTTATATGTGAAACAATTAGAGTTGGTGTAAATTTGCACATCCAAAAACTGTTGTTACTTGGATGATGAATCTTCACTTTATGATTTATCAGACACCAACTCTTGAACGGTTTTGTAATTTTCTCCACTTGGGAGAATTTTGCTCTGAACAGTTTGCTTCACCAGGCCACGCTCAAATCCCATCTCTAAAGCAGACTTCACCACAGGATTGTTCATCATCACTGCATCTTCTGAACGGTCTTCTCCAGGACCCAGGTGTACAACAGTTGGATCAACAAATTCTCTCGAGTCGCTGTCTCCATTAGTCAATAGCTGTTCAAATTAGGGATGTCCCGATCCGATCACGTGATCGGAAATCGGGCCCGATCACGTGGTTTCAGACTCGATCGGAATCGGACGTTACCTCCCGATCAGGACTCGGATATATGTATATATATTCTCATTATTTTTTAACACATCTATAGTTGTGCGGTGGCACAGAGTTACGCCGGTTTTACACTGCACTACGTTAGCAGAGCGGAAGCAGCGCAGGAGCAGTGCGTATGGTGAGCAGGAGCAGGACGCGCGCGTTTTGCTTTCACACTGGCAGCGTTTGTCACGCGCGGCTGAACCGCGGGTTGTGTACAGACGGAGTACTCTATAATGGATAAGTTGGCATTGCTTTACTTCGTTTTCAAATACATTTAAGAGAAAAAACTTGTCAAGAAGCTTATTTTATTAATAATTTCATTTATATAACTTTTGGTTCATCTTTGTTTTTATTGTTCTGGCAACAAGTTTGTTTTTGGACATTTGTTTTCTTTTTAAATTGCTGTTGGTCATTTGATCGACTGTTTAAAACACAATAGATATCATCAATGCACTTTTTGGATAAAACTGCGGTGTATTTTGGCCATGATCAATGCATTGTCACTTTAATTCAGCGTAAGCGGCGCAGCAAAAATAGACTCGGCGCCGAAACGATCGCGGCACTGCTGCTGCTTCTGCTCTGCTCCTGCTACGCGCTGCCGCGCTGCCTCTGCGTGCGGTGTGAATGCTAATTGTTTCACATATAACTGTTGATTGTTATATGATTTATCAAACAATTGAAATTGACTATAGGTTAAAATATTTTTATTTTTATATGTTAAATATTCCTTTCCCTCCTTTCACGTAAAAATACCACGTATCAACTGTAATTCATTAGCTTAACCATGTTGTTTAGTGACACACACAAAATAACCGTGTAATAATAACAAAATAAGTGTAATAGTTAGACGAGTTTGAAGTGTAATACTCATCTTTCACGTCAATGTTTCGTAGACATAGCAGAAAGATGTTCTAAAATAAATATGATTTGTTTAGTCTTAAACACTCTCATACAAGAAGGACCGTCATTTAATTCTCTTTATGCAATATTTGTTCATGTTTTTCATACATTCCTATATGAACATGTTTGACCACGCTCTGTGACTATACACTTTTTGCAAAAACAGTACAAAAACAAGATGTAAACAGTGTAATATGTAAAATGTCAATTCAAACGCTAAAACTGATCGCTATAGTGGCTTTTCTGTATTTGTTTTAAATGACTCATGATGCATTTACTTTTAACCCAGTTGACCTCTAGAATTAGGTTTTACCAAAGTGTGGAACTTTGTTTAACAGTCTCGAGCTTGGATGAATATGCCTCTCTCAGTGCAATAGTCAGATGTGATTCTGTTGTAATAGTTTAAGTGTAAAACAGCATGCACTTTGTGTAATTCATAGAGGGAAAAGTTGCACTAAATGAAGTATCAATTTAGTCAAACAGAAAGACTATCACTTAAATTCTTAATGGTCATTTATTTCTATAGACAGCTCTCAATGAAAAGTCTTCACCTAAAACATACGGTCCAACATACAAAATGTAAAACAGGGTCATCATTTGCATGCTTTTGTGAATTTATAATAAACTATGGTTTTCAAGCCTCTTTTCTTAGAGGTTTGGGTCTTTTGAATCTTACATGGATGTTTTGGACACGTGTGATTCTGTATAAAGTTGTTGATTTAAGCACAACTATTTACACACATGCAAGTATGAGAATAACTAATATACTGTAGATTGTGGACATTCCATTATCTGTTTATTCGGGATTAATGTACATCTTTACCTCCTTAGCTCATATGTTTCTTTAATTTGTGCAGGATGTTGAAATGTTAGTTAAAAGGTATTAGTTAATAACAAACAAACTTTAAAGCAACATGGAACCATACTATTAATACATAAAATATGGTATAATTACAGTTTGAAAATGACTTCCATAATATTTTCTTTTAGTAAAGTGGAACATCCAGCACAAGGTTCTGCGTTTGTGGGTATGATCTAGTCTCGCGTAGCCAGACCTTCAGACTGACGGCTGAAGGTCTGGAATTCATAGCAGCTTTCTTTGGCCAAGGCCCGCCCATAAGGCCGTTTGACCGACATGTCAAACAACCAATTACAGTTCGTTTCGTTCAGCGTCACGTTTCGGGGCGTGGAAATGTCCCCACAACAACAGACCGGCGTGCAACAAGTCAGTCAGCATAGAAAATCAAAGAAGGAGAAGAAAACAAGCAGTAAGTCATTGATCTGTTCGTGCACGCATACTTTTGAGAATCCTACGTTTAGCTGATCTTGATAAATGCGCATTGTCACTCATGTAAACACAACAGTTTTTCTTCCGCAATCACACGTCTGCGCTTTGTTTCCCGGCGGACCGAAAATAAACGCGACACTCGCGCCCCCGGAAATCCGATAAAATTCAACCAATCAGATGACGACTTCGACATTCCTGAAGTGTTTCCAGTTAAGTGTACCATATGCATCAGACGTTTCCGTGGGCGTGACGTCTGAGGCTGAGACTAGGTATGATCTTACAAAGATTACATCAATATTACTTTTCTCGAACACAACATGTATGGACATGTTTCGTTATATAGGCATAACACATCAAACAATATTAGGCTAGAAAGATCTAATACCGGATTAATAACTAAATTAAATTAAATGTACAAAAATTTAAGATGTTGTTTTGATTAAACCTTTTTACCAAGATTTAAATCTGTAGCTATACCTCAGCACATGTGTATTTGCTTTGGCGAAGTTTTTAGGTGGGCGGAGACTTGGGTTCACAGACCGATTTCTCAATCATGTTTTGCTTTCCGAGCACATGGATGCTTTGCGGGGCAGTGAAAGATATATATTTTAGCTAAGAACTAAACAAAAGTTTATAGTGAATTGTAATGTTAAAAAGTTTTGCTTAAAAAACTATTCGTTTTATGTATTTTTTAGCGGTTGTTGTTTGATGCGGATGCCATGCTGTGGGAGGGATGGGGGAATCACCCTGTGAGTGACGTCATTTTGCGGACGTCCTTAAATCGGGATTGACCTCTCAGCTTTGAGAGGTGTGTTAGTGGGAGGAGTCTGGACCCCATCGTGGCCCTCTAATGTATATGTCATTTCGGCTCGGACGCTGTGGTGAACGGTCACTTTTCACAATGGAGTCTGTTTGTTGTCTCCCCTAATGATTTGATCTTTTGAATCTTACACAAATGTTTTGGACGCGTGCGATTCCCGTATAGCTTTACAAGGCCATATGGTACTTACGGTGTGACAAATATGTTGATGTGTAAAAAATACACCCAAAGATTTAAGCA
The DNA here is from genome assembly GCF_963993115.1 of Abramis brama. Classification (NCBI taxonomy): domain Eukaryota; kingdom Metazoa; phylum Chordata; class Actinopteri; order Cypriniformes; family Leuciscidae; genus Abramis; species Abramis brama. The sequence continues at coordinate 21,069,643 of NC_139964.1, read as the reverse complement.
CAACTATTTACACACACGCTAAGTAGAAGTATAACTAGTATACTGTAGCTATATTGTGAACATTCCATTATCTGTTTATTCGGGATTAATGTACATCCTTACCTCCTTAGCTCATATGTTTCTTTAATTTGTGCAGGATGTTGAAATGTTAGTTAAAAGGGTATACTTCCATAATATTTTCTTTTAGTAAAGTGTATCACCAAGCACCAAGTTCCGTGTTCGTGGATATGATCTCACAAAGATTACATAAATATTACTTTTCACGAACACGTCATGTATGGACTAGGACCTATGTCTTGTTATCTAGGCTTAACACATCAAACAATATTTGGCTAGAAAGATCTAATACTGGATTAATAACTAAATTAAATAAAACGCACACAATTTAAAACATTGTTTTGATTATTGGATTTTTTACTAACGTAGATTTGGCTTCACAGATCGGATTTCACATTCATGTTATGCTTTCCGTGCGCATGGGTGTTTTGTGGACAGTGAAGGATATATTTTAGCTAAAAACTAAACAAAACTTAGTAGGAAGTCGTATTGTTAAAAAGTTTGCTTAAAAACTATTCGTTTTACGTATTTTTTAACTGATGTTGTTCGATATGTTAAATGCTCACGTTTGAAACATTGTTTAAATGTGTGGAAAATGTTTGCCTACCGTTTACGTTTTAAAGTTAAAAGCACATAGTTTTGAACAGAATCATTTTTTTTTTTACTCCACTGGGATAGGTGGATTATCTTATCAAAGAGTGAATAAATCAGTAAGTTAGTGAATATAACTTAACTAAAACATGAATTAACTTAAACTTTAAACAACTATTATTTTTTATAAATATTATTTAGTGTTAGGTGGACTGAGACACGTGTTTACACATGATCTATACTCGTTCATGCGTCTACCTATACGATGAGTGATTTATCAAATGGAACTTGTTTTAAAATCTGTATTCGTAAAAAGACATTCTAGCTTGTTCACATTTTTCTGCTAGGCCTAGCGTTTTAAATACTAGCTTTTGTATTTTAAAGGACTGTATCATTTTATTACAGTTAAAGTTATTTTATTATGGATCGTGGGAAAAATTCCCGCGGTCACATGACCTGTCCGGAGGTGGGAGGGAGGGGGTAGAAAGGGGCGTGACAAGCGCTGGAATATTCCCACGGTCTGTGGGAGTGGTCTACCTGTGGCTACTGGGCAGATGTCACAGAGGTCAGTCTAACTTTTGGGATGTAACCGTGTGGACGTGTTTCATTGAGTTCCTCACGAGACTTTGTAACTTTTGGAAATAAAATCTCTAAACCTATGGATCCGGATATACCCTTAATGTTGGATAAACCTTTGGTCTTGGATATACCTTTTGGATAAATCTTTCGTGCTTTGGATATACCTTTTGGATACACAGTGGATATACATTTGATGTGGAATATACCTTTGGATATACCTTTTGGCTCTCTTTCAACAAACGAATTTACAAAAACGTAAGGCTATTTTTTAGATACTGTGATTTTTAACATGGTGTGGTTTTAATATGTGTTTGAGACACTTTTAAAGATATTTTATGTTAAATGTAGCATTTTACAAATACTGTGTGGATGGATACATTTACTTTTCTGTAAATTATTGATTTTAACATCTTAAAATAGCTAACTCATTTTTAATAACTCTTTTAGAGAAAAATGCAATTTTAACTTATTTCATTAATGTTTTAAAAGTGATGGACAAAAATATACACTTTTAAAGATACTTTATGTAAAATGTAACGTTTTATAAATAATGTGTGAAAGTTAAATGATTATGGATCAACATTTTTAAAAAATTATCTTTTTGTAATGAAAAAACTCTTAACTTGTTATATTTTTCTGTAAATGACTGAACATTGATTTTCAATGTTTTAACATTTATGTTTTAACATAAAATGTTGTTTTAGATGTTTTAATACTATGTTATAACACATTTAGATATCTTTAAGAAAATATAATTTAAACTTTAAACAATGTTTCATACACCTTTAAACAATGAATGTACAACTTTTCTTCAAATGTATTAGAAAATAGATCTATTTGCTCGGTATAATTTTAATACATGTTGTTTTAGATGTTTTAATGTGGATCGTGGGAAAATTTCCCACGGTTTATGTTTTAACATAAAATGTTGTTTTAGATGTTTTAATACTAATAGATTTTGATAGGTTTAAGATAATGTTTTAACATTTTACAATGTATGAACACTAAAGACGTGTATTTTAACTTTATACAACGTTTATACATCTTTAAACACAATGTTATTGTGAAAGTACAGCTTTTTCTTTAAATGTATGTTAGAAAATAGAACTATTTGCTTTTTCGGATTTTGTCATTTTTGGAGTTAAAAGCTCCAAGCCTTTGGAGATGGATAATAAGAGTTATGGTTCTCCTTTCAACAACAACAAAACGGAAATATAAATACGTAGGTCGGCTTTTAATACTTGTTTTTAATATTATGATGTGTTTGAGACACTTTTTTAAAGATATTTTATGTAAAATGTAAAATTTTACAAATAATGCGTAAAAGATAAATGCTTACGGGTCAACATTTTTTAAAAATGATCTTTTTGTAATGAAAAAACTCTCTTAACTGTAAATGACTGAACATTGATTTTTCAATGTTTTAACATTTTAAAATGTTGTTTTAGATGTTTTGATACTGACACATTTTGATAGCTTTAAGATAATGTTTTAACATCTTGAAATGACACTAATTCATTTTTAAAAGTGATTAATGTACATCTGTCTTCTTTAATAAAAACACTGATCTCATCTCTGACTGTTTATTGTACATTTCTTTAAAAAGTTTTAATATACACTGTTTAGAACTACTGAGCGTGGGAATTTTCCCACGCTTCAGATGTTCAACCCATAAGGAGGTGTGGCGTAAGTCCGATTTTCCTACGGTCACATGACATGTCCAGAAGTGGGAGGAGCAAGCGTGGGAAAATTATCACGGTCACGTGGTCTGCCCGGAGGTGGGTGGGTGGGTGGTAGAAGGGGGCGGGGCAAGCGTGGGAATATTCCCACGGTCAAAAAGGGGGCGTGGCTTAAGGGCAATAAATCACTCAAAGTGACAGAAGCCGCCCTATATTCTCTCTCTTACATAACAAATGCAAAAAAAAACAGAGAGAGAAGTTTGGACTGTGAGGGTCACGGAGGCGGGTATAAATCTGAGCTGCTGCAGGTTCACACACACACACACACAGAGACACGATGGACGTGAAGCTGCTGTGTCTGACTGTTGTTCTTCTCTCCTCACCCCTCCTCACACTGTGTGACCCGCTGTGAGTATTAAACACACCGTTTGCTCATAGAGTTACTAATAATCAGGTTTTAAGATTTCAAACGCTGTGATTTGATCTCCTCAGGTTTGTTCTGTCAGCTCCTAATTTGCTGAGAGTGGGTTCCTCAGAGAACGTGTTTGTGGAGGCTCAGGATTACTCTGGAGGGGCTCTTAATGTAAAAATCACAGTGAAAAAATACCCAAAGAAAGACAAGGAGATACTGTCCAAAACAGTGACACTGACTGCAAAAAACTATTACCAGATCCTTACAGATATAAAGGTGAGAGCTCCATAAACACAGTGATGTTTCATTCTGTTACATGGTGAGGGTCAGGAGCAGGGAAGCAGATCCACATCCAGGTTTATTCAAATAATCCACAAGGTTATAGAACACAAGGGGCCCTATCTTACACCCAGCGCAATTGACTTTGTACACCGACACATGTATCATTCCTATTTTGCACCCGCGCACAGCGGACTTTTCCCTCCATTGACGCACATCGGTTAACTAAGAAATACACTTGCGCTCCCGGGGCGGTTCAGCGCAAAGAGGAGGCGTGTTCCGGCGCAAACGTTCCCTGATGCTATTTTGCAGGTTTAGAAAACAATTCCGTCACTGACCGAAAAAAAATTGTATAAAGTCACTGCCGCGTTGCGCATGTTATTCATATGCTATTTTAATGGCGCATGCTTGGCCATAATCAATGTAGCGTGTGCACAACGCGCATACACTTTGATTCTCTAATCTACGCAGAAGCAGCAGTTTTCATTTTTGCAAATCATACATTATTACGATAGAACGATAGAACGATAGATAGATAGATAGATAGATAGATAGATAGATAGATAGATAGATAGATAGATAGATAGATGGATGAACCGCTCCTGGCGCGCGTCTGGCAAATCCACTGTTATAATAGGAATCCGCTTTAGAACAAGCGCGTCTGCTCTTAAAGGGAATGTGAGATGTTGCTCTGATTGGTTTATTTCACGTTACGCCCAAACCACACCTATGAATAATGAAGCTACTTCAGACCAACCCATTTTAGATTTGCGTTGGGTGCAAGAGTCATTTATCCCGCCGGTATAATAGCAACAGCGCCCAAGACCCGCCCACAAAGTTACTTGCGTTTCACGCTTGAAACTTGCGTTTCAGATCGTTAAAATAGGGCCCAAGGTAACTAGCATAAACAAATAAAAACACGATAAACCAGAGAATGTAATTTCAGCGACTGACTGAGAACAAGGGCTATAGCTTAACATGATAACAAGGGGGTCGTAGATAATAAGAAACACCTGGAGACTAATCAACTTGAAAACCTACAAAGAACTACAAAACATGGTGTAAGACAGGAGATAACAGAAGAGTCCAGGAACACACAAGACAGGGGAACACAGGCTGGGATCATAACACATTCTCATTATTATATTATCACATAAAATTCAGGCTGACTGATTATCTGTTCTCTAGATCCCTGATGATCAGAACTTGTTCTCTGATGATCCTCTGGAGAAGCAGTATGTGTATCTACAAGCTCAGTTTCCATCTCACACTCTGGAGAAAGTGGTCATGGTCTCATTCCAGTCTGGATATATATTTGTACAGACAGACAAGTCCATCTACACGCCTGCTAGCACAGGTACGAGTATGTGCTAAGTAAAGTTCACAACATAATTTCGGGAGGAATTAACCTAATCTAATCTTTCAATTAACTGCTGGAGCATAAGCAGCCGCTCACCTTGCTCTGGCATCAGCTGTTTTGGCGTCCCTTCACCTCCCCAACTCCACCAACATCATTTAAATAACATAATTATAACATCTTGCTACCATACTCATCATGTAAGCATTAGTAGTCCCACTTATAGCGTAGGCCTATATCTAAGCTCGAGTTGAAGCTGCTTCATTGAGCCCTCCATTGTGGACAGCAAGCCAAATACACTTAAACTTTTTAGCTTAAAGATTATATGGGCAAAGGAACTCATGAAATACTTGGAAAATATAACGCACAATGTGAACTTTATTCATAAGCATGACATAATTGTTTATTATTAAACTGACTGCTATGTGTATCAGGGTTTGAATCTGAGTAAAAAACATCAGAACTCATATTTCAGTTTTTTGCTTTGACCTCTTTTGCAGTTCAATACAGGATTTTCTCTCTGACGCCCAACATGAAACCACTCAGTCAGACTAGAGTCACGGTGGAGATCATGGTACACACTTATATAAGTGTACACTGTTATAACACACACACACACACACACACACATTCGTGGCATTTCAGCTGTAATGAGCATGTACACTGCTGATCTCAGTAAACACACAGTGTTAATGATGATTTCTGTTTAAGAATCCACAAGGCGTCACAGTTTCATCACAGAAGATAGATCCAGTGAAAGGGATGAAGTCTGGAAGCTACGCCATTCCTAAGGTTGCCAGGTGTGTTTGTGTGTGAAACACTGTGAAGACTGAACTTGCTCAACCCGAGTTAATTTAATTTAGTGATTCATTATGTCTATCTTACAATGCAGCTAATACTCATAGATGTGATCTGTGTTATGAGGTTTGTTTCATCTGTTGTATAATGCTTATTTAAAAATGTTTTGAAATGTTTTTGTTTCAGTCTTGGGATCTGGAAGGTTGTCACTCGGTACACACACACTCCTCAGAAGACGTTTACTGCAGACTTTGAGGTCAAAGAAAATGGTAAGATGTGTGTCAACAAAATGTGTTTTGTGTAAATGCAATAAAACTAAAATAATGTATTTATTTATTTGTATCTTTTCTCTGGTTTGGTTTATAGTGCTTCCAACATTTGGAGTCAGATTAAGACCCAGTAAGTCATTCTTCTATGTGGGTGACGAGAGCCTGACAGTCGACATTGAAGCCAAGTAAGACAAAATATGTTCTGCTTCACTGTATTGAAAATGAATCTTTAATGTGTGCACACACTGATTTAAAATAGATCTCTATGTGAAGTACAAAATAATATGTGCTATGAGCAACCAAAACTTTTCATGAGTGTTTGAGATAGTATAAATTCCAAAAGTAACAAAGACATTTATCTTAGTCTCAAAAGGCATACTTTTTTGAGTTGTGGTTATTCTGTATTTTACTGGTAGTATGAATATTGTTTCCTGTGTATCCGCTCTCATGACTGAAGTTTCCTCGCTCATCGTTCCTCGCCTCCTCGCAGTGCAATTAGAGGACTGAGATGCTCTTCTAGATGAGTGAGATCCATCGTTTCCGGGCCATGGGCTGGAGGACGGAGGACGGAGGAGCGAGGAAACAAGAAAGCATCAATTTGAGCATTGAGAAGCACCCACAGATTTTGGGGATGCTAGTGTGAACATGATGGATTATGGACAATATATTGATGTATGCTGTGTCTGAAAGAAACTCTGTGTTCATGTTTATAAGCATGAAGGACTGAGAAGCCCCAGGAAGTGGATTGAAGGAAAGCCGTAACAGATTTTTATATCATTTAATATGACTGAATCAACCTGACATCAGTTGGTTACACCAGGGGTTTTCAAAGTGTGTGGCACAGAGAGCAGCTCCAGAGTATATTTAGCCTGGGAAAACCCGGACAAACTTCCAGCAAATTTAGATTTGCTCTGCAAGTAGTCTGGCAAAGAGCCCATTCAAGACGATTTCTAATCCGTCCAAATCGCGGCACCAATCAGAAACATTGAGGCGGGCTTTACACGATGACGATCGCTCTGATTGGTTTTAGGTCTAGCCTGTCCAATTGTGCCCAGAGGCATTTGAGTGACGTCCGTTGGTGAAGCGCACCAACTTTTAAATGCATTATTATATTCAAATTGCAAACACATGAGGACAGTCTCCATGAAAGACCCACTGGCAGATGAACGTGCTACTACATTTCTCTCCGAAACAGTAGGAAATTAAATTAGATTTAATAGAGGATTTTAACTGTGACAAGATGATTGACAGGGCAGTTTAAGTGACAGGATGCACGCGACAGATCCGTCCGATAAAGATGACGAAGTAGTATGTCCTAAAGCTTGCCTACTTTTTTGCTACACATTCAAAAGTAAATACCTTTTCTTCACAAAAAGAGTACATACTTTTATGGCGTAGTGTAACTTAGGCGATTTGGGACTCAGCATGGCTTTACACGATGACGATCGCTCTGATTGGTTTTAGGTCTATCCAATTGCGCCCAGAGGCATTTGAGCGACGTCCGTTGGTGACGCCTCGTTGGAAATGAGTTATTAATAGGGGTGTAACGATCAGGGCCGTTTGAAGGAATTTGGGGGCCCCAAGCAAAATGGACATGGAGGCCCCCCCAATAAAAAACATATTATAATTCCGTCCGTTCGAAAAAAAAGTTGCACTAACTGTTTGTTACAAGCAGCATTTGCCGTCAGGCAGGTAGCTAACATAAACATATTTTTTCTAGCCTACCTGCTGCAAAATTACACCATTTGTACAAGACAAGTGGAGCTATTTTATCCAGTGTAATTTACCACTAGGGGTGTAACAAAATTCACGGTTCGGTTCAATACGATACACACGGTTTGGTATGTTTTCGATACAGCAAAAAGAAAGAAATGCCAATTTCCTTGATTTATTTATTTTTCTTCTTTTTTTAATTAAAACTAGCATCATAAAATATGATTTCTTTTTACTTTGAGCAATTCTGGAGCTATAATTGACTCTTCTTAGGAGCATATAAAACAAAACAGCTCCTTGGAAAAAATTAAATGTAATATTGTAGTAGTTATAAATAAATGTTTATTTTAGTTAAGATTAACATTTGAGGGCATTGTATTCATAATGTCAAAATAAAACCGACGTAATGTTACTTGAAGGCATTATAGCCTACTATTCCTGCCAAACTATGTGAATGTTTCTCACTAGATCTCGCAGCGATGTTATTACTTCTGTGGCGAATTCAAATGCTTTCTTTACTGGATCTCTTATTAGCGCTGTGTAGTAACAGTGTCGCATGATCACGATCGGCTCGCGCTGCACTGGTCCAAACTGATAAACAACGGTCCGTCAACCACACAATAACGAGTAGCCCAGTTTCGTTCCGCTTGCATTACGTTTGCACATTTGATGCTGGGAAATGTTGTGGTCGCGCCGGCGTCTCTACATTATGAGCGCGCTTGCCACGCGCAACGCGCCTACATTTGAAATATCGAAATTTTGGTCGGCAGGAAAAATGATCCAACGAACCGTTCGGTTTGAAAATGCGTACCGAACACTGAACCGAAAGCCTCGTACCGAACGGTTCAATACGAATACGTGTATCGTTACACCCCTACTTACCACTATCTTGTTTTTTCTTATCGTCCTCTTCCTTTCTCTTCATTCTTTTCTGGCTTCTTGATGACTGCCGAGGAGTTTTTGTATTTTGCCGGCAGCAGAGATCGCGTGGTTGGCTGGCTGCTGTCAGCGACTACTGAGAGGGGCCCCCTTGAGGGGGATCCCGATAACAGTGTCATTGCACTTTACTGCATTGACTATCAAAGGGGCGCTCACACAGTTTGTCGTTGCATTTTATTCTTAACCAGTCGTTGTCTTGGGGCCCCAGGCCAGCTCGGGGCCCCAAGCAATTGCTTGGTTTGCCTGCCTTGTCTCGACGGGCCTGGTAACGATATTCGAACCGAACCGAAAAACCGCGATACAACAGCCACGGTTCGAACCGCGATACTCTCATGTCGAACCGAACGCGCCCCGCCCCCTGCTGCCCCGGCCCAACTCTCACATCACTTTGTCACAAAACTATTTTTTTCTTCCTTGACATTTGATTAAATAGTTATTAATGAGTACACTTTTAACAACTAATAAGAGCTGTAGTTTTACTAAATATTATTTACTAAATAAAATGCATGTCACGTGATTTGGGTGATCGATCACGCTCGGGAGTTTACATACGCACTTCAGGATGGCAACTCCGCGGCATATTGAGATTGAAGACCCTCCGGTCACAACCACTGACTGATACAACAGCAGCAGTGCTGATCACGACACTTGAGAATGATCACCGACACCGTCATCATCCAATATGATGACATATCACAGCTTTTTTTAATCATCGTTTTGAGACAAATCATTGTTTGATTTGCGAACATAATCCTCTGCCGTCTGGTCGCTTCCGCTTCAAGCCGGACTCGTCTCGCGCTAACGGTAATTCTCACTGTCCACGTTTTGATTTCGGCAAATCAATTTTGCCGAATGCAAACAACGTGATTATTGTTCATGAGTCCAACATCCAGCCACGCAAGAAAACATGAAATCTACCTGAGGGAATAATATGCTCGCAAAATATTTCTGATTATTATTAATGTTTAAAACTGTTTTGTTTTTTCCCCCAGGATTCTTTGAAGAATGTAAAGATCATAATAGATTTATTTGAAATAGAAAGCTTGTGTAACACTATAATTTACTGTCACTTTTGATTAGCCTAATGCATCCTTGCTGAATAAAAGTAGGCAATTACTTTCTTTAATTTCTTTCCCAAAAAAAAATCTCTTACTAACCTCAAACTTTTGAACTGTAGGCCTATGTATAATGTTAAAAAAGCTTTCTATTTCAGATAAATGCTGTTATTTTGAATGGTGGTTTGTTTGTAATGTGACATTTTGTTTGTATGACATTAAAATTATTTTTAGAATTAAATTGTACATAAATAGGTTAAGCAATACAAATGTGTTTGTCTGATAACCTTTTAAACATATACTTAACTACAGTTTGCAGACACTGAAATTATGTACATTGTGCGATACAGTACAAATATTTTGAGTGTCCCTCGTTTTCCTATAAAGAACCACGATTGTCCCGCATTTTCCTTTTCTGAAGTTGGCAACCCTACTCAGGTGTGCAGTTTATTTCTGACTAGTCAGTGGAGGCATTTATTTCATTTTAGTTAACTCAGGTGTGCTAACTGCTCTAAAGAAAACGTGAAGCCACTGTATAAAGTTAAGTTAATAAAGTTAAAGTTAATAAGTTAGATTATTGTTGTTGTTGTTGTTTTTATTAAGTTAAAAGTGAATCTAGTGTTATTATTGCTGGTGCCCTGCCATGAACCCTGCCCCCACAGCAAACAGAACCGAACCGAACCGAACCGAACCGTGGCTCCAAAACCGTGATATGAACCGAACCGTGGCATTGGTGTATCGTTACACCCCTAGTTATTAATGAAGCTTTGCCAGACCATAACTCAGTTACTACTGAGAATGGTCTGGTTCTCTTACGAGAGTTCTCTCGTACTGCGTTTTATCAAAACGCTACGGGAAAAGTCTCTTTTCACGAAACACTGAAGCAAAAATTATCCTTTAATTTTCATATATGTAAAACGCGTTGCGGCAGCAGCAGACAGCTTGAAGCAAGACGGCTTGTCCGCTCATTGGCTGCTCTGCGGCAACTGCATAAGCCTATCGAGCGCAGGCTGATGCAACATCAGACCAATGAGGGCGCTTCGCGCCCTCCTCGCCACTTCCCGCCGAGACGGGCGTGGCTTACCTCTATAAAAGGAGCTCGAGAAGGCTGATTCACTTGATTTTAATCTCTTCAGCGAAGCGCACGCATCGCTGGATCACGAGGAAGCACGCGTCGTCTGATGCAAGCACTTCAGCGGGACGAGCCCTTGAAGCCGCTGGCCAACGCCGCCTTCTACCGCCGTACCTGCTGCGCTTTCCGACGCCATATCCTTTACATTCTTGTTCTTGTGTTTGTGTGTGTGTGTGTTCGCTTTGCAACACACACCCCTAAAAGAGCTGCGTCTTTTTCAAGATGCCTTCTCATGCAGCGCTCGCGCTCGCTGACGGCGAACGCCTTCACTCCGAGCCAATTGCCTACGGTGACTCTGAGGACTCACCGGGCATCCTTCCGAGGCTGCCCTTCCTGGAAGCGGATGGCGGGATTAGTTTTTCTTTACGTTACAAGAAAAGCTACCCTGCCTCTGCACGCGTCATTCACCGGCGAAGGAGAAAAGAGTGTTCTTAGTCCCACCGTTGGTCGGTCTGACCTCTTTTCTCTCACATTTCTCAGTTCCCTGTTCGGCGACTGGAAATATTATTGCAGCAAGTGAGTCTGTTACACGCTTGCCTGCCAGCAAACGCCGAAGAATACATGTTGACGCCGCTTTCAAACCCTGTATCCCCCTGTGGCTCAGTGGTGGAATTATAGGTTCTCCACGCGGGAGACCGGGGTTCGGATCCCGGTCTAGCGGCATATATATTTATGCCGCCAATGCTTGCTCTGTAAGTCCCCTGAAGGCGACTGCAGAGATGCATTTTGCAGCCAGCGAGCGCGTAGTACCCGCTTGCCTGCAACCGAACACCGTTTCTACGGTTCCCGCGCGTCACTGGCGAAAGGAGAATGGAGTGTTTTCAGCCCCGCTGAAACTGGGCGATTTCCACTCTTCTCACATTCTGGCATTTTGCAGGCGTCTGAAAATGCAAATCACTCTGTCTGTTCCCCGAGAGGCAACTGCAGACGTGTTTTTTGCTGGCCACGAGCACGTGGTACATGCCTGCAAGCAAACGCCAGTGTGGATAATACTCGCGCTGACTTTGTCTATGTATCTTCACTGTGGTCCAGTGGTAGATTCTTAGACTTGCGCGCGGGTGATCGGAGGTTCGAACCCCAGGCCGGCCGGCAGAAAATATTTATGCCGCCGAATGCAAATCACTCTGTTTGTTCCCCGAGAGGCAACTGCAGACGTGTTTTTTGCTGGCCACGAGCACGTGGTACATGCCTGCAAGCAAACGCCAGTGCGGATAATACTCGCGCTGACTTTGTCTATGTATCTTCACTGTGGTCCAGTGGTAGATTCTTAGACTTGCGCGCGGGGAATCGGAGGTTCGAACCCCAGGCCGGCCGGCAGAAAATATTTATGCCGCCGAATGCAAATCACTCTGTTTGTTCCCCGAGAGACAACTGCAGACGTGTTTTTTGCTGCCCACGAGCACGGCCGATGATGCTATATGTGTAGAGAAGATGCCCACTGCTAGTGCCCATCCCTACACACTAGCACAGCCCTTCACACAGGGCCCGCGCTCATATATTCGACTCGGGTCGATCACGCACGCAACATAGTGAACGTGCCCACTGCCTAGTGCCCACAAACACTATGTTCTGCATGCCTTGTGGTTTCTGTAAAGACGAAACCTGTGTGCATTCACTCTGCTCAGACAGACAGTGCACTCATTGCAGTAACTGTGCCCGCTCTCCCGCGCCCACACTTACTCACGGTATTTCTGGTGTCCCGGCCACGGCCGATGGTGCTATAAATGTAGTGTCGATGCCCACTTCTCAGTGCCCATCCCTACACACAAGCACAGCCCTGCACTTAGGGCTCGCGCAAATAAAATCGACTCAGGTCGATTGCGCTCCCCACATAGTAAAAGTGCCCACTACTCAGTGCCCACGAACACTATGTCTATCAGATCACAGGCTCTCTGTAAAAACGAGACCTATGAGCGCGCGCGCTGCTTACACAGGCAGCGCGCCCAAAGCAGTAAATGTGTCCGCTCCCAGCCCACATCTACTCGCACACATGAGTCCCACGGGACTCGCGCAGCCCTCCCTCACTCAGCCAAGCACTGTTGTAAGGTCGAGGACGAGCGCTCCGCCCGCTGTATTAAGCGCGCCCCCCGCCTCAAATGCCGCAGGCATAACGCCTACGTTTGTGAGCCCCGTAGCACCTCTGTCGCACGGCGAACAGAGCGCGCTCTGTATCCGGCCCTTAGCCAACCATGCAGATGCATGGGCAGCGCTTCCAGGGGTTTCGGACTGGGTCTTAGGCATTATAAAGAGAGGCTTCTCGCTACAGTTTTTTCGACGCCCTCCGCGCTTCACAGCGCGCGTCGAAACTTCGGTACCGCTGAAAGTAGCACACCTACTTCGCGCCGAAATATCAAAACTGATAAGCAAAGGGGCGATAGAGCTTATTCCCCGAGATCAAAGCGAACAGGGGATATACAGCAGATACTTTCTAGTCCCCAAAAAGGACGGCGGTATCAGACCCATTCTGGATCTAAGACGACTGAACAGAGTGTTAGTGAAACGCCGTTTCAAAATGCTCACGACCAGCAAAATTCTCGCGCATGTTCGCCGGGAAGACTGGTTCATGTCGATAGATCTGAAGGACGCGTATTTTCAAATACAGATAGCGTCACATCACAGGTGATTCTTGAGATTCGCCTTCGAGGGTCAGACATACCAGTATACAGTCCTGCCTTTCGGCTTGTCCCTGGCACCTCGTACATTTACGAAATGCATGGATGCAGCGCTCGCTCCTCTCAGACTCAGAGGCATGCGAGTGCTGAACTACTTGGACGACTGGTTGATCCTAGCCCAATCACGATCTCAGCTCGTAGAGCACAGAGCCATTTTACTCGATCACCTCGAGAATCTTGGTATCACGGTCAATTGGGCGAAGAGTTCACTGAACCCCAGTCAAACGATTTCGTTTCTGGGTATAGTTCTGGACTCACAGTCTATGACAGCGCAGCTGTCGCCACAGCGTGTGCTGAACATTCAGCGCGCGGCGAAGTCTTTCCGCCGCGGCGCTTTCACCCCGCTCAGGAAATTTCAAAGGATGCTGGGTCTCATGGCCTCAGCATCGTCAGTTCTCCGGCTGGGCTTGCTCCGCATGCGCCCGCTGCAGTTCTGGTTGAAAGCGCGGGTACCGCGCAGAGCGTGGGTGTCCGGTCAATTACGCCTCAAGGTCAATCAGGACTGTGTCACAGCCCTGGTGCCTTGGATGGCGAACGACTGGTACCAATCAGGTGTAAGCCTGGGGACTTCCTCGAGGGTTAGGATGGTGTCGACGGACGCATCCACCTCGGGATGGGGAGCGCTGCTCGAGGGCAGACCGTTCTTCGGCCTATGGTCGGAACGAGAAAAGCTCCAACACATAAACTGCCTAGAAATGCTGGCAGTGCACAATGCGCTGACGCGTTTTTGTCCCCACATCAAGGACCAACACGTCATAGTCCGTTCGGACAACATGGCTGTGGTGTCCTACATAAATCGCCAGGGCGGTCTGAATTCCATATCCCTGTACAGGCTGGCGAAACGCCTCCTACTATGGGCTCAGCACAACTTACGCTCGCTGAGAGCAGTGCATGTACCCGGGCTTCTGAATGTGGGCCCGGACAGACTGTCCAGGAACAACGTTCCTACAGGCGAATGGTCTCTACACCCACAAACAGTCCGGCTGTTGTGGGAGAGATTCGGCAAAGCGGAGGTGGACCTATTCGCGTCCCACGAAAACGCTCACTGCCCCGCATTCTTTTCAAAGACCGACAGCGCGCTGTCCCAAAGGTGGCCGCGCTGCCCGCTATACGCTTTTCCCCCCGTTTCCCTCCTGCCACAGGTGTTGGAACGGGTCAGGAAAACAAAATGCCCAGTGCTGCTTGTAGCACCGTTCTGGAAAAACCAGGCATGGTTCCCAGTTCTGATGCAGTTAGCAGACATTGCTCCATGGCCAGTGCCGTTGAGGAGAGATCTCCTCTCGCAGGCCAGGGGCTCGATTTGGCACCCACACCCGGAACTGTGGTCCCTTCATGTGTGGGCGCTCAACGGATACCCGTTGGTCTCGCAGAGGGAGTCATGAATACCATCACTGAGGCTAGAGCGCCGTCGACCAGGCGGCTCTACGCTTCAAAGTGGTCGGTTTTCTCCAGCTGGTGTACAGCTCGGAGCCTTTCACCCCTCGAATGTGAGGTAGCGGAGGTTCTCTCCTTCCTACAAGAGCTGTTGGATAAGGGCAGATCCCCTTCCACGCTCAAAGTGTATGTGGCGGCTATTTCAGCGTTCTCCGGTTCAACGCTGGGTCAGTCACTGGGAAGGAATGATTTAGTCATCCGCTTCCTCAGGGGAGCTAGGAGACTGAATCCACCCAGATCTCCTTCAGTCCCTATGTGGGACCTTTCTACGGTCCTGGCGGCCATGAAAGGTGCCCCTTTCGAGCCTATCCAGTCTATCAGCCTCAAACATTTGTCTTTCAAAACAGTGTTTTTGATGGCTCTCGCTTCAGTGAAGCGCATAGGCGATCTGCACGCGCTCTCTGTGAGCCCGACGTGCTTGGAGTTTGGTCCTAATGACTCTAAAGTCATACTCAAACCTAAGCACGGCTATGTGCCGAAATCCCTCAACACGCCTTTTCGGGCTCAGGTTATTTCCCTGGCTGCCCTGCCAGCGTCGAGTGAGGAAGGGGACTCGAGTTTTCTTTGCCCTGTTAGGGCTTTAAGAACTTATATGTTCCGCTCTGCTGCCTTCAGACAGACAGAGCAGCTCTTTGTCTCGTTCAGCGGACGTTCCAAAGGAACGGCTGTTTCGAAACAGAGTCTATCCAGATGGATAGTTGACGCCATAGCGCTGGCTTATACTGCCAAGGGCATTCAATGCCCGTTGGGAGTCAGAGCGCACTCTACGAGAGGCGTTGCCTCCTCGTGGACTTGGTCCAGCGGGATTTCCTTACAGGATATATGTACGGCGGCAGGCTGGGCCTCTCCGTCTACATTTATCAGGTTTTATACCTAGAGGTTCCCGCCTTACAGGCTAAGCTTTTGTCGGTGTAATCTATTTACAGGCGCAACGCGCTACCGACTATACTGGGCAGAACTGTGTAAGACCCACGTTTTCCCACATTAGTGCAGGCTCCCTACCCTGGCTATGTGATGTCATATTCGCGTCTGTGGACATGTCTATATAAGGACGGAGGAAACCCCTCCTGTCTTTAGACTCTCCCTGTGAGGTCATGTTAAGCCTGCGGACGCTACAGTATAGGGAATTAAGGCTCCCCCCCTTATTCCCTGACTCTGTGTGAGTCTATCTGGTGATTATGCACTGTATGCCTGAAATAGCTTCCGGTGATCAGTGTTTTTATCCCAGCACGCACAGCGTTTTGCAAGGGGTTCCCGTAGCGTTTTGATAAAACGCAGTACGAGAGAACTCTCGTAAGAGAACGTACTCGGTTACTAACGTAACCTCGGTTCTCTCTAGAAGAGGGAACGAGTACTGCGTTCCCTTGCCGTGCGTTTGGTTCACTCTGGTTCGCTTCGGCGATCAAAATCAAGTGAATCAGCCTTCTCGAGCTCCTTTTATAGAGGTAAGCCACGCCCGTCTCGGCGGGAAGTGGCGAGGAGGGCGCGAAGCGCCCTCATTGGTCTGATGTTGCATCAGCCTGCGCTCGATAGGCTTATGCAGTTGCCGCAGAGCAGCCAATGAGCGGACAAGCCGTCTTGCTTCAGCTGTCTGCTGCTGCCGCAACGCGTTTTACATATATGAAAATTAAAGGATAATTTTTGCTTCAGTGTTTCGTGAAAAGAGACTTTTCCCGTAGCGTTTTGATAAAACGCAGTACTCGTTCCCTCTTCTAGAGAGAACCGAGGTTACGTTAGTAACCGAGTACGTTTTAACCAGGCTAGAGTATATTTGCTAAACTGTAAAATCCAACTGTTGTTCTTCTAACTAACACTTTATTTATATATATATATATATATCTATATCTATCTATATATATATATATATATATATATATATATATTAGGTCACCTGATGGAGTTTTAGGACACCATTAGGTCACTTGATGGTAGGGGTGTAACGGTACACAAAAATCACGGTTCGGTACGTACCTCGGTTTTAAAGTCACGGTTCGGTTTATTTTCGGTACAGTAAGGGAAAGAAATGCAAACATTAAACTGCAGGTTGTTTATTACTATAATTTTTTTTTACAAGTTGTTTACACTTTTTTAAACACTTTTTAATAAAATAGATATAAAATAAAAAAAGAATAAGAAATAAAATACTGCTGCAAAGTTCTCCACTAAATAAAATACTCTCAGTCTCAAACCAATATCACATAATAAAATATAATGAAAAATATAAATAAATAACTATGATTACAGTGCAGGAACAGAAAATAGCCCTATATTAAAATAATATTAAACAAATATATTAATGTATTATTATTTTTCAATAATCAATCAACATAATCAATTTAAGATTTTTTTTCCACTTTTTTAATAATTATCAAAATAAAATATAGTCCAAAGCTATTATTACCAGAGCATGTGATCAGAGCAGGTCATTTTACCATTGTTGCCCAGCATGACTATACCAGCTGCTCAGCAAACAGAAGTCTAGTTACTACTGAGAAATGTCACCTTATTTGAGCGGACTTTGCTTTTCCAGTGCGTGATCGGTACATGATTGAAGTGTTTGGGCCGTTAACGACAGAGCAGAACGCGCAGCGCAAACAGGGACTCGAACATTGAGCAGAGAGCGCAGCGGGTCGTCGACACACACACACACACACACACACACACACCACGGAACGGAGAGTGCGGCGGCGCACACGAAGCGGAAAAGCTTTTTTTCGCCCTGCAGTCTATTTCATTGGTTTAGGTTACAGTGACGACGGGTAAAACACTGGTAAAACCAGAGAATGTCTAATAGGAAAAAACATTAGAATCAGCTGCAGGGCGGGATTTGCGCTGAACGCGGAGACTTCCGCCACTTAATATGTTCGTGTGGAAACACGAAAATGTACCTATGTTCCGCACACAAAATATTGCATTCAGTCATTCGGTACACACGTGCACCGAACCGAAAGCCCTGTACCGAAACGGTTCGGTACGAATACACGTACCGTTACAGCCCTACTTGATGGAGTTTTTTTCGGTTCCTTGCCACTGTTGCCTTTGGCTTGCTCAGTTGGGGATATTTTGGGGATATTTAATTTTATTTTATCAATCAATAAATTCCACTAGAAACAAACCTTGTTGTATTATTTTATTTTAATTTAATACTGTGAAGCTGCTTTGATACAATGTTTATTGTGAAAAGCGCTATACAAATATACTTGATTTGATTTGATTTGATATATATATTAGGGCTGGGCGATATATCGCACGATATTGTTATGCGCATCTCATCAGTAAAGCCGGTTCCTTGATTAGTAGTAAATCACCATCACCTGCTTTCAGATGGAGCGGTGTTAAATTAACACTCCTGGGACTGGGAGTGTATATGAGTCCACACTCAAGAGTGTAAAGTGTTAAAATATGAGTGTTTAATTAACACTCAAGAGTGTTAAAGTTAATGAGATAATTAAGTGATTAATTAAGTGATTATTGAGCATTATTGAAGACACCTGATGTTAACAAGCAGAATCACTGAAGGAGAAAATCACAAATTGTAAGACACCGTTATGGTGATCAATGTTTGCTTTAGTTGGACTCTTGACCCTTATATGTTTACTTTAAATTTTACTGTTGTTTGTCTGCTGTTATTGATTTATAACAGTTAAATGAACAAAGTGAAATGCGATCTGACAGTGTTGGTTATGTTTTGACATAATCATGCTGTGATCTGAAAAATAAAACTTACTGAGATAGTTTGGTTTAACTTGTTAACAGCAGTTTTGTGATTTTTCAGCCTACGATTATCAGTACTTTACTTATAATTCAAAATATTTAATAAACATTGTTCTGATCAAAAGACTGTCAAATAAATTAATTTAAAACACAGACATCAATAATCAGCCTGTGAATCTCAACAATGATGACAATAATAAAGCATGTTGCAGTGGCTGCCACCAATCACAACTCATTAATGGCTCCCATCATGCATTGCGGTATGAATAAATTATGATCTGAATTGTCTATGTAATTTATTTTTCCTAATTGAATATTCTGCTCCTCACCATTGTTGAGATGCATAGACTGAATCTTGGCGTCTGTGTGTGCCTAAAAGAAAGATTTTTTTTTAAACAACTTTTAAGAAATCCTTTATATTATATCAAAAATTCTGGGCATTTATGCAGATTCACAGTTATGCTGTAACCAACAACATAAATCGAAGTCAGAAAGAAGGATCTTAATGAGTTCAGTGATCAAGTTCAAATGATGAATGTCATAATATAACCAACACCATCAGATCACTTTTTTTCTTTGTTCATCTGGCAGTTATAACTCAGATACAACAACCAAACAAAATCTAAAGTAAACATATAAGGGTCAAGAGCCCAACTAAAGCAAACAATCATCGCCATAACGGTGGCTTACAATTTGAGATTTTCTCCTTCAGTGATTCTGCTTGTTAACATCAGGTGTCTTCAATAATGTTCAATCATCACTTATAAATGAACATCATAAATGAATCACTTAATTATCTAATTAACTTCAACACTCTTGAGTGTTCATAAACACTCCCAGTTTTTGCTGTGTACAAAGAGCCGTAGTTAACTGACAAGCTGAGCCATATCGCATGAATTATCGCTGGCGATACATCTGCGATATTAATGCGATATGGCTCAGCTTATCAGTTAACTATGGCTCTTTGTAGTAAATGCCGCTCCATCTGAAAGCAGGTGAAGGTGATTTACTACTAATCAAGGAACCGGCTTTACTGATGAGATGCGCATAACAATATCGTGCGATATATCGCCCAGCCCTAATATATATATATATATATTTATAAAATGGTTAGTTCCAATCCTTGATTCTGATTGGTCAATAGCTGTGCTTTATTCACGATAAAACACGGCTATGACCGCTTCACCCAATGGTTCTATGTATCACTTCAACACCCCTAGCAACCACTCTTAGTAACTTAAACGCATGTGCGATCTCATTGATATTGTCCATTGAAGCTATAACGTTAGTGGAGTATTGTGAGAGATCGAAAAAGCGAGTGTAAAGTTACCTGCATTCACAGTAGACATTGCATTTTCCTTCAGGTCAGTCCTATATTCATAATAAAATATTCCGTTTGAATGTCCGCTGCGATATCTTGTCCTTTTAAGAGTTAACCGTTAAGGGGTTTTCCCGTGTCATCTGTCAGTTGCGTCTTCCTTCTCAGTGAAAACAAGTTTGAGTCTTTTCAATATAAAAGTCTTCTCTACCGACTGACTCATTCATAAGACAGTCTTTGCCGCCATCTATTGGCGAAATAATGTATGTAACCTCTGTTCATAGACTCTGCTTCTGTTGCTGTTCACGGCACGGTCAGGGACTATTTTTTCCAGCGGAAGGAATGCTTTTAGTGATTTTACTTCATGAAAGTTGCATAGATAAATATTTTTCGGCTTTAATATTTGTATTGTGTGGCAACCGTTTTATAAAAGCAATAAGGTACTCGAGGCAAGTGCTGTATCGTGAATAAGTAACGGCTGAAGGGGTTCACAGCACTCTCGTACCTTATTGCTTACATATATATATATACAGTGTTGCCAACTATTTTCAAAGGAAAGTAGCTAACGCCTCCCATAAAAGTCGCTAAATGTCGCTAGATGACGTCATACGTCAATTAGCATATTCATGACGTCACCGCGGCGTACTTGCGTTCTGCCTGCCTAATGTTTTTTCTCGTTAAAATCATGCTCACATACTGTGTTTTTATATAACATACTATACTATAATATAATATAACATAATATAATATAGCCGAATGTCCAATAAAGCTGTTCTCATTTACTATATTTTTTTGTCAGACAATAGAACGAGTAGCTGAATGACTATTTTTTTATGTGTAAAAATATCTGAAGAGAGAGTTTGGGAACTGAGTGAAAGGCACAATATGTATTTTTTTTGCTTTAAAAATATAAAAAATCACTATATCTATGTTATATATTTTTTAAAGTTGTGTATTTACATTATCCCGACAGTTCCAATTAACTTCTAAATCCAGAGAAATTAATATTTTAATTCGAAGACACGGACCGTGTCTTTATTTCCGTTATGTCGCAGTCAATGGCGTCATATCCGCGTTGTCCCTGGTTTCCGCTCGTGCTGCCATGGTAACCAGAGCTATGAACCAGAGCCCTCTGATAGTAACCAAGACGACAGACGTGGACCACTGTAGTTCGCAATGTCTATCTGCACGCTGTTGTTGTTTCGTTCAAACATTATGGACCATGGCAAGCAGACTTTGGATAAAAAAGGAGAACTAAAACGAGAATCAATATCAGCGCGGTGTTTTTGAGATGCCGAGAGCTCCCATAGACAGTATATAAACGAGAGCTCCACGTCCGAGACTTCGACCGCTCCTACATTATGGGGTGAGATTTCGGTCACAATTCTGCGCGCGCAAGATCACATTTTGAGCGTGCAAAAGGGCATTTCGCACGCGCGTGAACTGAGTTTTGCGGAGAAATGTTCGTCTCGCAGATAAGAAAATATTGCGAGCGAACGAAAATCAATTTTGCATTTAAAATAAATATTTGGATGTGCGCGGACGTTCTCTTTCGCGTGTGCAACGTTTCACTTTCTTGCTCCTTTCATACCAGCCGTGAGCGCTCTCTAAGCGCAGACAGCTCGCTTGCTCAACACAACCCAGCGTTACAATATGCCATAATTCCAGCCAATCAGAGATAAGACTGCTAAATTCTGATTGGCTGGCTTGAAAACCAATCACAAGACTCCCTGCATCACCGACTGCGGAAGAGAACTAGTGCAGTTGAGTTTATTATTTATGAAAAATATTCAAAAACTTCACTGTAATTCACTGTATTGTTGGCAAATTCAGTTCACACATCACTGCTGTCCTGATGGTTATACTACAAGACTTATTTTGTATAAATATTGTTTTGCGTATTTTTAGGGGTTCAAGCACGAAGTGCTGAAACCCTATTGTAATTGTACTGATTTTTATTAGGGGTTCAAGCACGAAGTGCTGAAACCCTATTGTAATCGTCCTGATTTTTATTATTATTATTTTTCCGCCATAAAACGCATCGTGCAGCCCAAACCGTAAGACCTAGAGACTTGAAACTTTGCCAGATGGTAGTACTATTGCTCGCTACTCAGATACACGGACTCAGCCCAATCGGCCCATAGGTGGCGCTATAGCAATCAAAAGCGCAAAACTGCTCAGAACTCCCAGACCGTAAGGCGTAGCTTCAAGTGTCTTATATCATTGAAATCCAGAGCTCCTGAAGAAAAAAACGTATATCTCCGATTTCATTTCCGCCATGATAGATTTTTCGCCATTTTGAATTTTGTCAAAAACCTACTTTTGCGAACTAGTCCCTGGTTTTTCGCCCGATCGGAACCAAACCAGTGCGGAATTGTTCTCTGGAGTCTGAAGATCAATAATTATCGAAAAAAAGTTGAAATTTCGATTAATGGTCGCTAGGGGGTGCAAAATTAACGTTGTGGGAGGAGCCTATTTTACTAAAATGGCTATAACTCAAGAAGTAATTAAGTAAACTTCACCAAACTTGGAACACATGTGTAAGAGGTCAATCTGAGGTCACAGTAAAAAAATTGCGTCGATTGGCCACATGGTGGCGCTATAAAACAAATAAAAACATATAGACAACTGACCGTTTTTCCGAATGACTTGAAATTTGGAATGCAGTGTCTTGGCCCAAGGGGCCATGTATGTCTAAAAGGATATTGGCGTATCTCGAAAAACATGGCTGCCATTGGCCAATGAGGTTTGAGCATCGTTAACGAAGTCCGATCGGAGCGAAACTCGATGGGCATGTTCGGCTCAAGCCCCTAGAGGTCTGTAAGAATTTTGAAAGAAATCGGCCACTAGTTGGCGCTAACGAGTTTTAAGGCTCTGTAATCACGTGGTGTTACACTTATCATCACAAAATGCATATCATTTGATAGATCTGCTCATGCTGAACAACTTTGCCTCAAGAACCATCACTGTCAATCAAACTGTTCATTAAATATTCATGAATATGTTAAAAACCTACTTTTGCGAACTAGTCCCTGGTTTTTCGCCCGATCAGAACCAGACCAGTCTAGGACAATTCTCTGGACTCTCTAGATCAATAATTATCGAAAAAAAGTTGAACTTTTGCATTTTTCGCATGGGTATAATTGGGTCATAAAGAAAATGGGCGTGGCAAAATGCACTCAAAAGCCTATAAATCCTAAACGAAAACTCAGAACTTCACGAAAATTGGTGAGCATATGTGCCACAACATCATTAACAAGCATGCAAAATATCATGGAGATCGGACTATAGGTGGCGCTATAACTGTTAAAAAGCTTGCCTGTATTGGCTGTAAATGGACTTTTCCATCTATTATTTCAGTGGTTAAAAGCTTTCTAAACAAATCTTAATGTCTTAAATGCTTATGTGCTTAAAGGCCTTAAATGCTTGAACCCCGATAAATGCTGCTTGCAGCTTTAATTATTATTATTATTATTATTATTATTTTCCCCTAAAACGCATCGTGCAGACCAAACCGTAAGAGCTGGAACCTTGAAACTTGACCAAATGGTAGTCCTCAATTTGGGGAGAACCTATCAAAGTATGACCCCGATTGGCCCATAGGTGGCGCTATAGCAACCAAAAGCGCGAAACTGCTCATAACTACTAGACCGTATGACGTAGACTCAAGTGTCTTATATCATTGGAAAGCTGGACGCCTGACGAAGAAAACGTATATCTCCGATTTCATTTCCGCCATGATAGATTTTCCGCCATTTTGAATTTTGTCAAAAACATACTTTTGCGAACTAGTCCTAGGTTTTTCGCCCGATCGGAACCAAACCAGTGCAGAAATGTTCTCTAGAGTCTGATTATCAAAAACTATCGAAAAAAAGTTGAAATTTCGACTCACGGACGGTAAGGGGCGCCAAAACGTACGTTGTGGGAGGGGCCTATTTTACTAAAATGGCTATAACTCCAGAAGTAAATGAGGTATCTTCACCAAACTTGGTACACATGTGTAAGAGGTCAATCTGAGGTCACAGTAAAAAAACCGCGGCAATTGGCCACATGGTGGCGCTATAACATGAAAAAAACATAAAACAGGCTATAACCACCTGACCATTAGTCCGATTGACTTGAAAATTGGCATGCAGTGTCTTGGTCCAAGGTGCCATGTATGTGTATGAGGACATTGGCGTATCTCGAAAAACATGGCCGCCATCGGCCAATGAATTTTGAGCACCTATTAGACAAGGTTAACGGAGGCCGATCGGAACGAAACTCGATGGGCATGTTCGACTCAAGGCCATAGAGGTCTGTAACAATTTTGAAAGAAATCGGCCACTAGTTGGCGCTAACGAGTTTTACAGCTCTGTAATCACGTGGTGTTACAAATATCCACACAATATGCATATCATTTGATAGATCTCCTCATCCTGAACAACTTTGCCTCAAGGACCATTGCTGTCAATCAAACCGTTCATTAAATATTCGCAAACATGTTAAAAACCTACTTTTGCGAACTAGTCCTAGGTTTTTCGCACGATTGGAACCAGACCAGTCTAGGACAATTCTCTGGACTCTCTAGATCAAAAACTATCAAAAAAAAGTTGAACTTTTGCATTTGGATGGCTGTAATAGGGTCATTTATAAAATGGGCGTAGCAAAATACACTAAAAAGCCTATAAATCCTAAATGAAAACTCAGAACCTCACAAAAATTGGTGAGCATATGTGACATAACATCATTAACAAGCATGCCAAATTTTATGGAGATCGGACTATAGGTGGCGCTATAACTGTTAAAAAGCTTTAAAACCATATATTTCCTATGGTACATTGCCTGTATTGGCTGTAAATGGTCTTTTCCATCTATTATGTCAGTGGTTACATGCTTGCTAAATAAAACCTGATAACTTTTGATGCTTTTGTGCTTAAAAACCCTTAAAGGCCTTAATAGCTTGAACCCCGATAAATGCTGCTTGCAGCTTTAATTTATGATTATTATTTATGAAAAATATTAAAAAACTTCACTGTAATTCATTGTATTGTTGGCAAATTCAGTTGACACATCACTGATGTCCTGATGGTTATACTACAACACTTATTTTGGGAAAAATATATATTTTAAATTATATATACAATTGTAAATGTATAATTTTTATGATTTTTATGAAAAATATTCAATAACATAACTGTAATTCACTGTATTTTTGCCAAATTCAGTTCACACATCACTGCTGTCCTGATGGTTATACTACAACACTTATTTTGGGGAAAATATATTTTAAGTTGTATATACAATTGTACATTTATGATTTTTTATGATTTTTATGAAAAATATTCTAATTTACTGTATTGTTGCCAAATTCAGTTCACATATCACTGCTGTCCTGATGGTTATACTACAACACTTATTTAGGCAAAATATATATTTTAAATTGTATATACAATTGTAAATGTAGAATTTTTATGATTTTTATGAAACATATTCAATAACTTCACTGTAATTCGCTGTATTGTTGCCAAATTCAGTTCACACATCGCTGCTGTCCTGATGGTTATACTACAACACTTATTTTAGGGAAAAATATATATTTTAATTTGTATATACAATTGTAAATGTATAATTATTATGATTTTTATGAAAAATATTCAATAACATAACTGTAATTCACTGTATTGTTGCCAAATTAAGTTCACACATCACTGATGTCCAAAGTTATTGAATATTTTCATAAAAATCATTAAAAAAAATCATAAATTTACAATTGTATATACAACTTAAAAAAAAAAAAATCCAAAATAAGTGTTGTAGTATAACCATCAGGACATCAGTGATGTGTGAACTGAATTTGGCAACAATACAGTGAATTACAGTAAAGTTATTGAATATTTTTCATAAAAATCATAAAAATTATACATTTACAGTAATTGTATATACAATTTAAAATATATATTTTACCAAAATAAGTGTTGTTGTATAACCTTCAGGACAGCAGTGATGTGTGAACTGAATTTGGCAACAATACAGTAAATTACAGTGAAGTTATTGAATATTTTTCATAAAAATCATAAAACTTCTACATTTACAATAGTATATACAATTTAAAATCTATATTTTTCCCAAAATAAGCGTTGTTGTATAACCATCAGGACAGCAGTGATGTGTCAACTGAATTTGCCAACAATACAGTGAATTACAGTGAAGTTTTTGAATATTTTTCATAAATAATAATCGTAAAAAATACGCAAAACGATATTTATACAAAATAAGTCTTGTAGTATAACCATCAGGACAGCAGTGATGTGTGAACTGAATTTGCCAACAATACAGTGAATTACAGTTAAGTTTTTGAATATTTTTCATAAATAATATACTCAACTGCACTAGTTCTCTTCCGCAGTCGGTGATGCAGGGAGTCTTGTGATTGGTTTTCAAGCCAGCCAATCAGAATTTAGCAGTCTCATCTCTGATTGGCTGGAATTATGGCATATTGTAACGTTGGGTTGTGTTGAGCAAGCGAGCTGTCTGCGCTTAGAGAGCGCTCACGGCTGGTATGAAAGGAGCAAGAAAGTGAAACTTTGCACACGCGAAAGAGAACGTCCGCGCACATCCAAATACTTATTTTAAATGCAAAATTGATTTTCGTTCGCTCGCAATATTTTCTTATCTGCGAGACGAACATTTCTCCGCAAAACTCAGTTCACGCGCGTGCGAAATGCCCTTTTGCACGCTCAAAATGTGATCTTGCGCGCGCAGAATTGTGACCGAAATCTCACCCCATACTACATGTACTTTATTAAACAGGTGAGAACATTTACATAAAACTAATCAATGTTATATAGTTCAACAATGATAAAATGTCAGAATATGATCTGTATGTTATTCTAATGTTGATCTAGCTTAACGTTACTGCTAACGTTAGTCTCATACAGACAAACTAACACATAAGTTACATTTCAACACATTCAAATGCAGTTTAGTGTGATAGTGTAATGTTAGACCAAGTGAAACAGCGCTGCGTTACCTCACAAGTTTAATTTGTCTAATAAACTGACCTGTGAGTAGTGATTCTGCGTGTAGTTCGGTAGAATGAAATGTCCATATTCCTTTTATATCCGCGGGACTCGCGTCGCGTGTGGAGCTGATAGCTGTCTCTTAGCAATCCCGAACTGCTTCATATCATAGTCATGACAAAAACATCGATGTATTCAGTCATCCATAAACATTATTAGATCGGTCGGCTTGACGTTGACGACAAGATCCATAATTCTTAGCAAATGTTGCGTCATCAAACTACGCCTTTGTTATTGTAAATAGGTTAGCGACCCCTAGTGGAGAAAAAATCCCATACTGTACGTTGAACTAAAGCATTGTGATAGTGAGTATTACAAGTGATAAGCACAAGTAATAAAATAAAATGGTCAAACTAAATTCTTTAAATATAAAACAAAAGATAAGTGATAAGTCCGTGGAAACAACACTCATTCACGTCTGTTCCGTGCTGCTGCTCCTCTCTCAGCCATTCACTGAACAGGGTAGACGCAGAGAGGTGTGTGGCGGCAAGGAGAACGCAAACCTCGCGCTCGCAGGACTGTGCTGGCAACATTTGGAGGTTACTGATGTTTGTCCAAAAAGTAGCTAGATTTGTCGCTAGTCGTTTTTTTGAAAAAATGTCGCTAAAGGGGTCTGAAAAGTCGCTAAAAATAGCGACAAAGGCGCTAAGTTGGCAACACTGTATATATATACTGTATATATATAGACCCCTTTTGCGCCGACGTCACAGTTACGTCACGGCGCTAGCTGGAGGCAAAACAAAAGGAAAACTGGAGGCGGCCAATATAAACCAGCAAAGATTCGGCTACATAATAAGGAGCTTAAATTATTATTTTTATTATTAAATGTCATCTTGTTGTGTTGTTGGGTGCAAGAATCGATGAAAAATGAGTATGCTGTATCTGGAATTTTTATTTCTAGAAAATATCCACATCTTTAAAATTGCACCGTATATATGAAACTCTTTACATTGTCGTCTTCTTGGCACTGGCTAGGCAGAACTGCGGATCGTACACACAAATCTTAACATGACCATTCAGCACATAGTTATAGGCATCTAAAGATTTATATGTCCTCAGCTTCTCTATCATGTAGGTGTAGAAGTCAGGCCACTCAACCGTTGGTAGCGTTAACGTTAATCCTGTCAGATCGTCCATTGACTGAGCGTGTAACGTTACGGGTCAGCCAATCTGGTTCCGTCCGTTAAAATTAACTTTTACAAATGACAATCGCGGTCCTGGACAGTGAGTGACCTTGCACATTAAGATAAAATAGAATTTTCTCCAGTCATTGTTAAAAAAACAAGCTAACAAACTTGCAAACTAGCGTTAGTGAAGCGGCCAGAGGGTTCTTTCTGCCTCCAGCTAAGCCCCGCCCACACAAATACGTCACCATGTTTACCAACTGTAAAAGGGTCTATATATATATGTATATACAAAATGAGTAGTGTACATGCTCATATAAAAAATTATACAAAAAAACATGAAAAACCCTCATGTCATTCAAAACCTGTATGACTGTGGAAAAAGAAAAGAAGGTAGTTAGACAAACGTTCCAGCTGCTTTTTTTCTATGTCATGAAAGTGGATCTGGATCAGGGTTAGTTGTCGTCACCGTTCAGTTTTTACAGCAGAAATTGTATGTGCTTTTATAGGTACCTGTTTGGACAGAAGGTGGAAGGACATGCGTTTGTGATGTTTGGTGTGAGGGACGGTGAGAAGAAAACAAGTATTCCTTCTTCTCTTCAAAAAGTTCAGGTGGGAGACATTAAACAGTTTACAAGCTGGGATCAATCTCATTTCTCTTCACTTAAAGGATGACTTACATAAAACATTAAAATGCTTTTTACTGCGTCTTGTTGACTGCTGTTGTCTTTCTCATATGAATAGATTAGTGAAGGAGAAGGTACAGCAGAACTGAGCAGGGAGATGATCACTAAGACCTTTCCAGACATTAACCAGCTGGTTGGACGATCAATCTATGTTTCAGCCAGTCTTTTAACAGAAAGTGGTAAGACTCAACAGATACTGTACATCTGTATGTTTACATGCCTGTGTGTGATTGTATATGAGAGGCTAATCCTGCGTGTGTGTGTGTGTGTGTGTGTGTGTGTGTGTGTGTGTTTCAGGCAGTGAAATGGTGGAAGCAGAAAGGAGAGGCATTCAGATTGTGACGTCACCGTACACCATCCACTTAAAAAAAACACCACAATTCTTCAAACCTGGGATGCCCTTCAGTGTCTCGGTATAAAACATTGACAAACAAGTAAACATCATAAACTATTTAAGTTTGCATGAAATGGAAGTTGCCATTTTTTCTTCCCTATTGTGATGTGCAGTGTATATACACTCAAAAAATAATCCAGTTTATTTGTTTTGGTTTAATGTAAAAATATAAATTTTAGGATATGTTAGGATAATTGAACTTAATTAACTTAATTGTTTTGGACAAAATTAAGACTGTTAACCTTATTCAACTAAACTAAACAGCATTGGATTAACCTTATGTAATTAACTTAAGTTAATTGAAATAAATAATGTTACATAAATCCAATGTAACCTAGTTACCTGTTGACATAAAAAAGTTAATTAAAGCCAACATAGCATTTTTTAGAATATATATATATATATATATATATATATATATATATATATATATATATATATATATACACACACTGTAAAACCCAACAAGCTCAATTCATTTGAGGAAACCGATTGCCTTAATTCAATTAAGTTTATAAAAAACAATAGTTATGAGTACTCTGAACTTATTTTAATCGAGTCCGCTAAAACAGTAATACAAAGTCAAATTCAATAAGTTAAGCTAACTTATTACATTTGAGCACACCGATTGCCTTAATTCACTGTAAAACCCAACAAGTTAAGCTAACTCATTTCATTTGAGGAAACCGATTGCCTCAATTCAATTAAGTTTATAAAAACAATAGTTATGAGTACTCTGAACTTATTTCAGTTGAGATTACTAAAAGTAGATATACATTGCAGTCAATAAATTAAGTGATTAATTAAGTGATTATTGAGCATTAGTGATTAACACCTGCTGTTAACGAGCAGAATCAATGAAGGAAAGAGAAACACAAGAACTACAACTGACTTCCAACCACAGCCTTAGATGAAATCAACTCAAGATAAAAGACGTTTAAATCTCTAAAGATCTCAGCAGAGGAGGATTAAACCACTACACAAACAGCATTACCAGCTTCACTTATTACTAAACAGTTTGACTTTTGTCATGCGTCTACAGAAGTTGTTATTGAGAATGAACAGAGGGTTAGATGATAATGATTTATTGAGTTTTATTTAAAGACACCATGATAGTGATCCGTGTTTGCTTTAGTTGGGCTCTTGACCCTTGACTTTATAACACCAGTTTTTCCTCTGGCTGCTGTAACTGAGTGTTTATAAAACACATTTGTTATGGCACATACGCCAAAAGAAATTATGAGCATGTGGTTGTGTTAAGATCATTTAGTGACTTGATTCTCTGATCATTCCCAGAGCCTAATCTCTGATTAGACAGGTGATGTATTACTTGTATTATTCATTATAGTATAACTGATTCTGCTGTAAGGCCCATTGTTGTGATTAACAGATTTTAAAAACCTCTATGGTATTATGCTGACTTACACAGACATCAAGAATCAGCATATGAATCTCAACAATGGTGACCATTAAAAAATGATTTATGCCGCAGTGCATGCTGGGAGCCATGGATAAGTTTTGTATTATGCTAGTACCCAGCATGCATCATTTTTAAATGGTCACCATTGTTGAGATTCATATGCTGATTCTTGATGTCTGTGTGAGTCTTAATAATGCAATACCTTTTCTGTGAAACTTTTTGTGCACAACTATTTGTAATATCCTTCATATTATCTGATGTCTCAACATGGCTAGCTCTTATGCTGTAGAATCACAGTTTTGAGTGAAACTAATATGTTGCCCTTTTAATCAGAGATCAGACTCTAAATTAAATCAGTGAATCAAGTCACGAAATGATGATTGTCATCAACAATCCTGCACCATCAACACCAGATCAGACTTTTCCTTGGCTTTTGTGCCATAACAAATATGTTTTATAAACACTCAATTATAGCAGCCAAAGAAAATCTTAAGTGCAAAAGTCAAGGGTCAAGAGCTCAACTAAAGTAAGCGCTGATCTCCATCATGGTGACCTTAAATGAAACTCAAATCATCAACTTCTAAACCTTTGTTCATTCTAATAAGACCTTCTGTAGACGAATGGCAGTAATAAAGTCAAAGTGGTTAATAATAAGTGAAGCTGGTAATGCTGTTCGTAGAGTTGTTTAATCCTCCTCTGCTGAGATCTTGAGATATTTAATGTCTTCTTTTATCTCCAGTTGATTTTGCTGTGGCTGAAGTCAGTTGTAGTTCTTGTGTTTCTCTTTCCTTCAGTGATTCTGCTTGTTAACAGCAGGTGCTCATCACTAATGCTCAATCATCACTTAATTAATCACTTAATTATACAATTATCATTCTGGGATCTAGAAATGTTCTATAACTCATTCAGTTTGAGTTCTGTTTCAGTCATTCAAGTTTCGGTAATATTTGAGTGCTGTGAACTCAATTGTATTTAGTTAATATTACTGTTAGGTTTTATATATATATAATTTTTTTTTTTTGCTTTGGCTTCTATAAAAGGTCCATTTAACAAATCCTGACCAGACTCCTGCTGAGAATGTGGAAGTGGAGGTCAATCCTGGAGGGGTCAGAGGTCAAACAACAACCAATGGCATTGCAAAGTTAACCATCAACACTCTAGGAGGATCTTCTACACTGCAGATCACTGTAAGACCTGCAAACTCAACTAATGTTCAGTCACTTTCACTGAAGAACTAGTGGAAAATAGATCAGTTAACATATGTTGAACAAGCAATGGAGTATATCTACACAGCACATCAGAAAACAGTGTATTTGCTCTTTTCAGGCAAAAACCAAAGATCCACAATTAAGTGACAACCAGCAGGCAGTGAAGACGATGACGGCTCTCGCTTACATTCCCAAAGGAGACTCCAATAATTACCTGCACATCGGCATTGATGCTGCAGAGCTTCAGATCGGTGAACAAATGACAGTCGATCTAAACACAGGACAAAGTCCAGGAGTCAAAGATCAAGATTACACATACATGGTATTAAATATTATGGTTATTTCTAAAGCTGCACCACAAATGTATTTATTATGTCAATATTTGATTAACTACCAAAGCTTGTGTTTGAAACCATATGAATATAACAAATACTGTTAACTCATCTTCCTCATTTTCAGATCTTAAGTAAAGGTCAGATTGTTCAAGCAGACAGGTTCAAGAGGAGAGGAAAAGCTCTAGTGACGCTGTCTCTACCTGTAACCAGAGACATGGTGCCGTCCTTCCGCTTTGTGGCTTATTATCATGTGGGCTCGTCTGAGGTGGTGTCTGATTCAGTCTGGGTCGACGTGAAGGACACGTGCATGGGAACGGTGGGTCAACCATCACAAGAAATGGTTGATGTCAATCAAATGCTAATCAACTAGATCTGATTCAGTGTCTCTCGTTTAAACAGCTCAAGCTTCAGGTGAAGGACAAGATGAAAACCTTTGGCACAGGAGATCTGGTCAAGCTGCAGATAACTGGAGATCCTGGAGCTAGAGTTGGGCTGGTGGCGGTTGACAAGGCTGTGCATGTCCTTAACAAGAACAGACTCACTCAGACTCAGGTGAAGGACCTTCTTAAGCATGTCAACAGCTTGTAATTTAGCTAGGGATGCACCGAAATGAAAATTCTTGGCCGAAACCGAAAACCGAAAAAGAGGAAACCAAGGCCGAAAACCGAAAACCGAAAGAAATTATGCCAATTATTGTTAGTACCATTGCATTTATGGCTATGACTGTGTACTAAGTTTACTAAAATCAAGGCATTGCAATTGCATAAATTAATATTAAAGTTTCAAAGAATAAATCCATTAAAATTTTATGCAAATATTTATTTAGCATTTGCAAAGTATAAAATTAAATGTTTAACTTGACCCCACTCATGTGTACATTAAATAATAATGTAAAAGCCTACTGGCCTGGAGAAAGGTTTAAAAATGAAATGTTCTCTCATAAAAACAAAGTGCATTTAGGTCAATACTGCCATAGCCCAAAATAATATCTGCAGTTATATGCTCATGGACGTGAGTTGCAAAAACCATAAACAGCTCAGGTAAACCTCTGAGAAATGACGGCTGCTCTGCACACACACGCAAAGGTCTCTCGCTCCCTCTCTCTGCCGCGCGCGCTACGTATGCGCGCTCATGCTCGCTCGCGATTCCGGGAGATTTAAACTAATTTGCGGGCATTAGGGAGCCGGTATCAATACGCGGGAGACTCCCGGAACTTCCGGAAGACTTGGGATGTCTGTGTTTTGAAAATCGCTGTCCGTGGGTCACTCTTAGATATATTTAAATACGTCCACACCGCAGATATGTAATGTTGCTTCAGACAAGCACGTGCAGGTCGCGGTGTCTGCTGTTTGCGT
Organism: Abramis brama; assembly: GCF_963993115.1. NCBI lineage: Eukaryota > Metazoa > Chordata > Actinopteri > Cypriniformes > Leuciscidae > Abramis > Abramis brama. The sequence goes on along the minus strand of NC_139964.1, from coordinate 21,036,062 downwards.
CATCACAACATTTCGGCCGTATTGTTTCGGTGATAAAAGTCTTTCGGCCGAAAACCGAAAATGCACTTTTGGGCCATTTTCGGCCGAAAATTTTCGGTGGCCGAATATTCGGTGCATCCCTAAATTTAGCTAATAAATTATATCTTTGTTGCTTTAGATCTGGGACGTCATAGAGAAGCATGACACCGGCTGTACGGCAGGAGGTGGAAGGGACAGTATGGGGGTTTTCAGTGATGCAGGTCTGATGTTTGATTCCAGCACTGCAGGAGGAACCAAAACCAGAACAGGTATATATGTATATTTGTAATTTCTTCAATTTTAATAAAAAGACTAGTATATTTTATTTAATATTTCATTAAAATGAATCCATAGGGGCAGTGTCCATGAACATACAATTGAAATAATTTTCTACATATTTATGAATGTCTCCAGTATCTATTATGTTAACTAATTTAAGTTGGTATAATCGGCGCTGGAAAAGCACTGCACCAAGTTCAGTTGTAGTGAATTCCCTCTCACACATTAGAGCGCCATATGCTAATTTCATTCTAATTAAATTCCCTCTAGCGCCGGAGTGTCCCTTCCTTTCAAAGAGAAGACGAAGATCACCGGGTGAGAATCTGCTCTTATGATTCAAAAATATGAGATGGGAAGAAAAATCATATGATAATGCTTTTGCTTTCTCTCACAAATGTATGGCATTCCCTCGAGAAACTTTCAGAAAATAAATAATTGATTAAACAGTGCAAATACGATAGGGCTCTAGCACCAATCAGGTCTTGGAACCCTGATACATTTTTACTTGACTTGTTTGATGTGTCCTTTTGCTCTAAAATGTATATTCTGTCACATTTTTATCTGTTACAACAGGTGATGATGATGATGAATATTATACAGACTCTGAAGAGATCATGTCACGTACTCAGTTCCCTGAGAGTTGGATGTGGCAAGAGATTGATCTATGTGAGAATTGGTGAGTAGGAGAGCCATCAGTTGAGCACCAATCACACCCTTAGCAAATTATGTCATTCAACATGAGCTGTTGGCCACATTGTGTGCGTGTGTGTGTGTGTGTGTGTGTGTGTGTGTGTGTGTGTGTGTGTGTGTGATACACTGAAAAAAATTATACTTTGGATTAACTTAAAAAAAATTGATGTAATTTGTTACAGCTATTTTTTTAAAAGATTTTCTCAAATTGTATTTATGATTTAGTTAAAACCATGAATTTTGATTTAATGTCAAACCAAAATTTTTATTTTTTCAACTCAACTCAACTCAAGAGTGTTAAAGTTAATGAGACAATTAAGTGATTAATTGAGTGATGATTGACTATTATTGAAGACACCTGATGTTAACAAGCAGAATCACTGAAGGAGAAAACCACAAATTGTTAGTTACCATTATGATGATCAGTGTTTGATTTAGTTGGGCTCTTGACCCTTATATGTTTACTTTAAATTTTGCTTGTCTGCTGTTATTGATTTATAACAGTCAGATGAACAAAGAGACAATGTGATCTGATGGTGTTGGTTATGTTTTGACATAATCATGTTGTGATCCAAAAAATTAAACTTATCGAGATAGTTTGGTTTAACTTGTTAATTACAGCAGCTCTGTGATTCTACAGCATAGGATTTTCAGTATTTTTCATATAATCAAAAATATTTAATACACATTGTTCTGATCAAAAGACTTTCAAATGAATTTGTTTAGAAACACAGACATCAATAACCAGCCTGTGAATCTCAACGATGGTGACAATAATAAAGCATGTTGCAGTGGCTGCCACCAATCACAACTCATTAATGGCTCCCATCATGCATTGCGGTATGAATAAATTATGATCTGAATTGTCTATGTAATTTACTTTTCCTAATTGAATATTCTGCTCGTCACCATTGTTGAGATGCATAGACTGAATCTTGACGTCTGTGTGTGCCTAAAAAAAGATTTTTTTTCAAAACAACTTTTAAGAAATCCTTTGTATTATATCTAAAATTCTGTATATTTATGCAGAATCACAGTTATTCTGTGATCAACAACATAAAACTTCATCAGAAATAAGGGTCTTAATGAGTTCAGTGATCAAGTTCAAATGATGATTGTCATAACATAACCAACACCATCAGATCACTTTCTTTCTTTGTTCATCTGGCAGTTATAACTCAGATATAACAACCAAACAAAAATCTAAGGGTCAAGAGTCCAACTAAAGCAAACAATCATCGCTATAACGGTGGCTTACAATTTGTGATTTTCTCCTTCAGTGATTCTGCTTGTTAACATCAGGTGTCTTCAATAATAGTCAATCATCACTCAATCACTTAATTATCTCATTAACTTTAACACTCTTGAGTGTTAATTTAACACTGGAGTTTTTGCTGTGTACTTTGGGTTAAGGAAAAACGTTGAGCTGGAAAAAAATAAATTTTGGTTTGACATTAAATCAAAATTTATGGTTTTAACTAAATCATAAATACAATTTGAGAAAATCAAAAAAAATTAGCTGTAACAAAATTACATCAATTGTTTTAAGTTAATCCAAAGTATCATTTTTTTCAGTGATAGAGGGCGTAACACTTACTTTTATGGACGGATTATTGGGTCAGATTTAAAACTAAAAGTCTAAGTCGAAAATGAATTTGGTATTTAGGATTGGGCATTTGGTATTTAGGATAGGGCATTTTGTATTTAGGACTGGGCATTTGGGCATTTAGAATTTAGGATTGGGCATTTAGGGATTAAGGATTGGGAATTTGGTATTTAGGATTGGGCATTTAATCATTTAGCCATTTAGGATTTAGTATTGGGAATTTGGGGATTTAGGATTGGGCATTTGAGGATTGAGGATTGAGGAGTGTATGCAAATAAGGAGGCGTGGCCCAAATACTGGAGGCTGGGTTTGAAATGGCTGGTGCGCAGAGGCACCTCATGGACAGCAGAGGGAGCTCCCAGTGCTAAGGAGCACTGTAATGAAACCAAAAAGAGCGAGTGAGCAGGGTGGAGCGAGGACTGTACTTTATGTAAGGGATAATGTATAGCAAATAACAACCCCGACAGGCTGAACTTGAATCAGCCTGTCGTCGGGGTTGTTATTCGCTATAACAACCGCCTCGCTATACATTATCCCACTTATTACATGGCTACCTACAAAATACATAAATAATTTGACACAAAATATTGATTTAAAAAGGAGTTTATTGATTTAAAAACGATTGTATTGCTTCCGCTAAAGAAAATAAAAATACTACGTTATACTACGCAGCGGTCTGTTATCAAGAAATAACAGGTATTATACATGTCAGTTTAACAAGGGCGCGCTTGACAGGGCATATATAAGAACGAGCAGAGAGAAAGAGAGAGAGAGAGCCCCGGCCGTGCGCGCGCACTCACTATTAATAATAATAATAATAATAATAGTTATTCTCGTCGTCAGACCGATAGCACTCCTTTCACTGGTGACTTTGTGTGTGAGGCCACATAAAGGTTACAACGCTGTCATAAAGTTAAAGTTATCACATTGTAAAGTACAGTCCTCGCTCCAGCCCTGCTCACTCGCTGTTTGGTTTCATTACAGTGCTCCTTAGCACTGGGAGCTCCCTCTGCTGTCCATGAGGTGCCTCTGCGCACCAGCCATTTCAAACCCAGTCTCCAGTATTTGGGCCACGCCTCCTTATTTGCACGCCTCCATACACTCCTCAATCCTCAATCCTCAAATGCCCAATCCTAAATCCCCAAATTCCCAATACTAAATCCTAAATGGCTAAATGATTAAATGCCCAATCCTAAATACCAAATTCCCAATCCTAAATCCCTAAATTCCCAATCCTAAATCCCTAAATGCCCAATCCTAAATCCTAAATCCTAAATGACCAAATGCCCAATCCTAAATACCAAATGCCCAATCCTAAATACCAAATGCCCAATCCTAAATACCAAATTCATTTTCGACATAGACTTTTAGTTTCAAATTTAGACTTTTATTTTTCGTTTAAGACTTTTAGTTTTAGACTTTTAGTTTTAAATCTGACCCAATAATCCCTCCATATACTTTGAGGCAAAGTGAAAACAGAAGGTATAAACTGTACTATTTACTGACCAATGTAAATATATATTTTGAATGAATTGCACTGATGTTTCACTTTTTTCAGTGTAGTAAACAACCATTAAAAGAGTATTCCAACAGTGTTCTAGTATTTTCCCTAATATCTCAGTCCAGCACCAGTCAGAGAAATAGAGACCTTCCTGAAAGACTCTATTACTACCTGGCAGATCTTGGCTGTCAGTCTGTCACCAACACTTGGTAAGATGAAGCTGCAAACACATGATACATGGTCTGAAAAACATCATCATCATCCAGGAGCTGCTGCTTTAAACCCTTCTGTGTGTCTGTGTTCCTCCTCAAAGGCATCTGTGTGGCAGAACCTGAGGAGATTATAGTTTTTAAGAGCTTATTCATTGACCTCAAGATCCCTTATTCAGCTGTGCGCGGTGAACAACTGGAAATCAAGGCCATTATTCACAACTACACACCAAGAAATCTGAAGAAGGTAGATCTGATTTGATATTAAAAAAATATTTTTTAATTTATGTTATACATTAAAACCATGTTCATCATAATAAATATTTCTGCTGAAGTCAAATCATAGACATATCAGAAATATCCTCTGTCATCACACATTTCATGTTCAGTTGAAATGCATTTACTTTGGAGGAAGTTTCCTCTAGATATTGAAGAGATTTGTGTCTCACTCTCCTGTTTTCACAGGTGCGTGTGGAGTTTATGGAGACAGAACATGTTTGCAGCTTTGCCAGTAAGAAAGGCAAATACAGAACAACAGTAAACATTGACAAAGACTCCAGCATAGCGGTTTCATATGTGATTATTCCCATGACTCTGGGAGATCACATGATTGAGGTGAAAGCTTCAGCATATGATTCTGTCCACACTGATGTAGTGAGAAAGACCCTGAAGGTGGTGGTACGTCTGATGGGATTTCTGTCAATTTTGATTTGGTCATTCATTAATGTAATCAATAGATGTTTGAGATGATTCTCTCTCTCTCTCTCTCTCTCTCTCTCTCTCTCTCTCTCTCTCTCAGTCTGAGGGTGTGCTGACTCCATTACACAGACCAAATGTGAAGCTCAATCCTGTTAAGAATGGTGAGATTTACTGTGAACCATACAATTACATTACTGTGTTATACTTCCATTATACAACATTACACACATTATACTTTCAGCCAATTATAAAAAAAAAAAAAAAAACTTTTCTAAATTTCATTATAGTTCGAGTTAATCAAGAGATCAGAATGAACTCCTATTCTACTCCTACTCTTACTCACCAAAAGCGAACACAATTTCACCAACTCATTACTCTTCCTCCATCTTCCTCTTTGTCTCTGTTTCTCATCCCAAATGGAACAGGGGAAACACCTATAGTTATTAGAGCTGAAATACCAGCTGATCGGGTTCCAGACACACCTGCTAACACCTACATCTCAATTACTGGTAAGGAAAAATATGTTTTCATGAATGTTGTTGGGAACTTTTATTCCTTCATCGAAGCAAAAACCAGGAGACTTGAGATGGATCTTATAAGCAGAAGAGATTTATTCTTCCGGGTCTGTAGTTCATCATCATCAAGTCTAACTCAAGACAGTTGCCTTGCAGATTTATAGACATTTAGGGGGAGGGATTTACATTGAGGTTGAACAAAGCATGCAAATTAAGTATACAGGTTAAGGAACCCGCCCCAGACTCCAGCGTGTTACCAGTCTCAATCCAATCAGCATAACACTATCATTCAAATGATCCAATCAGCCTGACAGTATCACCCACACCTTCACATGATCATAGAGACAAAAGCACAGCTGTACATTGAGCTTAATGGTCAGGAAATGCATAAAGACAAAGGGTGAGGGTGAGAGTCTCAGCCATTGACTCATTTAGAGAACAGGACTGACAGGAATCTCTTGATATAATCATCATAACCACTGCTAAACTTTCTCAGTTTATATTGGAATGTAAATTAAACATTTAATACATTTGTAATACAACAATGTGCAACATCCATCTACTCCTGGGAGTTTTAGCAGTTGTTTGAAGACGACTTCAGATTTTTTAAAGTCGACATTTATGTGATGAAAGTCGAGTCAACTAGTCGCTGATGACATCATTGATGAACAAATCAGCTATGGCATATGAGGCTCCTACATAACAGCTTATTTTTATCAGTTCTTTTGTCTTTTTTGGTCATTATGTTTATCACAGATTTCTGCTCGTTCTAAATCATATATAGATAAAGATTACACATAAATGAATGCATTAGTGTGTGAGTGCCATTGCGTGTGAATTAATTTTACCTGGCAGCGTCTCTCTACTAATACTGAAGCTGTGGGTTTTAGTTACTAAGAAATATATGGCAGGATATTTTTTAGTTTCTAAGCTATTTTATTGATAAATCACAGAACAGAGTTTACAATACATTACTGCACTACAGAAAGATTCTGTACGCGCAGTCTTCACGTGATATGTGCGCTATTGTCTGTGTGTGTATGTGTATGTGTGTGTGTGTGTGTGTGTGTGTGTGTGTGTGTGCGTGTGTGCGAAATGCAGCAGCAGAATCCCAGATAGCATACATATCCGGGCCTCATCTGGGCCAACTATGGCACATATGGCTCAGTTCTGGCAGTGGGAAAGGTCAAATGGGCCGTATCTGGCCAACACACATCAAACTGGTTTTCAAGCAGATCACCTGTCAATCAAACTCCCTGTGAAGGGTGAATTTTCCAGCTTTCTGTTTTCTAGGGGTGTGACGAGACGCTTACTCCACGAGACGAGACGATACACGAGATTGGGTTCACGAGAACGAGACAAGACGAGATTTTTACACAATTTTTAAGAAATCCTCAATGATGAAATATATGAATGGAAAATAGTATTTTATTCAACTGAAAATCAACTTGTAATGAATGTTATTTTACTTCTATTTTAATGAATTCTATGCAGTAAAGGACATGCAAACACTGCAAAATGTTTTGCTATAAACTCTACCGTCTGGCTTCTCCCCTGTATGATTTCACATGAGAAATCTAACTCCTTTCCACAAATCGAACATAAAAAAAATAAAACAGTAGGCTATAAATAAAATTAATATAAATAACTGAAATAACACTTTAAATGCAAACAGTAAGTGTGTATCCATAATCAAAGTAGCCTACTGCTCTCTCAAAACTACAAGTTCAAACAGAAAAAAAAAATTTCTTCAAGCATGAAAAAGAGATAAATTAACTACACAGAACAGACTAAGATTATGGTCATGTTCTTTTTCAAGAATATAAGCATGTCGACGATTTCTGGCAGCAGTTGAGAGTGAGACCTTTGGGCAGTAACTAGGGCTGCACGATATGAGGAAAAGCTGCGATGTGCGATAACATTGTTTAATATTGCGATGTCGATATTACTTGTGATATGTGAACGTTAGCTATAATGTTCCCATGTCTTAGTGCTTTAATAGGTTCTTTGCGTGATAGGTCAAATGTTTATTACCTGCCTGGTTCAGATTACACTATTTTAGCGCGATTTTGGCACGATCCGTTTCGTGGAGATTCGTAAAGGACAACGGGCGTCGGGACGCAAGATTCAATCGTTTCATTTCGTATAGTGTGTCATAGTGGGCGACAACCTACGCGTCTGCGATGCTTCAGGACATCACTACAGAAAGACTAGCATGTTTAATTTTAACGGTCCTCCACGACGGGTTGAGTGTGAGCGAGAGTGAGTGTGCGCGAGTGAGTGAGAGTGCGAGCAACAGTGAGTGTGTGTGTGTGCGCGAGTGAGTGAGTGAGTGAGCGAGGGACAGTGAGTGTGTGCGCGGAGTGTGTGTGTGATTGGCCCGGCACACAAATGATTTAAAAGTGGCAGGGGCATCTTCAATACTAATTTCACCCTCACGCTCCATCACGCTGACATCACAACAACTCACGAGACAAAGTTTTACCTCGACGAGAAATCTCGTCGCGTTTTAATCTCGCGAGATCTCGTAGCACGAGATCTCGTCACACCCCTAGTGTTTTCACTGTTATACGGTAGGGGGCGCTATTACACATCTTCTGAAAGAGTACAGAATCTCCAGATCAGAACCAAGCGTGCCGCACAAGCCCTGAAAAGTGAAGCCAAAACATCTCGATTGCCCCCCGGTGACTGGTCCTAGTATAGGTCATAAGACCCGCCTCCCCGTGTTATTCAACGGGACGTGAGACCAACTAAACAATTAAATTACACGTCAAATATCTTTTTTCCAAAGGTGGTTTCTTTCATTTGCTGTCGTTTTTATCACGCTGGTGTAAGATCAAGTGTCTGTTTCAAAAATAAGTTGATTTTTAGTTAGTTACGTGATGCGGTGGTGTAACGTCATGATTGACAGCTGTGATTGACAGGTTCTCTGAGCGAAGTAGTCACTGAAGCACCAACGGACATTTTTTTTCCAGATCTTCGGAGGACTGAGGAGATTGCATTTACTTTATTTTAACAAGCCTCTTGTCGTACTGCAATCAATTTTTAAAAAAGTCTCCCTGAGTACATTCTGCGAGAGTGAGGGCGGGGCGTTAATTTCGCAGCTTTACTTCCTGCAGTGCTCACTACTGCGCAGGTCTGGTCCCGAGATCGCTACTGCGCAGACTCAAGGTCCAAGATGTCAGCGCCATATCGGGACACTGGCGGCTTCAGTTCTCACCAATGGAAGAGAGCGAAGAGGCGTCGTCCAAACACATGCGAGAAAGATGCAGAAACATGCAATCTCATATCATGTGCATATTTAAAATAAATAATATGATCATCAACATGAAACAGCATATAAATCAAAACTGCCTAATGTTACTGAATGAAATGTCAACCCAGGATGAGCTACAGGACTTTGGGGGGTGTTGATGGACTCGATCTACTCCATCTGTGTTTTGATAATTGTACTGAATACAATCTGAATGTAGTCTTTGACAAAAAAAAAAAAAATTCTTAGCTTCTTGATCAAAATATGGCATTTTTATTAAACTTACCCACATTCAAATGTTGATAAAAAAGAAGCTAGAATTAAAAGGTTTTTTTATTTTTGGGAAAATGATCAAAAACGCTGTGTATCCTGCATTAAACTTAAAGAATTTGAAACTGTGCAGATACAAAACCAAACAATGTCAAAATGTTGCATAAATATTCCATCCTGACAAAGATAATAAAAAAGATAATTCTCAGCCTGCTCTTTCCTCCTTCCAGGTGAAGAGATCTCTCAGACAGTCGAGCAGGCCATCAGTGGAGACTTCATGGGTCGCCTTATTGTCCAGCCCAGTGGTGATGGAGAGGAGAACATGATCTTAATGACTCTACCTGTCATTGCCACTCATTATCTGGACAACACCAATCAGTGGGACACTGTTGGAATAGACCGCCGTAATGAAGCCATTAAACAGATCTACACAGGTCAGCAGGACAAATATAAGGTCAGTTCAGGTTGATTGGGACACATTATGCCATTAAGATGACTAGGAAAATGTGTCCCAATCAACCTGAACTCACCCCTAAAGAAAATGAAATAAAATCAAAAGCACACTCAAAGATGCTCTCATGAATAATGCGGAAAATATATGTAATAAATACATTTTCTTTCTTTATCTTGTTTGTATGAAGGTTATCAACAGCAGCTGAGTTTCCGTAAACCAGATGGATCCTACATTGCCTCGATAAACAGGCCGAGCAGCACATGGTAAATTCGGTTTGTTTCGTTTCATGCCTGATTTTGCTTGTCTTACATTTTTATTATTTAACATTGTTTTAATAATAAAAAATCATTATTACTTGTTTTTTATTTGATGTATTTATATATTTTTTATTTGTCTGATTTTAAGGCTGACTGCATATGTTGCTAAAGTCTTCGTCATGGCCAATAACTTTGCTACTATAGAAGAAAATGTGCTCTGCAGCGCCCTCAAGTGGCTGGTTCTCCACAAACAACTGGCAGACGGCTCCTTTAAAGAGGATTCACCTGTAATTCATGGAGAGATGGTGGTAAGTTGAATGTGGTCGGTTTGTGTTCACCTGTGTTCAGAAAAGAATGATGAAATAATCCAGAACCAGGTATTTATTTGTCTGTGGTTGTCAGTAGTAACATATATATATATATATATATATATATATATATATATATATATATATATATATATATATACAGTACCAGTCAAAAGTTTGGAAACACTACTATTTTTAATGCTTTTGAAAGAAGTCTCTTATGCTCATCAAGCCTGCAGTTAAAAACAAAAACAAACAAAAAAAACAGTAATATTATGAAATATTATTACAATTTAAAAAAATGGTTCTCTTTTTTTAATATATTTTAAAATGTAATTTATTTTTGTGATGCAAAGCTGAATTTTCATCAGCAAGTACTCCAGTCTTTGGTGTCTTATGATCCTTCAGAAATCATTCTAATATGATGATTTGATGCTCAGTTATTATCAATGATGGAAACGCTGTTTAATATATTTTTTTGGAATACTTTTTTCAGGATTCATTGATGAGTAAAACGTTAACAGCATTTATTCATAAAAACAGCATTTATTCAAAATAAAAACATTTCTAACAATATAAATCGTTACCATCACCTTTTATCAATTTAACGCATCCTTGTTGAATTAAAGTACTAATTTCTTTTAAAAAAAAACGTAAAAATGGTCAAATGACTGTCAGCAATGGTTGCCATTAAAAAAAAAGTAAAATATCCTAATTTAAATAAAGTGCAAAATTCTTTTACAGACATTTTCATTAAACTTTTTAACAGAAACAGTTATTTTACAAATACTTCCAGAATTTTTACTGACAAACACATAAACTGTAAAAAGTGAATCTCTTTCAGTGAACTACATGCATGATTTGCTGTGAGTATACATCACTGCATCAGCAATTATATACTTACTGTCTGTTAAATAAAGCAACACACAACATATCATCAGTGTTTCTCTGCTCATCCTGGACTGAAGCTCAGGCTCTACTCTTCAACACAATGGTGACACACAAACAGACAATACAGAAACACTTTAAATCCCATCAGAACATTAAACACTAAGAGATCTCTCAGGATCTCAGCATCTTCACTTATTACAATCCAGACTTTATTTCTTTCATACTAAAGCTCTTATTGAGAATTAACAGAGGTTTAAGTTGCTGTTTTATTGAAAATAATAAAGTTAGCTTTAGTTGTGCTCTTGACCCTTGGATTTTTAACATTAGTTTTATTCTACATTTACATTTACATTTAGTCATTTAGCAGACGCTTTTGTCCAAAGTGACAAATTAGGACTAAATTAAGCGAGTCATCGTGAAGAGGCAAAAACAACGCAAGAAGTGCTCAAATACGAAGTTCAGGCATTGATCAGAGTAGCATAAGCCCGATAAGCGAGGATTTAAAGGAAAAGGAAATAATTTTTTTTTTATTTTTTTTTTATGAGGTTAAGTGCTCACGGAAGAGATGGGTTTTCAGCTTTCTTTTGAATGTTGTCAGGGATTTTGCATTCCGGATGAGGGTGTGGAGAGCGTTCCACCAGCATGGAACTGTGAAAGAGAATGTTCTGGAAAGTGATTTTGTGGCTTTCTGTGATGAAACCACGAGACGTCGCTCATTGACCGATTGTAGGCTTCTGGTAGGGATGTAGACTCGTAGGAGTGAGTGAAAGGAGGAGGGAGCTGAGCCTGTGATAGATCTGTAAGCATTCTGGCTGCTTTAACTGTGTGTCTCTGAAACATGGCAAAGAATGCAAGAGTAAATCAGATCAGATGATGTTAGGTATTTTTTAGTGATGTCATCATGTAGTGGCCTGATTTATTCATACCACCTGAACTCTAATATCTGATTAAGTTGTTAAATATTAGTTGTTAACTTTGCATGCCAATACTGCTGTGATACTCTGAACAATTTTATGAAGCCATCATACAGAACATTTTTTGACAAAATCATATAGACACACATCCAGGAAATGCACACTTTAGAACCATTTTAAACACTACATCGAGACCCATATATATATATATATATATATATATATAATGTATATATATGTATATGTACAGTGTAAAAGTGAATACGCTATATCTAATCAATAAAATTGTGGCAACAGATTACAAGCAATATTATTAATTAAATTTAACAAATTAGAATTGAGTAATAATTAATCAAATTAATTCCTTAAAAGTTAACCATTTAAAATGAGTAAAATTTACAACAATTTTTTTTAAACAATTTTTTTTTATTGCCAACATTGAAGACACCTGATGTTAACAAGCAGAATCACTGAAGGAGAAAACCATAATTTTAAGTCACCATTATGGTGATCCGTGTAAAGACATTAGCTCAAAGGGGAAATATGAATAATAATCCATAATTATTAATTATGATTAATTATTAATATTTGGGTCAGTTAATTAGATTAACTTTGAGGTAAGCTAATTAATATTACAATCAATTAATCAGTTCCAATGAACTCTTTGATTATTCATTTATTCTAAGAAAAGTGTATCTTTCATCGTCACTGAAAAATAATTATTCCTTAGCATGTACAGAAATTAGAGCATACTGTAACAAAATCAAAATCATAAAAGGGACTTTGTATGCAAACAGAGGATCAGAAATCAAATTCATAATTGTGCACAAGTTTTATTAACTAAATCACAAACATAATTAACACTAAACAAACATAAATACATTCATACATCCATACATACATGCATAGGTAAAGGGGGTGAGTGATGTGGAACCGGAAACAGGAAATAGAACTATGGAGCAAGATCTATTTTAGTATAAAAAAAGAACCATCAGCTTATTTCAGAGCACCTCATTAAATGTATACCTTGCATGGTCAATTCTTGAAGTGGTTAAAGATTGAATTCGTCACTGGGTCCTTGAGTGTCAAATGTCACTTTATGAGTTGCAATCGTTTCTTCTCCGTTGGATGAAGGAAATTGTATTGTCGCTGTTCTCATGGCTGGAATGCAGATTGTGGCCTGCACGCTCTGGGCCGGCAGGACACGAAGAGCACATGGTGAGAGTTGCGAGGGACTTCGTCCGTGTTGAATGACGTCACTGAACTTCTGAAGTTGTCCTTGATGCTGGAGTGAGCACATGTCCTGGATGCTTCGAAGCCTCCTGCCCTGGGCCTGTTAAGGCCATGCTGGAACACACGGCGTTTCCTTCTTGGTTGGATTTAAGAAAGGCAGTCTGACTCGGCCTGCAGAGGCCTGCAGGGCCCAGTGGGGGGAAAGGGGGTCCCCTCCCCCCCACAGGATTCACTTGGAGCTGCAGTTTAGGTCCGAGGACAAGAGCTAAGAGGGCCGGATCTTGTGGTCAGTGACTTTTAAAGCGTGAGGATGGCACACCCATTTGGAGCTGTAAGAGCCAATAAGAAGTATCTTCCTTTGGAGGGAAAATGTCATTTTTATGACCTTTGTTCAAGCATGCTCATTTGCAATGTGTACTTTCATTGGGTGTTTAAGAAAAGAATCTTCAAGATCCTTATAATTCTAATGTGTCACAAAGTTAGCAAAAGGTAATGTAAATGAGGAAATTGGGAATGCAGATTGGAGTTTATAGAGACCAAATACGCCACACATCTGATTTTGGTAAACGTACTTGGTTACTTACGTAACCTCGGTTCCCTTAGAGATAAGGGAACGAGTACTGCGTTGCAAACGCTGTGGGAAAACTCCTTTTCTCGAGAATATTGAAGCCTTTATTTTAAAACGCATTGCTGCAGCATAAGCGAGAGCATCAGGCTCGCGCGAGCTAGCTGATAGGCTATGCTGCATGCAACTGCACGAACCAATGGCGAGAGAGCAGAGGCGCACGAACCAATCAGAGAGCTTGGCGCCCTGCCATACTCGAGCGCGCCAGATAGGGCGTGGCAGAAGAGTATAAATACAGAGAAATCTCGCCATAAAACAGGTCTAATCGACTGAACGAAAATACCTGATGTTCGAGGATAGCACGGCAGGGCAACGCAGTACTCGTTCCCTTATCTCTAAGGGAACCGAGGTTACGTAAGTAACCAAGTACGTTCCCTTACGAGAACGTTCTCTCGTACTGCGTTGCAAACGCTGTGGGAACACTTTTTAAAACGCCGTGCTAAGTCTCGTGGCTACTCTAATCCAGGAATTTCCGGGATAGAAAGTAGCCAGAATACCACAGACCAGAACATCGGGTCTAAAGATACTTGGTGTGTACATAGGCTAGGGTGAAAGGGGCCAGCCTATGTAAAGTTCCCATACAACTTAGAAATTTAACCCGGATCGGAGAGCCGAGGTTAGATTGAGAGAACCCGTGCTTGTAAAGCAGGGACCTCTAAGTTATAAAATCTCGCAAATGTGGACGGAGCTGACCAGCCTGCCGCCGCACAAATGTCTTCAATAGAGACACCACTAGTCCAAGCCCACGAGGAGGCGATGCCTCTCGTGGAGTGAGCTCTGACACCCATGGGGCAAGGAAGGCCCAGTGAGGTGTATGCTAAAGCAATAGCATCAACTATCCATCTGGATAGCGTGAGTTTCGTGACCGGCAACCCTTTGGTTCGGCCCCCGAAACAGACAAAGAGCTGTTCGGACTGCCTAAACGAGGCCGAACGCTCCAAGTATAATCTCAACGCTCTAACAGGGCAGAGCGTATGAGCATCACTGTCTTCTCCCGAAACTGGGAGGGCCGACAGCGAAATTACCTGCGCTCTGAACGGAGTAGAGAGCACCTTAGGCACGTAACCGTGTTTTGGCTTCAAAAGGACTTTAGAGTCGTTGGGGCCAAACTCAAGACAGGAAGCGCTTATGGAAAGCGCATGTAAGTCCCCTACTCTTTTGACTGACGCCAGTGCCAGTAACAGAGCAGTTTTCAGGGAAAGGGACTTTAGGTCCGTGGACCCCAAGGGTTCAAAGGGGGGTCCCTTGAGGGCCCGTAGAACCAGAGAAAGATCCCAGGCCGGCACTGAGGGAGGCCGAGGCGGGTTGAGCCTCCTGGCTCCTTTAAGGAAGCGAACAATAAGGTCGCATTTTCCCAGAGAAGAGCCAGCCACCAAAACGTGAAAAGCCGCGATGGCTGCCACGTACACTTTGAGTGTGGACGGGGAACGTCCCGCGTCCAACAGCTCCTGGAGAAAGGAAAGAACCAACGGTACTTCACAAGAGTGAGGGTCGAGGTTTCGAGCCTGACACCAGCTGGAAAACACTGACCATTTAAGGTGGTAGAGACGTCTAGTAGACGGAGCTCTAGCCTCCAGAATAGTATTCAGGACGCCCTCTGGGAGGTCCTGGGGTAGCCGTTGAGCGGCCAGGCATGAAGGGCCCACAAGTCGGGACGGGGGTGCCATATCCTTCTGTTCGCTTGAGCCAATAAGTCGCTCCTCAGAGGAATTGGCCAAGGGTCTGAAACTGACAGCTGCATCAGCTCTGGGAACCAAGATTGGGACCGCCAGAGAGGAGCTATCAAGAGGATCGCACACCCCGTGTTCCTGATCCGTTCGATGACCTGAGGCAGCATCGAGACCGGAGGAAACGCGTAAAGGGGACGATTGGGCCAGTCGTGGGCCAGCGCGTCCTTTTTCTTCGAAAAGAAGATTGGGCAGTGACAGTTGTCTTCTGAGGCGAAGAGGTCTACCTCTGCCTGTCCGAAGATTTCCCATAATAGGAGAACTGTCTGGGGGTGGAGAGACCATTCCTCTGGGGGAACGTTGCCCCGAGAGAGCATGTCTGCTCCTGTATTCAACGTGCCCGGCACGTGAGCTGCTCTGAGCGAGCGCAGATTGGTCTGAGCCCAAAGTAGCAGCTGGGTAGCTATGGCGAGCAGATTGCGGGATCTGAGACCGCCCTGGCGATTTATGTAGGACACCACTGACATGTTGTCCGTCCGGACCAAGATATGGTGTCCTGCCAGGTGTGGAAGGAAGGTTTTTAGGGCCAGAAAAACTGCTCTCATCTCGAGGCAGTTTATGTGTAGGCGTTTCTCCGAGCTCGACCAGAGGCCGGAGGCAGGCCTGCCCTCGTACAGGGCTCCCCAACCTGAGTTGGAGGCATCTGTCGAAATGACCCTCCTTTCTGAGACCACTCCCATGCTCACGCCCTGCTGATACCAGCTGGCGTTCATCCAAGGGGCCAGTGCTAGAATGCAATGCTGGTCCACCCTGATGTTCAGGATACCTGTACGCCAAGCGTGAGGGGGTACCCGAGGTGCTAGCCACAGCTGAAGAGGACGCATGCGCAGTAGACCTAGTTGGAGTACTGAAGCTGCCGAAGCCATAAGGCCCAAAATCCTCTGATACGTTCGAAGGGGTACATGAGTGCCCTTCGTGAACGACGCGGCGAGCTGTTGGATTGAGAGAGCGCGGGTAGAAGTGGGCCACGCTCTCATAAGTACGGAGTCTAGAACTGTTCCCAGGAACGTGATACGCTGACTGGGGGACAGAATACTCTTGGAGAAGTTCACCCTGAGCCCCAGGCATTCTAAATGACTGAGAAGCCAGGCTTTGTGAGTATTGGACTCCGCCTCTGACTGAGTCAAAATGAGCCAGTCGTCGAGGTAGTTCAGGATGCGCATTCCCCGCTGTCTCAGGGGGGAGAGAGCTGCATCCATGCATTTCGTGAACGTACGAGGTGCCAGTGCCAGTCCAAAAGGTAGAACTGTGTACTGGTATGTCTGCCCCTCGAAGGCGAATCTCAAGAATGGCCTGTGGTGGGGGTTCACTTGGATGTGAAAGTACGCGTCTTTTAGATCCACTGAAAAGAACCAATCGCCTGGGCGAATTTGCGCCAGGATGTGTTTGGTTGTAAGCATTCTGAACGGCCGTGTCATGAGGGCTTTGTTCAGATGCCTGAGATCTAAAATGGGTCTTAAGCCGCCGTCCTTCTTCGGAACGAGGAAGTAACGGCTGTAAAACCCTGACTCGCTTAGTGCAGCGGGAACTCTCTCGATAGCCCCCTTTGCCAGCAGACCCTGTACTTCGGTGCGGAGGACATGAACTAGTGTGCTCCTTACTGAAGTTTGAATAACCGCTCGAAAGCGTGGTGGTCTGCGGGAGAACTGAAGCGAGTAACCGCGCTTTATGATGTTCATTACCCACTCTGAGACTCCGGGTATGGCCTGCCATGCCAGAGCCCGATGAACCAGAGGTATGATCATATCTGAAGACTGAGCGCCCGGAGACGGGGGCTCGACTAGACATGAAAGTGAAATTTTGCTCGATTTGTGCTTTTTGTGGGTCGCTGTTAAAACAGCGTTTGTGTGCAGAGGTGCATGACAGATAGCAGGCCCTATTTCTGCATTTAAAACTACTCCAGCCGCCTGAACTGAAGAGGGGGCTGTGAGCAGTGTTCGAGCGATCTTCGGGGCTGGTCCGGCCGCGGCGGGACATGAACCCCTCTTTCTGCCGGTTAGGACGGCTTCTTCGGCTCGAGGTCGAGCGTGAGCTTCGGTCTGGGTCCCTGGCGCTTAGGGAAAGGGTAACGTTTCGCTGGCTTTAAGCGCTGACCGGTCTCAGCCGCTGGGCGGGGCTGATGAACCTGAGGAACTGACTTCTCTGGCCGCGGCGCGCTCTTGGGACGCCGTGAAGCCGAGCTGGAGCGTTTGGGGAGAAAGTGCTTCATAGCACTAGAAGCCTTCTGTGCTTCGGTGAAGCGCTCCGCGAAGCCGCTGACAGATGGGCCGAAGAGACCAGATGTGGAGATCGGAGAGTCTAAGAAGGCGGTTCTATCTGCGTCCTTGATCTCCGTCAAGTTAAGCCACAGGTGGCGCTCAAGCACAATCAAACTGGCCATGCTGCGGCCGAGAGCTTGAGCGGTGGTCTTCGTGGCCCGAAGCGCCAAGTCTGAAGCGCTACGGAGGTCTTTCAGGGTGTCCGGGAAAGGGCCTGACTCATCCATGGAGCGGAGGAGTTTGGCCTGGAACGCCTGAAGTGTGGCCATGGCGTGAATCCCCGAGGCAGCTTGGCCAGCGGTGGCGTAGGCACGGGCGGCCAAAGCTGAAGTGGCCCTGCAGGGCTTAGACGGCAGCGTCATCTTAGACCTCCAACTCCCTGCAGTGGGAGGACATAAATGGACGGCGACCGCTTCTTCGATGGGGGGAAGAGACACGTAGCCCTTCTCTTCAGCGCCGTCGACAGAGGAGAGGGTGTGAGAAGCGGAAGTGCGCGTTCGCGCTGAAAAGGGCGCGCGCCAGCTTTTAGTGAGCTCCTCGTGGACCTCCGGCAGAAAAGGAGCGGCGCGCTGACGGGGGGCCTGTTGGCGGCCCGGCAGGTACCACTCGTCGAGGCGGCCTCTTGCAGGTTCAGCTGGGGAAAGCCAGTTGAGTCCTAGTTCGTCGACAGCGCGAGACATGACACGGAAAAGTTCGGCGTCGATGTTCGCACGTGTGTCAGGACGATCGCTCAGAGAAGAGGGGGCGGGGTCCACAGAGCCCGACCATTCCTCGCTCTCGGATGCCGCCACAGAAACAGCGTCATCCTCATCCGCCGATCCGCCAAAAGAAACGAGTCCCGCCGCTTCGAGAGAGGGGCGTTGGTCGCTTCTCACGAACAGAACCGGGGATTGGGAGGCGGGTGAAGCACGCGGGGAGAGACCCGGCGTGAGCTCTTCAACCTCACCGCTTTCGGGGATCCTCTGATCTCGTCGCTTCTTCCTACGGGGCTCGTGGGGCGCCGAAGACGGAAGTGAAGCGGGTTCGCCCTCTGAAGTAGCGAGGGCGAGACGTGACCGGAGAACCGCCATGGTCATGCTGTCGCAGTGTGGACAGCCGCCTTTAGTGAGCGCTGCCTCGGTGTGCTCAGGACCGAGACAGACCGCGCACAGTGTGTGTCTGTCAGACACATGCAGGGAAACCCCGCAGGACTCGCAAACAGACATTTGAAACAACGCTGTTCGCGCGCTGTGAAAACAGTTTTAGATAGTGCAAAAAGGATACTCGTCGGATGCCACAGGGAAACGCTCAGCCGGCGATCTGCGAGGATGATCTGCCAAAACCTGAAGCTGTTCCGCTGAAGGGCTTCTCAACGACGAGCGGCTTCTCTCTGGAGATTTCAGCGAAGAGGTGAGTCTCGAAGCTGAAGGAGATTAGATCTGTTTTATGGCGAGATTTCTCTGTATTTATACTCTTCTGCCACGCCCTATCTGGCGCGCTCGAGTATGGCAGGGCGCCAAGCTCTCTGATTGGTTCGTGCGCCTCTGCTCTCTCGCCATTGGTTCGTGCAGTTGCATGCAGCATAGCCTATCAGCTAGCTCGCGCGAGCCTGATGCTCTCGCTTATGCTGCAGCAATGCGTTTTAAAATAAAGGCTTCAATATTCTCGAGAAAAGGAGTTTTCCCACAGCGTTTGCAACGCAGTACGAGAGAACGTTCTCGTAAGGGAACCATAGTATGCAACAAGGTCTGAAAGTCATGAGGTGGGAAGATTGGATACATGTCTACACATTTCTCAAGAGGTTATACATAGAATACGTATGATTAATAGGGTTTATCTCTCCTTCTCAGCGAGAATGAAGTGAGAGTCCCGTTTTGGTTGTATAATCAAATATATATCAAAGTATATACATAATGGTACATAAGCCAGTAAATCATTCACACAGTTTCTGGGATGCATGTTCATTTATAGATCAGTTTGTCTACGATTAAATGAACGCAGGAGACTCTGTTCTGATATCTATGGCTGAGTTAGTTACTTGTTAGCATTCCTAAGAGCCATAAAAACCATCCTATCTGATCGCAGCCATGGCAACCAGGGTAACTGAGATCTTCTTGCCCTGTTTGGGGGCTGGGACACAGATTCCCCGAGTGAGTTCTAAATATCAGTTGTTAAACTATAACAAATATTTGTGTCTGACTTGTCTCAGTTGTTACAGCCATGTGTGTATTAGTTGGGCTCTTGACCCGTAAATCATTTACTTTAGATTTTGTTTGGCTGCTGTACCTGAGTTATAACAGCCAGATGAACAAAGAGAAAAGGTGATCTGATGGTGTTGGTTGTGTTTTAACATAATCATTATTTCACAATCATTTAACCTGAATCACTGAACTCATATAGAGCCCAAATTCTGAGTTAGGTTTACTTTATTAATTATAGCAGCTCTGTCCTTGTACAGCATAATATGTTTAGCCTTTTCAATGAAATCCATATAATCAAATCAATAAAAAAAAAAAAAAAAAACATAAATTTTTTTTTTTATGTATGCACACACAGACATCAAGAATTAGCATATGAATCTCAGCAATGGTGACAAACAGATCACCTCTGATCATAAGCTCATTATTTATTCATGCAGCAATGTATGATTGGAGCCATGAAAGAGTTTGGATTGGTGGCACCCAGAATGCACTGCAACATGCTTTATAATTGTCACCATTGTTGAGATTCACAGGCTGATTATTGATGTCTGTGTGTCTAAAAACTAAATATGAGACACGTTTAAGAAATCTTTGGATTACATTGTAAAAGTTCAAAATATTATGCTGTGCAAAATCAGTGCGGCTATAATTAAAAGTAAACCTAAATTGGTCAATTAGGTTCCTAAGTAATTTGGGCTCTATATGAGTTCAGAGATTAAGGTCAAATGATTGTGAAAATAATGATTATGTTAAAACATAACCAACACCATCAGATCACCTTTTCTCTTTGTACATCTGGCTGTTATAACTCAGGTACAGCAGCCAAACACAATCTAAAGTCAATGAATTAAGGTCAAGAGGCCAACTAAAACAAACATTGATCACCAAAATGGTGACTTAAGATTATGGTTTTCTCCTTCAGTGATTCTGCTTGTTAACATCAGGTGTCTTCAATGTTGGCAATAAAAAAAAATTGTTTAAAAAAAAAAATGTTGTAAATTTTACTCATTTTAAATGGTTACCTTTTCAGGAATTAATTTGATTAATTATTACTCAATTCTAATTTGTTAAATTTAATTAATAATATTGCTTGTAATCTGTTGCCACAATTTTATTGATTAGATATAACGTATTATTTTTTACAGTGTATATGTATATTATATATGATGTATTTATTTATTTATTTATATTTGTATTCTCGTCGCTTGATAAACTTAGGCCGTGTGTCCACCAAAGCGTTTTTTCACGAGGCTGGCGAGTTTTTTCAATTGTTTTCAATGGGAGCGCCGCGTTTTTAAAACGGCATGAGCGTAACGAGGCGCTGAGCGTCTTTTTCACGCTGAAGTGCTGAGCGTTCGCGTTTTTTACTGGTCACCGAGAGTTGAAGAATGTTCAACTTTGGGTAAAACGCAGCGCTCATCACTGTCACTTTTACACAGCCGTCCAATCACAGTGGAGGAGGGGCGGAACAAATACCACAACATTCTTTCTGTACAACGACATCAACCAGCAGAGCTAACCGAACAAAATGGATGAAAAATATATTTTTAGTATGAAACAAATGATCTGTGTACAAGTAAACTGTGCTGCGGATATTCTGTATCATAGCCACGAAGCGTCTCAACTGAAAAAAAAAAAAAAAACGCTCTCAAGCGCCCACAGCTAGGCATTTTCAACAGAGCGTCTAGCGTTTTCAGCTGGCTAAAAATGCTTTGGTGGACACACAGCCTTAAAGTTGAGCCACTGTTGTCACTTGGACTATTTTAACAATGTCTTTACTAACTTTTCTGGGATGGCAGATATCAATTACCTTGCAGCCAATGAAGCAGTGAGACAGCTCTCACATTTCATCAAAAATATCATAATTTGTGTTCCAAAGATAAACGAAAGTCTCATGGGGTTGGAACAACATTAGGGTGAATAATTACTGAAAAACTTTTTGGGTGAACTAACCCTTCAACAATCCAGGATTTCTATAGCATAAGATCCAGCATTTTAATTACAAAGGCTGAAATATTTAATGTAAAAAAAACAACAACAAAAAACATGCTTTAAACCCCTTCATTGAGACAAACACAAACTTTAAGAATCAGTGTGTGAATCTCCTTGACAGTGACATAAGAAATTTTACCATGATATTTGTACCATGGTAATAGTACCACGGTATTTTTTACATTGATAGTACCATGGTACATATACCATGGTATTTTTAATAGTACAATGGGACGTGTACCATGGTATATGTATACATATATACACATGTATGTACCATGGTATTTGTACCATGGTTATATGTGAGGTACCATGGAATGTACACAGCAAAAACTCCAGTGTTAAATTAACTCTCCTGGGAGTTTATTTGGCTCCAGACTCAAGAGTGTTAAAGTTAATGAGATAATTAAGTGATTCATTGAGTGATGATTGATCATTATTGAAGACACCTGATGTTAACAAGCAGAATCACCAAAGGAGAAAATCTATTTTTTTAAGACACCGTTATGATGATCAGTGTTTGCTTTAGTTGGGCTTTTGACCCTTAAATCATTAACTTTAGATTGTGTTTGGCTGTTGTATCTGAGCTATAGCTATCAGATGAACAAAGAGAAAAGTTGATCAGGTGGTGTTGGTTACGTTTTGACATAATCATCATTTGACCTGAATCACAAAACTCATTTAGAGAGTTAGGTTTAACTTGTTGATTACAGCAGCCTGTGATTCTACTGTACAGTATACTATTTTCAGCATTTTCAATATAATCAAAAAGATTTCTTAAAAGTTGTTCTGATCAAAAGACTTTGAAAAAGTGTTTTATTTGGACACACAGACATCAAGAATCAGCCTGTGATTCTCAACAATGGTGACAATAATAAAGCATGTTGCAGTGCATTCTGGGTGCCACCAATCAAAACTCATTCATGGCTCCCATCATGCATTGCGGTATGAATAAATTATGATCTGAATTGTCTTAGTATTTCCTTTTCCTAGTTGAATATTCTTTTTGTCACCATTGTTGAGAATCATACACTGATTATTGATGTCTGTGTGTGCCTTAAATAAAGATTTATTTTTTTATTAGAACAAAAAAAAAAATCTGGATCTTATTCTGTAGAATCACTGTGATGCTGTAATGTAACCAATATACATTTAAGTTAACTCTAAATGAGTTCAGTGATTCAGGTCAAATGATGATTATGTTAAAATATAACCAACACCTGTTCACCTTTTCTCTTTGTTCATCTGGCTGTTATAACTCAAACAAAGCAGCCAAACAAAATCTAATGTTAAACATTTAAAGGTCAACTGCCCAACTAAATCAAACACTGATCTCCATAATTGTGACTAAAATTGTGATTTTTCTCCTTTGGTGATTCTGCTTGTTAAAATCAGGTGTCTTCAATAATGGTCAATCATCACTCAATCAATCACTTAATTCGCTCATTAACTTTAACACTCTTGAGTCTGGAGCCAAATAAACTGTGCAGCTGATTTCACTAATTAGTTCTCTCTCCTGCTGAATTAAATGTACAGTATGGGATTTTTTCTCCACTAGGGGTCGCTAACCTATTTACAATAACAAAGGCGTAGTTTGATGACGCAACATTTGTTAAGAATTATGGATGTTGTCGTCAACGTCAAGCCGACCGATCTAATAATGTTTATGGATGAGTGAATACATCAATGCTTTTATCATGACTGTGATATGAAGCAGTTCGGGATTGCTAAGAGACAGCTATCAGCTCCACAATACAAGCGACGCGAGTCCCGCGGATATAAAAGGAATATGGACATTTCATTCTACCGAACTACACGCAGAATTACTACTCACAGGCCAGTTTATTAGACAAATTCAGCGCTGTTTCACTTGGTCTAACATTACACTATCACACTAAACTGCATTTGAATGTGTTGAAATGTATGTGTTAGTTTGTCTGTATGAGACTAGCAGTAAACTAGATCAACATTAGAATAACATACAGATCATATTCTGACATTTTATCATTGTTGAACTATAAAACATTGATTAGGTTTTATGTAAATGTGCTCACCTGTTTAATAAAGTACATGTAGGAGCGGTCGAAGTCTCGGACGTGGAGCTCTCGTTTATATACTGTCTATGGGAGCTCTCGGCATCTCGAAAACACCGCGCTGATATTGATTCTCGTTTTAGTTCTCCTTTTTTATCCAAAGTCTGCTTGCCATGGTCCATAATGTTTGAACGAAACAACAACAGCGTGCAGATAGACATTGCGAACTACAGTGGTCCACGTCTGTCGTCTTGGTTACTATCAGAGGGCTCTGGTTCATAGCTCTGGTTACCATGGCAGCACGAGCGGAAACCAGGGACAACGCGGATATGACGCCATTGACTGCGACAAAACGGAAATAAAGAAACATCCCGTGTCTTCGAATTAAATAAAAATTTCTCCTGGTTTGAAAGTTGTTTGAAACAGTCGGGATAATGTAAGTACACAACTAAAAAAAATATATAACATAGATATAGTGATTTTTGCTATTTTTAAAGCAAAAAAGTTACATATTGTGCCTTTAACAAATCCAGGTGATTGGAACAAAATACTGAGGAGGACTTTTACTTTCTGAACCTGGACTTTCCATCTCTGCTATTGATCTCTTTTCAAAAACTTTCAAAACTAAAGAGGTCAAGGCAATAGGACGGTCGTCGTTCAAAGAATCTGGTTTAGCTTTTTTAGGTATTGGTACAATAATTAAATTTTTCCACAAATCAGGTACCAACCTTTGATCTAAGGACGACTGAAAAAGTAAGTGGAGAACTCCACTGAGCTGATTGGCGCAGTATCTCAGTGTTCTGCCACATATACCATCTGGACCTGAGTCCTTATTAAGCGGTGTGGCCTTCAACTGTCTTAATATGTTAAATGGATTCATTTTAAAATTATTAGAAAAACTCAAGGTCTCTTTAAAAATTGTTATCTCATCAACAATTCATTAAACTCTTTAGATAAAATTAGATCAGTGTCATAATTTCCAGTACGGGATAGAAAATGTAGTTACAGTACAAAAATCATTATGGCTATGGAAAGCCCCCACCATAAAAATTTAAACCCATCATGACAAAAATGCTGATTGAATCTTTTCATATAAATGGGATTTAAGATGACTAAGTACAGTTTTTTCTTTCAAATTTTCAACAAGTTTAATACAAATGATATACTCTAGGTCACTGTTAAACAAAATCATTACAGTAATCTTCTAAAAGATAAATAGAAGATACGTATGTATTAAAACTTTCAAGATTTAATTTAAACAATCCTTTAAATTTAAAATATCATATTTAAACTTTTATGATTATGCTTTGAAATTAATTTAGTACGAACAAAACTTTGGCTCTGGAAAGGCATTAGCAGAGTAACATTACATACGCTGTGACATGGTGCACAGAGGCTCGTCTGGTCTGTCACCTGATATCCTGAAGCCAACATTATTGTCAAGTAACTTCTTTCTCAGAAGATACACTTACGATTAGAAGTACCTTATAAGCAGCCTATCAGTGGGGACAGCCTGAGGCTTCACAGTTTCTAAATGTTTTCATTGTTGCTCTCTCTCTCTTTCTGAAGATAGGCCTATGTGGTGATTTTCTCACAGATACAACTTAAAACACATTTCACATGTATGAGATGACTTGTGACACTTCAAATTTCTAATTATTTTACATACCCCTGATAAATAAAAAATATACTTTAAGTTCAAGTTTTTCCACAGACCATCGATGTTGAATATTTGTTTTTATTAAGACTTTAAATAATTCATTGAATTTAATTTAAATTTTATTTTTAAAAGATATAATTTAAACTTTTAAGATTATACTTTGAAATAAATTTAGCACTAACAAAACATTCACAATGTCTCATGACTGTGAAACGCTGGTGTGAGAGAGATCTTTTTAATTTAACTTATTGCATTTTTGTAAACCCTTTCACATGTTGTATGGACAACTATATGTAAGGAGCTTCTACAACTCTCTGAAAATGTAAGATGATTTATTTTATTCAACTTTTTCAACTTCAGTTAGTGTGAAATATACGTCATTATTAGAAAACCTCTTTTTATCACTTCCAGTGTGCCCCGCAATCCCCCTATGTGCTGGAATGGAGCTGCATGTGACACAACCGGATGTCAGAACTCACAAAAATAACCATTCATGGGACAAAGTTCAAACCTTAATCAATAGATACCTTAAACTCACGAGGGCATACACATCAACCAATTAGTCAATGGTAATAGGTCATTTCCACCCCCGGAGGATACAAGGTCAAAGGTGACACTGTCATGTGAGGTCAAGGTCAACCCAAGGGCAGGGGGCGGGTCAACCCAAGGGCAGGGGGCGGGTCAACCCAAGGGCAGGGGGCGGGTCAACCCAAGGGCAGGAGGCGGGTCAACCCAAGGGCAGGGGGCGGGACAATGTCAAGAAGTTAATCAATTTCAATCATTTTGACAGAAGGTGAATCATAATTCTACTGATATATTAATTGTTAAAACATAACCAACACCATCAGATCACCTTTTCTCTTTGTTCACCTGACTGTTATATCTCCAGCAGCCAAACAAAATCTAAAGCTAAGGATTTAAAAGTGCAGTCTGTAAGAATGACAACTAGTGGTCGAAATAGGTACTGCAGTCCAATTCAAAATATCAGAGATTGTCGTTTCTCCCGCACCCTGCTCCTCAGACTGGACGGCGCTCACTTGGGTTGCCAGTTTGAGCACACGCAACAGGACCGAACAAATTGACAAATTGGCAACGTGCAGTATCACAGACAAAAACAAACATTCCAGCCTGGAAACGCACATTTCAAAGTAAAACAACTGGATGTAGAAATGTTTTTCAGAGAATCGAGTATGTGAACTTTGCATGTCTCCTCAATATATGCAAACATTATGGTATTTTTATACTTTAGTAGAGTGAAAAAGTTACATACAGCACCTTTAAGGGTCAAGAGCCCAACTAAAGCAAACAATGATTAGCATAATGGTGATTTAAAAATAGTGATTTGCTCCTTCAGTGATTCTGCTTGTTCGCATCAGAAAAAAATAAATATATATTTTTTTAAAACCCACACATAATATGATTGTTTTGTGATATAGTCTGTGTTACAAACCCTTTTAGTCTAGAGGGAATAAGGCGTGCAACATTAAAATATTGAACGCGTACTGGAAAACATCTCACACACAAACCGAGCTAGTTTGAGTAAAGTGATACCATTTATTACAATGAGAATCAATATGACAAGGACACCTCAAAGTAATTGATTACATAAACAACTTATACAAACCAAAGAAAAGGTTCACAAAAGAAAAAGGTAAAGAAAAAAGACTGTGCCAAATCAAAGAAATAAGTAAAATCAAAACCAATCTTACTAGAAAAACAAAACAATATATAATCTGACTAAATTAACATTCAGCAAGGACAAAAACAAAAGATCTTCAGCGTCAAAGAAGCCCTAAATAAACTACTCTTGCTAACAAAACGAAAAATACAAAGATTGGCACAGGTTGCTAAACTAGTGTTCTATACACCATTGAAAACGTACTCGGTTACCTAATGTAACCTCAGTTCTCTCTAGAAGAGGGAACGAGTATTGCGTAAGTTGCTTACGCTACGGGTAAAGTCATCTTTTCTCGAGATATGAAGCCAAGAAATTATCCTTAATTTTGTATTTATTGTCAACGCAGTGCGGCAGCAGGCAGACCTAGAGCAGGCTATCTAGCGTGCTCATTGGTTGCCGTGCGGCAACTGCAGCAGCCTACCACTGAGCCTTGAGTGACGTCGCGCCCTCACGCATCATAGCCCGCCAGAATGGGGGTGGCTTAGCGTATATAAGGAAGGGCTCGGGGGCTGCTTACCTGGTTTTCATCGACTGAAGCGAAATGAGCTTGTGGCGCGAGCACGGCAGGTTACGCAATACTCGTTCCCTCTTCTAGAGAGAACCGAGGTTACATTATTAACCGAGTACGTTCTCTTACAAGAGGTTCTCTCGTATTGCGTAAGTTGCTTACGCTACGGGAACCCTTTGTCAACGCCATGCGCGCCAAGCATCCACTACATAAGTCCCAGGGGGGAAAGCCTGGGGGACACAGATAAGTGGGAATGAGGCGGCCAACAGAGTGGGCCCGCACATGTACATAAGCACACAGTAGGGGATATATAGAGCGGCGCAGCCGGTCTGTACTGAAAATGTATCGACCCTTATAGTGCAGCTCAACCAGGAGAGCTAAATCGCGACCTTAGACTGATAAAAGTCTAGCCTGCAAGGCGGGGACTTCCAGGTTGTAGAACCTAACAATTGTAGAGGGGGAGGCCCAGCCTGCCGCCATACAAATGTCATGAATAGAAATCCCGCTGGACCAAGTCCACGACGAGGCCATGCCTCTGGTGGAATGAGCCCTGATGCCCAGAGGGCACTGCAGGTCTTTAGACGCATAAGCTGCCGCGATAGCATCCACTATCCATCTGGACAGACTGTGTTTCGAGTCGGCGAGACCCTTGGTGCGCCCACCAAACAAAACAAAAAGCTGCTCTGAGCGCCTGAATGCGGCGGAGCACGTGATGTAAATTCTCAACGCTCTGACCGGGCAGAGGAGGTTACCGTCAACCTCACTGCCGGATGCTGGCAAAGCTGAGAGCAAAATGATCTGCGCTCTGAACGGGGTGCGGATCACCTTGGCCGATCACTTTGAGGATGACTTTGGAGTCATTAGGTCCGAACTCGAGACACGCAGCGTTAACAGATAACGTGTGTAAGTCACCCACATGTTTGACTGATGACAGGGCTTTCAGAAAAACGGTTTTGAGCGTGAGGTATTTCAGATCCACAGTATTTAAGGGTTCAAAGGGATGAGCTTTCAGGGCCTCCAAGACCAAAGAAAGATCCCAAATAGGAACCGATGGGGGTCGCGGGGGATTCATCCTCCTGGCTCCTTTAAAGAAGCGGATGATGAGCTCGTTCCTTCCTATTGCCTGGCCGAGCGTCGACTCTGCGAACGCTGCAATAGCCACAACATATACTTTGAGCGTGGAGGGGCTCTTGAAGGAAGCAAAGCACCCACGAAACCCCACAAGTTTGTGGGTCTAAATTTTTGTCGGTGCACCATTTAGTAAACACAGACCATTTGGACACGTAGAGCCATCTCGTAGAGGGAGCTCTAGACTGCGTGATCGTGTTCACAACCCCTTCTGGCAGGGCAACGGGTATCCGTTGATTATCCATGCATGCAGAGACCAGCGCTCTGGATGAGGATGCCAAATCAAACCGCCGGCTTGAGAGAGGAGATCTCCTCTCACCGGGATCGGCCATGGGGCTAAGTCTGACAGCCGCATCAGCTCTGGGAACCATCAGAATTGTACTCTTATGAGATTTCTCTGGGGTGCCGTAAAAATGGTGTTTGGGTGCAGGCGAGTGGGTTGTACAACGCGCTCGTTGGCTGCAAAATACACATCTGCAGTCGCCTTTTTAAAGGGACTGACAGAGCGAAATGCTTTGAAGGCTCATATGTTTAGACGCTCATAAATACTCAAGCACCATCATGTGAGCGGGAGGGTAGATTCGCTTTCCGCCACTCTCTTTCCTCCTTTTGCCGGTGAGTGAGGCACGCGGGGTGCTGAACATTGCTCGTGACCATCCGCTCTGACATCCCTTGTGAACGGCGCAGTTTGTGCGGCTCAAACAAAAGGGAGAGAGAGCGGGAAGAGGGGTCGTGATAGGCGAACAGCCAGAGAGCGTTGTATCGTCACCCAGCATTTTGATGATTGACAGATGGATAAACCAATCAGGTAGCTGCATCGTCCTGCTAAAAGTGAAAGTAAAGAGAGAAAAGGAAGGGGGAAAAACAACTCCAAACAAATAACAACATAGGACGTAACAGTCTGTTTATGTGTGCTTTATTCCAGGGTGATGTACAAGGTAAAGATGCTGATGCCTCTCTGACGGCCTTTGTTGTGATTGCCATGCAAGAGGGCAGAGAGATCTGCTGGATCAGTTGGTGTAAGTGAATTTGTTTCACCTCCAGTGGCCGCTCGGGGATTTCTAAAATAGAGGAAGCACAGTAATAATAGCGGTCTTAGGATCCTCTCCCAAAACATTTTTGATAACATATTATTAACTGCTTTAAAATGTCATTTTGAGTCACTTTTAGACATAAAATGTAAAAAACAAAAATGAAACAAGGAAATATAAATATAATTGCACTCACCTTGCCTGTCACCTGAAGAAAAAAATCCATCCTTCTGTTCTTTTTTTAATGTCCGTGTTAGGCCTTTTATTAAAGCTGACTGCCTGTAGTTAACTTAGGCGTGGGGTCTTCCTTCATTTACACTCTAAAAAGAGATGTGTTAAAAATGACACATGTTGTGTCAGTTTTAACACATGTAGTGAGTGTGCTCAGGGACAACACATGTTGTGTCAAATTTAACACAATAAATGTGTAAGTCATTTTAACACACAAATTGTGTCATTTTAAAAAATAAAGCGAAAGGGCCAGATGCAAAAATATTAACCGTTTAATCAATAGTCGAGTACAGAATGCAGGTGCACACAAGTACAAGACAATGTTTCAAGCTCAATGACTGCACAGACTCACTGTTTATGTCTCTGCAATGATTGGTTGATACACCATGGGAGGCTGCCCTCCTCTGCCATGTTCTTTTTCTCAACACTTACTGCTGAAAGTGAAATGCTTGATTGTGATTGGCTATTTTCTTTTAGTAATGGAAGGAAAAGTCTCCAGCTATGGATATGCCTCCGCATCTCTATCCTCTCAGACTCGCATAATTGCACAGTTTTCTGATTTGGACATTCAGGGAAGAGCAGCGGTGCGGTGGTTCAGACTTCAGTGATATTTTATGGTGTTACAATGGTGAATTTACAAACAAGACATTCACATTCTGAGATATGAAATGAAATGAATAACAGATAATTTTATTAACATTAAATCGTCCTTCTCCACCTCAACATTTTGGGTACACAGTAAAATCCCCAGTGTTAAATTAACACTCCTCAGTGTACATACACTTACCTAAAGGATTATTAGGAACACCTATTCAATTTCTTATTAATGCAATTATCTAATCAACCAATCACATGGCAGTTGCTTCAATGCATTTAGGGGTGTGGTCCTGGTCAAGACAATCTCCTGAACTCCAAACTGAATGTCAGAATGGGAAAGAAAGGTGATTTAAGCAATTTTGAGCGTGGCATGGTTGTTGGTGCCAGACGGGCCGGTATGAGTATTTCACAATCTGCTCAGTTACTGGGATTTTCATGCACAACCATTTCTAGGGTTTACAAAGAATGGTGTGAAAAGGGAAAAACATCCAGTATGCGGCAGTCCTGTGGGCGAAAATGCCTTGTTGATGCTAGAGGTCAGAGGAGAATGGGCCGACTGATTCAAGCTGATAGAAGAGCAACTTTGACTGAAATAACCACTCGTTACAACCGAGGTATGCAGCAAAGCATTTGTGAAGCCACAACACGCACAACCTTGAGGCGGATGGGCTACAACAGCAGAAGACCCCACCGGGTACCACTCATCTCCACTACAAATAGGAAAAAGAGGCTACAATTTGCACGAGCTCACCAAAATTGGACAGTTGAAGACTGGAAAAATGTTGCCTGGTCCGATGAGTCTCGATTTCTGTTGAGACATTCAGATGGTAGAGTCAGAATTTGGCGTAAACAGAATGAGAACATGGATCCATCATGCCTTGTTACCACTGTGCAGGCTGGTGGTGGTGGTGTAATGGTGTGGGGGATGTTTTCTTGGCACACTTTAGGCCCCTTAGTGCCAATTGGGCATCGTTTAAAGGCCACGGCCTACCTGAGCATTGTTTCTGACCATGTCCATCCCTTTATGACCACCATGTACCCATCCTCTGATGGCTACTTCCAGCAGGATAATGCACCATGTCACAATCATTCACAATCACAAGCTTGAATCATTTCAAATTGGTTTCTTGAACATGACAATGAGTTCACTGTACTAAAATGGCCCCCACAGTCACCAGATCTCAACCTAATAGAGCATCTTTGGGATGTGGTGGAACGGGAGCTTCGTGCCCTGGATGTGCATCCCACAAATCTCCATCAACTGCTAGATGCTATCCTATCAATATGGGCCAACATTTCTAAAGAATGCTTTCAGCACCTTGTTGAATCAATGCCACGTAGAATTAAGGCAGTTCTGAAGGCGAAAGGGGGTCGAACACAGTATTAGTATGGTGTTCCTAATAATCCTTTAGGTGAGTGTATGTGTCCACACTGCAGAGTGTTAAAATTAACACTGAAGCAGTGTTGAAGTTAATGAGATAATTAAGTGATTAATTAAGTGATGATTGGCCATTAGAGGTGACACCTGATGATAACAAGCAGACACACTGACGGAAAGAGAAACAAGAACAGAAAAAAGAGAAACACAAGAACTACTGACTTCGAGCCATTATTGCACTTATTATTTTACCAGTTTGACTTTATTTCTGTCATACATCTACACACGGTCTTATTTAGATTTAACAGATATTTAGATGGTAATGTTTTATGGAATGTTTTGTTTCATGTCACCATTATGGTGGTCATTGTTTGCTTTAGTTGGGCTCTTGACCCTTTACTTTTTAACGTTAGTATTTCTCTGGCTGCTCCAACTATGTTTATAAAGCATATGTGTTGTGGCAAGAGAAACTATGACTTTGGCTGTGTTTCTTGAAAGCATCGCAAGCCTAATTTGATCGTATAGACCATTTGTTGCAGTTGGTCTGTGATCAAGTTAGGCTTAAGATGTTTTTTGGAAACACAGCCCTGGTTATGTTTTGATGATGAAATTACTAGTGACCTGATTCAATGATGGCACCCATCATTATAAACTAATTATGCAAATGTTTTATTAATTTTTCACTACAGTAGTTACTTCCAGCAATATTTTAATGATCTGAAAGTTTTAAATTCACACACAGACTTCAAGAATCTACATATGAATCTCAACAATGGTGACAATCAAACAAATGCTTAATGTTGCAGTGCATGATGGGAGCCACCAATCAGAACGCATCAATGGCTCACATCATGCATTGCAGCATGAATAAATTATGCAGCTGAATTGTCCTGTAATTTTCAATGTTTGCTTTTATTTTGCTATTGTTTTGTTCTGACTTTAGTATCTTGTTTTGTGATGTTCAGAGTTGATCTGTTTGTCACTAGTTTGTTTATTGTCACCATTGTTGAGATTCATATGCTGATTCTTGATGTCTGTGTGTTTAAACACAATAACTTTCTTGCACAAAGTATTTTCAAAATTTTTGATATTGCTGTTGGATCTCAAACTGTAGAATCTCAGAGCTACAATCACCAATACCAAAATGAGACATTCAACCATATAGTCAAAGATTTAGACTCTGAATGACATCAGTGAATCAGGTCACTACATGATGATAATGTCATTATCATCAAAACATATTGTGAGCAGGTCATGTTTTCTCTTGCAGTAACAAATGTGCTTTATAAACACAATGATGGAACAGTCAGAGAAAAACTAATATTAACAAAATGAAAAGGGTCAAGAGCCCAACTAAAGCAAATGTCACCTAGTGACCAATGTAAATAAAATAAATCAGGTCCCAGCCACTGAAACAAAACAGACAGTCAATGTGTGGATACAACAAATAGTCTTTATTGGGACAGCAAGCACTAACTAGAAATAGTGTTACGTAGGGGAAAGAGTTCACTAAAATGATGTCTCTGAAGCCGTTTAGAAAGAGGTTAAGGTTCGGTGGCTTCACGGCAGTTCGCTCCAGCTGTCCTCCCTCCAAAAAGTCAAGCGGACACGTCCAGAAAGTCACGGCAGTCGTCCGACCCACAGGAGAAAGTTACGGTGCTCTCGGCAGCAAACAGCAACCGCTGAGGGAGATTCCGGTGTAACCAAGGCAGTCTTCACAGCAACACTGGGCCCAGGAGCCCAAGACAGATAATCCAGAGGCTAGAAGAGTATGGCGGGCCGGAAAGTCCAAAAATAGGACTAATGATTTGTCGTGGGAAGTCACTATACTATAGCCCCTAGCTACTCACTTTCCCACTGATATGCCAGCGGTGGATCTGTATACGTACTCTCCTCACACAGCGAGCGACTCACTCTCCTCACACAGCGAGCGACTCACTCTCCTCACACAGCAAGCGACTCACTTTCCTCAGCGAGCGACTCACTCTCCTCACACAGCGAGCGACTCACTCTCCTCACACAGCGAGCGACTCACTCTCCTCACACAGCGAGCGACTCACTTTCCTCAGCGAGCGACTCACTCTCCTCACACAGCGAGCGACTCACTCTCCTCACACAGCGAGCGACTCACTTTCCTCAGCGAGCGACTCACTCTCCTCACACAGCGAGCGACTCACTTTCCTCAGCGAGCGACTCACTCTCCTCACACAGCGAGCGACTCACTCTCCTCACACAGCGAGCGACTCACTTTCCTCACACAGCGACTCACTCTCCTCACACAGCGAGCGACTCACTCTCCTCACACAGCGAGCGACTCACTCTCCTCACACAGCGAGCGACTCACTCTCCTCACACAGCGAGCGACTCACTTTCCTCAGTGAGCGACTCACTCTCCTCACACAGCGAGCGACTCACTCTCCTCACACAGCGAGCGACTCACTTTCCTCAGCGAGCGACTCACTCTCCTCACACAGCGAGCGACTCACTCTCCTCAGCGAGTGACTCACTCTCCTCACACAGCGAGCGACTCACTTTCCTCACACAGCGAGCGACTCACTCTCCTCACACAGCGAGCAACTCACTTTCCTCAGCGAGCGACTCACTCTCCTCACACAGCGAGCGACTCACTTTCCTCACACAGCGACTCACTCTCCTCACACAGCGAGCGACTCACTCGAGCGACTCACGTGTTAAATTTTTGTGTTGTAAAAGTCATTTATTCTGATCCAATAATCTTAAAATTGATTCTCATTGCATTTTTTTTTTACATTTATAAAGGCAACCTGCAACAGCTTGACTCATAAATGGACTGATTTTATAGAATTAATAAACTTTCTTAATTCCATAAAGTGACTCCAAAATAAAGTGACTTTTATAATTATTATTGGACAAGGCAACAGTTTGAAGCATCTTTCCAAGCATAAACCAAACACAGGGCCTCTTTCAAATGTGGTTTAGTAAAAAGGTGCTGGACAGAACAAATTTTTGGTTGCTAATTTTACTTCGTCAAAAATACAGGTGCTGGTCACAAAATTAGAATATCATCAAAAAGATGATTTATTTCAAGAATTCAACTTAACAGGTGAAACTAATATATTATATAGACTCATTACATGCAAAGTGAGATATTTCATGCCTCACTCTCCTCACACAGCGAGCGACTCACTCTCCTCAGCGAGTGACTCACTCTCCTCACACAGCGAGCGACTCACTTTCCTCACACAGCGATTCACTCTCCTCACACAGCGAGCGACTCACTCTCCTCACACAGCGAGCGACTCACTTTCCTCAGCGAGCGACTCACTTTCCTCAGCGAGCGACTCACTCTCCTCACACAGCGAGCGACTCACTTTCCTCACACAGCGATTCACTCTCCTCACACAGCGAGCGACTCACTCTCCTCACACAGCGAGCGACTCACTTTCCTCAGCGAGCGACTCACTCTCCTCACACAGCGAGCGACTCACTCTCCTCACACAGCGAGCGACTCACTTTCCTCAGCGAGCGACTCACTTTCCTCACACAGCGACTCACTCTCCTCACACAGCGAGTGACTCACTTTCCTCAGCTGGCGACTCACTCTCCTCACACAGCGAGCGACTCACTTTCCTCAGCGAGCGACTCACTCTCCTCACACAGCGAGCGACTCACTCTCCTCACACAGCGAGCGACTCACTTTCCTCAGCTGGCGACTCACTCTCCTCACACAGCGAGCGACTCACTCTCCTCACACAGCGAGCGACTCACTTTCCTCAGCTGGCGACTCATTCTCCTCACACAGCGAGCGACTCACTTTCCTCAGCGAACGACACTCTCTCCTCACACAGCGAGCGACTCACTTTCCTCACACAGCGAGCAACTCCCTTTCCTCAGCGAACGACACTCTCTCCTCACACAGCGAGCGACTCACTCTCCTCACACAGCGAGCGACTCACTTTCCTCACGCAGCGAGCTACATGTACATTGGCCTAATATTATAATAAAATCTCTACCCTTTCAAGTACTTTATTGGTATATAACTAATATCAACCCTTTTCACTGTATTGGTGCAATAACTAACTACTTCAGTAAAGTGTTAAATTTTTGTGTTGTAAAAGTCATTTATTCTGAACCAATAATCTTAAAATTGATTCTCATTGCATTTTTTTTTTTTACATTTATAAAGGCAATTTCCCCCTAACTGTCATCTTTCAAGTCAAATTCTATACATTTTAAGTCACTATATTGCTTTTACCAATCAAATTGACTAGTATCAACAAAAACATTTTTTTCCCACTGCAGAGAAAACAGAATCTGCATCAGATGTGGCATTTATAAAAAGTTTAATATGCAAAACTAGCATAAAAATATAAACATTATTCAACATGAATGCATGGGGCAAAATTTAAATTGTGTGTATATTATGTGTATTTTATGTTTGTTTAAGGACTGCTGCTGGCCAATAAAAAAGCCAATAAAATTTATGAATACAATTGGAGTTCAAAAACTAAAAATAATCAAAACATAATGGGGCATTCATGTTTAATATTCATTTGAATGGTGTCATCAAATAATAATCTGTTATAATCTGATAGAGAAAAACAACATGCAAGTAATTTATAGGCCTACAGTTAACTAATGTGATCTTTACAAAAACACAATGGTGTATGTAACTTTGAAATGTGTTTTACCTATTTTGATACCAATGCGAATCAGCAAAAATGGAAATGTCACTTTTTCAGAATATACTATTTTAAAGATAATTTATGAAATCAACAAAAGCTTTACAGGTGTTTATTTTAAAGTGGTTAAACAATGTTTTTGTATGCTTGTTTTGCATATTAAACTTTTTATAAGTTTTCTCTGCAGTGGGAAAAAAATGTTTTTGTTGATACTAGTCAATTTGATTAGTAAAAGCAATATAGTGACTTAAAATGTATAGAATTTGACTTGAAAGATGACAGTTAGGGGGAAATTGCCTTTATAAATGTTAAAAAAAAAATGCAATGAGAATCAATTTAAGATTATTGGTTCAGAATAAATGACTTTTACAACACAAAAATTGAACACTTTACTGAAGTAGTTAGTTATTGCACCAATACAGTGAAAAGGGTAGAGATTTTATTATAATATTAGGCCAATGTACATGACTGAGTAGCTCGCTGTGTGAGGAGAGTGAGTTGCCAGCTGAGGAAAGCGAGTCGCTCGCTGTGTGAGGAAAGTGAGTCGCTCGCTGTGTGAGGAGAGTGAGTCGCTCGCTGTGTGAGGTGAGTCGCTCGCTGTGTGAGGAGAGTGAGTCGCTCGCTGTGTGAGGAGAGTGAGTCGCTCGCTGTGTGAGGAGAGTGAGTCGCCAGCTGAGGAAAGTGAGTCGCCAGCTGAGGAAAGTGAGTCGCTCGCTGAGGAAAGTGAGTCGCTCGCTGTGTGAGGAAAGTGAGTCGCTCGCTGTGTGAGGAGAGTGAGTCGCCAGCTGAGGAAAGTGAGTCGCTTGCTGTGTGAGGAGAGTGAGTCGCTCACTGTGTGAGGAGAGTGAGTCGCTCGCTGTGTGAGGAGAGTGAGTCGCCAGCTGAGGAAAGTGAGTCGCTCGCTGTGTGAGGACAGTGAGTCGCTCACTGTGTGAGGAGAGTGAGTCGCTCGCTGTGTGAGGAGAGTGAGTCGCCAGCTGAGGAAAGTGAGTCGCTCGCTGTGTGAGGAGAGTGAGTCGCTCACTGTGTGAGGAGAGTGAGTCGCTCGCTGTGTGAGGAGAGTGAGTCGCCAGCTGAGGAAAGTGAGTCGCTCGCTGTGTGAGGAAAGTGAGTCGCTTACTGTGTGAGGAGAGTGAGTCGCTCGCTGTGTGAGGAGAGTGAGTTGCCAGCTGAGGAAAGTGAGTCGCTCGCTGTGTGAGGAGAGTGAGTCGCTCGCTGTGTGAGGAAAGTGAGTCGCTAGCTGTGTGAGGAGAGTGAGTCGCCAGCTGAGGAAAGTGAGTCGCTCGCTGTGTGAGGAGAGTGAGTCGCTCGCTGTGTGAGGAGAGTGAGTCGCCAGCTGAGGAAAGTGAGTCGCTCGCTGTGTGAGGAAAGTGAGTCGCTCGCTGTGTGAGGAGAGTGAGTCACCAGCTGAGGAAAGTGAGTCGCTTGCTGTGTGAGGAGAGTGAGTCGCCAGCTGAGGAAAGTGAGTGGCTCGCTGTGTGAGGAAAGTGAGTCGCTCGCTGTGTGAGGAGAGTGAGTCGCTCGCTGTGTGAGGTGAGTCGCTAGCTGTGTGAGGAGAGTGAGTCGCCAGCTGAGGAAAGTGAGTCGCTCGCTGTGTGAGGAGATGATTAGAACATGGAAGCGGGTTGCCAGGTTTGTCCATGAATGGGTGTCTATAAACAGTCAAGCAGGGCAGATTAAGAAATAGCAACAAAACCCACTACAAATTTGGTGCACATGCACAGTAAATAACCACTACAATTCAGAGTGCCAATATATTAATGCACACAGTAAACACCATCACACATGACACTGCACACAATAAGGCCCAAATGTCTCTAATCAAAAACAAACAAAGTCAACCTGTGACACAAACACTGACCACCATAATGGTAACTTGAAAAGAAAAACTCCATAAAACATTAGTCTAAACTTCTGTTGAATCTCAAGAACTTTTGTCGATGTATAACAGAAATAAAGTCAAACTGGTAATAATAAGTGCAACAATGTGTAATGACTCGAAGTCAGTTGTAGTTCTTGTGTTTCTCTTTTTTCTGTTATTGTTTTTTCTCTTTCCTTCAGTGAGTCTGCTTGTTATCATCAGGTGTCACCACTAATGGCCAATCATCACTTAATTAATCACTTAATTATCTCATTAACTTCAACACTGCTTCAGTGTTAACTTAATTATCTCATTAACTTCAACACTGCTTCAGTGTTAATTTTAACACCCTGTAGTGTGGACACATATGTACACTGAGGAGTGTTAATTTAACACTGGGGATTTTGCTGTGGCTCCCTTGCCTCTCCTGAAGAGCCGCCACTGTTCACCATGTGCAGGTTTAGTACTTCAGACTCTTATTTCCTCCTGAATCAATGGCAATGTAAACGCAGCTAAACCTGGATGTCACTTCATCTGTTAGTGCTTAATCCTGTTCTATGCACACACAGTTCATTGATTTACAGGCACCAAAAATGCAGTAGTGGAAATACAAACAATTCTATCATAAACATAATTAAGCAAATGCTATATTTTGGAAATAAGACCAAAATATCGCAACCTGCAACAGCTTGACTCATAAATGGACTGATTTTATAGAATTAATAAACTTTCTTAATTCCATAAAGTGACTCCAAAATAAAGTGACTTTTATAATTATTATTGGACAAGGCAACACTTTGAAGCATCTTTCCAAGCATAAACCAAACACAGGGCCTCTTTCAAATGTG
The DNA here is from genome assembly GCF_963993115.1 of Abramis brama. Taxonomy (NCBI): domain Eukaryota; kingdom Metazoa; phylum Chordata; class Actinopteri; order Cypriniformes; family Leuciscidae; genus Abramis; species Abramis brama. Next base: position 20,996,569 of record NC_139964.1, on the reverse strand, counting down.
GTTTAGTAAAAAGGTGCTGGACAGAACAAATTTTTGGTTGCTAATTTTACTTTCGTCAAAAATACAGGTGCTGGTCACAAAATTAGAATATCATCAAAAAGATGATTTATTTCAAGAATTCAACTTAACAGGTGAAACTAATATATTACATAGACTCATTACATGCAAAGTGAGATATTTCATGCCTTTATTTGTTATAATTTTGATGATTATGGCTTACAGATTATGAAACCCACAAAATCAAAATCCCAGAAAATTAGAATATTACATGAAATCACACAGTAATTACACAGTAATACCATGGTCATGGTCATGGTTCTTTTGGCCGTGTGGGCAGGTGCAAATCCTGCTGGAAAATGAAGTCAGCATCTCCATAAAGCTTGTCTGCTGAAGGAAGCATGAAGTGCTCTGGAAATGTCCTGGTAGACGGCTGTGTTGAGTGGACAGCACAGTGGACCAACACCAGCAGATGACATGGCTCCCCAAACCAACACAGACTGTGGAAACTTCACACTGGACTTCAAGCATCTTGGATTGTGTGCCTCTCCACTCAGAAAAAAAGGTACAAAAGCTGTTGCTGTGTCAGTACACTCTTAAAACGGATGTGTTAAAAACAACACAACCTGTGTTATATCTTAACACACCTGTGTGTCTAGTTAAGGACAACACATTTTGTGTTACTTTTAACTCAACCAGTGTGTTATTGTTCTTAACACAGACGTGTGTTAAAACCTTTTACACACTAATGTGTTATAGTTACACAAGTGTCAGATATGTGTCACATGTGACTGTAGTCGGTGTGTATTTGCCAGAGTTATTTCCTGTGTTTTTACAACTGAGTGTTTGGATGAACACTGAAACGTGAAATCTGAAAAAGATTTTAACACATGTTGTGTCAGTTTTAACACATGTAGTGAGTGTGCTCAGGGACAACACATGTTGTGTCAAATTTAACACACAACCTGTGTCGATTCTTAACACATCTCTGTGTTTATAAGGACTACACATTTTGTGTTACCTTTAACACAACTAATGTGTTATTCCTCTTACACAGAAGTGTGTTGAAACCTTTTACACACTAATGTGTTATAGTTAGGGCTGGGTGATATATCGCACGATATTGTTATGGGCATCTCGTCAGTAAAGCCGGTTCCCTTGATTAGTAGTAAATTGCTATCACCTGCTTTCAGATGGAGCGGTGTTAAATGAACACTCCTGGGAGTGTATGAGTCCACACTCAAGAGTGTAAAGTGTTAAAATATGAGTGTTAAATCAACACTCAAGATTGTTAAAGTTAAAGAGATAATTAAGTGATTAATTAAGTGATTATTGAGCATTATTGAAGACACCTGATGTTAACAAGCAGAATCACTGAAGAAGAAAATCACAAATTGTAAGTTACCATTGTGGTGATGGGTGTTTGCTTTAGTTGTGCTCTTGACCCTTACATGTTTACTTTAATTTTTACTGTTGTTTGTCTGCTGTTATTGATTTATAACAGTTAAATGAACAAAGTAAAGTGTGATCTGACAGTGATGGTTATATTTTGACATAATCATGCTGTGATCTGAAAAATGACTTATTGAAATAGTTTGGTTTAACTTATTAGCAGTAGTTTTGTGATTCTTCAGCCTACGATTATCAGTACTTTACTTATAATTCAAAATATTTAATAAACATTGTTCTGATCAAAAGACTTTCAACTAAATTTATTTAGAAACACAGACATCAATAATCAGCCTGTGAATCTCAACAATGGTGACAATAAAAACAACTTTTAAGAAATCCTTCATATTATATAAAAAATTCTGGGCATTTATGCAGATTCACAGTTATGCTGTAACCAACAACATACATCGAAGTCAGAAAGAAGGATCTTAATGAGTTCAGTGATCAAGTTCAAATGATGAATGTCATAATATAACCAACACCATCAGATTACTTATTTTTTTCTTTGTTCATCTGGCAGTTATAACTCAGATACAACAACCAAACTAAATCTAAAGTAAACACTTAAGGCTCAAGAGCCCAACTAAAGCAAACAATCATCGCCATAACGGTGGCTTACAATTTGTGATTTTCTCCTTCAGTGATTCTGCTTGTTAACATCAGGTGTCTTCAATAATGTTCAATCATCACTAAATTAATCACTTAATTATCTCATTAACTTCAACACTCTTGAGTGTTCATATACACTCCCAGGAGTGTTAAATTAACACTGGAGTTTTTGCTGTGTACAAAGAGCCGTAGTTAACTGACAAGCTGAGCCATATCGCATTAATTATCGCTGGCGATACGTCTGCGATATTAATGCGATATGGCTCAGCTTGTCAGTTAACTACGGCTCTTTGTAGTAAATGCCGCTCCATCTGAAAGCAGGTGATGGTGATTTACTACTAATCAAGGAACCGGCTTTACTGACGAGATGCGCATAACAATATCGTGCGATATATCGCCCAGCCCTAGTTATAGTTACACAACTTGTGTCAGATATGTGTCACATGTGACTGTAGTCGGTGTGTATTTGCCAGAGTTACTTCCTGTGTTTTTACACAAACTGAAACGTATTGTTAACTTGTGTATGGAGTCCAGTGACGTTTAATAAAGAGTTTATTTGAACATTTGGATGGTTTAGACATCATGAATCTACATAGACAAGCTCTTATTGAGAATTAACTGAGGTTTAGATGTTGATGTTTCACTGAATGTTTTATTTGAAGTCACCAGAATCGTGATTAATGGCTCCTTTATTTGAGCTCTTGATGTTTCTTGATGATGTAGTTATTAGCAAGTGCAGCTCTGATGAAGTTTGAGTACAGACCTCAAGAATCAGCGTATGAATCTCAACAATGGTGACAAAGGAAAAGCTTCATGCCGCAATGCATGCTGGGAGTCATGGATGAGATTTGTACTATGGTTGCACCCAGCATGCATTGCGGCATGAAGCTTTTTGTTTGACACCATTGTTGAGATTCATGTGCTGATTCTTGATGTCTGTTTGATACCATAGACTGTAAAGTCCTGTCTGAACTGTATTTAAAAATAATTTGAAGCTAATTGTAATATGCTAATCCTTTTAAAAGTATTCTTTTAAAATTACATTAATCTTTCAAATGTTTAACTCTTGCTATGCTTAACAATTTTACATGTTCATGGTGATAATATTATCATCTAAGCATGTTTTTCTCATGATTATTTCTGCTGTATCAAATGCGTTATATTAAACACACATTTACAGCAATCAGAGAAAACTAATGTTAAAGAGTAAAGGGTCAAGAGCTCAAATAAAGCTGACACTAATCACGATTCTGGTGACTTTGAATGAAACATTAAATGAATCGTCAACACCAAAACCTGTTAATTCTCAATAAGAGCTTCTGTAGAGTCTGACAGAAATAAAGTCAATCTGGGCCCGGATTCCCGATAACGCTCACTCTTAGCGCGCTAAGAGAGCTCGAAAGATATATCTTACCAAAGGTGTTTATGTTCCTAAGTGTGTTCCCCGAACCATACCTTAGGAAGCTGCTTAAGATATACCTTCTTACGTGCGACGTTACCCGGCGCTGTCCGTGGCGATGGTGCTGAATTGTTTGATATCGATGGCTCGAGAATCAATTATTCTCTCGTGCAGGGGCTGTTTATGTGAGAAAGCGGTGATCTTTATAAATGAAGCACTTCAGAAATAGTTGAAATTGCAATTTATTATGATTATTGGATATTATAAAAAATAATCCAAACTATAATAGCCTATAATAGCCTAGCCTACATATTTTAAAATTGTAACATATATTGCTGCCACAATAACCTTTTCAAATATGTACGTGCCTTCTTCTCTTTCCCATTTTTGTTCGCTGAGGTGGAGCTGCGATGAAATATTGTTCTTGTAAATACTTTCCAGCATTTCAGTAATAAAAGTTTACATCTTGCGTACGGTGCTCGGCAGTGATCAAAAAGGATTTAAACCGTGAATTTTGAATCTCTTGTAAACTCAGAGATGTGGATTCAGACGGCAATTAAATTACCACACGACTTGTTTGTCAAAAAACAGAAGGTACTAATTTGGCCAGGGATTTTTACGCGGGTTGGGTGAGAAAAACACTGATATTATGGATTCGGACGGCACTAAAATCACCGACTTACCCCTGTAAATGTTTAAAATACCGGACGAGCCCATGAGAAACAATATTAGCGTCTGAATAGGACTTAACTGACAGTAGCCTATGCTTTCACTGGCCTTTAAAAGAGCGTTTTAATTAAATTAATAATATTGTATAATAATATAATTAAAAATCTAACAACAATCTATTTTATTCTTTGCATGAAAACACTTGAATTAGCCTAATTTAATACTGTCTGGGTGTATTAAAACTTCAGAATTATATTCATATAGACCTGCAACAGTGATAAGGTAAAGCTAAGAGTGGTCCAGACCAACCTTACGAAAGTGTGACTTACAAAAGATATACTTAGCGTACAAACGTTTCGGGAACCGTCCCATAAGGTTAAGAGAGAGGTTAAGGAATAGGTTAAGAACTACTTAGAGATAAGAGCGCTTTGGGAAACCGGGCCCTGGTTATTAATAACAAGTGAAAGCAGCTTTTGAAAAAAAGCCCTGCTCACTCGCTGTTTGGTTTCATTACAGTGCTCCTTAGCACTGGGAGCTCCCTCTGCTGTCCATGAGGTGCCTCTGCGCACCAGCCATTTCAAACCCAGCCTCCAGTATTTGGGCCACGCCTCCTTATTTGCATACACTCCTCAATCCCTAAATGCCCAATCCTAAATTCTAAATGACCAAATGCCCAATCCTAAATACAAAATGACCAAATGCCCTATCCTAAATACCAAATGCCCAATCCTAAATACCAAATTCATTTTCGACTTCGAGTTTCAAATTTAGACTTTTAGTTTTCGTTTAAGACTTTTCGTTTAAGACTTTTAGTTTTAGACTTTTAGTTTTAAATCTGACCCAATAATCCCTCCATATTTTTCGGTTTATTTAAATTAGGATGTTTTACTTTAATTTTATGTTTTTTGTTTGGCATCCGCAGCTGCCAGTCATTTGACCCTTTTTTTATGATTTTTTTTACAATGAAGGTTTATGATCGTGATTATTCAGGAAATACCTGTAAAATAATAGTGTTTTTCAGTTTATTTAATTTAGGATGTTTTACAGTTTTTTGGGGAGCTGACAGTCATTTGACCATTTTATCATTTAACTGTTTTGTTTCTGTTAAATTACAGATTATATTTGTAATTTTACATACATTTTTATGTAATTTAAGAAAACAGAAAAAATACTGTATGAAAAATACAATCAATTTTCTGTATAAAAAATGTGAAATTACTGTAATTTGTCATTAATGTCACAATACCTAAAATAACAGCTGAATTTTTATTTTACAGATATTATTTGTTAATTTTACAGTGTTTTGAGTACAATTTAAAATTAAAGAAAATTATCGTCAAAAAATCACAGTTATTTTCTGTAAAATTTGGATTTTTTTTTACAGTGTAGCCACAAAATCTGTGTATATTAAATATGGAGTAATCTCAGCCACAATCTCAGATGAAATCAACTGAAGAGAAAAGAAGACATTAAATCTGTGAAGATCTCAGCAGAGGAGGATTAAACAACTCCACAAACAGCATTACCAGCTTCACTTATTACTAACCAGACTGACTTTATTTCTGTCAGACGTCTACAGAAGTTTTATTGAGAATTCACAGAGGTTTAACTCTGTTTCATTTGAAGTCACCATAACAGTGATTAGTGTTTCCATTAGTTGGGCTCTTAACTCTTATTATATATATATATATTTTTTTTTTTTTTTGGCCACTATGACAGTGTGTTTATCAAACACATTTGCAGCAGCAAAGAAAGCTAAAGTGAAATGAGATCAGGTGATGATGGTTTCCTGTTGATGGTTTGATAATCATCATGAAACAGCCTGATTCACTGAGATTTTTATAATTTAACAATTGTGTTGTCACATTAATCTTTTTTTTCACGACACAAAACCCTGTGTTACTGCAGCATGAGATCCATCAATATTACAACAAGTTAGAAGACTTTAGCAAACATGAGCATGAAAAAGTCTGTTTAATATGACACACACAGACATCAACTATCAGCGTATGAATCTCAACAATGGTGACAATCAAAAGTACTTTGCTGCAATGCATGCTGGGTACCATCATAGTACAAAACTCCCAGCATGCATTGCAACATGAATAAATTATGCAGCTGAATTGTCCTATAATTTTGTTTGATTCAAAATTGCTTTTATTTTTTTGCTGTTGTCTTTGTTGTGAATTAGAAGCTTTTCAGTGATGTTCTGAATTAATCTATCTAAATATTTGTGATTGTCACCATTGTTGAGATTCATACACTGATTGTTGATATCCGTGTGGTTTATTTTTTAATTTAATCTTTGTTAAAAGATTTAAACTGATTGTTATATTGCTGGATCTCATGCTGCAGTAACACAGGGTTTGTGATGTGAATATATTAGTGGAACAACATAATTGTTAGATTATTAATTAGATTGATTGTTAGATTGATTATTATACAGTGAATCAAGTTATTTCATGATGATTATAAAACCATCAACAGTTAATCATCATCACCTGATCTCATTTCACTTTAGCTTTCTTTGCTGCTGCAAATGTGTTCGACAAACACACTGTCATAGCGGCCAAAAAAGACAATAGTTAGAATAAGAGTTAAGAGCCCAACGAATGGAAACACTAATCACTGTTATGGTGACTTCAAAATGAAACACGTTAGAGTTAAACCTCTGTTAATTCTCAATAAAAACTTTTGTAGACGTCTGACAGAAATAAAGTCAGTCTGGTTAGTAATAAGTGAAGCTGGTAATGCTGTTTGTGGAGTTGTTTAATCCTCCTCTGCTGAGATCTTCACAGATTTAATGTCTTCTTTTCTCTTCAGTTGATTTCATCTGAGATTGAGGCTGAAGTCAGTTGTAGTTCTTGTGTTTCTGCTCATCTCTTTTTCTGTTCTCTTCTTTCCTTCAGTGATTCTGCTTGTTAACAGGCTTATTAAGGCTGAGATGACTCCATATTTAATATACACAGACTTTGTGGCTACGATAAAGTCCAGTTCTGGTTTATTTCTTTGCTCTTGGCTGACATGTGGCATTGCTATGCAGAGGTGTAAAGTCCAGGTTCAGAAAGTAAAAGTCCTCCTCAGTATTTTGTTCCAATCACCTGGATTTGCTAATTCAGACAGGAGAGTTTTACTCTTTGGCCCCTGGATTACCCACCTCTGCTAATATGTACCTTTGAGGGACTAATATGTACTCTTTAGGTACAAAAGTGTACCTTTTGAAAAGGTACCGCCACAGCGACAGCTTTTTGTACCTTTTCTTCTGAGAGTGTCCATTCTTCCTCCGGACTCTGGGACCTTGGTTTCCAAATGAGATGCAAAATTTGCTCTCATCAGAAAAGAGGACTTTGGTCCACTGTGCTTTATTAAATCCAGAGTCAACGCAGCCGTCTACCAGGACATTTTCAAAGCACTTCATGCCATAATCATCAAAATTATAACAAATAAAGGCTTGAAATATCTTACGTTGCATGTAATGAGTCTATATAATATATTAGTTTCACCTGTTAAGTTGAATTCTTGAAATAAATCAACTTTTTGATGATATTCTAATTTTATGACCAGCACCTGTAGTAGATACCAAAGGGTTTAAATGATGCAAGGCAAGCAAAATGTTTATATACGACTACTGTCTAACCTTTTTTTCTGCCATTCGACTGTATTATTTATGGACCCTAATGACAAAGTCAATCTAAAGAATTCATACAGGTAACAACATAAATTAACCTTGAAGAGTTGGTGAATTATACAGTATGTTGTAGGATGCAGATCTGAGAACTTTTAACCTCTTACACACACTTTTATAGAGTCTACATGAAAGTATCAGGAGGGCTGTTGCATTCTTAGAAGGTCGACTTCCACAACTGACCAATCCTTACGCTGTTGCGATGACGTCCTACGCCATGGCCAATGTTGACAAACTCAATAAAGACATCTTGATGAAACATTCCACTGAACCAATAGGTCAGTTACAAGTCATCAAAAAGTGTTTTGCTTTATTCAACATGGAATAATTCAAATCCAAACCCAGTGTAAATGTTACGCCTGCCTGTTTACCCCGACTGGCTCTGCTACACAGTGCAGACGTTAGTTGGGCAACAGGTGTATTCAATCCCTAATTAACTCACCATAGGTGTTAGTATTAAGACCTGTGACTTGGAGTGAGTGTTCTCTCACTTCTTTCTCACTTCTCTCTCACATTCTTTCTTTTGTATCTTTGCTTTCCCATATTTATTTTTAGTGGCATATATTGTTTATTTAGTAAACACACGCGTGTTTTTTTTTCTCCCCTAGACGTCCGTTTCTTTTGATTGTTTAATACTTGTTTTGCTTGTTTTATAAATAAATTGGTTTATTGTTAAAGCATTTGTTGTTTGCCTCTTTTATGTTGCGGTATATGAGCTAGCCATAACAGTAAATAATGGAAAAATTATCAAATTTTGCAGTGTAATAATTGCTGCTTGTTGGTGTCAATAACAGTAAAGGAACACAGTCCTGTTATTATTCCTGCTTTGTGTTTGAATCAGCCGGTAGGTCTTGGACTGTCGCTGGACAGCATCATCACTCACTGGAGGCGACGGCCTATGCTGTGCTGGCACTTGTGAAGGCCAAAGACTTTGATAAAGCAGGAGAGGCAGTGCTCTGGCTGCGTTCACAACAGTCTCAATATGGTGGATCTGGCACCACACAGGTACACTAACATCTCATCATCTGACTGTGATAAACTGATGCAGAACTTGTCTTTGAATGCTGTTCTGCACTTTCCAGGCGACCATCATGGTGTTCCAGGCCGTGGCAGAGTATCGCACGCAGGTGAAGGACCAACAAAACTTCCATCTGGATGTGGAGCTGTCCGTGGCAGGAAGAATCAGTCCTGTCAGATTTACCATTAAAAGAGACAATGTGCATCTTACACGTAAGGTGAGGGTTAAACTCATCAACCTGCTTCAAAATGTGTGCTGCTCATATCAATTGAATGATTTTGTATCATAGTAAGTGAGGAATGTTGGGAGTTTTGTTATTTGTCATCCATCATATTTAATTGTCTACATCAAATGTGTTGTGTTTGGTCAATAAAGTCTTCAGGTATCTCTGCTATACATCATGGATTTGATTATCCTGCTGACTCGAGTACGTGTGTTCACTCAACAGCTGGAGATCAACAAGGACTTCAATGTGACAGCTAGAGGAACTGGAACAGCCACTCTCTCAGTGAGTGTCTATAAGCGTTTATACGGTCAACAGCAAGATTAAAGCGTTTGAACATCTAATCTGAGACGTGCTGCTCTTTTCAGGTTCTGACGCGGTACTACGCCAGACCTGTTGAGAAGAAGTCTGACTGTACACTCTTTGATCTGACTGTTAAAATGGAAAAAAACTCTGAAAGTAAGATTGACAAAAAGGCCTTTCTTTAGCACTTTCTGTACATTAAGGCTTTTCACACTGTGCTTAGCCCTGGGTTATCGTCACTCTAACCCATTTTAAGAACATTTGACACTTTAAACTACAACTACAATGACATTAGAAGTGGGTTAGCACTGCTTTCTACATGGATCATGAAACATTAAACATGATAACACAGGATTATGTTTACCAACAGGCTAGACTGACCCAGGGTTCACTAGTTAACTTTTATTTCCCCAAATACCTTTATGTATTAAATCTTCATTTTAATGAATTTTATTTTTATATTCCCTATATAATAGAAATAGATATTATAGAAAGGGAAGACTTGACTTGAACTAAAACCACCAAATACTTTTGTTTCCCTTTAGCAAAAAAAGGAGCCACTGAAAGTTACAACTTCATTATGGATTTCATGTATGTGAACAAATACCTCATTCATTTTTATGTCAAGAAAACATTTAATTTGTAATTAATCAGCATGTGCTCATTTAGGCTGTTTTCACACTTGGTTTGTTTACTGTCCCACATTCGCTGTATGTTTGCTTCATGAACGCGAGTACCAGGGACAGTTAGATAATGATTTCAGGGGAGACTCCAGTTTCACTGCGTTCTGACACGGAAAAGAGTTTATTCAGAGACAAGCAGCTCTACACTATACTACAATATAAGAAATCTGACATCAAATGGACTCAGCACAGCAAAATCCCCAGTGTTAAATTAACACTCTTCAGTGTACATATGTGTCCACACTACAGGGTGTTAAAAATTAACACTGAAGCAGTGTTGAAGTTAATGAGATAATTAAGTGATTGGTCATTAGTGGTGACACCTGATGTTAATAAGCAGAATCATTGACGGAAAGAGAAAAAACAATAACAGAAAAAAAGAAACACAAGAACTACAACTGACTTCGAGTCATTACACATTGTTGCACTTATTATTACCAGTTTGACTTTATTTCTGTCATACATCGACAAAAGTTCTTGAGATTCAACAGAAGTTTAGATGGTAATGTTTTATGGATTTTTTCTTTTCAAGTTACCATTATGGTGGTCAGTGTTTGCTTTAGTTGGGCTCTTGACCCTTTTCATTTTTTAATATTAGTTTTTCTCTGACTGTTCCAACATTGTGTTTATAAAGCACATTTGTTACTGCAAGTGAAAACATGACCTGCTCACAATATGTTTTGATGATAATGACATTTTCATCACGTAGTGACCTGATTCACTGATGTCATTCAGAGTCTAAATGTTTGACTATATGCTTGATGTCTCGTTTTAATATTGGTGATTGTAGCTCTGAGATTCTACAGTTTGAGATCCAACAGCAATATGAAAATACTTTGTGCAAAGAAGTTATTGTGTTTAAACATACAGACATCAAGAATCAGCATATGAATCTCAACAATGGTGACAATAAACAAACTAGTGACAAACAGATCAACTCTGAACATCACAAAACAAGCTACTAAAGTCAGAACAAAACAATAGCAAAATAAAAGCAAACAATGAAAATTACAGGACAATTCAGCTGCATAATTTATTCATGCTGAAATGCATGATGTGAGCCATTGATGCGTTCTGATTGGTGGCTCCCATCATGCATTGCAACATTAAGCATTTGTTTGATTGTCACCATTGTTGAGATTCATATGTAGATTCTTGATGTCTGTGTGGGATTTTAAAACCTTCAGATTTCTAAAACATTGTTGGAGGTAAGTACTGTAGTGAAAAATTAATAAAACATTTGGATAATCAGTTTATAATGATGGGTGAGATCAGTGAATAATTTCATCATTAAAACATAACCAGGGCTGCATTTCCCTAAAGCATCTTAAGCCTAACTTGATCTCAGACCAACTGCAACACATGGTCTAAACGATCAAATTAGGCTTGCGATGCTTTCAGGAAACACAGCCCAAATCATAGTTTCTCTTGCTACAACACATATGCTTTATAAACACAGAGTTGAAGCAGCCAGAGAAATACTAATGTTAAAAAAGAAAGGGTCAAGAGCCCAACTAAAGCAAACACTGACCACCATAATGGTGACATGAAACGAAACATTCCATAAAACATTACCATCTAAACTTCTGTTAAATCTAAATAAGACCGTGTGTAGATGTATGACAGAAATAAAGTCAAACTGGTAAAATAATAAGTGCAATAATGGCTCGAAGTCAGTAGTTCTTGTGTTTCTCTTTTTTCTGTTCTTGTTTCTCTTTCCTTCAGTGAGTCTGCTTGTTATCATCAGGTGTCACCACTAATGGCCAATCATCACTTAATTAATCACTTAATTATCTCATTAACTTCAACACTGCTTCAGTGTTAATTTTAACACTCTGTAGTGTGGACACATATGTACACTGAGGAGTGTTAATTTAACACTGGGGATTTTGCTGTGAGGTTTGCATGTAAAGCTCTAGTGTGAAAGCAGCCTTAAACAAAGAATCAGTTGATGGAGGAAAACTGAAGACTTACGAAACCTGTTAATAAAATCTGCTCTTTATCTCCATCTTTACAGCTACAAAAATGATAAAACTGATGCCACTATGACTATTCTGGACATTGGCATAGCGATGGGATTTGATGTTGAAGAAAATGATCTTAAAGAGGTATTATGATGATAAACTGATGCAGTGATGCCTCACTTTGGTATTTAGAAGAGGAATCCACACATCTGCAGATAGGCCATAAAACATGTTGGTCATCATGTGATGCATTGAGCTTTTTTTCTCATTTTCTTGCCCTCAGTTGTCCACGGGGAAGGAGAGATACATTCAGAAATATGAAAAGAATAAAGTGCTGTCAGAGCGAGGATCCCTCATCCTCTACTTAGATAAGGTATTTCAAACAACTTCTGTTGCCCGATGATGTCAAAAACAGATTTTTTTTTTTCTTTTAATAAGGAAACCATGTGTTTTGCTTAATATCACAGTATTGTTGAATTCTTGATTCGGATTGGCTGACAGATGTTCCAAGATGCTCATTAACTGTAATGCCATGTGGTTCAACTTTGGTACATTACAGACTGCTTATCAGAATCATATTTCACATGATACTTTAAGCAGAAGAGAAAGTGCAAATTGAATATATAGATCTAAATTATAATATATACATGTATATTTTTTCTACACAGCAAAATCCCCGGTGTTAAATTAACACTCCTCAGTGTACATATGTGTCCACACTACAGGATGTTAAAATTAACACTAGCCGCGTTTCCACTGTCGGGCCAGGGCCGGGCCGGGCCGTGCTAGTGCGTGCCAGGGCCAGTCGCGTTTCCACTGTCACTTCCGGGGCTTGACCGGGGCTTACTCAGGGCCAACGGCCAGGATTTCTGGCCCGTCGAATACCTTGGGCCAAAGTGGGCCAGCTCGGGCTACAGGAGTGGTTACCAACAGAGGCAGAGTTTACTGTCGGGAGATGCCAGCGCCGGATGATTCTGTCCGCATTAAAGACTTTTAAAATAATTTAACTCGCGTTCATTTTTGAATGCCTTCTGTTTGTGATGCAAAAGACTATGCGCGCTAACCATTACCATAGTAAACGCTTGAAGATACGCATAGTAAAAAAACATAGTGAACGCTTGAAGAAACCAGATCAATCATAAAGGCTATCACAGTCATGTTTTTATTTTATCTGTCAGTAGCCTACATCTCGTCTCTTTATACCGGACTATCATAAAATAGAGGAGCTTCCTCTGTTTCTCTGACTGAAAATATCTGTATGGGAGTCGAGAGAGTGCTAAAGCTCCTCAGGTCATATTTTTGGTGGCATATATTTGTAGAAATTATCATTCTTTCTAAATGTGATGTAAATATGTCCTGTAACTACCAGATAAACAGAAACAGACGCGACTGAAGAAGTAAGTGTGTCGTCTTTCTTTTGTGAAATAGACCTAACGGTAATTTATTTCTGAGTGACTAATGTGCAATTTTGACATAAATTAATTATGATCAATTTATCACTTTTTATTGTAAACCTGTGGTAAAACATTGATGCTTGGGTTTTAAATATTCAAGTAAACAACAAAAATGCCAGCAAACAGCCGCTTTTATCATATTTGTTTTCAACGCTGTTTCCAGTGATTTCTGATTAGTTTTCTGATAAAACTTCCATTTGTTGGTGAAATGATGGGTTAGTGTGACGTTGTTCCAGAGAGGTGTGTTACGGGCGTGTTTTAGTGAAGCGCTGTGGAGCTTCTGGCCCGACAGTGGAAACGCAGGCCCGGTGCTATTAGCCCGAGGCTATTAGCCCGGCACGGCCCATTTAAAGCCCTGGCTCGCACTGGCCCGAGAGTGGAAACGCGGCTACTGAAGCAGTGTTGAAGTTAATGAGATAATTAAGTGATTAATTAAGTAATGATTGGCCATTAGTGGTGACACCTGATGTTAATAAGCAGAATCATTGACAGAAAGAGAAAAAACAATAACAGAAAAAAGAGAAACACAAGAACTACAACTGACTTCGAGTCATTACACATTGTTGCACTTACAGGCCGCTGTACGTGAGCTGTATCGTTCAGTTTCGTTCTGACAAACGGGGCACTAGTTTTTCTTTTGCTCAATATGTTCAACGTTAATAAAAGGTATCCAAGCAAAAAGTTCCCCACGCATTATCCTGCAGTTAATGAGAAAAGTGTAATTTATTGGCGCACTATATTGACTGCATATTGAGACATATAAAACTGTTGAGCTAGATTTTCAACCAATCAGCATCGAAAATGTAAGTAGGTCAGAGCCGAAATCAAGCCAATATCACTACGCACATGTAAACATGGAGGAGGACGTAAGCAACGCATCTTCATCTGATAGCGGCGATCAAGCTCGTTTAACACCCGTAAAGTGTATTCTTCATGTCGGAAAAGATGGTGGGAAGTCCGATGGGAAAAAATCAAGCAATGTGCGTAGGAATGGCTCAAAACGTCGGACACTACGGAGCTAGCTATTGCTAATAAACATGTTGCCCTCCTGGATAAACCGGTCTCTGATGTCCCAACAACTACGGGTTTCACCCGGCCTGCTATCGGCGTTTTATAGACAAAAAACGCTTGGCTTGTGTGTATGTGTGTGGTTTGCAAAAAAAACTTGCATCACAATAAGTGTATTGTGATTGTCAAAACATTTTAGTAACTAAACTGAATTTTATTAGGTTTAGTGACAACATGTTACAATGTTTATATGGTACAATTTCTGGTAAGCTACGTTTTTTTTTTGTTTTTTTTTACAAATTTCTTGAAACAAATTTCACGATTTCAATTCAATTTTTGTGATTTGATTTAATATTGACTCATTTGGATAAATATTAGGTACACAAGATAGGCGTTCATTTTTCTCAAGAAAAAAAAATACATAGGCTACATACACAGCAAACTCCTCAGTGTTAAATTAAGGTTTACACGTACATGGTTATTTTGAAAAACATTTCTCTTCGTTTGCGCCCTTCGTTTACACGCAAACGGAGGATTCGCCAATGAAACCGATTCTTTCTAAAAACTCCGCCCAGAGTGGAGATTTTGAAAATCTTCGTTTGCCCGTTTGCATGTAAACTGAGAAAAACGGAGTTTTAGGCAGCGACGTCACAGAATGTGACTATTTTCGGGATTCTGATTGGCTAAGGTGGGCTTGAGCTTCTCGTTACACTGCCACCTACAGGTTTGGCATGCTCTTGACAGCATATACACAGGTTCGTGTGCACAATGTTATTTTTGAAAACGAAGAGGGGTGAAATGTCCGTTTATGAAAATAGCCATCCACGTGTAAACGTAGCCTAACACTCCTCGGTGTACATATAGGTCCATCTACAGAGTGTTAAAAATTAACACTGAAGCAGTGTTGAAGTTAATGAGCAAATTAAAGCAACACTATGTAACTTTTCAACCTTCATAATATATTTCCAAGATCCTTGTGATGGTACATCGACTTACAATAGGTTGAATGACACGTCTGCCATAGCCTGACAGGGTCTGTATCGCTTTTACTGGCACTATGTAACTTCGGGGTTCGGGTAGTAACCAGAGCACAAAAAGAACTACAAAATTCGACTGCTTTACGGCATACGTCACTTCCCCCACCACTTCGTCAAATTTGGACGTGAGAGGCCAACCAGCGTTTGTTTTCGGCTTTCGTGCGTTTGTCATGGGGGCTGTTTACACCTGGCCACTTCATGCGTTTTCTCAGATCGGATAGCTATCCGATCGTGAAAAGTCCAGGTTTAAATGCCCTCCGAAATGCATTTGAGACGGATTTGAATCTGATCCCTCAAACCACTTCAGGAGGAGATCTGAGACGCATTCCAGACGAAACTGGACAAGTGTAAATGCATATGGTTGTTGAAACCACATATGTAAATTGTACTCCTCCCAAAAATGCTAAAAAAAAAACAAAAACAAAAAAACGTGTGAGAGCGTGTTATAGGCTATATGTTATATCCAGATATGACGACGCGCGCTGGAACACGCATCACCGCAGATGAGCAACTGCATCAAGCCAACGTGCAAACTATCGCAAATCAAAGTGAAAGTAAGTCGCAGACGCTTAACACACAATCTTCATCATTAAAAGTAAAGAAACGAAATGATCTTACCAGGGCTGTTACTGCTCTCTCTTATTGCGGTCTTCAAATTTTAGCTGATGATCTATAAAATGCAGCTCATATCTGTTGCTTTCGGTGACGTGCACTCCATTAAATAGCGCGAGAATTGAAGATCGAATTTAAATCCGTTTCGCAAAAATACATTTATGTGACCAGGTGTAAATGGAATTGTTTTGATAAATCAGATAGCTATGCCTCACAAATTAGTTTGCCAGCTGAACTCAGGTGTTGTGAGGTGTATTTATCACGTAGTCCCGAGGGATATCAGACGACGCTGTTGACGTTGATTCCTGCGATTATCATGAAAACAGCTTTCAATATCTCACATAATTATCAGGACGTAGAGGTTGTAAATAGTGTAAACGAGCACAATTTGCAAACTATTATGATACATTGCAATAATCATATCTAATGACATCATAACGGCCAATGTTATGAATAATGCGACGTACATTTAACTTCATTGATGTTATCTGGCATTTTGTAATGTTTACATTCCAATAAAAGCAACACAAATTAAATTATACAGTAGGCCTAGAGACTATTTACTTGTGATTTAGCTGCAATCATGTAAAAACATTATAATATAATATATTTACGACAGTACAAGTATTCCACAGCGACTCTAGGGGTCGCTGTTTGACAAAAACACAATTTCTACTTAGTGTGGCTTTAAGTGATTAATTAAGTGATGATTGGCCAATAGTGGTTACACCTAATGTTAATAAGAATCATTGAAGGAAAGAGAAACAACAAGAACAGAAAAAAGAGAAACACAAGAACTACTGACTTCGAGCCATTACACATTATTGCACTTAATATTACCAGTTTGACTTTATTTCTGTCATACATCTACACACGTTCTTATTTAGATTTAACAAAACGTCTGTTAAATCTAAATAAGAACGGTAATGTTTTATGGAATGTTTCATCAGTGTTTGCTTTAGTTGGGCTCTTGACCCTTTCCTTTTTAACATTAATTTTTCTCTGGCTGCTCCATCTCTGTGTTTACAAAGCACATTTATTGTGGCAAGAGAAACTATGGCCAGGGGCTCGTTCTTCGTACGTTGCTTATTACATCCGAGATCAAATTACACATCCAAGATGATATCATCGTGCTAATCATGATCCGGCTAATTGGGTTCTTCGAACACACCTGTTGTTTATGATTAGTATCGCTGGATTGAGTTATCTGAGATAACTGCGCGTTCATGCGCTGGTTAAAAGGGGATATGTATCGATAGTAGAAACATTGATCAGCAACGCTGCTATTGGCTGTTCAGCGTGGCCAAAGAACGCGCTCAGTTTTTCTCCTCAGCAGAGCAAGATAGTCGAAGTTTATTCGGAATTTTAATGTTTAATCAAAACGCCAGGGAACACCTCAAAGTCTGCAAAAGCCAGGAGAGAGGGCTGGCAAAAAGTAGCAGACAATTTAAATCCGTTAGAAGTGGCCATGTTAGATGTTTTTATCACTTATTAGCCTTATTTGTATTTTAATAATTGCATAATTACTTTGTTCATTGTAATGTCAGAGTCACCACACTAGAACATGGGAACAAATAAAAGTGAAGAACAAAAATATTCTACATAATGGTAATTTTTAGTTATATTATAGTCTCTTCTCTTCTATAAAAGACACTGTTAAATAAATGGTTGTCTGTTTATAAAAGCAACCAAGAAAAAGGCTGAGAAAAAAAGATAAAAGATCTTAGTAGCCTACACCAGGGCTGGGAGATTTAAATCGCGATATTGTTATGCGCATCTCGTCAGTAAAGCCGGTTCCTTGATTAGTAGTAAATCGCCATCACCTGCTTTCAGATGGAGCGGCATTTAGGGCTGATGAGATAATTAAGTGATTAATTTAGTGATGATTGAGCATTATTGAAGACACCTGATGTTAACAAGCAGAATCACTGAAGGAGAAAATCACAAATTGTAAGTTACCATTAAGGTGATGGGTGTTTGCTTTAGTTGGGCTCTAGACCATTATATGTTTAATTTAATATTTACTGTTGTTTGTCTGCTGTTATTGATTTATAACAGTTAAATGAACAAAGTAAAATTTTGTCATATAGTGTTGGTTATGTTTTGACATAATCATGCTGTGATCTGAAAAAGGAAACTTATTGAGATAGTTTGGTTTAACTTGTTAGCAGCAGTTTTGTGATTTTTCAGCCTATGATTATCAGTATTTTACGTATAATTCAAAATATTTAATAAACATTGTTCTGATCAAAAGACATTCGGATAAATTCATTTAAAACACAGACATCAATAATCAGCCTGTGAATCTCAACAATGGTGACAATAATAAAGCATGTTGCAGTGGCTGCCACCAATCACAACTCAATAATGGCTCCCATCATGCATTGCGGTATGAATAAATTATGATCTGAATTGTCTTTGTAATTTACTTTTCCTAATTTAATATTCTGCTCCTCACCATTGTTGAGATGCATAGACTGAATCTTGACATCTGTGTGTGCCTAAAAGAATGAGTTTTTTTTAAACAACTTTTAAGAAATCCTTTATATTATATAAAAAATTCTGGGCATTTATGCAGATTCACAGTTATGCTGTAACCAACAACATAAATCAAAGTCAGAAAGAAGGATTTTAATGAGTTCAGTGATCAAGTTCAAATGATGATTGTCATAATATAACCAACACCATCAGATCACTTTTTTTTCTTTGTTCAACTGGCAGTTATAACTCAGATACCTCAGACAAACAAAATCTAAAGTTAATAATATATGGGTCAAGAGTCCAACTAAAGCAACCATTGATCGTCATAACGGTGGCTTACAATTTGAGATTTTCTCCTTCAGTGATTCTGCTTGTTAACATCAGGTGTCTTCAATAATGTTCAATCATCACTAAATTAATCACTTAATTATCTCATTAACTTAAACACTCTTGAGTGTGGACTCATACACTCCCAGGGGCCTGTACCATGAAGCCGGTTTAGGTGGCTAGCCAGCTATGTTTCAGTTTAGTTTCCGCCAACCCTGGGTTTTAGGTACTATGAAAGTAGTTCGGCTTTAATCGGTGTTCGTTGCCATGGTATCTTACGCTGCACGGCTAACCTGCTCCGGGGCAGGCTATGTTCTGGATTCAAGATCTCAGACTGAAGTTTGACCAATCAGCTGAGAGCAAAGAAACATATAGGTGACGTAACTAATTCCCAGTGTCTGTTGCAATGTCTTCACCTTTTAAATTTTTTCCTTATTTGTTATTTGATTGTTCATAAGCAAAAAAAAAAAAAAAAAAAAATGTCTTCACCTTTTCTTCCAAACCCTGTGGACATCTCAGCGCAAATTGTTAGACGAGCACTTCGTAGAGAAAGAGTTTCAAGAGTTTTGTTTGAAAGATACAGATTTTCCGCAGAAGGAATATCTTATTTTTGCACACTTCTTGGGCCGCACATAAAGAATTTGACACGTCGAACTGCACGAACGACACGTCATGCACTTACTGTACCGCAAATGGTATTGCGTTGCGTTTTTTCACAAGGTGGTCTTTGCTCTGCAGGAGTGCATTAATAGTTTCATAGAGTTCCCCGGACATTTATCGACCATGTCCATAAAAGAGGGCTTTTATAAAATTGCCGGTAAGATATATTGATAGGGCGACATCACATGAACACATTTTTTTTCTTTCAAAAAGCAAATTTCAAAAATGTATACTATACAATACAGTACATGTTAAGAATTATTTTAAATCTTTTTTATTATTATTCTGGTAGGCCTAATCTTATGATAGGATTCCCTAGAGTTATTGGAGCAATAGACTGCACACATGTTGCAATCTCCACTGCTCTAGGAGAACATAAGGCACATTATGTTAATAGGAAGTCCTTTCAGCTGCAGCCTTAATGTTCAAGTAGGCCTACATGTGAGATGATTATTTTCTGTGAGATGAATTAATAGTAACATTAACAGATATAACAATGATCTACTAAACATTTCATCTGCAGACGACTTGTGGTCATGAACGTATGATCACAAGTTTGGATGCCAAATGGCCTGGCTCCAGTGCATGACCAGGAATTTTCCGTGAGTCTGTGTTGTGTCAGCACTTTGAGGAAAGAAAGTTAAATTTGGTACAGTACAAAACACTGTAAATTTGAATTAGGACAGAAAAACCTATACACAATAACCCCCTATCATGACCCTCAGACAGGGCCACAGCACCGCTTCAATGTGGCCCTCAGTAAAACCAGAGTGAAGATAGAGATGACCTTTGGCATCCTAACGGCACGTTTCAACTGTGTTCAGTGCTTAAGAGTCACCAGAGCGGGCATCACAGATAGTGGCTGCATGTGCCATTCTGACAGAGAACAGAGTGAGAACCACCACAAAACCAGCTTCTCCCCGATGAAACTGACCCGATCACACTTGACCATCCAGCTGGTGCAGAGTAGATGCAATCACCACAATATTACACTTAATAAAAGCACATTGAAACTGCAGATAGGCCTCAAACTGTTTTATTGGTTTTGTGGGATGGGAGGGTGAAAGAGAGCAAGAGAAAGTTGCATTAATAAATATTCATACTAAAGTGTTACTTGGTTAAATAAGTTCACATACTGAGGTCAGTTTTATCCAGCTGTTTGATCTCCAATTTTTTTTTTTTTTTTTGGAGCCTCCTCAGCTCACAGTCCAGCTCCTTTAGTGTGCGGTCTAGTTTGAGACTACTTTAGTGTGCGGTCTAGTTTGAGACTACTTTAGTGTGCAGTCTAGTTTGAGACTTAGTGTGCAGTCTAGTTTAAAACTCCTTTAGTGTGCAGTCTAGTTCAAGACTCCTTTTGTACAGGGCCTTGACTGAGTCTGTTTCCTCCTGAAACATAATTCCACCACAAACATGATCTTTACAAGTTTTCTGGAGGCTAATCAAATCACAAAAAGTTCCTTGACTTCCTACAAACACAGGACTGACTGTAATTTATGGCAAGGGTTTTAAATCCTTACACATTTCTTCTGAAGCCCATTGAGGTAGAGGCCTCACCCACATAGCAACATTGTGTCGGCCCAGATCCGGCCCACATCTGGCACACGTGGAAAGATGATCTGGCCCACATGCAGCGTGGATCTACGGCACTTGAGTGGCCCACTCCTGTTTGCCAGATCTGGGCCACAAGCAGGCCATAGCAATGCCACATGTCAGCCAAGAGCAAAGAAATAAACCAGAACTGGACCTTATCTGAGCCACAAAGTCTGTGTATATTAAATATGAAGTCATCTCAGCCTTAATAAGCCTGTTAACAAGCAGAATCACTGAAGGAAAGAAGAGAACAGAAAAAGAGACGAGCAGAAACACAAGATCTATAACTGACTTCAGACACAGCCTTAGAGGAAATCAACTGAAGAGAAAAGAAGACATTAAATCTGTGAAGATCTCAGCAGAGGAGGATTAAACAACTCCACAAACAGCATTACCAGCTTCACTTATTACTGACCAGACTGACTTTATTTCTGTCAGACGTCTACAGAAGTTTTATTGAGAATTAACAGAGTTTAACTCTAATGTGTTTCATTTGAAGTCACCATAACAGTGATGAGTGCTTCCATTAGTTGGGCTCTTAACTCTTCTTATATCTTTTGTCTTCTATGGCCACTGTGACAGTGTGTTTATCAAACACATTTGCAGCAGCAAAGAAAGCCAAAGTGAAATGAGATCAGGTGATGATGGTTACCTGTTGATGGTTTTATAATCATCATGATATAACCTGTTTCACTGATGTTTTTGAAATCTAAAAATTATGTTGTTCAACTAATATATTGACATTACGTACATCTGCATACATATGTAACATCTGCAGCGTGAGGTACAGCAATATTATTACAATCAGTTAGCAGACTTTAACAAACATGAGCATGAAACATTACTGTTCGATGACAAACACAGACATCAATAATCAACGTATGAATCTCAACAATGGTGACAATCAAAAGTACCTTGCTGCAATGCATGCTGGGTACCATCATAGTACAAAACTCCCAGCATGCATTGCAGCATGAATAAATTATGCAGCTGAATTGTCCTATAATTTTGTTTGATTCTAAATATTTGCTTTTATTTTTTTGCTGTTGTTTTTGTTGTGACATTTAGTAGCTTTTCAGTGATGTTCTGAATTATTCTGTTTATTTAAAAAAAAAATATTGTCACCATTGTTGAGATTCATGTGCTGATTTCTCATATCTCTGTGTGTCACCATTGCTTCATTTTTCGTGCTCATGTTTGTTAAAATCTTCTAACTGATTGTTATAATATTGCTAAATCTCACGCTGCAGTAACACAGGGTTTGTGATGAGAATATATTAATGGAACAAAACAATTGTTAGATTTCAAAGACATCAGTGAAAGGTTGGACATCAAGGTTATTTCATGATGATTATAAAACCATCAACAGGTAACCATCATCACCTGATCTCATTTCACTTTAGCTTTCTTTGCTGCTGCAAATGTGTTTGACAAACACACTGTCACAGTGGCCAAAGAAGACAAAAGATATAATAAGAGTTAAGAGCCCAACTAATGGAAACACTATTCACTGTTATGGTGACTTCAAATGAAACACATTAGAGTTAAACCTCTGTTAATTCTCAATAAAAACTTCTGTAGACGTCTGACAGAAATAAAGTCAGTCTGGTTAGTAATAAGTGAAGCTGGTAATGCTGTTTGTGGAGTTGTTTAATCCTCCTCTGCTGAGATCTTCACAGATTTAATGTCTTCTTTTCTCTTCAGTTGATTTCCTCTAAGGCTGTGGCTGAAGTCAGTTGTAGTTCTTGTGTTTCTGCTCGTCTCTTTTTCTGTTCTCTTCTTTCTTTCAGTGATTCTTTTTGTTAACTTATTAAGGCTGAGATGACTTCATATTTAATATACACAGACTTTGTGGCTCAGATAAGGTCCAGTTCTGGTTTATTTCTTTGCTCTTGGCTGACATGTGGCATTGCTATGGCCTGCTTGTGGCCCAGATCTGGCAAACAGGAGTGGGCCACTCAAGTGCCGTAGATCCATGCTGCATGTGGGCCAGATCATCTTTCCACGTGTGCCAGATGTGGGCCGGATCTGGGCCGACACAATGTTGCTATGTGGGCAGTTTCTGGGGCAGGTTGTGAAAAATCCTACAATAAAAGAGATGTGTAAGGGCCAGTCCCTTTTTTAGCCACACATTCAAATTTTTGCCATAATAAAAAGCCCAGTGCATTCACATCAGCAACTGTCTGAGAACACACACACAGAGTGTCTTCATTTCCTCCACCCTAATAAATAAAAATAGGCCAATGTAAAGCATAACTGTTGTAAAGCAGGTTATGTTTGGTGTTCTGTCTGCTGCATACTGACCTCTGTGTGGGAGACTGTGTGTATGTGTGCTGGCTTCAACAGGGACACTGTATTTCCCTCTACTGCAGAACATACAGTCAGCCATATTTAAAACTTAAAAAAGTACACTGAAAAAAATGTTATGTTGAATTTACTTAATTTTTTTACGTCAAGGGGTTGCACGAAATAAATTTATCTAAATCCAGATATATTTTTTAAGTTGAGTGTACTTATATTTTGTAAATTGGTTGTACTTATATTTTATAAGTAATTTCAGATTAATAATATTCATAATTTTAGCTAAACTATTTTAAGTTGAATTTACTAAATTTTTTCAAGAATCAGCCTGTGAATCTCAACAATGGTGACAATTATAAAGCATGTTGCAGTGCATTCTGGGTGCCACCAATCAAAACTCATTCATGGCTCCCATCATGCATTGCTGCATGAATAAATAATGAGCTTATGTTCAGAGGTGATCGGTTTCAGTGTTTTAGGTCAAATGACTGTGAAATAATGATTGTTAAAACACAACCAACACCATCAGATCACCTTTTCTCTTTGTTCATAGGCTGTTATAACTCAGGTACAGCAGCCAAACAAAATCTAAAGTTAATGGTTTCAGGGTAAAGAGCCCAACTAAAACACACACTGATCCCCATGATGGTAACTTAAAATTACGGTTGTAACATTACAGTTTTCTCCTTCAGTGATTCTGCTTGTTAACATCAGGTGTCTTCAATGTTGGCAATACAAAATAAATAGTTCTTAATCCATCTTTGACGTCTGTCTGTTATTCAGATATTTTTGTTTAAAAATTGTTAAATGGTTAACTTTTAAGGAATTAATTTTATTAATTATTACTCAATTCTAATGTGTTAAATTTAATTAATAATATTGCTTGTAATCTGCACAATTTTATTGAGTAGATTAGCGTATTCATTTGACAGTGTATATGGAAATTAAATTAAACTTATTTTTTTCTAATTACTTTTAATTGAATGAAATTAACTTGTTTTAAACAAGAGCAGTGAATTTGAAAATTAATAATAAAAAATAAGTAGGATTAAATAACACATTATAATCAGTGAAATTAACCAGATAAAAACATGTAACATTTACAAGGGGTCAGAATCATTTTTTTCAGTGTAGTAATGTATTGCACACGTACCCACTGTTACTTGCTTAGAGGAGCCAGCACCAGGGTCAGATTGTACAGCACCTGTAATCACATCCATAATCGGCCGTCCCTCATTGCTACTCAGAGCCAACTCCTCCGCCAGTGTATTCTGGAAGAGTGGCCCTCCACCGGTTTTCTGAATTTAACTCTTTATTTATGTTTGCTGCAAACAAGTGTTTGTGATAAAATGTTCACAGAAATAATAAAAGGTTGTGGTAATAAATACTCACCCTTTTGAATTATATTTTTATATTTTGTCTTTATCTGCTGTCAAGAACGTTTGGAGTTGGGGTTGCATCTAAAAATCAATGAATATGAATCTTTCTTAGTATATACATGCACATTTTTTATATATTATAAAAATAGGCTAAAATATATACATAATTTTACATGAATAGCATATACAACGTAGGCTATTTGTTTAACTTACATATTAACGCAATCAGCGATCTTTCTCCAACAGTCTTATACACTGTTAGACCTTACCGGGTTTTTTTACAGTAAAATACTGGCAACACTGTTGCCAGTAAAATACTGTTAATTGTACAGTTCTTTACTGTAATCTAGTTTGTTTCTGTAAAAATGCACTAAATTCTAATTCAAGTTAACTAATTACACTTGCAGAAACCGACTGCCTTAAATTGACCAACTGTCATTTAAATGTATTAACTAAAATTTATAATGCATTAATAATGTGAGCAAAGTATTACTGTGAACTTCTTTCATTTGAGACCACTAAAAAACTATTGCACATAAAAGATTTCCACTGGACCAGCAACTACACAGTCACTGTCTGTTAAATAAAGCAACATGCAGCATATCATCAATGTTTGTAGATCTTCTCCTGGACTGAAGCACAGGCTCTACTCTTCTGCACAATGGTGACCCAAAAAAATAATTTTACAGTAAACTACTGGCAACAGTGTTGCCAGTATAAACCTGTTTTATAACTTACAGTTTATTACTGTTAAAATACATTTTGTGGGTGTGTCTTTTTATCTTACACTGTTAACCCTTTCAACCCCACAGGAAAATCCACACTACAAAGAGTAAAAGTAACATTGAGACAATGTTGCAGTGAGATAATTAAGGGAATATGTAAGTGATTGTTGAGCATTAGTGATGAACACCTGCTGTTAACAAGCAGAATCACTGAAGAAAAGAGAAACACAAGAAGAGAAAATAGAGAAACACAATAACTACGACTGACTTCCAGCCATTACACATTATTACACTTATTATTAACCAGTATGACTTTATTTCTGTCATACATCTAGTTGTTATTAAGATGTTTAATTGAAAATGTTTGTTTTGAAGTTACCATTATAGAGATCAGTGCTTGCTTTAGTAGGGATGCAGATGCTAAAATATTCATTTTTCTTTTGCTACTGTGCTACTGTGTTTTTGCAAGTCACACTTGTGTGCACACACAGTTTATGAATGATTGTGGTTGTAATGCTTATGGTGACAAATTCATCATATTGCCTGTTCATTCACTAAGGAATTATTTCTTATTCATTCAGAGTTTTATCCTCGATCAAAAGCGTTACATTAGCACTACTGTGAAACTACAGCAATAAATTGCTATGACTCATTTTTTTTAACACATCATGCATAAACCAAAAAAAAAACAGAGCTACACTATGTTTTAGAAACACAGAGATATCACAATTTAGCACATTAATCTCAACAATGGTGGCAATATTTTTTTTTATTTATTTTTTTATTCATGCAGCAGTGCATGCTGGGAGTTTTATATTATCCTGGAACCCAGCATGCATTGCGACATGAAACTTTTCACCATTGTTGAGATTCATATGCTGATTGTTGATATCTGTGTGTGTCTGAGTCAAACAGGAGTAAAATAAAATTGAATGCACTATATGATTGTTATTTTTCAGAAGACATGATTACAGAAATTTTGATTTCATTTTGTAGATAGACAGATTTATGCTAAATATGACATACCCATAATTTCAATGAATATATACAGGAAAAATCTGAAAATCAGACATGTCCAAGATGATTGTGACATCATCACAAAAGAATAAAAACACCTGATCAACTTTTTCTTGCCATAACAAATGTGTTTTTATAAACTCATTGTTACAGTAGTCAGAGAGAGATGAATGGTAAGAAGTCAAGAGACAAGACCAACTAAAGCAAATACTGATCTCCATCATGGTGACAACAAATGTTATTATTAACTAAATCTCTGTTAATTCTCAACAAGAACTTTTGTACATGTATGAAAGAAATAATCGTAAACTGGTTTGTAAACTGGTTTCACACTCAGTGTTGCTGGAAGTCAATTGTAGTTTTTGTGTTTCTCTTTTTTCTGTTCTTGTTTCTCTGTCCTTCAGTGATTCTGCTTATCAGGTGTTCATCAGTGTCTCAATTCATTCACTTCTTTTTCTTTTGACTATATTAGTGAACTAATGTAGGGAATAGTGAATGAGGGTATAGGGTGTGATTGGGAAAACAGCCTCTGAGTGTCGATTTTGAGCACTGTTCATTTGCAGTATATTCCTGTAGGCTATTTTTGTTTTCTACGGTATATTACTGTTTTAATGGAAAATGGTATGATACTGTCTGAATTATGCCTTTTTTTACAGCAAGGGCTAACAGTGTATTCTCTTTGGCAGCAGACCATATTGTTTCGAGCTTGAAATACATATTTAAATTTATGGTAATTCTGAATGATTATCTCTTACCCCTCCGCGGAAAAATATATCGCTCTCGCTCTATCCATATCGAACGCGATTGGTTGTATGGTGCCAACGTGATTTTGGTATGTGCACGCGCGCGTGGAGTAATCATAGCTTAAGGATCAAAGCCTGAGTTGACAGAGAAAGTTGATGAGCTGCGTCATGGTACCAATAAAGCCTGATCGCATCGGTTTGGTTTTGTCGACTCAAAACTAATCCTGTAACCCCGAGTTTGTTCAACTACCATCATGGTACAGGCCCCAGGAGTGTTAATTTAACACTGGAGTTTTTGCTGTATACAAAGAGCCGTAGTTAACTGACAAGCTGAGCCATATCACATTAAATATCGCTGGCGATACGTCCGCGATATTAATGCGATATGGCTCAGTTTGTCAGTTAACTACGGCTCTTTGTAGTAAATGCCGCTCCATCTGAAAGCAGGTGATGGCGATTTACTACTAATCAAGGAACCGGCTTTACTGATGAGATGCGCATAACAATATCGTGCGATATATCGCCCAGCCCTAGCCTACACTGTAAAATAATTTTTGCTGCATTAAATTAAGGCTGTAAAGTCATTTCAACTGTTAAATCTTGAGTAATGATGAATTGCTTTGACTTGTGAAAGTGAAAACTGATAAACTTATGTTAATGTAAAAATATTTTGCCATGAGTTATTGATCACATGTTTCCCAAGTGTAGTTCATTGTAATGTCATTGTGTTTTCCTCTTTTGTGCAATTTTACATAATACACCAACACTTGTATCTGTTCCCAAGAAAGTGGCTGAAATATGTGCAGTAAGTGGACATTTTCTAACTTTCCAAAAGAAAGAATGTATAAGACCTTGTAATGTCCATTTGTTTCCATTGCACTGGACAGTGAATAAACCCTCTCAGATAACTGTCATATGGAGGAACTAGCCTACCTGCAAGTGCATAAATAACTTTACTTAATTTATACTTGTATGCTTTATGGCTGCAATATAAGTTGTAGGATTCCACATCTACAGAAAGGCCTACAGAAGAGTCTGCACAGACAGAGGAGACATAGGCCTACAGGTGGCCAGTGTATAGCCAACTTTTCCTTTTTATTTGTTGAATGAGGCATGTGTCTAATATCTCTTGTTGCAGGTACTTGACCACTGGCTTTTCTTTACAAAGAACAATTGAAATAAAACTCAAGGAACTAAGCATATTTGTCTTTTATTAAACATTTAATGAAAAGTGTTT
This sequence comes from Abramis brama, assembly GCF_963993115.1. Taxonomy (NCBI): domain Eukaryota; kingdom Metazoa; phylum Chordata; class Actinopteri; order Cypriniformes; family Leuciscidae; genus Abramis; species Abramis brama. The sequence continues at coordinate 20,967,996 of NC_139964.1, read as the reverse complement.
TTTTTTTTTTTTTTTTTTTTTTGTTGGTAATGTTGTGTAATATGGCACATGCAACAATGTCACAGGCCCTGTCAGGTGTGCAACCCTCAGACTTTTCAGACACTGAAATCTTCCCTTTAGTTAGCCAAAGTTCATTTCATTGTGTGCCCTTGTCCTGGCTAGAGCTGCATTGTAACTGGTTTTTGGGAATGGGGTCATAAAACACCTGTCTGCAGGCATGTCATAATCACCTATGAAAATATGCAGTTCTGTTAGGATCAGCATACGTGTATGTAATACAGTGAGCTTGATATTTAATTGTGGAACTTTCCTTACCACTTTCAAATAATGTGCATAAATGTGAATCTCTGAGTCATGCACAGATCCTGGCCATTTTGCTTTCACATGTCAACTGCCTTTTTTTTATTTGATATATTATTAATCTGGAATATTAAGAATCACAATAGTAACTGGGCTGCACATTTACATTGTGAACCCCCTTTCTGTTCACATAATCCCCTTCATTGAGTCCTTGATGGCAGTCTATGGTCTAGCCTATAAGCCTGAGTGACATATATACTGTAATCAGCATGGTCATGATTGCATGATCTTCATAAAAAAAGTCTAAAAAAGTCTAAAAAAAATAAAACTGCTTAAAAAAAACCTACTTTACAACATTGGGTCTTAAGTGGCTTGGAAAGCCACAAAAAAAACAACCTAAAACTGTTTTTTAAACCTAAATCACCAGGTAAACTCCGAATGACACGACAGACAGCACTTTCCATAAAGTTCTCCACATCTCCAATAGTGTAAAGGAAAGAGCCACTCGCAAATAATCTTAGGGTACAGTTTGTGCTGTAGTTAAAGCCCGACTCCGACAAGTCGAAAATAAATGTGCGTTTCCAACAAATGAATAATGTAAACGACAATCTCACGAGTCACAAGAAAAAAATATATCTCTCAGAAAGTGCACTACCGCGCTTCCCGTATCAGCTCCGCTTATGAAGCCGGGATCTAATCCTGTTTACATGAAATAAGCCTGCTCCCGAGCAGGTTTAAGATTGCGCACCTGTTTCTATGACAGCAAGTCCAGGATGAGCTTCGAAGAACCAAACAATCCAAGATCATGCCAAATCGTCAACAATCAAATCCAGCTAACTGAGTTAGCGACGTACCAAGAATGGGCCCCTGGGCTGTGCTTCCCGAAAGCATCGCAAGCCTAATTTGATTGTTCAGACCATTTGTTGCAATTGTTCTACGATCAAGTAAGGCTTTCTATGCTTTTGGGAAATGAAGCCCAGGACATGATGGTTATGCTTAGATGATGAAAATACAATCATGTAATGTCTTAATTCACTGAATCAGTATTATTAACTTATTATATAAATGTTTTATTCATATGCGTTACAGTAGTTAATTCCAGCAGTGCTTAAAAAAAGCTAAAATTGTAAAATCACACACGGTCATCAAGAATCTACATATAAATCTCAACAATGGTGACAATCAAACAAACGCTTAATGTTGCAGTGCATGATGGGAGCCACCAATCAAAACGCATCCCCGGCTCACATGATCCATTGCAGCATGAATAAATTATGTTGCTGAATTGTCCTGTAATTTTCATTGTTTTTTCCTGTTTGCTTTTATTTTGCTATTGTTTTGTTATAAATTTAGTAGCTTGTTTTGTGATGTTCAGAGTTGATCTGTTTGTCACTAGTTTGTTTATTGTCACCATTGTTGAGATTCATATGCTGATTCTTGATGTCTGTGTCTAAACAAAACTATTTCTGTGCACAATTTTCAAAATTGTTGAGACATAAAGCATATAGTCAAAGATTAAGACTCTGAATGACATCAGTGAATCATGTCTCTACATGATGATAATGTCAACATCACAACATATTGTGAGTTTTCTCTTGGTGTAATAAATGTGCTTTATAAACACAATGTTGGAACAGTCAGAGAAAAACTAACAATAAAATATGAAAAGGGTCAAGAGCCCAACTAAAGCAAACACTAACCACCATAATGGTGATCGAAAATCCATTATGCAAAAAATTCCATAAAACATTACCGTCTAAACTTCTGTTGAATCTCAATAACTGATGTATGACAGAAATAAAGTCAAACTGGTAATAATAAGTGCAATAATGTGTAAAGACTTGAAGTCAGTTGTAGTTCTTGTTTCACTTTCCTTCAATGATTCTTATTAACATTAGGTGTAACCACTATTGGCCAATCATCACTTAATTAATCACTTAATTATCTCATTAACTTCAACACTGCTTCAGTGTTCATTTTTAACACTCTGTAGATGGACCTATATGTACACCGAGGAGTGTTAATTTAACACTGGGGATTTTGTTGTGTACAGACAGCCCTATCAGCTGGTAGTATTATTTAAGGTTAAAAATAACTCAAATTAAATATAATGCGTTTTTTATTATAATAACAACTTTATTTAATGATATAAGTACAAATATAATAAATATGTAATATAGTACACATATTTAGCAAAATACTCTCTATAGTTTTTTTTCTAGCCAACTAACGTGCCTATATTATGGTCATTAAATGGCTTTCCTGAGGTAAATTTTATGTGACATAATTGTTCTCCAGCTGTTTTATTGACCCCTTTGTTTGATTGATTGATCGATATTATGTATGAAGAATATAGGCTACATTTCGGTAAGCTGTACTGTTTATTTCAACATTGTTCATTCGTGTTTATTTACTATTAGCTACACTGTTAACCCTTGCTGTAAAATTCTGACAATATAATACCATTTTCCATTAAAACAGTAATATACCGTAGAAAATAAAAATAGCCTACAGGAATATACTGTAAATTAACAGTGCTCAAAATCGACACTCAGAGGCTGTTTTCCCAATCACACCCTATACCCTCATTCACTATTCCCTACATTAGTTCACTAATATAGTCCACTTGAATGTAAAGAAGTGAGTGAATTGAGAAACTGATGAACACCTGATAAGCAGAATCACTGAAGGACAGAGAAACAAGAACAGAAAAAAGAGAAACACAAAAACTACAACTGACTTCCAGCAATACTGAGTGTGAAACCAGTTTACAAACCAGTTTACGATTATTTCTTTCATACATGTACAAAAGTTCCCTGGTCTATACGATCAAATTAGGCTTGCGATGCTTTCAGGAAACACAGCCAAAGTCATAGTTTCTCTTGCCACAACACATATGTGACCCTGGACCACAAAACCAGTCTTATGTGTAATTATTTTTTTTTTTAAATTGAGATTTATACATCATCTGAAAGCTGAATACATAATCTTTCCATTGATGTATGTTTGTTAGGATAGGACAATATTTGGCTGAGATACAACTATTGAAAATCTGGAATCTGAGGATGCAAAAAAATCGAAATATTGAGAAAATCGCCTTTAAATTGTCCATTTCTATTGGCGATTGTGCTGCATCCATTTACAAAAATAAATGTTTTATATATTTAAGGTGGGAAATTTACAAAATATCTTCATGAAACATGATATTTACTTAATATCCTAATGATTTTTGGCATAAAAGAAAAATCTATAATTTTGACCCATACAATGTTTTGTTGGCTATTGCCAAAAATATACCCGTCCAACATAAGACTGGTTTTGTGATCCAGAGTCACATATGCTTTATAAACACAGAGTTGAAGCAGCCAGAGAAATACTAACGTTAAAAAGTAAAGGGTCAAGAGCCCAACTAAAGCAAACAATGACCACCATAACGGTGACATGAAACGAAACATTCCATAAAACATTACCATCTAAACTTCTGTTAAATCTAAATAAGACCGTGTGTAGATGTATGACAGAAATAAAGTCAAACTGGTAAAATAATAAGTGCAATAATGGCTCGAAGTCAGTAGTTCTTGTGTTTCTCTTTTTTCTGTTCTTGTTTCTCTTTCCTTCAGTGAGTCTGCTTGTTATCATCAGGTGTCACCACTAATGGCCAATCATCACTTAATTATCTCATTAACTTCAACACTGCTTCAGTGTTAATTCTAACACCCTGTAGTGTGGACACATATGTACACTGGGGAGTGTTAATTTAACATTGGGGATTTTGTGTATCAGCTATGCAAAATATAATACTGTCTTTGCAGTGTAATTGCAGATGTACATTGTTAAATGAATGCAAGAAAGAAACACTAATCACAATTCAAATGCAAATATAATTAATAATTTTGACTACACATTTTTTTTTTTTTTTTTTGACCCACATTATTAGTTTTTAGTTAGGCCTATTAGTTGTCACTTGTGCAAATGTTAATGTGGACAGTTTCCATTGTACAATTTGATATTTAATATCATGTAAATTTGCTTTGAAATTTTTTGTCTCATTAGGTTTCTCATAAAGAGGCAGAAAGACTTGCCTTCAGAATGCACAAGATGTTTAATGTGGGTCTGCTTCAACCTGCTGCCGTCACAATATATGAATATCACTCACCAGGTGAGCTATTGCTGCATGTACACACACTATTTCTTTTATCTATAAAACAATTAAACTGAAGCTCTCAAATTAACATGTTAATTCAGTGCCATTAAGTATTAACATTTGAATGTTCCTCCAAAACTCTTTTCTCCACTGTCCCTCACACTGAAGACTGTTGACCTGCTCCAGAAATTGCTCTATTAACCTCATTTCCAAACATCTCTTCTCAAGGGGGATTTTTTTTTTTTTTTTGCACTATCTAAAGTTAATTAGATATTTTTATTCACAAATCAATTTAGTCTAACATAGTTTTACAGTAAATTGAGAGAATATCAATGTTCCCATATGGCAACGCTCTACCACAGTGGAATTGCAGTAATGTATTTTCTGATTGGGATTTTTTATAGATGGTAGCATCAACAATATGATTGCAGTTATTTATTTATTTGAAGGTGATTTTTGTAGTATACTGTAGTTGTCAACAAAATGAATTCTTCTGTTCAGAAAATGAATACATCAATATTTTATGGAAAGGGCGACAGGAAGAGTGCAGAGCTAGCTCTTCCATGTGATGAGAGTGTGGATGAGTTAGCCAAATGATAGGGAATGGTAGGGATTAAATAATAGGGATCTACTTATTTTTGGTTTGCATGGTTTGGTTTGAGTTCCAAGTATATAAATCTATCAATTTCCAAAAGAAATATGCATTTAAATAGCAAAGAACATCATAATTTTATAGAGAAACTACTTTTTTGACCATTTTCCATTGTGGTACAGCGTTTCCATACTGCAACATTTCCTTAGAGCCACCCCAAACAACAAGGAACTCAGGGGTTATTCAAGATTATAGGCAAAAACATTCAACAGGGCCAAAACCATGGAACAGATAATCAAAGGAGCACTCAGAAATGCAGTTGACTTAGTAATGAATGACTGAAGAATTGTTATATAATATTACGAACAAGTGTTATTTGAAACCACAACAAAATTGTAAATAAAGAGATTTTCACTGGACCAGCAACTACACAGTCACTGCTTTTTAAATAAAGCAACATGCAGCATATCATCAATGTTAGAAGATCTTCTCCTGGACTGAAGCACAGGCTCTACTCTTCTGCACAATGGTGACCCAAAAAACAAGATTTTAGAGTAAACTACTGGCAACAGTGTTGCCAGTATATACCTGTTTTATAACTTACAGTTTATTACTGTTAAAATACATTTTGTGGGTGTGTCTTTTTATCTTACACTGTTAACCCTTTCAACCCCACAGGGAAATCCACACTACAAAGAGTAAAATTAACATTGAGACAGTGATGCAGTGAGATACTTAAGTGAATATGTAAGTGATTGTTGAGCATTAGTGATGAACAACTGCTGTTAGAACAGAAAATAGAGAAACACAAGAACTACAACTGACTTCCAGCCATTACACATTATTACACTTATTATTAACCAGTATGACTTTATTTCTGCCATACATCTACAGACGTTGTTATTGAGATGTTGAATTGAAAATGTTTGTTTTGAAGTTACCATTATAGAGATCAGTGCTTGCTTTAGTTGGGATGCTGATGCTAAAACATTAGTTCTTATTTTGCTGCTTGAGCTGTGTTTTTGTGCAAGTCACACTTGTGCACACACACAGTTTATGAATGATTGCGGTTATAATGATTATGATGACAAAATCATCATATTGAATGTTCATTCGCTATAAATAATTATCACTCATTCAGAGTTTAATCCTCATTCAAAAGCGTTACATTATCACCACTGTGAAACCACAGCAATAAATTACAATGACTCATTTTTTTTAACACATCATGCATAAACCAGAGAAACAGACCTACACTGTCTTTTAGAAACACAGAGATATCACAATTTAGCACATAATCTCAACAATGGTGGCAATTATTTGTTTTATTTTTTTATTCATGCAGCAGTGCATGCTGGGAGTTTTATATTATCCTGGAACCCAGCATGCATTGCGACATGAAACTTTTGATTGTCACCATTGTTGAGATTCATGTGCTGATTGTTGATGTCTGTGTGTGTCTGAGTCAAGCAGGAGTTCAAAATGTTTTTATGCACTATATGATTACTATATTCTTCAGAAGACCTGATTACAGAAAGATTGATCTCATGTTGTAGTTTCACAGGTACATGCTAAATATGAAAGATCAGAGAATCAGACATGTCCAGGATGTTTGTGATATCATCACAAAAGCCAAAAACACCTGATCATTTTCCTCTTGGCTCTTTCTTGCCATAACAAATGTGTTTTATAAACTCACTGTTACAGCAGTCAGAGAGAGATAAACGGTAAGAAGTCAAGGGACAAGAGACCAAATAAAGCAAATACTGATCTCCATCATGGTGACAACAAACTTTATTATTAACTAAATCTCTGTTAATTCTCAACAAGAACTTTTGTACATGTATGAAAGAAATAATCGTAAACTGGTTTGTAAACTGGTTTCACACACAGTGTGGCTGGAAGTCAGTTGTAGTTTTTGTGTTTCTCTTTTTTTCTGTTCTTGTTTCTCTGTCCTTCAGTGATTCTGCTTATCAGGTGTTCATCAGTGTCTCAATTCACTCACTTCTTTACATTCAAGTGGACTATATTAGTGAACAAATGTAGGGAATAGTGAATGAGGGTATAGGGTGTGTATTGGAAAGTAAGACAGCTGTGGTTGCCAGTAAATTACAGTTTTATGCCATAAATTAATTTACAGTTGATTACCGTTAAATTACGCTTCACCCTGTTTTTTTTTTTTTTTAACCTCATTGCAAAATCTTCAGTTTTAAATCAACACTCTGTAGTGTTGGACACACAAGTGTTGGACTAACACTGAAGCAGTGTTGAAGTTAATGATATAATTCAGTGATTAATTAACTGATTGTTGAGCATTAGTGATGAACACTTGATGTTAACTAGAAAAAATGCATTTCCGGGGGAACTGCAAAGTGTGCTTGCTCGGGTGCGGTTCACTAACGTCAGCAGATAGTGGATAAGGGTGCGTTGAAGTTTGCTTGATTTGAAAATTTCAACAATAGTACTTTTTTAAAGATTGTGCAAGCGCTTGTGGAAAGGAGACAGTGGCGCGCTCGCGCTTTCCACTTGTTTTTACACATCTAATGTGCATTCCATTCGACAGGGTCCATACGCAGTGTTCACTGCTCCCCTACTCCCTGAGCACGGTATATCAGTTGAAGTGGACTTCAGTAAGGGTTAATGCCCGACGAGGTGTCCATTATCAGGTTTTAATGGACGACGGCGAAGTCCATTAAAACCTGATAATGGACACCTCGAAGGGCATTAACCCGCTTATACCATGGTTACTAACGAAAGAAAGAAATATTTAATCAATTAATAATACTTTAATGTGTTTTAGAGTAAAAATCGTGAGGGTTTTTATTTATTAAGTCGAGCGCACGATTTAATATCTCCCGTATACAGGCGTTGCCAAGCAACGTGGCCACAGCGACCCGACCGCAGCAGTTGATCAGTGAGTTTGAGCCAGCGCAATCATTTAGAACTGTCATCAGGCAAATTGACGGGACGCCTTTCCTAGGTGTCCATTATCACTTTTTAACGGACACCCTGCAGCCAATCAGAATCGAGTATTCACCCAGACCATGGTATAACTGACAATAACCGCTCATTTGAAATGCCCTGCAAACGTCATCAAAGAAAGTCAACGACGGGGTCGCGCAGATTATGATATAACATAAATATATATAGGACTACATTCATATTTTAATTTTTATTATTATATTATATATTTACAATTATATTGCACTATTTTCAACTACCTAAAATAAAATCACTTTACTTCACAAACTAGCTAAGCTGGCTGCATTCACTGAGGTAAATTATAATCATCAAAAGTAGTATATGTAATATTCACAACAATAACCGTTAAAATACTGTCATTTGTATAACAATGGCGAAATGTATGAATACTTACACATACGTAAACTCCTCCATCGTTAGTTATGACCGTTCTGACTGGTGATGACGTGGTGCGCGAAATGACAGTTGGGTGATCATCGCTCTCCACTTCCTGTGAAGTGATGTATCGATGTTCCCTTATTCCCTATGCCGTGCGCAGTGCCCTTCGAACTGAACATGTTCGCTCCCTTCGGATTGGAATCTCACTTAAGATGGCGGAAAACCCTGTGAAGTCCACTTCGCAGTCCACAACGCACCTCTAGAGCGACGTTGTTGATTGTTTGAGCATGTGACTGCGCGTTTCTCCTTGTTTTCTATTGTTATGCGCAGCATATTTCCCGTGCGCACAAACACAGCCACAGACAATGAATTGTTTGTTCGGTTAGCGAAGAAGAGCATTATGTATTTTGTATAAAGTTTATTTTTTATTTTTTATTAACTGCTTTGAGAACTGGAAATGCACAATTCATGCATACAAATCTGTATATATTAATAAATGAAGATAATTAAATTAGACCAATGCAAAAAACGAAATTCAGGCCTTGCATTTATTAAGACAAACCTAGTAAAAACGAATGCAGTATATACACTGACTTGGCAGCTCTGTGAAATGTAATACAACAGTGCCACCTACTGTCTAAATGCATTAACATTAAAAGTGTGAGGTCTTTTGCATAGGTAAATGGGTTTGTCAATTAGCCTGAAATAAAAAATAAAATAAAAAAATTCACATCTTGTGCTTCCTCACATTGGAGTCCCGAGTTCATGTACAAAGTTTGGTTTCGATACGTGACAGCGTTCCTGAAATATGAACTACTTCCTGTTTTGGCGACTACGCCGCCGTTTTCGTTTGGCTGTGATGGGCAAACGCTTCCGAAAATCAAAAATCCTTCTAGTAACTTTTGTGAGGCTTGGTCCAAGGATCATGGACGTCCAGTTTCGTGAAGATCGGACCAAATTTGTGACCTGTGAAAATTTAGTTTCGCTTTCTGTTCAATCCACTATGGCGGACGAACGACATGGACTCGTGATGTCATCTTCGCGAGCAACTTACACCGGTACTGACCGAACGTTTTAAAGTTGGAACGGTGTCTCTGTCTCAAAGGGCCTAGGCGCAGGAGCTGGCCAAAATTTTTCTCCCGGGAATAATAATAATAATAAGAAGAAGAATAAGAAGAAAACTTAAGAAGAACAATAAGTGTGCTGCTTTCAGCAAGCACACTTAATAAGCAGAATCACTGAAGGACAGAGGATTAACAAGAATGGAAAAAGTGAAACACAAGAACCACAACTGACTTCAGAAGACATTAAATCTCTGAAGATCTCAGCAGAGGAGGATTAAACAACTCCAAAAAACAGCATTACCAGCTTCACTTTACTGAACTTTACTTATTAAACCTGTGTGTGTTTGTTTCAGATGCACGCTGTATGAAGTTCTACCACCCTGAAAGGGCAGATGGCGCTATATACAGACTGTGTAAGGGAGACATGTGCACGTGTGCAGAAGGTATTATAACACACAATAGTATTAAGTTAAGTTTTGCAGTTTTTTTTTTTTTGGTTTATTGCTAGGGCTGGGCGATATATCACATGACATTGTTAGGCGCATCTCGTCAGTAAAGCCGATTCCTTGATTAGTAGTAAATCACCATCACCTGCTTTCAGATGGAGCGGCATTTCTACACAGCAAAAACTCCAGTGTTAAATTAACACTCCTGTGAGTGTATATGAGTCCACACTCAAGAGTGTAAAGTGTTAAAATATGAGTGTTAAATTAACACTCAAGAGTGTTGAAGTTAATGAGATAATTAAGTGATTAATTAAGTGATGATTGAGCATTATTGAAGACACCTGATGTTAACAAGCAGAATCACTGAAGGAGAAAATCACAAATTGTAAGACACCCTTATGGCGATGATTGTTTGCTTTAGTTGGGTTCTTGACCTCTATCTGTTTTCTTAAGATTTTGTTTGGTTGTTGTATCTGAGTTATAACTGCCAGATGAACAAAGAAAAAAAGTGATCTGATGGTGTTGATTATATTATGACATTCATCATTTGAACTTGATCACTGAACTCATTAAGATCCTTTTTTCTGACTTCGATGTATGTTGTTGGTTACAGCATAACTGTGAATCTGCATAAATGCCCAGAATTTTTGATATAATATGAAGGATTTCTTAAAAGTTGTTTTAAAAAAAACCTTTCTTTTAGGCACACACAGACGTCAAGATTCAGTCAATGCATCCCAACAATGGTGACGAGCAGAATATTCAATTAGGAAAAGTAAATTACATAGACAATTCAGATCATAATTTATTCATACCACAATGCATGATGGGAGCTGTAGCAACAATGACAATGACATCCGGCCAGATGGTCTGAATTAGCGAATCCTGATTGTTTCTCTCATGAGCATATACATGTTCGTATTCAGAAAGCGTTGAATAATGTGGCTTGGTAGCATGTCTCCAAGTGTGCAAGCAGATCGCTGGTTAATGTTTACCACGACTTAATAAAATCAACGAACAGGCCCATGTTGTTTCTCAAACTATCACGTGCTGCGACAACAATTCCCTTACTGTGTCTAACGTTTGTTCTTTGTGTACTGAAGGTAAATTACACTGGCTCCATTCAGTTCTCTAGGACTATCTGCTTCACTCAGCAAAATTCAACGACGCCTCGGGCTGTTAAGTTAACTTGCCCACAGAACTACCTTTGTCTTTGCTGAATGCCATTTTCCAATCGAACCCCCAACCCCTCACGTGGTACGCCACCACGAGATGCAACTGAGGAGACATTCTAGCACACACACAAACACACTCTGGACTTTGAAACAGATATTCCCCTTACATAACAAGCCATTACTAAATGTTGATATGTATTCCTGTGTTTCTCAAGTGTCGTCACTTGCCATAACGGAAACACTGACAATTTTATTGTGTGTGTAATCAAACTTTATTTGTGTGTAATTATGCATATAAATGTAACGTTATGTTTCTCCTATCTTTACCTGTCATCCTTGGTACCTGTCTGACCGTCCTGTTTTAATTCAACCAGTCACACATAGGAGATTACAGTAAGATGTATTGTTCTGTGTGTACAATCTTAAGAGGAAATATGAATTCTTTCTCTCATAAGACATATGGTCAAGGTAGGCGTGTCTTCTCCACACAAAGAAACTTTTTCCCGCTACAGATCAGAAGATGATTTGCTGTTGTCCAAAAAAAGAGGGCGTAAACAGATCATAACCAACACTATCAGATCACTTTTTTTCTTAATTCATCTGGCAGTTATAACTCAGCTACAGCAGCCAAACAAAATCTAAAGTTAATAATATAAGGGGTCAAGAGCCCAACTAAAGCAAACATTGATCGCCATAACGGTAACTTACAATTTGTGATTTTCTCCTTCAGTGATTCTGCTTGTTAACATCAGGTGTCTTCAATAATGCTCAATCATCACTCAATTAATCACTTAATTATCTCATTAACTTTAACACTCTTGAGTGTGGACTCACCCATACGGAAATGTAATATATGTACACATATGAAATAAACATATATTAAATATATCCACATAGAAAGTGAAAACATATATGTACATATATATCTGCCCATATATAAAACCTATTCGAAAATGGAACAATTTCATATATTGACATATAAAACTAGCCCATATATTTTATGTATGTATAATACAGTATTTTATATATATGTCACATATATAATTATCAATATACATGACATATATTTATTTGTATAAATGTTCAATATACAAACTACACATATATGCTTAGCATATTGCTTACATACATGTGACATATATATGCCCCTAATATGTTTTTTTATGAAGTCTTAATATATATTATATATTTAAAATGAAATATATACATATATGTTTGATAAATGTATATGGAATATTTAAATGACATGTATAAAAACATTGTGTGCACATATATTTTCTTATGTTCTTATATGATGTATATTAATTGCAAAATATTTTAATGTATGATGTAAACTAAACAAATGTAAAAAACATGCTTTCATTAATTTCTTACAAATTTTTAAATATAGGTTATGGACGTGTACTTACACGCTTGCAATGCAATGCACATGACATGGCTAAGCCTTAAATGTTAAACGGTGCAGTTAGCAAAAAAGAAGTAATACAGTAAAACAGTTAAAACATTAAAACTTTATTAAAACAGTTTTAATTTAAAAAGAAAAATTGTTAAGCTGCGCAAAATTAGAAAACTACTGAACACTGAACACAATTATATTATATACTAGTGATGTCCGGTTGGTGAACGAATCGCTCTTTTGAACCAGTTCTATTTTAGTGAATCGTTCGTAACAGTTTGTGTCTTGCGTTAGAGTTGATCCACAACTACTCACTTTCGGACATCCCTGACAGCCTCCTCTGACTCGACATAAACACTATCCCGGAGTATTTTACTCCAGTAACTCAAACAGTTCACTGAACTGAGACATGTTGTGCTGAGAGAAGTGATGAGCACGAGTAGCTGATACTGAGCATGCGCGCACTACCGAACATACAGGTACAGCGGTTCTCGGATAACCAGTACAGTACTACAGAACTGAGAACTGTTTATTTCGGAAGTGTTCGACTACTGAGAACCTGATGAGCTGAGCATGCGTGCAATTTCAGAGGGATGAAATGCATGTTTCTTAAATATTTTGTTGAACATCGAAGTGTAACAAAATAAAACATATTAGAAACATGTTTATCACATACTGTCTTTTCACTGTATTATTTTAAAGATTGGAAACGAATGGATTGTAAAACTAAACAATTATTATTATACTAAAACATTTTCAGGAACAGCTCATTTAATTTCTAAGTAAGTTGATATTTGACGTAAACTCTTGGCAAGGTTTTAAGGGTGCAAAGTAAATGTTTATAATGTGTTAATCAAAACATAACGTACTGGAGACATGCATCGACTTTTTAGTTTTGTCGACTATAGGCTATATTCAGGTTTCAGCAGTTCTCAGCTCAGTGGACGTACAGTATAGACCTACTAGGTTTCGCGGAAAAGAACCGGACTTCCCATCACTATTATATACAAATACAATATTACAACAAAACATAAAACAAGCCCAGAACAGGAAAATCCACCAACAGGTATATGATACAGCCTGTTCATTTTCTCATGTTTGTTGAGTCTTTTTGGATGTCCTCAACTCAGTGACCTTTTGATTAATAGCTACCCCTAATTGCCCCCTGGTGGTTCCAAGAAATTTCTGGATCACTGCATCTGTAAAAAAGACAAAGAAAAGCATTTTAATTTTTTAACATTTATCTAAGGACATCCAAATTATAATCACCTAAAACACACTAAATTAAAATTTTCACGCAACGTCAGTTTATGCATTATCGTCAACGCGTGCATTCTCGTTTAAACTACCCTTTAGAATGGCAACCAACAGTTTGAAGGTCCAAATCAATGCAATTTCAAAGGGTCTACACTAGGGATGTGCAAAGCAGCCGGTATTTGTATCTGTATTTGTATTTGTTGAGGGGGGAAAAGTATTTGTATTTGTATTTGTATTCGAGTAAAATTCTAAATAGGTGTAAAAATCCATTTCTTTGCGTTACACTTCTAATTTACGTTATAGTGTAAGTATTCTTTAATTATAATAATTATGGATATGCAATATTGGTTGATGTTTTTCCTTAAATCCAGCAATGAACATGTAACAACGAATGTCATTAAAAAAAATAATAACATAACAGCCATTACCTACGTTAACGTTACTCTGTCAACAGCCTTGTCTAAATTACCGAGCTAACAGAGCTACTAGTGTTGTCACGGTACCAATACCAGTGAAAATCCACGGTTCTCGGTACCAATTTCGGTACCAAAGCTTAATTTAGATTAAGTTTACATATATTAAAGTGTATCGTTTACAAAGATGGAAACTGTAGTATTAAAAACACTTTACAATAAGATTCCATTTGTTAGATAACATTAGATAAAATGACCTAACAATAAACAATAGTTATATACTGTCGCAATTATTCTCCTTGGGGTTAATTTAAAAATACATTTTTTAAATCAAAAGTTAACATTATTTATGTTAACATTATTTAATGCACAATGAATGAAGTGAACAAACATGACCAATCAAGTGTTTGTATTAAATAACATTCAAAACATTAATTAATGTTGTAAAAATATATTGTTCACTCAATGTGTTGATGTTAGATAACGCATTAAGTAACGTTAATGAATGGTATCTTATTGTAGTGTTACCAAACTATACAGGAGATAAAACGTGTTTTATTTGACTTGACTGTACTTTTATTTAATCCAAAACTGCATTCATATTTCATTTTAAAAGGGCTTTTTAAACCTGCTAAGAGTTATCCAGCCAAGAATAAGCCGAACTGCTTTTCTGACGGACTGATATTAATAACATAATGACGGCTTTTTATTTAATTTCTCATCTCCATAAATATAAAGCTAATGCAAGGGCTAGAAATCAATTAATTCTTTGCTGATACTTCCTCGTCATCATGGAGAGCGCAGTTCGCACCGCTTTCCCCTTTCCACAAGCGCTTGCTCTCTGGTGGCGTCTGTTGTTGCTATGCAACCGCGCCGCTCATTTGAAATCTGCTCGCGCAAAAAACGCGCTATGTGAACGGCCCCATATGACAACGTGACATTAGCCTAATCCAAAATATTTCCATATGTGGCTCTTTCCTCCTTTCTTATCAACAAGTGGATTTACAGCCACCACATCAGCAGCGCCGCCGGTCAGGAAACGCAGCTTTTTGAAATAAAGTTTTTCTTGTTCCCGAATACAAATATTTTTAAAGTATTTGTTCGAAATAAGTATTCGTAAAAAACACATTATTTGTGCCTTTCCGAATACCGTATTCGGGTTCGGCTCCACCCCTAGTCTACACAATCCCAGCCGAGGAATAAGGGTCTTATCTAGCCAAACCACGACATATTACATCATCACGTAACCCAGTGCCGAAAAACTCCATCCTATTTTCTCCTCCAACTTCAAAATTTGTCCGACATCGATGTTTTACCTTTATGTTTTACAGTGTTTGTTTTAACACTGGGTCGGTACTTCCACCTACATCACGCGCATGACCTTTCCAATGTGATAACGTAATACGTCATGCAGAAGCAGAACACCAAAGTCAAGCATTTGTGGTTAAAAAGTATATAAATGTTTATTTTAAGAAAATGACAGATGGTTTGACCCTTATTCCTCGGCTGGAATCGTGTAGAGCCTTTGAAGCCCTTTGAAACTGCATTGATTTGGACCTGATTTGCACCCGTTGGTTGCAATTGAAGTCCATTATATGGAGAAAAATCCTGTAATGTTTTTCTTAAAAAACGTGATTTCTTTCCGATTGAAGAAAGAAAGACATGAACATCTTGGATGACAAGGGGGTGAGTAAATTATCAGGAAATTTTAATTTCTGTTTTTTTTCTATTATTATTTTCAGACAATCCATTATCAAAACAAATGCTTCAGAATGTTGTGTTGTGCTAGCCGCCATTTTGTGCATGAATGCGGTTCTTCTTTGGGGTTTTTTGGTATTTGAATTGGTTTTAATACGTTTTTACTGTAGTACCTTGCTGTTATAGCTGTTCCTACAGTAGTGGTTTGGAAAACAGCATACTCACAGTTTCCTGTAAGCTGGAAGGTAATGCCAGTTGTTCCTGTGGGCTCTGCTCCTTCGTTTCAAGCCATTTCCCCAGCTTGCCCATTGTACAAAAGAGTTTTGGCATTTCTAGGAAGCAAAACAGTTAAAAAATTTTCAGTATCAGTATTTTCAGTTTCTTTAGCAGAAAATGAAGATCAGCTTGCCCAAAACAGTAAGCTCGGAAATAATAGCAGAGTGGATAATAGCTGATGGCATTAAAACAGGTAAACAGATATAGACTTTTATAAGCTTTACCATAAGTAAAAACAGGCAGAGCAACATAAACATCTCTGACAGACGAAAATTGACAGACAGGAAAATTGTAGATTATTAGGTACTCCTAGCTTTAGTTGATTCATTTTAAGTATTTAAAGTATTTAATTTCTAAATGTAGTAATTCATTTGCAAAGTTATATGTAATAATGATTTTGTTTTATTTTATCCTGAAGCAACAACTTTATAGTTCTAGGCAATTTTTATTTTTTTTTACATTTGCAGATGCTAGTTTTGGGTTTCAGTAAAAAAAAATAATCTTGTGACCTTTTTGGGGCTAGATGGTCCATCATTACTGTACTTGAGTATTATTGTATTAGTTCTAGACTCTAAAGGCAAATATTGTATTTTTTTTTCTCTACTAGGCTAACTTAACGTTACATTTGTCAGACAGTTGAAGTCGAAATTCTCACATATCTTAATGATGCAGTGTAATAATCTGGGACTCATATATAGATAGCTCTTAAACATGAAAATGAGAACATGAAAATGCAACGCACACAATAAAGCAGTATTAATAGCAACGTTCAATATATAAATAAATAAAATAAAAAAACTTAACAGTTAAACACTGAATATCTGCTCAATCATCTGTAACGTTAACCTACTAGCTACCTCTGATAGTTTATAATATCATGCAGTTCAGCGATTATTTAAATTATTTATTCACTGTGCAATTTCAATGTGTGAATTATAATAAAAGTTCAGAAATTAACTTACCTGCAACTTTATGCACCGTTGCCTCGAACTAAGGCCATCCGCCTTTTCTTCAATCCACCTCTCAATTAAATATACACTGTTAGACCTTACCGAGTTTTTTTACAGTAAAATACTGGCAACACTGTTGCCAGTAAAATACTGTTAATTGTACAGTTCTTTACTGTAGTCTAGTTTGTTTCTGTAAAAATGCACTAAATTCTAATTCAAATGAACTAATTACACTTGCAGAAACCGACTGCCTTAAATTGACCAACTGTCATTTAAATGTATTAACTAAAATTTATAATGCATTAATAATGTGAGCAAAGTAAAACTGTGAACTTCTTTCATTTGAGACCACTAAAAAACTATTGTACATAAAAAGATTTCCACTGGACCAGCAACTACACAATCACCGCCTGTTAAATAAAGCAACATGCAGCAAATCATCAATGTTTGTAGATCTTCTCCTGGACTGAAGCACAGGCTCTACTCTTCTGCACAATGGTGACCCAAAAAATTAATTTTACAGTAAACTACTGGCAACAGTGTTGCCAGTATAAACCTGTTTTATAACTTACAGTTTATTACTGTTAAAATACATTTTGTGGGTGTGTCTTTTTAGCTTACACTGTTAACCCTTTCAACCCCACAGGGAAATCCACACTACAAAGAGTAAAAGTAACATTGAGACAGTGTTGCAGTGAGATAATTAAGGGAATATGTAAGTGATTGTTGAGCATTAGTGATGAACATCTGCTGTTAATAAGCAGAATCACTGAAGAAAAGAGAAACACAAGAACAGAAAATAGAGAAACACAATAACTACGACTGACTTCCAGCCATTACACATTATTACACTTATTATTAACCAGTATGACTTTATTTCTGTCATACAGAAGTTGTTATTGAAAATGTTTGTTTGATGTTACCATTATAGAGATCAGTGCTTGCTTTAGTTGGGATGTTGATGCTAAAACATTCATTTTTCTTTTGCTGCTTGAGCTGTGTTTTTGCAAGTCACACTTGCGCACACAGTTTATGAATGATTGTGGTTGTAACGCTTATGATGACAAAATCATCATATTGCCTGTTCATTCACTAAGCAATTAATTCTTATTCATTCAGAGTTTTATCCTCGATCAAAAGTGTTACATTACCACCACTGTGAAACTACAGCAATAAATTACTAAGACTCTTTTTTTTTTAACACATCATGCATAAACCAAAAAAAAACAGAACTACACTATGTTTTAGAAACACAGAGATATCACAATTTAGCACATTAATCTCAACAATGGTGGCAATATTTCTTTTTTTTTATTATTCATGCAGCAGTGCATGCTGGGAGTTTTATATTATCCTGGAACCCAGCATGCATTGCGACATGAAACTTTTCACCATTGTTGAGATTCATATGCTGATTGTTGATATATGTGTGTGTCTGAGTCAAGCAGGAGTAAAATAAAATTGAATGCACTATATGATTACAGTATTTTTCAGAAGACCTGATTACAGAAATGTTGATTTCATTTTGTAGATTCACAGATTTATGCTAAATATGACATACCCACAATTTCAATGAATATATACAGGAATAATCTGAAAATCAGACATGTCCAGAATGACTGTGACATCATCACAAAAGAATAAAAACACCTTATAAACTACCTCTTGACTTTTTCTTGCCATAACAAATGTGTTTTATAAACTCACTGTTACAGCAGTCAGAGAGAGATAAACGGTAAGAAGTCCAGGGACAAGAGACCAACTAAAGCAAATACTGATCTTCATCATGGTGACAACAAATTTTATTATTAACTAAATCTTTGTTAATTCTCAACAAGAACTTTTGTACATGTATGAAAGAAATAATCGTAAATTGGTTTGTAAACTGGTTTCACACTCAGTATTGCTGGAAGTCAGTTGTAGTTTTTGTGTTTCTCTTTTTTCTGTTCTTGTTTGTCTCTTTCCTTCAGTGATTCTGCTTATCAGGTGTTCATCAGTTTCTCAATTCACTCACTTCTTTTCATTCACTCTGTCAAGGGGACTATATTAGTGAACTAATGTAGGGAATAGTGAATGAGGGTATAGGGTGTGATTGGGAAAACAGCCTCTGAGTGTCGATTTTGAGCACTGTTCATTTACAGTATATTACTGTAGGCTATTTTTGTTTTCTATGGTATATTACTGTTTTAATGGAAAATGGTATGATACTGTCTGAATTACGCCTTTTTTTACAGCAAGGGTTAACAGTGTAGCCTACAGATCTGTCATCAAGTCCGTGTAAGAAATCATTAATATTTAAGTTTTTATGTGTGATGTTGGAACAATGCTCCAACTAACGTTATCCGTTTCTTCTTTGTTCACTCGACAAGGACGAACATTCTCTATCCGTTGGTTGGTGACGTCTCTGGATGCACGTAATAGTTGGCGGTCTTTTGATTGCGTTTGAATTTTGGCGCGCCTAATAAAGATAGGCATTCGGCAATGACGTAACGTATTGGGGTGGGACGCATGCTAAATGCATGGCCTGAAATGCAGACAGAAAGTGTTTCTACATGCCTTTGGGACAGCACAGATGTGATTATGACTTAGCATCAGTGCAGTCTAGAGAAATGCATTTAAATTATATTTGGGGTCCCTAGATTTTTTTGGTATTGGTTTGGAGACATATATTAACTGTGTATTATTCTGTATGCATCTAAATATGTAGTGCATGTTTTAATGTGTATGTATGATTGTATTTTCTAGAATGATGATATTGATGTATGGTTATTGATGATATGAAAAAAAAAAAGTTTGCAAATATAATTTGTGTAGTATTTGTTTTGTTTTTATGAGCCAATTACGTAAAATAATAATAAAAATAAATAAATTGTATTTATAAAAAATTGTGCTAATTCTAAAATGGGATAGAAATTTAAATGAAATGTGGATTGTGTAGACTTGTTAAGTTTAAGCTGTTCAAATAAGGAAAACAAGGAATTAATTAATAAGGAAACCATAAGCATGTAAAATGTATGTATGTTGTTTAAATAAATTGGCACATATAAATTAAACATATTGGTGACATATATGGTCATAACATACAAAATTATATAAACAATAATCATATACATCGTATTAATATATGCCAATATATTAATTTAATATGGACAATTTATATATGTTATAAACTTATATCAACATATATCTAGAGATATGTATATATGTGATAGCAATATATTGTCTTATATTTAGCATATATGATGGCGTCGCTTGCGATATAGGGACATATATGTCATATATTACATTTCCGTATGGGCATATACACTCCCAGGAGTGTTAATTTAACACTGGAGTTTTTGCTGTGTACAAAGAGCCGTAGTTAACTGACAAGCTGAGCCATATCGCATTAATTATCGCTGGCGATACGTCCGCGATATTAATGCGATATGGCTCAGCTTGTCAGTTACCGGTTCTTTGTAGTAAATGCCGCTCCATCTGAAAGCAGGTGATGGTGATTTACTACTAATCAAGGAACCGGCTTTACTGATGAGATGCGCATAACAATGTGATGCGATATATCGCCCAGCCCTATTTACTGCAATGTAATTTTAAATATTAAATTATGATTTTTTATTTTATTTATTCTTGTATACAAAAGAGGAAACAAACAATTTGTGTGCATGTGTGTGATTACAAGTGTATTTGTGTGTATAAACATTAACTTCTCTGAACACAGAAAACTGCACTTACCAGAAGAAAAACATAAAAGAAGAACAAGTATATGAACGTATGAATAAATCCTGTGGATCTGGCATGAGTTATGGTAAATGCATTCAGTTCTCTGTGTTAATTCACTGTCATACTTTCATAATTAAGATTAATTATTTACACCCCCCCCCCCCCCATGCTGTTTGAAACCTCTATGAACCTTAAGTTTTTCAGTTGAACACAAAAAGAAAAACGTTTCACGCTGCTCTTATAGTGAACAACTGAATGAAGCTTGTGTATCCAAGAGATTGCAAAAATCGAGAGCACTACCAAAAAAATGCAAAAAAAGCAAAACACAGATGTGACATGTTCACTTTTCATAGTGACACAACCATGTCTGTTAAGCTCCAAAAATGGCAAACACACTGAAAAATGGATAATTTGACTTGTGCACATTTTGCATATCTACTGAAGACAAATGAAAGCTTTGTGAGAGGAACAAACCCAAATTTCACTTTTAAATCACTGTAAATCTTCCCTTCCACTGTGCTTTTAACTCAAGAACAGAATCATTCAGTCAGTGAGCCGTCTGATCACATGGAGTTCTTGAACGTTCGACTTCTGCCACTGAAATCCAATCTAATCAGTTATTATGCCAATAACAATATTACACTTATGTTTGACAGTTTATAAAGTGACAGTGGATAAGATGGATCTGGCACAGGACACTGACATCTATCACTTGAAGGTGGAGCAGGTGCTGAGAGAAGGTACAGTTCATTATTCTCTCCATGCTCATGAAATGCATATGAAATGTGTCTGATTCTTGTTAAATGCATTTTTTTCTCCGACACATATTCAGCATGAGGCTAATGTTGAATTGCAGTGAAAGTGTGTCCTAAACACTGTTCTGTCCTGTAGGCACTGATGATGATGTTGAGGGGAAAGTCAGACCATTTTTGGGTCGTCCCAGTTGCAGAGAGAGTTTAGGATTGGAACAAGGCAAGTCGTACCTCATCATGGGCAAATCCACTGACCTGCAAAGGCTCCGAGGAACGTAAGTGTACTCTGTGTCTGTAACAGGATTTGCCTGAACTTTATGTATTTAAAGTCTTTACAAGAGTGTTCATGGCTCAATGATGGGACAGGGGGTTTTTTTTAGGTTTTTTTTGTCAAAATGTGTTTTAAAAAACCTAAAATAGACTTGAATACACTTGGGAAAAAAAGGAAAAACAAATACTAAATGATTTGAATACTGTTGGGAACTTTTTCCTTCTTCGAAGCAGAGACCAGGAGACATTGGGATCACGTTCAAACAGAAGTTCTTCTTTATTGAGCTGCGGTTCATCCAACATTCTAAATCTAATACAGTATTCAGTGTAATTATAGTTCTCAAAGAGGGGAGGGATTACATAGAGGTGGAGTCTCTGAACAAAGCATGTAAATTAAGTATGAACACACCCTACTCTGAGAGCGCTAACCAGTCCAATTGAATCAGCATAACTTATTCAAATGCGGATACTGGCCAGGAACTCCAGTTCCAAGAGCCAATCCCAGAGCCATTAAAGACAATAAGTGAAAGTCTCCCCTACAGCTAATCCAATCAACCTAACGATTCATCGTCTAGGGCTGGGGCTCGAGCCATTAAAGACAAAAGGTGTGTCTGGGGCTACGGGCTCGAGCCATTAAAGACAAAAGGTGACTTACAATAGAGAAAAACAGGACTGGCAGAAACTGTTGTTACTATTATCGGTAACACTTTATGGTAAGGGTACATGAACTATCATGAATTCATGTAAAAAATTCATGCATGAAATATGCATTCATTCATGCATTAATATCTCATGAATCATCAGGAACTAACATGAGTTCAATGTTTTTCATTCATGACTTCATGGATGAACAACACCTTAATTAAAACATTAACTAAGATGAGTACATCATCATGAATTATGATTTATTACTAGTGGTGGGCCGTTATCAGCGTTAACGTGCTGCGTTAACGCGAGACTCTTATCGCGCGATAAAAAAAATATCGCCGTTAATCTATTCTCCAAGTTGGGTTGGGAGCTGCTCTATACTACACAAGCTATGATGACGCAATCTACACGCGGCCGCGAGGTAAACCCGGCTGCAACGTATCATATTCGTCGTCATTTTAAGTAAACACGGCTGAAAGTGAAAGCTGGTGAAAAAGATCGGTGCAACATCCATTATTTGGACTTGGTTCGGATTTAAGCCGTCCGACGAGCAGCAGCAAACTATATACAGAGTGTGTGGGGTAACAGTTCGGTAAGTTAACACATGACTAATCCGTTCTACCAACTCAAATTCAAAACGAAACATGATATCACTGAATACAGCGCGCGCGTATTATTCCCAATATATCTTAGTGGTGTAGCACATAATCTCTGTCTGCGCCCGATTTTAAGAATCGTTGTTGTATTTCTTTTTAACTGAAAAGACATCAGTTAGACAATATTCTAAATTTTAAATTTGGGGTTTCATAAGCTCCAAGCCATAATAAACATTAGACCTACTTAAGTCTCTGCAGCTAGTGTACTTAAATTTTATTTATCTGCAAAATGATGTTGTATACTTACAGTTTTGCACAATATATGCTCTCAAAACTACATACACCCTTTAAAAAAAAAAAACATTTAGCAGTTGTTTAGCAGGGTCTGTGTAACCTGTTCTGAAATGGTTTTATTATAATCTTTATCATAAGAGGCTGCAATATTGTATATCACAATATGAATTTTAGGCCATATCGCCCATCCCTAATTGATATTAGTAGTTACCTATAGACCTATAGTAGTTGATAATAACATAGGCCTACACTGTAAAAAAGAATACATTGATTTTATTGATATCTAATTAATAAAAATGAGGCAACAGATTACAAGCAATATTATTAATTAAATTTAACAAATTAGAATTGAGTAATAATTAATCAAATTAATTCCTTAAAAGTTAACCATTTAAAATGAGTAAAATTTACAAAATATCTTTTATTGCCAACATTGAAGACACCTGGTGTTAACAAGCAGAATCACTGAAGGAGAAAACCATAATTAAAGTCACCATTGTGGAGATCAGTGTGTGTTTTAGTTGGGCTCTTGACCTTAAATTATTAACTTTAAGTTTTGTTTGGCTGCTGTACATGAGTGATAACAGCCAGATGAACAAATAGAAAAGATGATTTGATGGTGTTGGTTGTGATTTAACATAATCATTATTTCACAATCATTAGACCTGAATCACTGAACTCATATAGAGTCCAATTTATAAGTTAGGTTTACTTTATTAATTATAGCAACACTGGCCTTGTACGGCATAATATTTTTTAACTTTTACAATGTAAGGCAAATAATTTCTAAAAAGTTTCTCTTACATAAAAAGGAGACACACAGACATCAATAATCAGCCTGTGAATCTCAACAATGGTGACATTTATAAAGCATGTTGCAGTGCATTCTGGGTGCCACCAATCAAAACTCATTCATGGCTCCCATCATGCATTGCTGCATGAATAAATAATGAGCTTATGTTCAGAGGTGATCTGTTCGTCACCATTGCTGAGATTCATACACAAAACCTTGATGTGTGTTTGTGCCTAAAAAAAAAAAAAAAACACATACATTTATTTATTTATTTTTTATTATTGATTTGATCATTTGGATTTCATTGAAAAGGCTAAAAATATTATACTGCTGTAGTTAATAAAGTTAACTTAACTTATAAATTGGACTCTATATGAGTTCAGTGATTCAGGTCTAATGATTGTGAAATAATGATTGTGTTAAAACACAACCAACACCATCAGATCACCTTTTCTCTTTGTTCATCTGGCTGTTATAACTCATGTACAGCAGCCGAACAAAACTTAAAGTTAATAATTTAAGGGTCAAGAGCCCAACTAAAACACACACTGATCTCCACAATGGTGACTTTAATTATGGTTTTCTCCTTCAGTGATTCTGCTTGTTAACACCAGGTGTCTTCAATGTTGGCAATAAAAGATATTTTGTAAATTTTACTCATTTTAAATGGTTAACTTTTAAGGAATTCATTTGATTAATTATTACTCAATTCTAATTTGTTAAATTTAATTAATAATATTGCTTGTAATCTGTTGCCTCATTTTTATTAATTAGATATTAATAAAATCAATGTATTCTTTTTTACAGTGTACCTAATGTTGCCTACGGACGGTAACAGTACAGTAGGAACCTTTTACAGTCTATGAGTAGAACAGCTTTCTCAAGCAGTTTGTGATGCATTTGTGAAACAGGAGATGAGCCCCTGGTCTAATGCGCCACCTGGCTTGAGAAACCTGTTCTCAGAGACTTACTTTAAGTATCATTATTTGGGTAGCACACATTCTGAATGCCTTCGGCAGAATTCAAATGAGCCATTTTAATTAATCTAGATAATTTAATTGGTCTTTACCACCCATTGTGGATAAATCTATGGTTATGGTACATGAATCATCATGAATTCATGCATAAAAAAGTATTAATTCATGCATGCAAGACTACTCTTCGAATTATTAAAGGAATGTACAAAAATCCACATTATCTAATGCATGCATACAGGCTAGAACAGCATATCAATTAATGTGAGAACTTTTTTCTGAATTATGATCTAAGTTATCCAGCATGTTCATGTCTTCTTCATAGCCTGCAGGTAAATGGACAGACACCAAAATTGGCCAATCGCAGCACATAACATATGAATTATGTTGGCGTTCAAATACTAGTCATCATTAACTAAGCATTATTTATCAATGACTTCATCATGTGTGTGGCCCCTTAACTAAAGTGGTGACTTGGTGCTTTGAAACACTGATGAACAATGTGGCATAACTGTGAAATGACATGAATATGAACATGAAAGTTCAAGCCTTTGCAAACAATGTACTGTGGACACAAATGGACTTTGATCTTAACTTGCAACGTGATCTCATGAGAATACGTGTGTATTTTTACGCAAAGTGTAGTTCTACCATACGTACATTTATTTACGTTTTACACACACAGAAACGTATAATACTGACATATTTACAGCACTAAAACGTATAACATTTACGTATTGACAGCCAATTTTGGTGTCTGTCCATTTACCTGCAGGCTATGAAGAAGACATGAACATGCTGGATAACTTAGATCATAATTCAGAAAAAAGTTCTCACATTAATTGATATGCTGTTCTAGCCTGTATGCATGCATTACACTGTTAGACCTTACCGGTTTTTTTTACTGTAAAATACTGGCAACACTGTTGCCAGTAAAATACTGTTAATTGTACAGTTCTTTACTGTAATCTAGTTTGTTTCTGTAAAAATGGACTAAATTATAGTTAACTAATTACACTTGCAGAAACCAACTGCCTTAAATTGACCAACTGTCATTTAAATGTATTAACTAAAATTTATAATGCATTAATAATGTGAGCAAAGTATTACTGTGAACTTCTTTCATTTGAGACCACTAAAAAACTATTGTACATAAAAAGATTTCCACTGGATCAGCAACTACACAGTCACCGCCTGTTAAATAAAGCAACATGCAGCATATCATCAATGTTTGTAGATCTTCTCCTGGACTGAAGCACAGGCTCTACTCTTCTGCACAATGGTGACCCAAAAAAATAATTTTACAGTAAACTACTGGCAACAGTGTTGCCAGTATAAACCTGTTTTATAACTTACAGTTTATTACTGTTAAAATACATTTTGTGGGTGTGTCTTTTTTATCTTACACAGTTAACCCTTTCAACCCCTCAGGGAAATCCACACTACGAGTAAAAAGTAATGATGCAGTGAGATAATTAAGGGAATATGTAAGTGATTGTTGAGCATTAGTGATGAACACCTGCTGTTAACAAGCAGAATCACTGAAGAAAAGAGAAACACAAGAACAGAAAATAGAGAAACACAATAACTACGACTGACTTCCAGCCATTACACATTATTACACTTATTATTAACCAGTATGACTTTATTTCTGTCATACAGAAGTTGTTATTGAGATGTGTAATTGAAAATGTTTGGTTTGAAGTTACCGTTATAGAGATCAGTGCTTGCTTTAGTTGGGATGCTGATGCTAAAACATTAGTTTTTCTTTTGCTGCTTGAGCTGTGTGTTTGCAAGTCACACTTGTGCACACACAGTTTATGAATGACTGCAGTTATAATGATTATGATGACAAAATCATCATATTGCCTGTTCATTCACTAAGGAATTCATTCTCACTTATTCAGAGTTTAATCCTCAATCAAAAGTGTTACATTACCACCACTGTGAAAACGCAGCAATAAGATACAATGACTCTTTTTTTTTTTTTTTTTACACATGATGCATAACCAGAGAAACAGACCTACACTGTGTTTTAGAATCACCGAGATATCACAATTTAGCACATGAATCTCAACAATGGTGGCAATATTTCTTTTTTATTATTATTATTATTCATGCAGCAGTGCATGCTGGGAGTTTTATATTATCCTGGAACCCAGCATGCATTGCGACATGAAACTTTTCACCATTATTGAGATTCATATGCTGATTGTTGATATCTGTGTGGGTCTCAGTCAAGCAGGAGTAAAATAAAATTGAATGCACTATATGATTACAATATTCTTCAGAAGACCTGATTACAGAAATGTTGATTTCATTTTGTAGATTCACAGATATATGATAAATATGAGATAACTATAATTTCAATGACTATATACAGGAAAAATCTGAAAATCAGGCATGTCCAGGATGATTGTGACATCATCACATAAAAATAAAAACACCTGATCATCTTCCTCTTGACTCTTTCTTGCCGTAACAAATGTGTTTTATAAACTCACTGTTACAGCAGCCAGAGAGAGATGATTGGTAAGAAGTCCAGGGACAAGAGACCAACTAAAGCAAATACTGATCTCCATCATGGTGACAACAAATTTTATTAATAACTAAATCTCTGTTAATTCTCAACAAGAACTTTTGTACATGTATGAAAGAAATAATCGTAAACTGGTTTGTAAACTGGTTTCACACTCAGTGTGGCTGGAAGTCAGTTGTAGTTTTTGTGTTTCTCTTTTTTCTGTTCTTGTTTCTCTGTCCTTCAGTGATTCTGCTTATCAGGTGTTCATCAGTGTCTCAATTCACTCACTTCTTTTCATTCAAGTGGACTATATTAGTGAACTAATGTAGGGAATAGTGAATGAGGGTATAGGGTGTGATTGGGAAAACAGCCTCTGAGTGTCGACTTTGAGCGCTGTTAATTCACAGTATATTCCTGTAGGCTAGTTTTATTTTCTACGGTATATTACTGTTTTAATGGAAAATGGTATAATATTGTCAGAATTTTACAGCAAGGGTTAACAGTGTAGATAATGTGCACTGTTAGACCTTACCGGGTTTTTTTTACAGTAAAATACTGGCAACACTGTTGCCAGTAAAATACTGGTAATTGTACAGTTCTTTACTGTAATCTAGTTTGTTTCTGTAAAAATGCACTAAATTCTAATTCAAATGAACTAATTACACTTGCAGAAACCGACTGCCTTAAATTGACCAACTGTCATTTAAATGTATTAACTAAAATTTATAATGCATTAATAATGTGAGCAAAGTATAACTGTCAACTTCTTTCATTTGAGACCACTAAAAAAACTATTGTACATAAAGAGATTTCCACTGGACCAGCAACTACACAGTCACTGCCTGTTAAATAAAGCAACATGCAGCATATCATCAATGTTTGTAGATCTTCTCCTGGACTGAAGCACAGGCTCTACTCTTCTGCACAATGGTGACCCAAAAAATAAATTTTACAGTAAACTACTGGCAACAGTGTTGCCAGTATAAACCTGTTTTATAACTTACAGTTTATTACTGTTAAAATACATTTTGTGGGTGTGACTTTTTATCTTACACTGTTAACCCTTTCAACCCCACAGGGAAATCCACACTACAAAGAGTAAAAGTAACATTGAGACAGTGTTGCAGTGAGATAATTAAGTGAATATGTAAGTGATTGTTGAGCATTAGTGATGAACACCTGCTGTTAGAACAGAAAGTAGAGAAACACAATAACTACGACTGACTTCCAGCCATTACACATTATTACACTTATTATTAACTAGTATGACTTTATTTCTGTCATACAGAAGTTGTTATTAAGATGTTTAATTGAAAATGTTTGTTTGAAGTTACCATTATAGAGATCAGTGTTTGCTTTAGTTGGGATGCTGATGCTAAAACATTCATTTTTCTTTTGCTGCTTGAGCTGTGTTTTTGCAAGTCACACTTGTGCGCACATACAGTTTATGAATGATTGCGGTTGTAATGATGACAAACTCATATTGCCTGTTCATTCACTAAGGAATTCATTCAGAGTTTTATCCTCGATCAAAAGTGTTACATTACCACCACTGTGAAACTACAGCAATAAATTACTATGACTAATTTTTTTTAACACATCATGCATAAACCAAAAAAAAAAAAAAAGAGCTACACTATGTTTTAGAAACACAGAGATATCACAATTTAGCACATTAATCTCAACAATGGTGGCAATATTTCTTTTCTTTTTATTATTCATGCAGCAGTGCATGCTGGGAGTTTTATATTATCCTGGAACCCAGCATGCACTGCGACATGAAACTTTTCACCATTGTTGAGATTCATATGCTGATTGTTGATGTCTGTGTGGGTCTCAGTCAAGCAGGAGTAAAATAAAATTGAATGCACTATATGATTGTTATTTTTCAGAAATATTGATTTCATTTTGTAGATACACAGATTTATGCTAAATATGACATACCCATAATTTCAATGAATATATACAGGAAAAATCAGAAAATCAGGCATGTCCAGGATGATTGTGACATCATCACAAAAAAAATAAAAACACCTGATCATCTTCCTCTTGACTTTTTCTTGCCATAACAAATGTGTTTTATAAATTCACTGTTACAGCAGTCAGAGAGAGATAAACGGTAAGAAGTCCAGGGACAAGAGACCAACTAAAGCAAATACTGATCTCCATCATGGTGACAACAAATTTTATTAATAACTAAATCTCTGTTAATTCTCAACAAGAACTTTTGTACATGTATGAAATGTAACGAATACGACTCTGGGTTAATTTGAATTAGCTCAAGGATATAGGGAATTTTGGAAATATTAACAATCATAACTCATGGTCATAATTCATAAGTCGCATGTACATTTATTTTATCAATTATCGAGATTACCTCGTTCTATGACTGGTCTGATCATCAGTTATTCGTCCAGCGAATAACTAAGATCATCACAGTCAAGAACAAACTCCAATAAAGTTTAGGTTCTGGCCACGAACAGTAAACTTTATGAGTTTATTAATTAAAACTACGGAATGTAGTCTAATATCGAGCTTGTAGCTTAAGACCTTTTATTTCAGTGACTTTAGAATGGTGGGTTTTTGAAACACAGAGACAGTGAAAAGTATAAAGGGATTTTAATAAGTGTAACTAGATTATATGAGCTACGAATAGAAACGTACGTACAAATGCAAACAATAAACACAACAAACAATTAAACAATAATAACATACGTGATAAGAATAAATGAAATGAAAGAAAGAAAGAAAGAAAATGGAAAGCTAGTAATTGTTACATACAGAAACCTAAAGTTTAGAGACACCGGGAAGACAGCTTTTATCAGATAAAGAACCTATACTTGCACGTCTGTTCTCTGTTTGGTTGATGCTGAAAGCGTGGACGAGGTCCTGTTTGCCGCTGCGTCTTCCGGTGTCGCGGGAAGCTTGAAAAGGCTCACTGAAATGTAACGTTACCGAGAAAGTTCGTCTTCGTCTTCCGTGAAGGAAGAGGCAAGATATAACTTAGTTGCAAAGAACGGCTGCTATGGCTCGAACATGTGTTCGAGCGAGGAGAAGGCCGGAGCCTTTCCGATGTTTCTTGGAGCCGTGGAGAAGAGGATGAAGATCCAGGAAGAGAGGAAGAGCCAAGCCAAGAGAGTGTGATGAGGGGGTTTCTTCCTTTTAAGCAAACATCTGTTTACGCCTTCTCTTGGAACGACAGCGAATCAGATTGTCTTTTCTGAGGCGGGGAAATTCTCTTTGTGTGAAGAAGAAAACGCCTACTTTCACCATATGTCTTCTGAATGAAATAATTCATATTTCCTCTTAAGATTATACATACTGAACTAAAGATGTTACATATATAACTTAGGTGGGACTGATTGAATTAAAACAGGACGGTCAGACAGATACCAAGAATTACAGGTAGATTTTGGACACACATAACATTACGTTCATATTTATCATTACACACCAATAAAGCTTGATTAAACATTCAATAAAATTGTCAGTGTTTCCGTTATGGCAAACGACGACACTTTAGAGAAACATAGGAATACATATCAACTTTTAGTGACTTG
The DNA here is from genome assembly GCF_963993115.1 of Abramis brama. Classification (NCBI taxonomy): domain Eukaryota; kingdom Metazoa; phylum Chordata; class Actinopteri; order Cypriniformes; family Leuciscidae; genus Abramis; species Abramis brama. The sequence continues at coordinate 20,936,797 of NC_139964.1, read as the reverse complement.
TATGTGTTGGAATGTGTGTTTCAAAGTCCACGAGGGTGTTTTGTGTGTGTGTGTGTGTGTAACATTTCAAAGAATGTCTTTGAAGCTGGTCACGCAGTTATAAAATCACCAGGGTTCCCCGCTGAAATTGGGGGAGGTCAGTCAGACCGGCGCTGGCGAATTGGTCTTTGTGTTTAGTTTAGCTTTATTGTCCCCCATGGGGCAATTTGGTTGTGGGGTGATTATTAACCCGTAAGCACACAAAAAGATGTGTTTGGAGACAGGATATACTAATTTGAACAGCATGTGACCTTATGTCAGTCATTGTCGCTACATAATTCCCCCCTTGAGGAGTTGACGAGCATGTATGTGCTTAGTCGACTCATCACGGTAGCGATGGTCAGATGGCAGGTGGATCCTGACGATCAAATAGCAGGTGGTTGCTAGGCGGATGACTCAGCTCAAGTGAGGTTGAGGGGGTCGATGGTATGGGACCCCCCTTCCTTTCAGGGTTCGTAGGAAACCGCCAGACACGGCTTGGTGAGCTGGGCTGGGGATGCTCACGTCTCGTTGAGTCTGGTGCAGGATGAAAGCCAAGACGAGTGTCGGGGCGTGGTCGGTGACCGTGGAGATGCCCATCACAGGGTTAGACTTCCTGAGTGTGAGTCTTGCCTTGGTGATCAGGAGTCGGGGGTGTTCTCTCTTAATGCGATGCCGGATGCCAGACCTGGTGATGTCCGATTGTGGCTGCTTTCTCGCGAACCACCACAGCATCCTGTTAGAGGAAAAAGGGAGAGAGAGAGAAAGGGAGGAAACATTTCAGCGATGGATGTCCTTGGTTGGCTAGGACAGTCTTGTTGCTTCGCTGAGGTTGGTATGCCACGTGCTTCGATGTGCCATGTGTGGCTTTCGTGCTGCGGTGTTCAGCACATGGGCACCCTTGGCATAGGAAAGGTCTGTTCATCAGAGGTCCGCATGACCTTTCTTTGTACACAGCGGAGGTGTCGTAAGCGGCTCTGAGGTGTGCAGTGTAGTTGGTAAAGTTTGTTCGTGCTGTGTAATCACTGCAATCGTGATGGTGGTATGTATGTGGCGCAGACATTGGTCTGGTTACTCACTGCAGGTCAGAGATGACCCTCGAAGCAGTAGGTGTCAGTGTTCGTTTTCCGTGTCGGTGTCAGACGTGGCTGCACTGTCTTCATCTGTTGTGTAAGAAGACTCGGGCTCATCAGGGTTCTGGAGAGAGTGGCTACAGGTTTGACGGTCAGGGCTTGGAGTTCTGGACGGCGGATGATGCTGGTTCCAGAATCTTTCGGAGCGCTCGGTCCGACGCTTTGGACGAGTACCGTCACAGTCGTGCTGCCACCTGCTGTCTGGCTCGGAGCAGTGTTCGGAGACGGAGTAGATTGTGTGTGATTTTACAGTCTTTTCATCTATAGCCCTTTGCTTGGTGTAAGCCTTGTGGACTAAGTCTCTGAGTTTTCGAGTGGACATGGTTCGTGGGCAGACGAGCACATCAAGATGTCCACTCACGCTGCTATGTAGATTCCGCAGAAATAACGTTCTAAAGTTCACATCTTCTTCCATACCTGGGGTGTCGGTTGCTCCGAAAAACGTTTGTCGGAGTCGGCCATAATAGGAGTTTGGGTGTTCAAGTCGGCCCTGCTTTACGTCAAAGGCCGCGATAAACCCTTGGTCTGCCTCGGGATCAGAGAATTCGCGGATCAGAGCTTGTCGCAGTTGCTTGTAATCTGCTTTGACCGCCTGTGGTTGGCGGTCCAGAAAACTACGCACATCTCTACTTGCTGTGATTCGTAACAGGTAGAATTTGTCCCAAGCTGTCAGGTTGGCGACAGTTTGCAGGTGAAAGTCAATGTCTTGAAGGTACGAATTAACACTGCCGTCTCCGGCAAACGTAGGAATGTTTCTTGCCAGCTTGTCCAGGCTTTTGGGAGGAAAGCTGTTGCTGGGGGCCCAATCCGTCTGGAGAGGATTCTGACCCTTTACAGCTCCGCCCCCTTCAGCTTTTGGTGTTTGGCTGACCGGGAGAAACTCTGTGATGTGTGTTTCTCCGTTCCAGACACTCTGCAATCTGTAAGCATGTTTTAGTTCTGCATGAACAGTGTCAAGTTCATCTTGGAGCTCGTGTCTCTGCTGAGTGAGCTGATGGATTTTAGTCTCTGCTCTCTCAAGGAGAGCTTCAGCCTGTTGGAGCCGTTCGTTGAGTTCCTTCCGGGTGAGTTCCTCCGACTGCTGCCTTTGTTCTGTGTGCCGATGAAGATCAGCTAGGGCATTTTGAAGTCTTTCAACTTCCTGTTGCAGCGTCGTGTCCATCTCGTCCTCTTCCTCGGTCAGGAAGAGTAGCTGGTCTAGACGGTTCTGTGTGTGTGCTCGGTCCTCCAGGTCTTCTGTGGAACTGGGTGAGCTCGACATCTCTGCTTACTGTGGTGAGAGAAGCACAGCACACACAAAAAGAGACAAAATGCAAGTTTGTTTTAGGGTCAAATGAGCTATACTCATACGGCTATGCCGTCTATGAGAATTTCGGGGCTAACTGATGCCGACAGTTAGCGGAGCCAATTTTGTGGGTATGGATAAACCCACAATAGAGATTTTGACAGGCGGTAGCCTGGGGGTCGTCTAATGACGCCGGCTCTGATCGTTACTCTATTCACTTTCCTGGGGTCTCTCTTAGGTTCTGTCTGTAAGTGAAATGAGAGAAACAAATCACAACAGAAGTGGAGAAAGGCAAAGTTAGAGGTAGGGAAGAAAAGGGAAACACAACACAAGGAAGTGAATTGGTCTGCAATGAAATGTCACAAACAATAACACGGGAGTGTTATAAAATAAAAATAAAGAGGCCTGAGCCTATAAACACTGACTGAGTCCTGCCAATAGATACACAATAAGGGATTAAGAGGTTAGACTTAATGTAAATTAAGGCTTTTTGGTTTCATCAAATTGAGTAAATATGTATGCAGGAGTCAGAGGTAAAGGCTTTACAAGGAAAAAAAGTGATACAACAAAAAGGGAAATTATGATAACTGATGGTGATTTATCAGAATAACCTACCCCCCTTTGGAGAGACTGGAGAGAAAAAAAAAAAATATTATCAATGAAATAAAATTTGAATAAACAACCCAGGCTTGAGACGCAGGCAGAGGGATAGGCCCCGGCAGTGGGTTTGTGCCACAAAGGTGAGGGGCCTATGTCCTCTCAGTGGTCTACCTGGTTGAGTAAACAAAATTTTAAATTCAAATTCAAACTAGTTTAGATTGAAGTTCAACTAAGCATGCAAGGAGAGGTCCAAAATAATAAAAATGAGGAAGGAAAGAAAATTAGAATGATACAGTGATGTATCAATACTAAAATAATTAAAACTGAAATTCAGAATGACTTCCTATAATCCTTACAATAACACTGAAGTTATTAGTATTGCTTATAAAAATAATCAAACGAAAAGGGTAGCAATGAGACACCAATGCAGACTGAGACTGTCTAAGCTTTAACTCAAAAAGTTTTTTTTTTTTTTAGAACTTCACTTAAAGTGTGACAGTCAAAAACAGAAAAAGGAATTGTCTAACTCCAAATAATATCAGCATAAGCTAAGCTTTGAATGCAGTTAAGTATTTGAGAGAGAAAATGAATGCAGAGAGAGGAAAAGAAATTGAAAGCAGGTATTATCTTAGAACGCCACGAGATGGCGTAGTTGCGCTCGTGCAGGCTGACGTCAGGGGGAAGCGACGCTTACGCAGGATGACGTCGGTGTAGGGCGCGTGATTTGACAACCTGCCACACACCTAGAGGCTGCCCTCTAGTGTCGGTGACGTGATTCAGCAATTTAGACAGCAGATTTTTTTATCTGTGGAAATCACGAGTATTTCGCGCTCTGTTGCATGCGGAAAATGCGAGTTTCACAACATGTAACTACAGGAATTACACATTTTACATTACACATTGAGACGGTTTAGAATGAAAACAGGAATTATCATCTATTTTAATTCATAAAACTGGTCTCCAATTACACATTATATATGAAACGGTTTACAATAAAACAGGAATTAGAACTTCTGTTTTATTTCAGCTGTGAACAGGAATTTTTTTTCTTCTGTTTACTTACAGCTATGAACAGGTATTATCTTCTGTTCATTACAGGAACAGGGATTATTCTTCTGTTTTACTTAATTAGAGCTATGAGCACGACAGGAATTAGACATCTGTGAATTTAAGCCGTGAGCACACCTGCATCAAACAGCTATGAGCAGGAATTATCATCTACTCATCTCCCATAAGCATTAATCAAAATAGCCCTTTTATGATTTTATGCGTAGGTTTTTTCAAATTGGTTCGCGACGCCAATGTCTAACCAGGAGTTTATCGTTAACGTTTTGTATAAGGCCTATTACGACTGAAAACTGAAGCACTGTTCAGATCAGGTTTACGTCCTCGTCCTAAAAGAGATCCTTCGTCTTCATTTAGTCGGTTTAAATCGTATTACATGAACTAACTGTAAAGAGTTTCGCTTCGTCTTTACAGAGACACATATCATGAACTGCAGTTTTAGCACTTAACAGTGATTAAAAATGCTTAGACATTTTGAAACTGTTAATTTGAAGAGCTGAGCTGGCTTTGTGCTTAACGTCAGCTGAGTGAGTTCGCTTTAGCAGCGACTTACCTCACAATTCAAAACGCGCGTGTAACGTTACAAATATTAATACCAATAATACACATTCACTGAAACTGAATTTTGCCCACCAAAATAAAGTTTGAAACTGCCTAGCGTTCTCCACCAAACATGTAACGAATACGACTCTGGGTTAATTTGAATTAGCTCAAGGATATAGGGAATTTTGGAAATATTAACAATCATAACTCATGGTCATAATTCATAAGTCGCATGTACATTTATTTTATCAATTATCGAGATTACCTCGTTCTATGACTGGTCTGATCATCAGTTATTCGTCCAGCGAATAACTAAGATCATCACAGTCAAGAACAAACTCCAATAAAGTTTAGGTTCTGGCCACGAACAGTAAACTTTATGAGTTTATTAATTAAAACTACGGAATGTAGTCTAATATCGAGCTTGTAGCTTAAGACCTTTTATTTCAGTGACTTTAGAATGGTGGGTTTTTGAAACACAGAGACAGTGAAAAGTATAAAGGGATTTTAATAAGTGTAACTAGATTATATGAGCTACGAATAGAAACGTACGTACAAATGCAAACAATAAACACAACAAACAATTAAACAATAATAACATACGTGATAAGAATAAATGAAATGAAAGAAAGAAAGAAAGAAAATGGAAAGCTAGTAATTGTTACATACAGAAACCTAAAGTTTAGAGACACCGGGAAGACAGCTTTTATCAGATAAAGAACCTATACTTGCACGTCTGTTCTCTGTTTGGTTGATGCTGAAAGCGTGGACGAGGTCCTGTTTGCCGCTGCGTCTTCCGGTGTCGCGGGAAGCTTGAAAAGGCTCACTGAAATGTAACGTTACCGAGAAAGTTCGTCTTCGTCTTCCGTGAAGGAAGAGGCAAGATATAACTTAGTTGCAAAGAACGGCTGCTATGGCTCGAACATGTGTTCGAGCGAGGAGAAGGCCGGAGCCTTTCCGATGTTTCTTGGAGCCGTGGAGAAGAGGATGAAGATCCAGGAAGAGAGGAAGAGCCAAGCCAAGAGAGTGTGATGAGGGGGTTTCTTCCTTTTAAGCAAACATCTGTTTACGCCTTCTCTTGGAACGACAGCGAATCAGATTGTCTTTTCTGAGGCGGGGAAATTCTCTTTGTGTGAAGAAGAAAACGCCTACTTTCACCATATGTCTTCTGAATGAAATAATTCATATTTCCTCTTAAGATTATACATACTGAACTAAAGATGTTACATATATAACTTAGGTGGGACTGATTGAATTAAAACAGGACGGTCAGACAGATACCAAGAATTACAGGTAGATTTTGGACACACATAACATTACGTTCATATTTATCATTACACACCAATAAAGCTTGATTAAACATTCAATAAAATTGTCAGTGTTTCCGTTATGGCAAACGACGACACTTTAGAGAAACATAGGAATACATATCAACTTTTAGTGACTTGTATGTGTTGGAATGTGTGTTTCAAAGTCCACGAGGGTGTTTTGTGTGTGTGTGTGTGTGTAACATTTCAAAGAATGTCTTTGAAGCTGGTCACGCAGTTATAAAATCACCAGGGTTCCCCGCTGAAATTGGGGGAGGTCAGTCAGACCGGCGCTGGCGAATTGGTCTTTGTGTTTAGTTTAGCTTTATTGTCCCCCATGGGGCAATTTGGTTGTGGGGTGATTATTAACCCGTAAGCACACAAAAAGATGTGTTTGGAGACAGGATATACTAATTTGAACAGCATGTGACCTTATGTCAGTCATTGTCGCTACAGAAATAAATAATCGTAAACTGGTTTGTAAACTGGTTTCACACTCAGTGTTGCTGGAAGTCAGTTGTAGTTTTTGTGTTTCTCTTTTTTCTGTTCTTGTTTCTCTGTCCTTCAGTGATTCTGCTTATCAGGTGTTCATCAGTGTCTCAATTCACTCACTTCTTTTCATTCAAGGGGACTATATTAGTGAACTAATGTAGGGAATAGTGAATGAGGGTATAGGGTGTGATTGTGAAAACAGCCTCTGAGTGTCGACTTTTAGCACTGTTGATTCACAGTATATTCCTGTAGGCTACTTTTATTTTCTACGGTATATTACTGTTTTAATGGAAAATGGTATAATATTGTCAGAATTTTACAGCAAGGGTTAACAGTGAGGTTTATACTGGCAACACTGTTGCCAGTAGTTTACTGTAAAATTATTTTTTTGGGTCACCGTTGTGCAGAAGAGTAGAGCCTGTGCTTCAGTCCAGGAGAAGATCTACAAACATTGATGATATGCTGCATGTTGCTTTATTTAACAGGCGGTGACTGTGTAGTTGCTGATCCAGTGGAAATCTTTTTATGTACAATAGTTTTTTTAGTGGTCTCAAATGAAAGAAGTTCACAGTAATACTTTACTCACATTATTAATGCATTATACATTTTAGTTAATACATTTAAATGACAGTTGGTCAATTTAAGGCAGTCGGTTTCTGCAAGTGTAATTAGTTAACTATAATTTAGTGCATTTTTACAGAAACAAACTAGATTACAGTAAAGAACTGTACAATTAACAGTATTTTACTGGCAACAGTGTTGCCAGTATTTTACTGTAAAAAAAAACGGTAAGGTCTAACAGTGTACCCTTACCGTAAAGTGTTACCCTATTGTCCTAACCTAACCTTAAAATGCTAACTTCAATGTACTCAACTTTTACTGTTGCAACCTAAATTAAACATTTCATAAATTTGTAATACAACAATACAAATCATCTGTGATGAACTTGAGTTTATGTGGGGTTTATAGTCAAAAATGTGTAGATGGTGTAAATGTCCAGTGATTAACTCTTTCCCCGCCATTGACAGATTTTTCCATCATTTATGACTCGATCGACATCTGTGTTTTGATCATCATTCTGAACTTTATCAGATTTTTGTTCAAAATGTTGCTTTTTTTTTATGAAACTAACCCACATCCAAGTGTTGATTAAAAAACAGAATGAAAGCATTTTTTTTTTTTTCATTTTTATTCTTTTTTAAATAAAGCAGGCTCTGTTATTTTGATATATTGCATGTTCAGATGGTGGCAGGTAAAACGTTAAAGGGGAAAAATGCTGATTATAAGGCAATAATTCTTAGAAAAAGTTAATTTTAATACAAGACTAAAGCTATTTTGTTTGTAAAATATGAATATATGAAAAACTTTTGCCTGCCAAAACAAAGTCAGAATGATGTAAGCATTATACTGGAATTGAGAAGACTCCATTAGACAGTAATATCTCTATATCACGTATTTTGACCTGTTATTAAAATGTTTTGTTCAGGTGAAACAGAATGTGTATTAAATGATTGTCAAAAATGTATAAAAACAACACGAATAGAAAGAATTCTTCCTTTATCACTGTGGAAATCCATATTGTACATTGACCCTTATAGAAAGGATGCATGTGCTTCGTAAATGTATACAGTGTAGTTAAGTCAGTAATTTTATTCTGTTGTTTTAGTCTGCACTACATCTTTGAAGAGGACACCTGGGTTGAATACTGGCCGACAAGAGAGGAAAGTCAAACTCCACAATACAGGGATCAGTACATCGGCATCTCTGAGCTCCAGGATAAACTCCTGAGAGATGGATGTGATCCATAATTATACATTTGTTGATTACAGGAAATTAAACATCATCTCTTACATACTCTCAAAAAATATGAGCTAAAATATTTTGTAATCATGTTAAAAAAATAAAATAAAGGGTAACAAAATTTGAAAATGTTCATTTTAGACTCCTGACTAATTAATCATGTAATATATGGTGCCTTGCAAGAATATTTTAATTACTTTTGCCATTCTGAATCACAAATCCAACATTATAAATTGTTTTGTGTGATATTTTAAATCTGTATCTCATTTTAATAATCATCAGGGCCCGGTTTTTCAAAAGGTTTAATCCGGATAAAATTGATCCGGATTTAGTAATCCTTTTTTTTTGCGATCCGTGATCACGTAATCCATCTTACTTTTGAGCCAGTTTTTCAAAGCAACATCGGATTGGATCAATCTGATCCGGATAGGAACTTTTCAGGATCACCAAATCCTGTTTACTAGAGCCTTAAATGGAACCAACAGTGTAGCCTACTGGCTTAGCAAAGAACAACAGTTGGCAAAATACCGGTGGCCAAATAACCATTGTTTATTTTAATTTTAAGAAACAGAAACACTGTAATAAACAGAAACATTTTACTTTCCTTATTTTGTTATAATGTTAAATTGTAGATTTTGTTGTTTTACCATATCTCATTAGATGTGACATGCTTCATATATGCTTCAAATATGAAGAAATGTATATATCATCAGTAAACATTGATTTTGTGATCATTCACTTAAAAAAAAAACCTCTCTGGTTTTATTTGGTTCGAAAAATCACAACTGAATCCACCCTTCTGATGGGATCAGGATAATCCTGTTTTTTTGGATCAAATAGATCCCAAACCGAGTTCAAAGTTCTGAAAAACCCAAAGGGCAGGTTTGATCCAGATCAAATTTAAGATCGGATTACATGATCTGATCTTAGTTCAGAATCCCTCTTTTGCTTTTGAAAAACCCATTTCCAAGATTTGATCCAATCCGTGATCCGAAATCCCACTGGATTACTTTTGAAAAACTGGGCCCAGGGGCCAGTTCTGCCGCACTAAGGCAAAAGGTCGTAACTTCAATTTTTGGCGAAAATGAGTTATTGTAATTTTTAGGACAATAAACATAAGTTTTATCATATAGACAAACATCAGTTTCAATTCGATTGTTTTCAAGTCCCACTGTTCGATCGCGCCCGCACCTCTCTCTCTCTCACACTCAGTCACACACACACACACACACACACACACACACTCTTCAATTTTAGAGTCAGTTTTTAAAAAAAAAACAACCTTTAAATGTTCCACATCTTTTATACTTTGGTGATGTTAATCAACTTGTTTTATGAAATTCATGTTAATTAAAACCATTCATACTTTTCCAACTATTCTCACTACTTTAACTTCTTGTTGATACATGTAAAGCCATTTGTATCATAGTGAGTCCAATTTTAATGCTAAGGCAGAATACAGTAACTTCCGAAAAAGGGTCAAAGGTCAAATTTGAGTTCAACATTTTTTTGTAGATGGGTTAATAAAGGTATACACTACAACATGTGAAAATTACAATATTCCCAGCTAACACAAATACGTGACTGTTACGTAACTGCAACGTAATATGGTGACCAAACTTTCGTCGTGGCAACCGGAAAAGTGAAATTCCTGGATTCTTTGTCACGACGTAACTTTGTAACGTTGTCAGTAAGTAACGGCGACGTCGTGGCAACGTTGTGGATCGATAGTCGTGTGTTGGTAAACAGTTGGTCATTTTAGTTTTTAATAATATGGGCGGACATGCAGTGGTCTAATTTAACTTGTCCTCATTGGCCCAAAACTATTTTAGAGACTTTTTCAACGACATATGAACGATACAGACTCAAAATTTGGTTAATTCAGTTAATTTACTATAGAACAAAGCACAAACAGCAAAAACAGTATGCAAACAGGTTATACATTTAAATGAACAAGGTTTTCCCCAAAAGCTTGAACATCTAACTACTCCTACACGTCTTCATTTCGGTGGCTTGCTTTGCTAACAAAGCAAGAATAAGAAAAGAAAAATGCAAGAAAAAAGAAGTTGAGTGTTTTCCCATTTAACATTTAAATACACAAAGCAATTAGCACTGAAAGATAGAATCTGTATAAGCAGACAGTTTTGTTTAAAAATCGCTCATATATTTTTCTAAACATAACAACACAAAGTTATGTTGTGGCAAGTGCATTATTTCCTTTTAAAATAATTTGACAACTTCATGACAATGTATCACTATTCACTATATTCTATAAAACCTTAGTTTGAAATCTTTTTTTTGGTACATTTAATAATACATATTATTTAGTTTTTCTTCTTCTGAAGTCGTGATTACGATGTCCATTTTTTTAAACTAGGAAACTAGGCCTATTTATGATGATTCCTGAAGGCAGCATTAAACCCCCAAAATGTCAGGTGATGGTGCAACTGTCCGAACAAATGAACAGACTAAGAAAACAATTTAAAATGGTGATTTAATAATAAAACATTAAAAACTATGCCATCATTTTAGGTTTGAAGCCTTTCATATAATTGTTTTTTATAAATATCAGTAGTTTTAAAGCTGTTGAGGTAATTGAGAAACTTTTGTCCAGCAATTTGTATATTCTCAAATGTTATTATGAATTTACAAGGTAATAACAGTAAACATGATAATGCATCGTCCAGAGGAGCCTAACTGATCTCTTTGGCAAAGTGAAAAGATGGTCATGTGAACTTTTTACTATTTCATCATATAGTGCAGGGGAGCCCAACCTTTTTTGAACAAAGATCTACTTTTAGATTTATCAGTGTGCCGAGATCTACCAGTCCAAACAGAAAGCCAGTCGCTACTCACAGCACATCTGCAGATTTAATATGCACAAAACAAACAGAAAAGTAGCTCTAATCCATATATAATGGAGAAGAGCCGACTCTATTTTTAAAAATATAACCTATATAGAAATTAAATAATTATGTAATAATTAAATATTGAATAATTTTATTTAAAATAATAGTGTGTGTTCATGCTAGTTATAATGCTAGAGTGCTGGTTATAACATGGCAATAAAGAAGAGAGAAAAAGAGGGACCAGTTTAATCCTTTCAGTTAGGCCTAGGCCTATTTATTTTTCTGAATATTTATTATTTTTTTCTTTAATATGGGTCCTATTATATTATTGTTTTGAATGTTGTTTCTATACATTAAAAATATGTAATTTAAATGGAAAGGTTTAGTTTTTTTTTAATAACAAATCAAGGCATTTAAAAAAAAAAAATTGTTAGACATTGTGAGTGTGATTTCGTTTAATAATTTAATTAGAATTGTTTTCACACCTATCATAGTCAAAGTCATAGTTAAAACATTTATTTTCTAAAGAGCCGTTTGTGACCCAAAAGATCTTTTCAGTGAGCTGAGTCAACGAGCCGGAATGCCAGGGAGTCCCTACTAATAATGTAACGTGCCTAGCTAAAATCCTGGCTGAATTCAGATTAGCGTCCTAACATACTACTCTTGCTATTTCTGATATGTATTTGAAATAGTAGCCTATCAGGCGCGGATTTATGGGTGGGCACGATTGATCGGTGGCCCACCCAATCAGATTAATAAAAACAATTTACATTTTTAATTTTAATAATAATGAATTATAATTGAAATAATTTGAAAATAATACAATGAATCATTGTACTAGTTTTTTAGAATGTTTAATAGTTGTTGTTTTTTTTATAAAAATTTATGTACAGTAGGCTAGCTACGAAAAATAGCTACAAAATAAAAATATTATGTTGACATATATCGTGTCAGTCCAGTGATGCTATCACGCAACACCGCGGGCGCGGGCGCGTTTCGGACCAAAAGTTTTCCATCGCAGCAGCAACCTAACTGAACTATGGCTAAACAGCTGTCATTGACACACTTAAAAAAAAAAAAACACGTCTAGATGATGATATAGGCTACTTCTGGACCATGTCATACCTGAGGAGGAGGAGGAGGATGGTCGTGAGACACTTAACGTTAGTGGCTTTTTCATCAAAAACATACTCACTATTTGTATTTCAAATGATCCAGAAGTTATTCAGCAACTTTTATTTAAAAAAAGTTTTGTCAGCATTGCGATTCTCTTTGTACACATACACTCTTTAATAAACGTTTTAACACAATTTAAACAACGTATCATTCACTGCTACTTCTATAAATATTTTAAGTTGCTCAAGCAAGTGGTAAAATATTTAACCATGTACTTATATTAAAATCGCAAAGATTTTAAATTAAAACTTAAAGTTGACAAAAACAGCCGACTCTCATGCCTTTTCTTTTGCATTTAAGTTTTAACACAATAAATCTTGCATGTCACAAAGAACTTGTTTTTTCACCTCCACGAATGAGACGAGTGTTGTTCATTATGTCGCCTTGTTGAGGTAAATTGTAGTTTTCCTTGCTTTACCCCGGTCTTAAAGTTGGCTAGCCTTAAAAAGATGACTGTGAAAAAGAGTATAATTAAATTAAATGCATTTATGGTGAGATTACTACATTTTATTTAATTAAACGCATTTATGGTGAGATTATTATATTTTCATGTCAATCTGTGTTCATTTTGACCACGAACCATGCGCTGGCACTTTAATTCAGCGCGTGCAGCACAGCAAAAATAGACTCGGTGCGGAAACGATCTCTGCACTGCTGTAGCCTCTACGCACCGCACATGGAACGCATCGCCAGACCGCATCCACGCTCAGTGTGAAAGCTCTAATACGGAGCCCGGGAATCAGGTGTGTATACGCTTAAAAAACCCGAGGCCCCTCCGTATATTCACCAGGCCCACCTATTAATGACGTTCTGTATCCGCCACTGGTATGAGTATGTTAGTATGCGATTTCGAATTCAGCCCATCATTTCTTCGCTGTTATTTTTTTAATAAATCAATGCTATTGGTCAAACTTTATGTATGTCAGTGAATTTTACAAATATTTAACAACCAATGAAAAGCAAACAGCTTGTGTTAAATCTTGTTACTCGATTAGACTGTCAAGCAAAACCTCACAGCTCATAGCTCCTCCTAGCTCCGCCCCTCCTCCTCCGGCCAGCGCATAGCTGAACGTAATCAGTGATCTTGTAAAATTAAATAAAGAACTGTTTTTTAAAATAAGTACAGCGTTTTCTTTACTCAAGAAATACTATGTCTATAAAGGTTAATATTTTATGTTTTTGAGGTCTGAGATGCGGGAGCGGTGAAGAGAGAGAAAGGGCAAACCAGAGTACAATTTACTCTCGCGATCGACTGGAAAGCAGTCCGCGATCGACAGGTCGACCACGATCGACTGGTTGGGCACCCTTGATATAGTGCAAGATTATGAGATGTGTTAATTGAATGCTTGGCTAAAGAGATGTGTCTTTAATCTAGATTTAAATTAGGATAGTGTTTCTGGGCCCCAAACATTATCAGGAAGGTTATTCTAGAGTTATTCCCTTACATTCTATTGAATTAATAGGAAATCATCTGATTTTAATGAGAAAACATGGCCTAACGAGTCAGCATTTTAATATTTGAATACTATACATTCTTACAGTGCAAACATCCTAAACATTTCTGAGTATTATCAATGTTGAAAACAGTTGTGCTGATTAATCTTTTTGTGTAAACCATTGTAACAGTTTAATCCATTTTCTTTTCTCTCTCTCCAGGATTCATTGTGAAATAGACCCAACATATAAACAGTAGTTTACACTACTGTTCAAAAGTTTGGGTTCAATAGCGTAAAAAAAACTAAAAACAAACATATTTTATTCAGTAAGGAATCTAAGGATGCATTAAATTGACCAGAAGAGAGAGTAAAGATTTCGGTTTCAAATAAATGCTGCTTTTTCTTTCATTCAAATAACCCTGAAAAACACAAAAATATGAAGCAGCACAACTGTTTTCAACACTGATAATAATCATAAATGTTTCATCTATGGTTTTAGTTTTACTTATTCACTTATTCATATTGCTCATACAGTGTCACTTAAGTTTGGATGTCAAAACTTTCTTAAAGGTGCCATAGAATGTGAAATTGAATTTATCTTGGCATAGTTAAATAACAAGAGTTCAGTACATGGACATGACATACAGTGAGTCTCAAACACCATAGTTTTCTCTTTCTTATTTAAATCTCGTTTTTGAAAAACACCCCTGAAAAACGGGCGAATCTCCACATAACACCAACTGTGACGAAACCGATGGGATCATTAATATGTACGCCTCTAAAAATTTGCATATGCCAGCCCATGCTCAGTGCCAGGCGAAACTGCACAGCCGAATCATCAGAAGTTCTGCAGGTGAAGAAACAAGCAGGAGGAGGATCATAGGGAAAATGGCAGATCTATCTATAATCTATCTATCTATAATCGGATACCGCTACAGTTTAATTCGAAGTTGTTTAGTTGCTCTGCCCATTTCACCACGGACTGTTACAACAATATCAAGCAGCCAGGCTTCTCTCGGCGTCTCAAACGGACGAAGGGGGCAATTTCAACTAACGTTATATTCCCGCAAGCGGCAAGTAGGGATTTTATTAACGATAATTTACATTGTGTTATCTAGATCCAGCGCGATATTGTTTTTTCCTCGAGAGACATCATGGCTTGCAAACGAGCGAACGAAGCATGGCAGTTGCTCAGTGTTTGGTTGTACAAATGAACACAAAAATATTTTTTTGCTCCTTCATCCGAGCCTCTGGAGAACCAGTGGGTTATGTGAATTTCTGATGTGTAATTGTTCAAGTTCAGACAGATAATCTTTCTCTCAAAGTCGTTCAACACTGTTTATGCATCAGTAAATCGCATTGCAGTGATAAGATCTTCATTCACGCGATCAACAGGCTGTCATTTGCTCAATGCTGGAATAGATCTAAATACTTAAAAAACTTCTCATGATTCGTTAATCCCGATAGCTGTAATAGTAAAAACGTATAATAGCTGTAATAGTAAAAGTTTTCTAGATAGCTCTACATGTAATGCCAGATATTTCATATGCAAGCATGTCAGCCAATCACAGCAGTGGGCAACAACACTGAAGTCTCACAGCAGACACGCCCCTTCAAACAGAGTGTTCAAATCAATGGATGAAATCAGGCTAGGAAATATGCCTTTTATTTCTAAATTATAACAAATTTTGATCTAAAAAACATACTAACATTATAAGGGCACCCCAGGAAACATTATAAAATAATAAAATAATCCATTCTATGGCACCTTTAAAATAAATTAAACAAACAAATGTAAATGTAAATATGAGAATTTAAAAACTAAGAAAATAACAGATGCATGTTGATGTACAGTAGGTGACAAAATATTGTGAGAAAATGGATATGAAGTAATTTAATGAGCTTCCTCACTTCACCTGTTTCCAACTTCTCTGGCAGCAGCTTTCTTCAGAAATGTTGAAGTCATGGAGCTTCCCCTCTGTTGTAGGATTATTTTGTTGCTGCTGAAATCACAGAACTATTTTTTATCAATTTGTGTTAACCATTGAGCTAGTTTCAGCCAATTTTCACACTCCATGTAAGTGACGTCATCGAGTACGTTTATGTTAAATACATACGTTTATGTTAAATAAATTAGCTCACTTCCAAACTAACTTATTTTTTTTTTACAAAACTACCAAAACCTCTCATCTACCTATTAAGATGTGATTAAAAGCCTAAACGTTCATATCAAAAGCTCAAGCTATGAAGTTAGCATAACGTTACCTCTTCTGAAAACGGTTGAGATGCTAACGGACTTTTTCCGAAGACACTAAACCATTTCTATTAAGCAAATATTCAACAGAAGCGTGTCAATTACAAGTAAGAGAAGTGTCAAGAACAGTTGTGTGTATTATTTGTGTGATTTTAGAGACTAAACTCACCAGAAAGCAGTGAAAACAACAGCGAGAGACGGAGTTCAGCTGCTTTGTCAGTTGCAGTCAGTGAGGCAGGCGCGTGCGGGTCGGTGCCGCGCCGTTTCCATGGCAACTCATCTCCGCTCCAGTGTTTGAGGTCGACTCGAAGGTTCACGCGCACGCCCATTAAAACGTCAAAGCCACGCAACATTTAGAAACATAAACATCTAGAATTATAACCTTACTTGAATAAAATGAACGTCTTTCAAACGTAAGAAATACTGAACAAACAATTGAAACAAATAAAATATTTCATGCAGTCTGATAAGATGGTAATGAAATTACGGGCCCGTGACATTGCAGTTCCGTTGCCAGTAAGTCATGAAATTACCAAGTTATTACGAATAGAGTACGTATCTGGGACGTTGGTTATCTTATAACTTTAGGAGGACGTACTGACGACGTTGTGGGTTGGTAATAGAGCATCACAGTCCCGCCCACAGCCCGAGAGCGCTTTGGTTCCGGAAGTAAATTTCCCATTCATTTCTCCCATTGACGTTTTGGAAAATCCGTATTTTAAAGAGTTTTAGAGCATGTCTGAGGATAACCAGCTACGGATGAACTCATAGGCATACAACATATCGTTTCGAGTGAAAAAACGAAGAGAAAATCCAAAAAAAGTCAAAGGTACAAGACTGTGTACATATTTTCATTTCCGAGCGAAGGAACTCATCCCATAAACCACCGCGCCTCACTGAAGTCGACTGAAGCCACAACCGCGAAAGAGCCTTTAGCGACTTTCAAATCTGACGACAGCCACGCAAACTTTTCTTGTGCAGTTTATAGCAGTTCTTTCAGTAGTAATCGTGTAAATAATAGTGTTTTATAGGTTTTGTGTATTGAATTTTATATTTATCATCGTGTATTTTATATTGTGTGTGTGTGTGAAAAGCGGTTAACGATAACGTTAGCAGCTAACAGTTCTGTGTTGACATGGTTACAATAAATTCATGAAATTATACCTTGAGAGTGCGGTTTTTCGTCTTTATTTTTGATAACTTTTTTTATTACTCGCACCCATAAATGATTTGGGAGTTGAGCGCGCCTGTTCTCAGTATTACAGGACACTCTGCTGACAGGACAGGATGAAGATGTTTCTGTTCAAAGGTTCCAAAACATGTAGCATGCATTCTAGCCTACTTTACAATTATTTGTAATGTCTAGCATGTTGTGTTGTGTGTGGACGTGTTTATGAAACTGCTGGTAGCCGGTAGCCGGGTCACCAACAGCCTGCGAGGTTTAGTAGTTTTGGCGGTCCGCGGCGTTCTGCTCATCAGTTTCAGCGGCCCACGGGCAGGTTGCAGACAAATGCCTCAACAATTTCCCACTTGTGGTCCATGCTCATTTTATTCATGAAGTTATAGTTCATCCTTAATTGTAATAACATTTAATGTATTTTCTTAATAACAACAAGTGAAAATTAAACAGTGATGGTCAGCAAACCAGAAAGTGCATCATATTCAGTTTATTAACTTGCCATGAATAAATTATTACACAAATGTTCAGTAAATGCATGAAGAGGTATGCCTAAGCTAAATATTGTTTTGACAGTGGCATCATAAAATGCTTGATATGACTCATACCATATGGAGGCTACAGTAGCCTAGCTAAAGTGAACGATAATGCTAACTAACGTTGCCATCTCCCTGCAAAACTCACCACAACTTTGTAGGTCTTGTCCCCCATGGCCCTTACAAAACCCACAAGCTGACCCTCGGACACGCTACACTCAACTACATGACCAGATTTGAAGTGGTTTTCACCCCTTTTAACACTTTTGTTTTCCTCCTTGAAAAAAGCCATCATGGCAGCCAAGGAGATCATGATTGCACTGATAAGTCTACCGTGCAAAAAACGCAACAAACACAGGGTTTTTTTTTAATGATCTTCAGTCTTCACGGACTTTCGCGGGGTTTAACCAGAAAGTTACACGAGCTCCACCAATCAGATGCATCACTGTGGGATTGTGGGATTGTTCAGGATTGTGGGTAATGAAGTACTTCTCCAAGACATCGCGAATAAAAGGCATTTATCCCAAAACAAGGTTAGTGCCCCATGAACTTTTGGCGGTTATATGAGCATATACAATCGCTTAGTACAGCCGTAGCTGGTTTTAAGTCTACCATGTATGGTTACGTTTTTATGGCTTATATCCCAACTGTCAATGGAGAAATTGTATTGAATTTTTACTTCCGGAACCGGCTGTGGGCGGGACTGTGATGCTCTATATGATGGTAATGAACTTACGGCCCCGTGGCGTTGCAGTTCCGTTGCCAGTACGTCATGAAATTACCACATTATTACGAATAAAGTACGTATCTGGGACATTGTTGGTTATCTTATAACCTTACGAGGACGTACTGACGACGTTGTGGGTTGGTAATATGATGGTAATGAAATTACGAGCATGCGACGTTGTAGTTACGTTGTCAGTTAGTAAGGTCATGACATGACCAAAAAGTACAAATACATTACGTCGTGTGTTAGCTGGGTTATACCTATAACTCAATTGCCAGGACATTAAGATAACTTTAAAGTCATTTTTCTCAGTTTCACACTCTGGTGAGTTCTCTTACGAGAGGTTCTCTCGTATTGCGTAAGTAGCTTACGCTTCGGGAAAGTTCTCTTTCTTCGAGATCTGAAGCCAAAAAATTATCCTTAATTTTGCATTTATTGTCAACGCAGTGCCCTCCACACCCTTCTAACCGTCAAGAAGGGTGTGGCCAGTGTGTATATATTGCGGGCTCACAGGCTGAACTCTGATTTTCTTGTCTTCAGCGAAGCTCTTCGCATCGCTGGATCTTGAGAAGCCGCCGCCGTTGAAACCAGCGACCAGCAAGCCTAGGACAGCGCCTGAGGAAGCCGGCCACCTTCGCCGCCTTCAGCCATCCGTGCCTGCTACGCTATCCGGCGACATATCCTTTTTTCTCTGCTATTCTGTGTTGTGTGTGTGTTCGCCCTGCGACACGCACTTACTCTTCTAAAAGAGCGCGAGGCGTTTTTATCAAAATGCCTCGTTTCTCCTGCGGTTTGTGCCGCGCCCCGCTCAGCAACGGAGACCGCCATCTCATCTGCGCTCTCTGCCTGGGCCGCGATCACGCCGCCGCCGCACTCTCTACAGGCGGCTGCCCCGAGTGCGAAGAACTCTCAATGTCGACCCTGCGGGCTCGACTTGAGCTTTTTGACCAGGCTGTCGCTCCGCATGTCCCTGTTGGGCCGCGCAAGAAAAAGCGCCGCTCGCAGCGACCACCGGAGACAGATGCGGCGTTCAGAAGCTCGCCGGAACCTCTCCCTCGAGCTTCTCTCTCGCCCTCTCCGCCCCCCCTCCCGGCCGCTCAACCGCCGGCTCTCGCCCGCGCCGCTGCCGTTTCAGAGGACGAGGCGGATGAGTCTGATGGACGCGCCGCTGACAGCTGCTCCATCCTGGCGTCTGACAGTGAGGACTGGTCCACCGCCTCCTCTACAGTCCAGGATTCTGGCCGTTCTCGAGCGGGCGAGGACGCGGAGCTTTTGCGCCTCCTTACCCGGACTGTTGACCAGTTAGGCCTCGAGTGGTCTCCTCCTAAGGAGCCAGCACCAAACAGGCTCGACGGCTGCTTTCTCCATCGCCGCCGCCGATCGCCAGCTTCCAGAACCACGCCTTTCCTGCCTGAGCTCCACAGCGAGCTCTCTAAGTCGTGGAATGCACCAGTTTCCGCGAGGGTCTCTTCACACGCTTCATCGACGCTCTCACAGGTTGACGGCGCCGCTGAGAAGGGGTATAATGCCATTCCCCCTGTGGAAGAGGCGGTAGCAGCGCACCTTTGCCCGCCTTCTCGTTGGCGCTCAAAGGCTGCCCTCCCGTCTAAACCCTGCAGGACCACATCAGCCCTTGTCGGCCGCGCTTTCTCCGCCGCCGGTCAAGCTGCTTCTGTCCTTCACTCCATGGCCGTGCTGCAGATTCTCCAGGCTAATCTCCTCCGTGATATGGACGAGAAAGGTCTGGAATCTGCTTCCATTACGGATCTGAGAAGCGCGACGGACCTTTCCCTTCGCGCTACGAAATCCGCTGCCCAGGCCATCGGACGGTGCATGGCTTCTCTGACCGTTACAGAGAGGCATCTCTGGTTGACGCTCGCCGACATGAGAGAGTCTGAGCGCGCTGTGTTTCTCAACGCCCCCCTCTCTCCCACCGGCCTGTTCGGCCCAGCGGTTAGCGGGATCGTTGACCGTTTTTCGGAGGTACAGAAGACTACACAGGCTATGAATCTCTTCCTGCCTCGACGCTCTAGCTCTGCTGCACACCGTCCTCGCGACCAGCCTGCGCAAAGTTCCACCCAGCGTCCAGCTCGACCTCCGTCATCGCAGCGACGACAGGGCGGCCGCCCTAGATCGCGCTCTTCCAGCCGAAACAGACCGCCTCCTCCCCGGGGACCCCGGCAGAGGATTACGGTGAAACCGGAGCCCGCTAAGACCTCCTAGCCCGAGGAAAGAAGCGACGGCTGTGTCCCGCTGCGGCCGGACCACCGTTAAAGCTTCATGTCCTGTCAGTCCCCATTGCCACGGTTACTGCGGACACTCATTTCGCAGCCAACGAGCCGGTAATCTCACCCTCTCGCCTGCCTACAACCGCCGTTTTCACGGCGACCCAGAGAAATCTCAAAAAGAGCATTATGTCTGGTTGCACGGAAAAATATAGATGCTGTGCCCGCTCCCCTGCGCTCACACATACTAACGAACATTTCGCCCCTGACGCCGCCCTCGCGCGTCGCGCCTCACGCTGTGTGTTCCCCGTCCAAAGCCACGGGACACCATGTGTAAAACGGCCAGTTATCGCTGTGTGCGATCCGCCGTGTCTAAGCACAGAGAGCGCGCGCGCTGCACCCGCCCCTCCGTTTCGAGCTCTCGAGCCCGCGATACGCGGCGATCAGAGCCCGGAGGCCATCCTGCCCCTGGCTGCACATGCAGAAGCGTGGGAGGCTATCCCAGGTGCATCAGAATGGGTGCTAAACACAATAAAACAGGGCTATACTCTGCAGTTCGCTCGCCGCCCCCCCCGCGCTTTCAGGCGCGTACCGAGACGAGAGTGAATGGGGAAGTAGCACATCTGCTTCGAGCAGAAATAGCGACACTTCTGTGCAAAGGGGCTATAGAACCGGTTCCCCCTTCTATGAGCGAGTCGGGCTTTTACAGCCGTTATTTCCTCGTTCCCAAGAAGGACGGAGCTCTCAGACCGATTTTGGATCTGTGATATTTGAACAAAGCTCTCATGCGAAGACCGTTCAAAATGCTCACAACCAGGCAGATCCTCGCGCAAATTCGCCCGAGGGACTGGTTTATCTCTCTCGATCTGAAAGACGCATACTTTCAGATCCAGATAATACCCCGTCACAGGCCATTCTTGAGATTCGCCTTCGACGGTCAGGTATATCAATACACCGTCCTACCATTCGGCCTGTCTCTAGCACCCCGTACATTCACGAAGTGCATGGACACGGCTCTCGCTCCCCTGAGAGGTCGGGGAATGCAGATTTTGAATTATTTGGACGATTGGCTGATTCTAGCACAGTCAGAGGCCGAGCTCATCGCTCACAGAACAGTGCTCCTCAGCCACCTGGAAAGCCTGGGGCTTACGGTCAACTGGACCAAGAGCTCATTGGTGCCCAGTCGTTCAACCTCCTTTCTGGGTTTGGAACTGGACTCTGTGGCAATGACGGCCCGTCTGTCGACACAGCGCGCGCGCTGCATTCGACGCCTGGCCGCTTCCTTCCGGTCGGGCAGCACCGCTCCTCTAAAGACATTTCAGAGGATGCTGGGTTGCATGGCCTCAGCTGCAGCAGTGCTTCAGCTGGGTCTATTGCGTATGCGCCCGCTTCAACGCTGGTTGAACGCCCGAGTGCCTCACAGAGCCTGGGCTTCTGGCGGCATTCGAATCAGAGTGACTCAGATCTGCGTTTCAGCACTGAAGCCCTGGTTAGTGGCCGACTGGTACCAGCGGGGAGTGACAATGGGAGCCGTCTCGCGCCGCAAAGTTATCTCGACGGACGCTTCCACCTCAGGTTGGGGCGCTCTTTTCGAGGGCAAACCGGCATTTGGCCTGTGGTCGGACCAGGAGAAATGCCTCCACATAAATTGTTTGGAGATGATAGCGGTCGAGAACGCTCTCAAGCGCTTCCTCCCTTTCATACGGGATCACCATGTGTTAGTCCGCGGTGTCAGATCCAAGAGCCTGTGCAAACTGACAGAACGCCTTCTCGTGTGGGCTCACCGCTCGTTGCGCTTGCTGAGAGCCGCGCACGTGCCGGGCCACTTGAATGTGGGACCAGACAGACTGTCCAGGGACATCATTCCCCCGGGAGATTGGTCCCTGCATCCTCAGACAGTCCAGCTCCTCTGGCGCCTATTCGGCAGGGCGGAGGTCGACCTTTTTGCGTCGAAAGACAACGCTCACTGCCCGATATTTTTCTCGAAAAGCGAGGACGCGCTGTCCCAGACCTGGCCCAGCCTCCCGCTGTACGCTTTTCCCCCGATCTCCCTGTTACCTCAGGTTTTAACAAGGATCAGGGAAACACAGCACCCAGTGCTCCTTATAGCCCCGCGCTGGGAGAACCAGATTTGGTACCCAGAGCTGGTGAGGCTGTCGCACTCACCCCCATGGCCGATCCCGGTGAGGAAGGATCACCTCTCTCAAGCCGGTGGGTCAATCTGGCATCCCCACCCGGAGCGGTGGTCTCTGCATGCATGGGTAATCAACGGATATCCGTTGACCTGCCAGAAGGGGTCGTGAACACGATCACGCAGTCTAGAGCTCCCTCCACGAGACGGCTCTATGCGTCTAAGTGCTCTGTGTTCTCTAAATGGTGCGCTACTAAGAGCTTTGATCCACGCACATGTGGGGTTTCGCAAGTGCTCTCCTTCCTACAGGAGCTGTTGGAAAAGGGTAGGTCCCCTTCCACGCTCAAAGTGTATGTGGCGGCTATTGCAGCGTTCGCTGAGACGACGCGCAGCCGGGCAATCGGTAGGAATGAGCTTATTATCCGTTTCCTCAGAGGAGCCAGGCGGATGAATCCCCCGCGGCCCCCCTCGGTTCCTATTTGGGATCTGTCCTTGGTCCTGGAGGCCCTGAAGGCTTTTCCTTTTGAACCGCTTGAATCTGTGGATCCTAAGTACCTTTCGCTCAAAACCGTTTTTCTGATAGCTCTGTCTTCAGTAAAACGCGTGGGGGACCTGCACGCGCTATCTATTAGCCCTGCATGTCTCGAGTTCGGACCGAATGACTCTAAAGTCATTCTCAGACCGAGACACGGTTATGTTCCCAAAGCGATTGGTACCCCCTTTAGGGCACAAATCATCTCCCTCTCGGCTCTGCCATTATCCGATAACGGGGACAGTGATAACCTCCTATGCCCTGTTAGGGCGCTGAGAGTTTATATCACGCGCTCCGCCGCTTTCAGGCGGTCCGAGCAGCTCTTTGTTTCTTTTGGCGGACGCACCAAGGGTCTCGCCGCCTCGAAACAGAGCCTGTCCAGGTGGATAGTGGACGCGATTGCAGCAGCTTACGCCTCCAAACACCTGCAGTGTCCTTTGGGTGTCAGAGCCCACTCCACTAGAGGCATGGCCTCTTCGTGGGCCTGGTCCAGCGGAATTTCGATTCACGATATTTGTATGGTGGCGGGCTGGGCCTCCCCATCTACATTCGTGAGGTTTTATAACCTGGAAGTTCCCGCCCTGCAGGCTACACTGTTATCAGTATAAGTGCAGACTATGCAAAGAACAGGTAGAAGAGCCAACATGGTCACTGTAAGTGTTTCTTAATTTGAGACAAAACACAAAAATAACATAAACATCCACTTCCATTCATAATTTCTTTTATGACCCCTCACATCTGAGCCACAACAAATAAAACACACATATATACATTAACAAATACATTGTGGATATTTGGAAAAAATAAAATGGCTAAATGTCCAATAGTTAACAAAATAGAGAATGTTCAGGGTTCTTCTTCATCTCTGATGATTGTTTCTTTGAAATTAATATACGGAGATGAATGACAGAAAAATGGAATATATTATTTTTGTTTGTTATTGAAATCTGTTTGGGTGATTATTTCATGGGGACAAGATCATTTTTATTTTATTTTATTTTTACTTTACTATACTATACTGAATAGCTTAATTGGTAGCCTATGTCTACTTTATCACTGTTAAAACGGTTACACAAGTCAAGTGCAAAATATAAATAAAAGTATATACACTAAATAATACAAATGTATTATTTGACAAATTTTAAAGTTTTACTACATTTTCTTCCTGCAATCCACCTTGAAATCCTACCCCCTGTTGGGATCAGGATGATCCTGTTTTTTTGGATCAAAGTTATCCAAATCCTACTGAAAAGTTTTGAACAACACAAACTGAAGGTTTGATCCATATTAAAACTAGGATTGGATTCTGTGATCTAATCTGATTTCAGATTCCTTCTTTCCCTTTTGAACAACCCATTTTCAAGATTTTATCCAATCCGATAACCAAAATCCGATCAGCTTACCTTTGAACAACTGGCCCAAGATAATTTAAAGGAGAATCTCAGCAAAATCCCCAGTGTTAAATTAACACTGCTCAGTTTTTATATAATACACACTCTCTCTCAGAGTGTTATAAGTAACACTGAAGCAGTGTTAAAGTTAATTAGATAATTAAGAGATTAATTAAGTGATGATTGAGCATTACTGAAGACAACTGATGTTAACAAGCAGAATCACTGAAATTTAAATGGTCCGGATGATTATTCCTGACATTTGCTTTCTGACAGGAGTTGATGTGGACAATAAAAGATATTGAAGATTTATTGGGATGCAGTGATGCCTCACATCTGTATAGCAATGAGTAAATTACTCCTTTCTAGAGCACTCAAGAAGCAAAACCTCACAAGCACTGCTGTGTGGAGATGTTCAGGTCTGGAAACTTACATGTTTAGAAAAGGAAAATAACACATCACACAGAAGGGACATTTTGATCATATAACGCATTGAGTTTTTCTTATTGCCCTTGGTTGTACAGAGATACATTCAGAAATTTAAGTTGGACAAAAGTGCTTCACAATCGTCTATGCAGATAGAAATTGATGACAGGCCAGTTTCTCTCAGCGCACATACAGAAATGCATGATGACCCAGATCTGGACTACAGACATGAGCCACTGGCACAATCATAGCCAAATAATCACCCTTACCCTTACTGAAAGAACATACGTTTCCATATTTATTAAATGGCTTAAATATGTTAAAAAATATATGAAATAATAGACTGCGTTAATATATTACAATATATTGAATACATAAAAAATTGCCGCTTTTCATATATTGAAAAATATGTGAATATATTTACACTGTAAAATGTAATTAGTTGAGTGTCCATCCTCAAGAATGTTTTACTCAAAGTTGCTAATACAAAGACATAAAGAGTGCTAAGAAAATAATAGACTGTGCATTTATTTCTGTTTATTAAATTGCAAATACTTAGTGCATGTCTGAAACGCAACTGAATAAACTAAAGACAATTAAAACAAAAAAAAAACATTAACTTACAGTTAATAGACATCACTGCAATACAGTAAATAAAGCAACATGCAGCATCTCATCAATGTTTGTAGATCTTCTCCTGGACTGAAGCACAGGCTCTACTCTACACTTTAAATCCCAACAGAACATTAAACACTAACAGATCTGTGAATCCAGCAGAGGAGGATTGAACAACAAACACAGCATTACCAGCTTCACTTATTACTAACCAGACTGACTTTATTTCTGTCAGACGTCTACAGAAGCTCTTATTGAGAAATAACAGGTTTAGATGTTGATGATTTATTGAAAAGTAATAAAGTTTGTAGCAGCATGATGGAGATCGTCTAGGTTACTTGTGTAACCCCAGGGAATGGAGACGTCACGTCCGATTGGAACTGACGAATTGGGATCCCGCCTGAGGGCCCAATAACCTTCGAGTGGTAACAGAACAAGCCAATGGACATTGTGTTTTGCAATCGCAGCGCACGAACGGGACACAGCAATGCAGGCGTTGCGACATTGTTAATTGTTATTAAGCAATAAGGCATTTTTTTTTTTTTTAATTACAAGCATGTCATGTCATAATTCTTAAACAGAATTATTGTTAAGTATCATATTTGTTATCAAAGTTTTTTATCGAAAAATATCGTAGATGGTGAAAATTTTTTTATCTCTAAACATGTCGGATAGCTGTATGCTATGCTACTATCTAAGCTAACTAAAAAAAACACTAAGAAAGAGAAATGTTTAATTTCACAATTTATAGCTTCGGTTATACTAGTATAAGTTAAAAGATAAGTTAATGGTCGTTATAATGTAGTTAAAATATATTCACAATATAATAAAGTGATATCTGATTTGTAACCAGGCACTAAAGCGATTACCCACAAAATGTTGCTTTGAACCAATCGGATTGCTTGGGTCCTAAGCTGGGACTCATTCGCTGGGACTCATCTCTTCACCACAACGGCCTGAATTCCAGGCACATTTAGCTGACCGAAAATGCCTGCAGGCCCGGAGCCTCTTGACGGAGGTGAGCGCACTCAGGAGGACTGTCTTAAGAGGCAGAACTGACTGCAAAGTTTAGTCAGGTTTATTGATTTATAAAGCACATTTTAAAACAACAGATGTTGAAACCAAAGTATTGTACAAGAAATCTAAAACAGAATTAAAACAGTTTAAAGGAACACGTCAACTTTTTGGGACTTTAGCTTCTTCATCGTATCCCCCAGAGTTAGATAAGTCCATACATACACTTCTTATCTCCGTGTGTGCCGTAACTCTGTCTGACGCACCCGCCGCTAGCCTAGCTTAGCACAAAGACTGGAGGTAAACGGCTCCAGCTAGCATACTGCTTCCAGTAAGTGACAAAACAACGCCAACATTTTCCTATTTACATGTTGTGATTTGTATAGTCACAGCGTGTACGAATAACAAGGTCACATGAGACAACCATCTTCTAAGTGTATACATACTGGGAACTATATTCTCAGAAGGCGAAGCACTGCTACTTCTGCGGAGTGATTTACTCCAACTCTGAGCGAACTCTCTGCTCTTCACCATGGGGCTTCTCAGGCGCTGCGAGCAAATCACTCCGCCCAAGTAGCAGACACAGTCTTAGATGAAATCAACTGAAGAGAAAAGAAGACATTAAATCTGTGAAGATCTCAGCAGAGGAGGATTAAACAACTCCACAAACAGCATTACCAGCTTCACTTATTACTAACCAGACTGACTTTATTTCTGTCAGACATCTACATAAATTCTTATTGTGAATTAATAGAGGTTTAGATGTTGATGTTCTATTATTTCATCATGGAGTGTTTGCTTTAGTTTGTGACCCTTGACTTTTAGACACATATTTTCTCTGGCTGCTGTACCTATGATTTTAAGACACATTTGTTATGGCAGGAAAAGCCAAAAGCCAACGCATTCAGGTGATGTTGGTTTGTTATTGATGATAACAACCAGAGGGTTGTTCCATAAAACAAGATTAGAATACAAGCCAGGCTTATTTTGGTTAGTTAGACTTATTGATGGGGGACTCTGTTTCATAAAGCAAACTTAAAATAGTTCAAACTCAGTTACCCTGGCAACTTATGCTGGGAAACTAGCCTGGTCCAGGGCAGGCTAACTGTCAGGCTAAGCCTCAGCTGTTACACAGATCCTCTAACACTGACCGACAAGAACACAATGATATTACCACTGATACTCTCTCATACCATTATTGGACCACTAGTCCAAAAATAAATACACAGTATACAGAAAATCAACTTAAATAAGGCTACAATGATAAATTAGACAAATATATATATATATATATATATATATATATATATATACTGTATAGATAGATAGATAGATAGATAGATAGATAGATAGATAGATAGATAGATAGATAGATAGATAGATAGATAGATAGATAGATAGATAGATAGATAGGCCTAAATACAATATACAGGTTTTCTTTTTTTACTGGCTGAATGTTTTTGTGCCCAAGATTTAATTAGATTGTTTTAAAGATTTATGAATACATTTCTCTCTGGTTTTGTTTGGCAGCTGTAGTACATGCTTATGATTATTAGAAGAACATTAGAACACAATCTAAAAAAAAGCTTTGTAAAGCAGAAGTTAAAATCACAAAATTAAAAATAAATAATTACAAAAGCACATTATAAATTTTAACTGGTAAGATGAATCTGAGCTTAGTTGACAGTATATTAGCCTACATTTGATTTACCCCATTACAATAGTCCCTTTACAGTTATTGCTATCATAAAAATACACTTTAAAATTCTAAATAAGGCACATATATACACAGTATATGTGTACGCATATATATATATATATATATATATATATATATATATATATATATATATATATATATATATATATATATATATATATATATATATATATATATATTATGTACTTTATTATGTCTTTCAATTCAAATTTAACACAATTATACAAATTCACAGTTCCTTTAAAGACATCATATTTTCCCCCAATAAATATTCCTTATTTTTCCTTCTACTTTTTTTCTTTTGTGATAATACCCACCAACACATAGCCTAAAAAACACATGATTAGAACAATAACCAAAAAGTACATAGTTAGACACTTTTACATATGATTTAAGGGGGAAAAGACAAAAAACAATAAATAAATATTAATAAAAATTTAACATTCACATATTTATATCAAACTCTTATAATGACACATAATTCCTAATAGTTTTTCAAGTAATATTATTTGAATATCAAATATTCAATATTAAATAAGTAAATAAATAAAATAACAAATAACTAGAAATAAAAGGGAGGGAGGGTTATATAAAAATGTAGTTAATGTTCCTTTATTTTATGGAATATTCTTTGATTTTAGAGTTGCACATATCTTTTCAAAATGTATACATTTGCTCTTAATTTCATGTTATCCTCTCCATAATGTGCTTTAGAAACTAAATCTACTCATTTAAAACTGGGGATTCTTGCTTTCTCCAAAAAATTATTGCATTAAAAGCTGTAATTCTCAGCATAGTATAAATTATACATCATCTTTATTAAGTAGCATAGGTCCTATACCCAAAACTATATTTTGTATCTTTATATATTTAGTTTCTTAAAAAAAATCTTCCCTGAATTAGGCTACTTCTGTTCACTGAAGTACTTCTGTTCGCTAGAAGTTCACTGCAACTTATCCAACATCCTAAAGATAAATTATTATAATTAGAAGATATTTATAGTGTTATAAAATATTGCATATTAATTTTCCAAGCAAAATGTATATTTTAGTCAGATTTATTGCGCTCCTATTTGGCTCGTTCAATATTAAGATTAGTAGCAAAATGGATACATTTGCATGACTTTCTAACATTTACAGATGGAGAATATAACTGTAAAATGTAAGTTTTGCACTGAGGGGAAAAAAAACATGTCACAAACGCATAAAACAACACAAAATATACGCTGTTTGATGGTGGATCGATTTGATCCACGATCGACCTCTAGGGCTGCTTCAGAAACGCGTGCACACGCAATTATCTAGACTTGATAAACCTGGATCAAATTAGTGAGATTGCGTGAACTTCAATTACCTTTTATGGGACCACTTTAGCCCCAACTTATTTGTTAGGCTCATTCAAGTCCGGTTTTGGAGTTTAATCCCCGCTTTTCTAAGTGTCTTTTATGGAACAACCCTCAGGGATGTAGTGGAGGCTAAACGCACGTAAACGCCGTTTGCGCATCTCCCAAAATTCGGAAAATAGCGTTTACCCACCTCCAAAGTGCGTTTATCCACCTCTAAATTTCACGTTATTTGAGCGGACTTTGCTTTTCCAGTGCGTGATCGGTACATGATTCAAGCATTTGGGCCGTTAACGACAGAGCATAACGTGCAGCGCAAACACAGAGCGGAACATTCAGCAGAGAGCGCACCGACACACACACACACACACACACACACACACACACGAAACAAAGAGAACGGCGCACACACGAAGCGGAAAAGACACGCTTGTGAAGTTACTAAACAAGCTGCGCGAGAATGAAACCTGATCGCCGAACACAAAGGGGCGGGACGGCATATTTTCAGCCTTTTCAATAGCAGCCGCAACAGGAAATCATCGAGGCAAAAAAAGGCAAAAAAAAGTGATTTTTTTTATTTATTATTCTTTACAGGCAGCTGGTTTAATGTAGGAAACCCAACTGTACAAGAGATTCAGAGGGAATCAAGCCTGCACCAGGTTAAAGACTTTTCCCTCTACAGGGAAACACTGATCCACATTTTTCTGACATATTATAGACCAAACAACTAATCGATTAATCAAGAAAATATTCAACAGATTAATCGACTATGAAAATAATCCCAAATCCCTAATCAATATGTACAAGTGCATTGCATTGGAAGCCCTGGATATAAGCCTCCCTCTCTATCTCTCATTAATATTTTTGTTCTCTCTTTTGTCATTTAGTAAACTTTATAGATTTCAACCATATTATTCCTTCTTCAGTCTCTCTTTAACAAGAACTTAGATTAATGTATGAATTGAATAGTTTGTGTTTTTTGTGTGACCTATGATGAGGGAACAACCAGTGATACCCTTGTTAGTACCATCAAACGATAGCCTATAGCGATGTCATCAGGATACACATACACCGGTAGGCAGTGGCCCACCTTACCGGGTGACCATGTCGTGGTCTACCAGAATTTATAGTTTACCCACCTCTTTTTTTACCACTACACCTCTGATAACAACATAATTATCATCTAAACTCAGTATCCAGTGTTTGTGAGATGTTATTAATTTTTATATTTTTGATTATAATAGCCCTGTGATTATACAGAATGAGATCCAGGAATGTCATAATCATTTGTAAAGGGTTTTGAATGCATAATAAGACACTTTTCATCTATTGTATCCTTCAGACACAAAGAGACATCAAGAATCAGCGAATTAATCTCAAGAATGGTGACGATCAAAAGCTTCATGCTGCAATGCATGCTGGGTACACAGCAAAATCCCCAGTGTTAAATTAACACTCCTCAGTGTACATATGTGTCCACACTACAGAGTGTTAAAATTAACACTGAAGCAGTGTTGAAGTTAATGAGATAATTAAGTGAATAATTAAGTGATGATTGAGCATTATTGAAGATACCTGATGTTAATCAGCAGATTCATTGAAGGAAAGAGAAACAACAAGAACAGAAAAAAGAGAAACAAGAACTACTGACTTCGAGCCATTACACATAATAGCACTTTTTATTTTACCAGTTTGACTTTATTTCTGTCATACATCTACACACGGTCTTATTTAGATTTAACAGAAGTTTAGATGGTAATGTTTTATGGAATGTTTTGTTTCATGTCACCATTATGGTGACCAGTGTTTGCTTTAGTTGGGATCTTGACCCTTGTCTTTTTAACATTAGTTTTTCTCTGTCTGCTTCAACTCTGTGTTTATAAAGCACATTTGTTGTGGTAAGAGAAGCTATGAACTGGGCTGTGTTTCTCGGAAGTATCGTAAACCTAATTTGATTGTACAGACCATTTGTTGCAATTGATCTATGATCAAGTTAGGCTTAAGATGCTTTTGGGAAATGCAGCCCTGGTTATGTTTCAATGATGAACTTACTAGTGACCTGATTCACTGATCTCACCCAGCATTATAAACTGATTATACAAATGGTTTATTAATTTTTCACTACAGTAGTTAATTTCAGCAATACTTTAATAATCTGAAGGATTTAAAATCACACACAGACATCAAGAATCTACATATGAATCTCAACAATGGTGACAATCAAACAAATGCTTCATGTTGCAGTGCATGATGGGAGCCACCAATCAAAACGCATCCATGGCTCACATCATGCATTGCAGCATGAATAAATTATGCAGCTGAATTATCCTGTAATTTTAATTGTTTTTCCTGTTTGCTTTTATTTTGCTATTGTTTTATTATGACTTTAGTTTTGTGATGTTCAGAGTTGATCTGTTTGTCACTAGTTTGTTTATTGTCACCATTGTTGAGATTCATATGCTGATTCTTGATGTCTGTGTGTTTAAACACAATAACTTCTGTGCACAAAGTATTTTCAAAATTGTTCATATTGCTGTTGGATCTCAAACTGTAGAATCTCAGAGCTACAATCACCAATACTAAATGAGACATCAAGCATATAGTAAAAGATTTAAACTCTGAATGACATCAGTAAATCAGGTCACTACATGCTGATAATGTCATCATCTAAACATATCGTGAGCAGGACATGTTTTCTCTTGCAGTAACATATGTGCTTTATAAACACAACGTTAAAACAGTCAGAGAAAAACCACTGTCAAAAAATTAAAAGGATCAAGAGCCCAACTAAAGCAAACACTGACCACCATAATGGTGACTTGAAATGAAAGAATCCACAAAACATTACCATCTAAACTTCTGTTGAATATCAAGTAGATGTATGACAGAAATAAAGTCAAACTGGTAATATTAAAGGTATTGTAGGTAGGATTTTTATAAAAAAACTTCTTTTCCAAATTTGTTTAAACTTTATTTATATATCAAAACATAATTAAAATGTAAGTACTCTGAAAAAGAAAGTATAAAAATCGAGTGTCTGTAGACCTCTCACGACTGTTTTAAAGACAGCTCATTATTTCCATTCACTCCACCCCCTCCCTTCTGGGCTCCTTCCAAAGCCACGTCCCCAAAACACATGAGTACATGTGTACGACACACACAGATACAAGATAAAGACATCAGTAAACATAGGTAGAGAATATAAAAACAAAACAAAGGCGAAAAAAAACGTGCAGGTAAACTTCCAGGTGAACATGGTCTAAAAGAGTTAGACAGAGGGTAAATATAGTTCTAAGAAAAGTTCCTGGATGCGGAGTAACGTTAGGCCTACTATCTGTTAAACATGTATTTAGTTATCTAAAGCAAAATTATGCACAATTCAACACTATAGCTATCATCTTGAGCTAGGCCTATAGATTATTTATCGTCTCTACTACGGCTCGCTAAGTAATGTTATGTTAGCTATATTAGGCAGCTACGTGTGCTAATGACACATGCTTCATGAAAACATAAACAAAAAAATATGTATGATCAAAATACAAAAAGAAAGATTTACCTGTCCAGCAGAAATAAAGCCATCAAGGAGTCACTTTTCAGCCCCTTGAGGTCCCTCAGTTCTCGCCATCGCTGGAAAGCCACGCCGATATTGACACGCGTTTTATTTCTTTGTTTATCCAAAGACTTTTTGTTCATTACCTTTTCTTGTACTGTCTTCCTTTTTTTGCCTGGTTTGCCTTCGCTAACTGCATATGCCAGTAATGTGAGTTTTGATTGCTCTTTCTCTGCCATTGTTTTGCTATTTCTAGGTTCCGTGCCTCTTGAATTCCTCAAATCAAACGGGTACGCGCAAGTGGGCAGGTCCTGTGTGGCAAAAGGGTGGTTGCCATGGTTGCGAGAGAGTGACAGTCGCCTAAGCCAATCCTTTGTTTCGTCCCGAATGGAAGTAATGAGCTGTGTTTAATACAGATTAAACGGTCTAGAGTCACTCGATTTTTATACTCTTTTTATCAGAGTACTTACATTTTAATTATGCATTGATATATATAAAAAGTTTAAACAAATTTGGAAAAAAGTTTTTTATAACAATCCTACCTACACTACCTTTAAGTGCAATAATGTGTAATGACTCGAAGTCAGTTGTAGTTCTTGTGTTTCTCTTTTTTCTGTTATTGTTTTTTCTCTTTCCTTCAATGATTCTACTTATTAACATTAGGTGTCACCACTAATGGCCAATCATCACTCAATTAATCACTTAATTATCTCATTAACTTCAACACTGCTTCAGTGTTAATTTTAACACTCTGTAGTGTGGACACATATGTACACTGAGGAGTGTTAATTTAACACTGGGAATTTTGTATATGTGCAGTCTGCATTGTGACTGATTGAAAAAAACTGATTTGTGTGTGTGTGTGTGTGCGCATGTGTGTGTGTTCTGCATTGGGGATGCTCTCTAGTCTAATTTCTTCATTTGTGTGTGTGTTCTGGATTATGCCAGATTTTCATCTGCCTGCAAAATCGGAGGCTGCATTTTCAGGACCCCACTTTTAGGACCGCATTTCTAGGACCCTAGGTTTTTAGTGACAACGCCACCTACCGAATTAGAGGACCAGCGAAGATGGATGACATTCAGGGTGTGAGTATCAAATGCGAATAAATTTTTATTTGTTTAACTTTAAAAACAATTGTGATGCATTTCATTAGAAAGTTAACGTAGCCAACGTGATGGGGATTTGCTAAATAAATAGTCTTGAATGCATAGCCATCATATATTAGCCTCTAATGCTGTATAATGAATTGTTAGCACTAGGGCTGTGCGATATATATCGTAAGATTGTTATGCGCATCTCGTCAGTAAAGCCGGTTCCTTGATTAGTAGTAAATCACCATCACCTGCTTTCAGATGGAGCGGCATTTACTACAAAGAGCCGTAGTTAACTGACAAGCTGAGCCATATCGCATTAATATCGCGGACGTATCGCCAGCGATATTTAATGC
This sequence comes from Abramis brama, assembly GCF_963993115.1. Taxonomy (NCBI): domain Eukaryota; kingdom Metazoa; phylum Chordata; class Actinopteri; order Cypriniformes; family Leuciscidae; genus Abramis; species Abramis brama. The sequence goes on along the minus strand of NC_139964.1, from coordinate 20,902,005 downwards.
GATATGGCTCAGCTTGTCAGTTAACTACGGCTCTTTGTACACAGCAAACACTCCTGTCTTAAATTAACACTCCTGGGAGTGTATGAGTCCACACTCAAGAGTGTTGAAGTTAATGATATAATTAAGTGATTAATTTAGTGATGATTGAACGTTATTGAAGACACCTGATGTTAACAAGCAGAATCACTGAAGGAGAAAATCTCAAATTGTAAGTTACCGTTATGACGATCAATGGTTGCTTTAGTTGGACTCTTGACCCATATATAATTAACTTTAGATTTTGTTTGTCTGTTGTTTCTTAATTATAATCACCAGTTGAACAAAGAAAAAAGTGATCTGATGGTGTTGGTTATATTATGACAATCATCATTTGAACTTGATCACTGAACTCATTAAAATCCTTCTTTCTGACTTCGATTTATGTTGTTGGTTACAGCATAACTGTGAATCTGCATAAATGCCCAGAATTTCTGATATAATATAAAGGATTTCTTAAAAGTTGTTTAAAAAAAAATCATTATTTTAGGCACACACAGATGTCAAGATTCAGTCTATGCATCTCAACAATGGTGAGGAGCAGAATATTCAATTAGGAAAAGTAAATTACAAAGACAATTCAGATCATAATTTATTCATACCGCAATGCATGATGGGAGCCATTAATGAGTTGTGATTGGTGGCAGCCACTGCAACATGCTTTATTATTGTCACCATTGTTGAGATTCACAGGCTGATTCACCCATCACCATAATGGTAACTTACAATTTGTGATTTTCTTCTTCAGTGATTCTGCTTGTTAACATCAGGTGTCTTCAATAATGCTCAATCATCACTAAATTAATCACTTAATTATCTCCTCAGCCCTAAATGCCGCTCCATCTGAAAGCAGGTGATGGTGATTTACTACTAATCAAGGAACCGGCTTTACTGACGGGATGCGCATAACAATCTCACGATATATATCGCACAGCCCTAGTTAGCACATTCATTTAATGGAACTGTTGCATGATAAGCCTGTGTTGACATATTGACAGCACAATAAACTGTAGCATGTTCGTTCTGAAAGCTTGTTAATTACTCATTGTTTTTCCATTTTAATTCAGTTAAAATAATCTTAATGTTTTCACTGTCACGTGCTCTCAGTCAGTCTGTTTAACGTTACCCACAATATATGTTATGAGTAGGCTACGTCTCTTCATTTTGACATGGTTTTATAAAGTTGGTTGAGACATATGACATTTTAATAGTCAGACATAACAGAGAGGCCATCATAATAACTGACTGTTAAAATACCATGTGTTAAATTGTGTCATTTACTGTGTACTGTATATGAAGTGTGACAAAAGATAAATAAATAAAATGGTTAAGTACTAGGCTTAGGCCTAATTTATGTCTATTTATTTATATGAAATTAACTTAAAAATGTTTTTCAAGAAACACATATCATATGTAGGCTATAATATGTTATTTCTATTCAGATTTCTTGCATCTCTCTATTATTATTTTTTCTCAGTTCAGAAGGGCTTTATTGACATGAGTGTTTCTAACCTTTGATCCCACAACATCAAAATCTTTTTTTTTTTCCAAATCTTTGAACAGTAGGCCCTATGCAATAATAGTATTATGAACATTAATTGTTATGAAGATTGATATCATTATTTTTGTATCGTATATGTGTGTGCACTCTGTGGTAACTAAGATCTTTTAAATATGAAATTTAAAATTAGAGAGTAGAACATTTTCAACTAAATGTTCCTTATTTAATTCACTTCTCTTTCTCTCTCTTAGGAGTCAGTGATGATGCTGTCCATGAAGTTCTGTCTATGTGGTTCACGGCATGAACAAATTTGTTTTTGTATGTGTTGAAGTTCAGTTGTTATATATTATTTTGTAAAATATACACAATCTTAAATCTACCCCTACACTGTAAAAAATGTTCGTAATTTTAACAGTAAAAAACTGTAAAAAAAGCAACGGAAAAAAAATGTTAATTCCTGAACGGTATATACACTTACTATATACAGTGAAAAACTGTAATAGCTCTCACGGGACATTTCATGTAATTTTACATTAATATACTGTTAAATGTACGGATTTTGGAAGTACACTGTAAAAAAAAACTTACCGTTGCATTTACCGTACCTTACCGTAAAAAATACGGTAGCAAATGTTTACTAATTTTACAAAGTTTTACATCATCGAACTAAAAATTACGGTGAAAAACTGGCAGCTGGTTGCCAGTACTTTACCGTAAAAAATACGGTATAAATATTTATGTTTTACGGCATTGAACTAAAGTTTACGGTAAAAAACTGGCAGCTGGTTGCAGGCGATTTACCGTAAAAATATGGTAGTAATATTTTAGGTTTTACGGCAGTGATCTAAATATTACGGAAAAAAACTGGCAGCTGTGGTTGCCAGTACTTTACCGTAAAAAATACGGTAGAATTTTTTTTTGCTTTTACGGCACTGAACTAAAGTTTACGGTAAAAAACTAGCAGCTTGCAAGTGCTTTACCGTTAAAAATACGGTAGTAATATTTTAGGTTTTATGGCATTGAACATTGAACTGAACTTTTATATAAAAAATAAAAACCTGCCAGCTGTGGTTTCCTGTAATCTAATTATTGAGAATTACCAGAGGTTCAGACGTTGATGTTTTATTGAAAATAATAAAGTTTGAAGTTACCATTATGGAGATGAGTGTTTGCTTTAGTTGGGCTCTTGACCCTTGACTTTTTAACTTTAGATTTACTCTGACTGCCTTAACTGTGTGGTATCAGTTACACAAACAATAACACAAACGTTATGGTATGAAAATCAGAGAGAAAATGTGACCAGGTGATGATGGCAGGTTAATGATGACATAATTGTCATATTGTGGCCTGATTCACTGATCTCATAAAGAGTCTTATCTCTCACTTTATGAGCAAAGTGATAATATTAATTATAATATTAAAAATAAATATTTCATATTATTGAGTATAATATCACTGTAAGCCAGCAGTGAGCAACAGATAATCTGAAGAACTTTAAAAATACATGGTGTAGAAAAAAGGTTCTGAACTACTGCTCGATTTAAACCAACACAAACATCAAGATTCAGCGTATGAATCTCAACAACGGTGACAATCAACACAATAATCAGATAAAACTCTGAACATCACAAAACAAGCTACTAAAAATCTGCAACAAAAACAACATCAAAAATAAAAGCAGATATAATAATAAAATAAATTACTAAGGCAATTCAGCATAATGTATTCCTGCTGCAATGCATGCTGGGAGATACTGATGAGTTTTGATTGGAGGCTCCATCATGTGCACTGCACTTTTATCATCACCATTGTTGAGATTCATACGCTGACTCTTGATGTCTGTGTGTGTCTGAAAGATACAGCAGTTCAAACCTTTATTGTACACAATGTTTTAAAAATTCTTCTGATTATCACAATACTAATGGATCACATGCTGTAGAATCATAGGGCTACTACAATCAATAATGTAAAATTAATAACACATATAATCGAAGATAAGACTCTATAAGAGCTCAGTGAATCAAACATGGTGATTGCCATCACTGATACACAACCAACATCACATGATTCATTTTCTCTCTGATTTCCTAGCCATAATCAGCATGTCTTATAAACACAGAGTTACAGCAGGCAAAGACAAACTAATGTTAGAAAGTCAAGGGTCAAGAACTAAAGCAGTCACTGATCTCCATCATGGTGACTTCAAATGAAACAATAAATCATCAACATCTAAACCTCTGTTAATTCTCAAACAGAACTGTAGACGTCTGCCAGAAATAAAGTCAGTCTGGTTAGTAATAAGTGAAGCTAGTAATGCTATTTGTGGAGTTGTTTAATCCTCCTCTGCTGAGATCTTCACAGATTTAATGTTTTTTATCTTCAGTTGATTTCATCTTAGGCTGTGGCTGAAGTCAGTTGTAGTTCTTGTGTTTCTGCTCGTCTCTTTTTTCTGTTCCTGTTGTTTCTCTAAATGGACATTCCCAGAATTCCCTGTGTGACACTTCACATTTGATGCTATTTCATTTAAATAATTATGTTTCTTCTTGGTTTTTGTTATCAGTTTTATACATTTGGGGTTTATATTACATCATATATTGTTTAATGAATGTTTATGGCATTATTTGGAGTCATGTGTGTGTCACCATGATGGTGTTTTGTGTTTGTGTGTATGACACTGTGCACCTTCTAAATATTAACATGTGCCTCAGTTTGTGGAAAACTAATGGTATACTTAAATCATCGTGTGCTTTTCTTTTTTACCACTTGTGTTATTATGATGGTTATCAGTATATTACAAAGATATAAAGCAGACTTGTAGCAACAATGGGTTGTACATTAATATTAATATTAGCTCAAATGATCTATAGGGAATTTTAATAATTAATCATGAATATGATTAATATTTTGTATGTTACAGTTACATTAATTTATCGCAGCTGAACTAGATTGATATATGAATGATTACCATAACGGGTTATGGTTCATCATTAATACATCAATAGTCTTATTTTAGCTTGAAGTTATGGGATAACTTTAATGGAATTAATTTAGTTATCAAACAATCTGTTTGTCCAGCAAACATTGAATGTAAGATTAACTTAACTCTCAAGGAAAATTATCCTTCTTACAAATACGAGAAAGAGTATCTTTTCCAGGCCTTGAACAGACAACTTTCTGTGTTTGTAAAATTAGGTTACTTAAATCGTACCAAGATAAAGCATATAGCTAAGATCGAACATTTCAGGGACTAAGTAACATGGGCAATTAAAACAGAGTCAGTCAAGGACATATGGAATTTAATAATTGGACTAATACATCGAACTAAGGAATATATCAAACTACACAATACACACGGATTATATGTCTATGTACATAAAATACAGTTAAACAATACAAGATAACGAATAACAGTGAGAGAAAGAATAAAATGATCAGAATTAGAGAAATATAGAATGACATAAAAGGATGAGAGAGCGGATGAGAGAGAGAGAGAGAAGGATGGGAGATGAGATCGGAAGTGAAAGCAAAAATCTGCGATCAGAGATCGCAGTAGGCTATGGCAAAAATCACAGACAGTAACCCTCGAGAGACCACAAAGAAATTACATTAAAAGTTCAATTCAATAATCGATACTTGCATTGCATATGGTCCTCTTTGTATGAGGAAGGAAGGCAGGGTCCTGCGTGTCGTCTGAGGGGGGGCGTGCGCGTGCTGTGTCTTCCATGCGAGCGCGAGCGCGGGAGGTTCAAAGAGTCTCTTCCTTTGAGGTGAAGTTGCCGGGAATGATTCAGGCTAAGTTCATTCAGCTCGTGAATGAACAGAGGCGAATAGGAAAACGAAACTAGACTATAGAAAAACATAAAAAGAAATAAAAGAGAAGAAAAGAGAAGCAGGCCAAAGCCGGTCCGGACTTGGGTTTCCAAAGTTTTTGAGGAGGGAGAAGAGAGAGTTGAGGAAACTGAAGGTTTTGGCTTTTATCAGTGTCCCGTGTACCGTCCCCTTTTTCGTGGTGGACGAATCCTCTTCGAGCATTCTGAGCAGAAGATTTTCTTTGTGTGTTAATGCAGCCCGACCCTCGTGTGGAATCACACGAATCAGAAGTATGATATTATGCTCAGGGAATTAAAAACGCATGGAACCATAACGTTTATCACAGTCTCTTATCAAAAATCTTCTTCGTCGTGCAAAGGGGATCAAAACAATACTAAGGACGAATATTGACAAAGATAGCAACATAGAGATACATTCTTTTGTTGAACAAAGGCACTTAAAGATTACATTACTGTAATTCAAAAACACAACTATTCTAATATCACACTGGTGAACATGCAAATCACCTGGAACACTCTTTGTACATTTTTAATAGTTAGTAAAATGAAATTTTACTAGTGGAAGTCCATATATGTCAATGTGTGTGTGTATATCTGTGAGGTCGGCATCTGTTGCATCTCGTGGTGCATACCACGTGAGGGGTTGGGGGCTATTTGAGAATGTGTTACTCGGCAAAAACAAAGGTAGTTCTGTGGGCAGACTAACTTGACAGCCTGAGGCGTCATATAATTTTGCTGAGAGAAGCAAGATAGTCCTAGTTGTCCCAAAACAACTGAATGGGGTAAGTCTTGCTATTTTCCTTCAGTACACAAAGAACAAACGTTAGACACAGTAAGGGAATTGTGGTCGCAGCACATGATAGTATGAGAAACAAACAGGGGCCTGTTCGTTGATTTCATTAGGTCGGGTAAAACATTAACCAGGGCCTGCTTGTAGAGACTTGTGTCAGAAAGCTAGTCAATTAGGGCTTTCTGAATATGAACGTGTAGTGTTCATATTTAGTCAGCATGAGAAGAACAATCATGATTCGCTACTTCAGAACATCTGACCGGACAGACGGTCAGTGTCGTTACAGACTTTAATACTTTAGTGAAATTTAATGATAACATTTATCGGTTTATGTAATATAACGGTTGTCCCGTGAAAACTAAAAGGTTCCTACTGTAATTTTTATGGTAAAGTACTGGGAACCACAGCTGATGTTTTTTTTACCACACATTTAAATCCTGCTGAAGGTTTTTTTTTTTTTTTTTCAAAGTAAGGTTGCAACCATATTTTTTACGGTAAAATACTGGCAACCAAGCTGACGTTTTTTTACCGTAAATTTCACAGGGTTTTTTTTACATTGTGTTTTTTTGCCCGTAAATTTAAGTCCCGTAAAACATAAAAGGTTGCTACCTTATTTTTTACGGTAAAATATTGGCAACCACAGCTGCCGTTTTTTTACCGTAAATTTCACCGTTTTTTTTTAACAGTGTAGAGTCATCCTTGTCTTCCCTCTGTACTTGAGAATGTGAACGATCCGACTGAAAAGACTATAACATGATTCCTTGTTTATTTTACTTGAGTAGTATTTGTGTGTAATAAAACTTTTAAAAAACTGTAAAACTCTAATGTAGTTAAAACTGGGTGGAAATACTGCCTTGGTGGCACTTTTTTCGGTCCTCCAAAACTAGGGTCCTGGAAATGCGTTCCTGAGACTGCGGTTCTCCGAGTCGGTAGGTGGCGCTGTCACAAAAAAAAACTAGGGTCCTAGAAATGCGGTCCTAGAAGTGGGGTCCTGAAAATGCAGCCTCCGGGACTGCAGACCGATAATATTGGATTTTTTAGTTTTTTTGACCAAAAAAAAAAAATATCCCATTTCCCATTCATTCCTATGGGAGTCAAATTGACCGGCGAGGGAAGTATTTTGTTACAATTTTTATTACAACATAAACTTCTCAAATCCAGTCAAAGTTCAAGTGTGACAAATCTCCCAAGGTCTTGGACCAATCCGATGAACAGTCAATTTTTATAAATCTTGCCAAAATGCCTCATTCATCCATTCAAAATGAATTTGGTCTTGATTTAGCATTGTTGGTGGTGATGCGTGCCAAAAATTTTTTAATTCAGTTTATTTATTGAAAAACAAATCAATAGACTACATCAATTTCCCGTCTGTGTGATGTTAGATTCCTCTTCTTTAAGCTTCCAGATTTGAGATGCTCCACATCAGGCCTCTTGAGGTTTTGCTTTTTGAATGTTCTAGAAAGTAATTTATCCCAATACCTCTTCCATATCTTTTATCATCCACATCAACTCCTGTCAGAAAGCAAATGCCAGGAATAATCATCTGAACGCATTTATTTTTTCTTTTGAATAATGTTTAGCCTATTCAGATATCTAGAAATTCTCCTTTAAAGTTTCTTATGATTATTAAAATGAGATACAGATTTAAAATATCACACAAAACAAATTATAATGTTGGATTTGTGATTCAGACTGGAAAAAGTTATCAGAATATTTTTGCTAGGTATTAGTTAGTCAGGATTCTAAATTGAACTTGAAATGAATTCAAGTCACCATTTTTATTATTATTGTTTTTTTTTAAAGTATTTTAGCTCCAACAATATTATTTAAGATTTATTGAGAGTATGCAAGAGAGGATGTTTAATTTCCTGTAATCAACATTTTGAACATTTAATCAACATTATGAAGCACATCCTTGATTGAGGAGGCTATTCTGGAGCGCAGAGATGCCGATGTACCGCTCCCTGTATTCTCGAGTTTGGCTTTCCTGTCTTGTCGGCCAGTATTCAACCCAGGTGTGCTCTCCAAAGACGTACTGCAGACTAAAACAACAGACAAGAGAAGACAAAACAGATAAAATTACTGACTTAAATACTACACTCTATACATTTGTGTAAGGGCCAATGAACAATAAGGATGTCCAAGGTGAAAAAAAGGAGAATTATTTTAACAATCTTTGTATTCGTGTGGGTTTTTATACATTTTTGAAAAACATTTAATATGCACTCAGTTTCACCGGAACCAAACATGTGTTTTAATAACAGGTCAAAATATGTGTTATATGTGTCTAATGGAGTCTTCTCAGGTTTTTGATTTTCTTGTCAAAAGTAATTGCCTCCTGCATAATGCTTACGTCATACTGAAGTTTGTCATACATTTTAAAACAAAAAAGCTTTTTTGTCTTTAAATAAATATAAGTGTTCACTTATGTCAATATTTGACAGCCTTATAATCAGACCCCTAATGCCCCTAATAATCATCAACACCCCTAATGCTTTCACAGTCCTACAGCTTGTACTAGGTCGACATTTCATTCGGAAATGCTACACAGCAAAATCCCCAGTGTTAAATCTGCTCAGAGCAAATATGGTCCCACTCTACCAGAGTTGTATAGTCCAGGGGTCAGAAAGTAGAAGTCCTGCCATAGTTTATTCCACCCATGAACTCAATCAGCTGATTTCACTAATTAGTTCTCTCTCCTGTCTGAATTAGCAAATCCAGGTGATTGGAACAAAATACTGAGGAGGACTTTTACTTTCTGAACCTGGACTTTACACCTCTGCATAGCAATGCCACATGTCAGCCAAGAGTAAAGAAATAAACCAGAACTGGACCTTATCGTAGCCAAAAAACTGTGTATATTAAATATGGAGTCATCTCAGCCTTAATAAGCCTGTTAACAAGCAGAATCACTGAAGAAAGAAGAGAACAGAAAAAGAGATGAGCAGAAACACAAGAACTACAACTGACTTCAGACACAGCCTTAGATGAAATCAAATGAAGAGAAAAGAAGACATTAAATCTTTTAAGATCTCAGCAGAGGAGGATTAAACAACTCCACAGACAGCTTTACCAGCTTCACTTATTACTAACCAGACTGACTTTATTTCTGTCAGACGTCTACAAAAGTTTTTATTGAGAATTAACAGAGGTTTAACTCTTATGTGTTTCATTTGAAGTCACCATAACAGTGATTAGTGTTTCCATTAGTTGGGTTCTTAACTCTAATTATATATTAAGATTTTTTGACTGTTGTGACAGTGTGTTTGTCAAACACATTTGCAGCAGCAAAGAAAGCAAAAGTGAAATGAGATCAGGTGATGATGGTTTCCTGTTGATGGTTTTATAATCATCACGAAGTATCCTGCTCCACTGATGCTTTTCAAGTCTAACAATTGTGTTGTTCCATTAAAATTTTCACATCACAAACCCTGTGTTACTGCAGTATGAGATACAGCAGTACTAGAATAATCAGTTAGAAGAATTTTATAAACTTGAGCACTAAACATTAATCTACTATGACAAACATCAATAATCAGCGTATTAATCTCAACAATGGTAACAATCACAAGTACCTTGCTGCAATGCATGCTGGGTACCAGCATAGTACAAAACTCCCAGCATGCATTGCAACATAAATAAATTATGCAGCTGAATTGTCCTATTATTTTGTTTAATTTTAAATATTTGCTTTTATTTTTTGCTGTTGTTTTTGTAGTGACATTTAGTAGCTTTTTTGTAATGTTCAGAGTTGATCAGTTTATCTAAATATTTTTGATTGTCACCATTGTTGAGATTCATACGCTGATTGTTGATAACTGTGTGTCACACTATAGGTAAAATTTTTGTTCTCATGTTTGTTAAAATATTTTAACTGATCTGTATAATACTGCTTGATCTCATGCCACAGTAACACAGGGTTTTTATATTATATTATATTAATATATCAATTGAACAAATCAAATTTGTTATACAAATTACATCAGTGACTCAGGTAATAGCATTATGATTACATAACCATCAACAGGTAACCATCATCACCTGATCTCATTTCACTTTAGCTCTCTTTGCTGCTGCAAATGTGTTTGACAAACACACTGTCACAGCAGCCAAAAATGACAAAAGATATAATAAGAGTTAAGAGCCCAACTAATGGAAACACTAATCACTGTTATGGTGACTTCAAATTAAACATCTCAATAAGGACTTCTAACAGAAATAAAGTCAGTCTGGTTAGTAATAAGTGAAGCTGGTAATGCTGTTTGTGGAGTTGTTTAATCCTCCTCTGCTGAGATCTTCACAGATTGAATCTCTTCTTTTTATCTTTAGTTGATTTAATCTAAGGCTGTTAAAAAAGTTGTAGTTCTTGTGTTTCTCTTTCCTTCAGTGATTCTGCTTGTTAACTGCAGGTGTTCATCACTAATGCTCAATCATCACTCAATTAATCACTTAATTATCTCATTAACTTTAACACTGCTTTAGTGTTACTTTAACACTCTGTAGAGTGGGACCATATGTGCTCTGAGCAGTGTTGATTTAACACTGGGGATTTTGCTGTGTAGGCAGTTTTGATTTATATGCTATGTAATGTTTATGATCACGTTAGCTTACATGTGCGTAAGCAATGCTTCTATTGCTTGTTTTTCTTTCTTCTTCACCTGTGTTTTGATCAGGAGATTCTGTACTCTTTCAGATGTATAATAGCGCCCCCTACCATATAACAGTGAAAACATAGATTGAAAGAGTAATACCATATATACCACCTATAATTTTTTTACTTTAAACCCCACAAAAATAATCAAAATAACTTAAACCCATGTTCATCACAGGAGATTTGAATTCAAGTCATTTTATTTTTAATTCTTTCCCCGCCACTGACAAGATATTTCAGAGTAGACAATCTCCTGATCAAAACATAGGAGAAGCAGCGATATATGTTAAATAACGTGATCACCAACATTAAACAGCATATTATTCAAAACTTACTGTTACCGAATGAACCCACTAAGCAAAATTATGTCCAAAACACGTCTTTTCAACGTCTTTGTCACAAAAGTCGGATGTTGAAAAGACGTCCACTGAGGAGCCAGAATGAAAGTTTTTATGACGTCTTTTTTTGACGTGTTCTGCACATCCAATATCTAGACGTTCATCAAACCTTCGTACAAGGTTAAAACTAGTTCAGATGTGGCCACTGTGGACATATTTCAACATAATTTATGGTCTCATTTAGACATAATTACTTTGACTATTGCTGTTAGATGATCTTAGTGAGAATTAACAGAGGTTTAGATGTTGATATTTGTTTAATTTGAAGTGTCACCATTGTGGTGATCAGTGTTTGCTTTAGTTGGGCTCTTGGTCCTCTTTCTTTTTACTTTAACTTTTATTTGACTGCTTTAACTGTGTGTTTGTAAAACACAATTGTTGTGGCAGAGAGAGCCTAGAAAAAGTATGAGGTGTTATCAGCTCAATGTTGATGATGACGACATAATCATCACCTTAATGGTAACTTACAATTTGAGATTTTCTCCTTCAGTGATTCTGCTTGTTAACATCAGGTGTCTTCAATAATGTTCAATCATCACTCAATTAATCACTTAATTATCTCATTAACTCCAACACTCTTGAGTGTTCATATACACTCCCAGGAGTGTTAAATTAACACTGGAGTTTTTGCTGTGTACAAAGAGCCTAGTTAACTGACAAGCTGAGCCATATCACATTAATTATCGCTGGCGATACGTCCGCGATATTAATGCGATATGGCTCAGCTTGTCAGTTAACTACAGCTCTTTGTAGTAAATGCCACTCCATCTGAAAGCAGGTGATGGTGATTTACTACTAATCAAGGAACCGGCTTTACTGACGAGATGCGCATAACAATATCGTGTGATATATCGCCCAGCCCTAGTTTTTTGTTGTTGTTTATATATATTGCATGTTCAGATATTCATTCAACAAAATATTCTGGTGTTGATAAAGAATGCATACAGCTTTCAAATGTTTGTGAAAATGATCAAAAATGCTTGAGGGAAAAGCCAACTTAAAAAATAAATAAATAAATAAAAACTGGATGGGAAAGAGATAATTGTATGTCTTTATTTATTCAAGTTTATTGAAGTCTTACTTTGTTCAAGTCTATTCTAGGTTATATAAAATGCATTTTGACAAAAAAAAAAAAACTGTCCCAACATTGAGCCATGAACAACATTCTGCAGACTTTAAATACATAAAGCTCAGGCAAATCCTGTAATTCACAGACACACAGTGTACACTTACGTTCCTCCGAGCCTTTGCAGGTCAGTGGATTTGCCCATGATGAGGTACGACTTGCCTTTTACCAATCCTAAACTCTCTCTGCAACTGGGACGAGCCAAAAATTGTCTGACTTTCCCCTCAACATTATCATCAGTGCCTACAGGACAGAACAGTGTTTAGGACACACTTTCACTACAATTCAACATTAGCCTCATGCTGAATATGTGTAGGAGAGAAAAAAAATTGCATTTAACAAGAATCAGACACATTTCATATGCATTTCATGATCTGTGGAGTAGCATGGAGAGAACATTGAACTGTACCTTCTTTCAGCACCTGGTCCACCTTCAAGTGATAGATGTCAGAGTCATGTGCCAGATCCATCCCCACCACTGAGACTTTATAAACTGTCAAACATAAGTGTTATATTGTTACTGGCATAATAACTGATTAGATTGGATTTTGGTGGCAGAAATCAAACATTTTTTTAATTAATTTACACAGGGGTTAAATGAGTAGTTCACTCAAATAGGCACATTGTCATCATTTACATCATGTTGTAGCACAAAGCAGATGGTCAGTTTCTGCTATCTTGATTAAATTACTGGATTCTAGTGTTCTAACAAACACTCCCCACATAGCAACATTGTGTCGGCCCAGATCCGGCCCACATCTGGCACATGTGGAAAGATGATCTGGCCCACATGCAGCGTGGAATTACGGCACTTGGGTGGGCCACTCCTGTTTGCCAGATCTGGGCAACAAGCAGGCCATAGCAATGCCACATGTCAGCCAAGAGCAAAGAAATAAACCAGAACTGGACCTTATCTGAGGCACAAAACCTGTGTATATTAAATATGAAGTCATCTCAGCCTGTTAACAAAAAGAATCACTGAAAGAAAGAAGAGAACAGAAAAAAGAGACGAGCAGAAACACAAGAACTACAACTGACTTCAGCCACAGTCTTAGATCAAATCAGCTGAAGATAAAAAACATTAAATCTGTGAAGATCTCAGCAGAGGAGGATTAAACAACTCCACAAACAGCATTACCAGCTTCACTTATTACTAACCAGACTGACTTTATTTCTGTCAGACGTCTACAGTTCTGTTTGAGAATTAACAGAGGTTTAACTCTGTTTCATTTGAAGTCACCATAACAGTGAATAATGTTTCCATTAGTTGGGCTCTTAACTCGTATTATATCTTTAATTTTTTTTGGCCGCTGCGACTGTGTTTGTCAAACACATTTGCAGCAGCAAAGAAAGCTATTATTCAAATATTTTTATTGGGTTTTCAATTGTAAACACTAATAAAACAATTAACAAGTCCCCATACAGTAACCCCAACATACACAATAGTAAATGACAATAACCAAAATAAAATATTAATAAAAAATAAAAACTGACACATTACAGAGTTACAGAGCCTGTGAATCAATTATGTCCCAGTGTTTCCAGCAGGAAATTGTAAGTTAAAATAATCCAGAAATGGCTGCCAGACCGTATAAAATCTCTGGGTTGAACCCCTGATCGTGTGTTTCAACTTCTCAAGTTTCAGGTGTGCCATTACATCCTCAACCCAGCGCCTGTGTGTGGGAGGCATATCTGACTTCCAATTGCGCAAAATAAGACGTCTGGCCAATAGAGATGAAAACGCAATGGCGTCTGATTGTGCACCAGATATCGCCATCCCAGCAGGGGTCACACCAAATATTGTGATTTCAGGAGCAGGGCTTATCTCTGTGTCACAAATGTAAGAAAAAGTGTCAAAAATTAAAGACCAAAACTGTATTAACTTTGGGCAAGCCCAGAACATATGACAGAGGGTAGCCGGAGCCTGACGGCATCGGGAGCAAATCGGGTCAACATCTGGATATATCCTGGCAAGCTTACTCCTAGATAGATGAAGTCTGTGGAGTACCTTAAACTGCAGCAAACCATGTCTGATACAGATCGAAGTTGAATGTATTCTTTTAATTGCGCTTTGCCAGGAAACGTCCGACAGTCCAAATCCTAGTTCCCCCTCCCCTCCTGCCCTAATATGACTAAGTGACGGCGAGGCGATCATCTGAATATCCTCATATAATCTGCTCACTCCTCCACTTTGATTTAGATCCCCCTCCAACCACTCCTCTATCCAATTATTTGACGAGAGTAACGGAAAGGAAGGGAAATGTTTCCGAACAAAGACGCGCACCTGCTGATACCTGAAATAATGCGAACTGGGGATATTATACTCATTTACCAGCTGCTCAAATGACATGAACACACCATCCTTAAAAAGATCTTTCACCCGTTTCAGACCACTCCTGAACCATGACTTAAATGCTGTATCCATGAGTGAGGGTGGAAAGAGTGCGTTGGCCGAGATTGGGAGAGAGGACATAGCCTGTCTATGTTTGAAGTGGGTCCTGAATTGGGCCCATATTCGAAGTGAGCCGCTCACAATAAGGTTATTTGTAAGGCGCTGCTTGCTGAGTGGCAATGGCGCACATACTAAAGAAGGTAAGGACACCGGATGAGCGGAATGTTGTTCCATTTCAACCCACACAGGCCCACCCCCCTCGTAAGACGCAGAAACCCAGTATATTAGTTTAAAAATATTAGCTGCCCAGTAATATTGTAAAAAATTTGGTAGTGCTAAGCCTCCCGCCTCTTTCCGTTTCTCCAGATGTGACCTCCTTATTCGTGGGATGGTCTTGTTCCAGATAAAGGTAGATATAGATTTATCTAGCTCTTTGAAAAAAGACTTTGGGATAAAAACAGGTATTGTATGAAACAAAAATAAGAACCTGGGCATAATTATCATCTTGACAGAATTAGCCCTGCCGGCAAGCGATATAGGCAGCGCTGACCAACGGGAAAGGTCCTGTTTGGCCCTTTCCATGGCTGGTTTAAAGTTATGCTTAAATAAATCCCTGTATTTGCTGGTTACTGAAACGCCAAGAAAAGTAAAAGTGTCGCGGGTTTCTTTTAGTTGATATGCCTCAAATGACATCTGCCGAGCCTGGTCGTTAATAGGGAAGAGCAAACTCTTAGTAAGGTTGATTTTGTAGCCTGAAATCTCTCCAAAATTAGAGATAATTTCGAATGCCTTAGGAATAGAGGTGCAAGGATCGGACAAGTACAGTATCAGGTCGTCCGCATATAGAGACAGTTTATGATTTTGCCCCCCCCCTGACAACACCCGTGAGCTCCTTGGCACTCCTAAGTGCAACCGCTAGTGGTTCAATGGCGAGGTCAAACAGAAGTGGGCTCAATGGACAGCCCTGTCTTGTCCCCCTACCTATAGGAAAATAGTTGGAGATTATTTTATTAGTACGGACGGAGGCCTGCGGGGTAAAATACAGGATCCTTATCCACGAACAAAAAGCCGGTCCAAAACCAAACCTCCCCAGAGTTGTAAAAAGATACTCGTACTCAATCCGGTCAAATGCTTTGTGAGCGTCGAGGGAGAGCAAAACCTCTGCTGTAGGTGGAGTTTCCGTTGAGTAAATAATATTAAAAAGCCTTCGTATGTTGCCAAAAAGCTGCCGCCCAGTAATAAAACCAGTCTGATCTGGATGTATCACTGTATGCATAACAGACTCCAATCTACTAGCCAAAACCTTGGTCAAGATTTTGTAATCGCAGCAGAGTAGACTCACAGGCCGAAATGACTCACATTTCAGAGGGTCCTTTCCTTTCTTAAGAAGGACTGAGATAGTGGCCTGGGTCATTGTAGGAGGGAGAGTCTCGCGCTCTAATGCCTCGGTATACACATTTTTTAAAAGAGGGGTTAGTTTAAATGAGAATTTTTAAAAAAATTCAATAGGGAAGCCATCCGGCCCCGGAGCTTTACCGCTCTTCATTTTTTTAATTGCCCGATCAATTTCGGCCGCTGAAATGTTACTATCAAGATCTGCCCTGTCCTGCCGGCCTACGGTTGGAATCTCGAGACCATCGAAAAACTTAGCTAACTTAGTGCTATCACAATTTTCAGTGGTATAGAGGTCTTCATAAAATTTTCTAAATTGTTTATTTATGCTTTTTTGATCTGTGGTTATCCCTTCTGGAGTGTTAATCTCTGCTATAAATACAGCCTCTGAGGATTGCCTTAACTGATGGCTTAGTAGTTTGCTGGCTCGTTCCCCATGCTCGTAAAATTCTTGACGAGATTTAAGATAAAGCACCTCAGCTACACCAGATGAGAGAGTATCGAATTCTGTTAGCAAACCTATTCTCTCTTTACAAAGAGCCGCAGATGGAGCTTCAGAATTTTTATGATCAACCTCCTTTATCAATGAAATCAACTCATTAAGGCGGGCTGACCGTCTTCTGTTCATGCTTACATTATAAGATATGATCTGACCACGTAAATACGCTTTCATTGCCTCCCACAGGTTCGAGTGGCTCGTGTCTGGTGATTGGTTTGTTTCTAGAAAGAAGTCAATTTGGGCGGAGAGGAAGTTAACAAAATCTTCATCAGACAAAAGACGTGGGTTAAGTCTCCAGTTGCGTTGTGGAGGCTCGTTATCTGGAAAGCAAAGCACCATTGTTACTGGGCTATGGTCAGAGATAACGATACTATCGTATTCGCTAGATCTCAGCAGGGGGAGGAGTTTCTTGTCCAGCAAAAAATAGTCTATCCTGGAATACAAATTGTGCGCTGGAGAGAAAAAAGAATACTGTCTAGAAACCGGATTTCTATATCTCCATGCATCAACCACCCCATACGCTTGGAGAAAAGCGTTAATAGTCTCAGCTGATTTACTAAGTGTTCTCGGTGCAGCGCTAGAACGGTCCATAGTGGGATCCAGAACACAGTTTAAATCTCCCCCGAGGACCAATTGGTGACTGTTTAATTCTGGAAGAAGTGAGAAAAAGTCAGTGAAAAATTTAGCATTATCCCAGTTTGGAGCATAGACGCAGGCCAGGACTATTGGTAAATTAAATAAATGTCCTTGAACAATAATAAACCGACCATCTTTATCTTGAATCGTTTTTGTCTGTACAAATTGCACTTCCCTGTGGATGAGAATGGCCGCACCACGGCATTTAGCGTTAAATTTGGAGTGAAAAATCTGGGAAAAACCCCCTCTCTTAAGTCTGGAGTGATCCTTATCAAGCAGGTGTGTCTCGGTTAAGAATGCTATGTCTGTTTGCAGCTTCGATAAATGAGAAAACACCTTACTACGTTTTACTGGGTGGTTAAGCCCTTTAATATTCCAGTTCGTAAATTTAGTGTTTGCCCGCCCCAAACCACCAAAATTAGGGATCGCCATATTCTAGTATCTGAAATGACCTAACAGCAGCCTGCCTAGAAACAACCTGATCGTAAAGCCTATTCACAAGTGACAGATCTCTGTTTAGACATTGTGCAATTAAAACCAATAAATGAAAAAAACATGAAAACAACAGAAAATACAAAAACACAAAATCGAACACATTATTCACAAAACCCCATTGCTGGCCTCTCCCCAAACGAAAGGCTGCATACTCCCCCAGTCGTACATTAACGCACAACATGACAAAGCTTACCTTGTGAGATCGAGTCCCACCAAAACTATATTAATGACAGAATAACATGTTGCAGCTAATCTTAACTGTAATCAAATATAGTACACACTCAGTACATGTCCAATCTAGTACCTTATTTATATTCCACTTTATATGAGTAACCTTAACCAACATAAACAAAATCTCCGAGCCAACCAGTCAGTTAGCAGGGCCCGACAGTTCAAAAACAAAATCAATACAAAATTAAATTTCTACTGGTGCATACTGGACACAATAGAGCACCATTAACGTTCGATGGAATTTCCAAACAGTTCAGTCATGCCAACACGGCATTTGGCCAAAAATGAACAGTAAAGCTCTAAGTTCACGCGTATGCCGTATGGTGTAGCCAGACTCCGTTCAGACTATCTTTTTCCGGTTGAGTGAACGCTGTGCGTGTGTGTCTGCCGCTGCTCACCGGGAGTCTCTCCTTCCCTGCTATCGCTGGATTCCTTCTCTATGTCATTTACCACCGAAGTCTAGTGGACTACTGCATCTCTTCTCGCCGAATCTGTCTGCTCTGTCGCTGGAGCGTTGTTGCTTGATGCTGTTGTATCAATCCGTGGATTAATGCTACAAACTTTGCTACAAACTCTGCTACATTGCTCCTCCAGTTCTGTTTGCCACTGCCCGGTACGCCTGCTTTTTCCCTGCATGAGCTTTCTTCCTCTCTCCCCTCACAGTGACTGCCGCTGAGGTAAGTGTGTTTCTACCCGCTTGCCTCGTTGTTGTCCCCAGTCTGTTCTGTGGTTGGTGTACTAAACTGCGCTGATTACATTGCGGATTGGGTTGTGTTGTGAGCCTGGTAGCCATGTAGCATTAGCGTGGTGTTTCTCTGTGTTGCTTGTGGCAACTTTACTGTGTCGATATCATGTTTCTCGCTGGCAGCTGGATTAATGTCCTCTCAGCTTGCTTTATGCTGTGCATGTGTGTTTTTTGTAACTTGGCAATGGAGCCTGTTTACACCCCTGCTACTCTCAAACTTTTTCGCTGCCACGCCCCCCTGGACCCGACGCTGTACAAACACTGCTGCTCGCTTGGAATTATTCGTCGTCGGCGTTACGCTCATCGTTTCAAAAGGGAACCGACTCTCATCTATGAACATGATGCTCAAATTCCAACTGTTTACACGCCCGACCGTTGTCGACGATACCAGCCAAAGAACAGGGGAATTAACTTTGACAACCTTCGTCACCCCCCTAGGCTGCCTCCTCCTGCCTCATCATCATGTCAGAACTTTAACATTGACCACCTAAATGTGCGCTCAATCTCAAACAAAACGGCCCTAATAAACGATATCATTGTGGACAAAAAATGTGATTTGTTTTGTCTCTCAGAGACCTGGCAAAAACCCGGTGACTACATTAATTTAAACATGCTGACTCCCCCTGGCTACTGCTACTTATCCAAACCCAGATCTGTAGGGAGAGGGGGTGGGTTGGCTGTAGTGTACCGCTCAGATCTGACTGTTAAAGAACTTAGGCCATTTGAAGTGACATCCTTTGAATATATTGCTGTGAAGGTTGTTTCAACCATACCCCTTCTGCTATTGCTAATCTATCGCCCCCCTAAACCATCTGTAAATTTTCTGTCTGAATTGAATGAACTTCTCACTGTTATTTCATCTCTTTGTTCTGCTATGATTATGTTAGGGGATTTTAACATTCATGTGGATACAAATCGTTCATACACCTCAGAGTTTAACTCTGTATTGGACTGTTTTAGTTTGACACAGCATGTTGACTTTCCTACTCACACTCACGGCCACACTTTGGATCTGCTCTGCTCTTCTGGTCTAAATGACATCTCTGTCTCTGGTTCCATCTCAGGTGTCTCTGACCATAAGCTTATTGAATGCCGTTTTCATATGATCACTCCTCCTCCATCCTCAGAAAAAACAACTATCACATGTCGTAACATCAGGCCAATAAACCACAGCATGTTTGCTGCCTCTATAGAGGCCTCACCACTATTGGACCTTGACGAGCTCTCGTCCGCGGATGACCTAGTTGCTACGTACAATGGCACCCTGACCAGCCTGCTTGATAGCTTAGCCCCTGTCAGGACTAGGCTTATACCAGCTAACCGTACTTGCCCCTGGTTCACCCCTGAGCTCAGGAAACTTAAGGCCTCTGGCCGCCGTCTTGAACGGCTATATAAGAAAACTGGCCTTACAATTCACTCCATGCTTTACACCGAACATACTCTGACATATAGGGATGCCCTCAATGCTGCCCGTTCAAACTATTACTCATTACTCATAACCTCCTCCATGTCCAGGCCTAAAACCCTTTTCAGGACTGTGGACAAACTCCTCAAACCACCTGTCACTGCCTGTCCTAAGACCCCTGAGCAGTGTCAGGCCTTCTTACACTTCTTTGATGACAAAATTAGCCAAATTTACCACTGCTTCAACCCCAATGCTATCTCTCTCTCTTCATCTCCCCCCTCTCTGGGTCCTAAGCTCTCCCATTTCACCGCTATTGACTCCCTCACTATCACTGACATTATTAATAAATCAAACTCTTCATCGTGTCAGCTTGACCCTGCCCCCACCCCTCTACTTAAAGCCTGCAACACATCCTTATCTGAACCCATTGCACTGATTGTAAACACCTGCCTGAACTCTGGTGTTGTGCCTGCTGCCCTCAAGACTGCCGCAGTCACACCCATTCTCAAAAAACCGGACTGCGACCCAACATCACTATCAAACTACCGCCCTATCTCCAACCTCCCCTTTCTGGCCAAGGTAATGGAAAGAGTGGTGGCTTCTCAACTTCACACTTTTCTTAATCACCATGACCTGTATGAGTCTTTTCAATCTGGCTTCCGTTCATGTCACAGTACAGAGACTGCTCTTCTACGCATAGTTAATGACCTCCTCCTGTCTGCTGACTCTGGTTCACTTAACATTCTCATCCTCCTTGACCTTAGTGCTGCTTTTGATACCATCAACCACAATGTTCTAATCGCCCGTCTGTCTGCTATTGGTGTTTCTGGCACAGCACTCACTTGGTTTCAGTCTTACCTCTCCAACAGAAAGCAATTTGTAACACTGGGTCCACATCAGTCTTCCAAGTCCCCTGTCACTCGTGGTGTTCCCCAGGGTTCTGTACTTGGGCCACTACTCTTTCTCATATACATCCTCCCTATTGGGCAGATCATACGCAGCCACGGTCTTAACTTCCACTGTTATGCAGATGACATCCAACTCTATCTTACCACTCCCTCTCCCTCTGACCCACCACCATGCTCCCTCACTGACTGCCTTTCTGACTTAAAATTATGGATGCAAAACAATTTTCTCAAACTCAACACAGATAAAACCGAAATTCTCCTGATTGGCCCTAAAAGCATTCTCTCCAAATCTCCCAGCTTCACTCTCAACATTGATGGTTCACCTGTTTACTCTACCCCTGTTGTTAAAAACCTTGGCATTCTGCTTGACTCCTCCCTTAGCTTTGATCCTCATATCAAATCACTCACTAAGACTGCCTTCTTTCACCTCCGCAACATTGCTCGCCTCCAACCCTTCCTCTCTGTTAGTGATGCTCAGATTTTGGTTAACTCCTTTATTATGTCCCGTCTAGACTACTGCAACTCACTTTTCCTTGGTCTCCCTGCTAAATCACTTCAAAGGCTACAATATATTCAAAACTCAGCAGCCAGGCTCCTCACACATACCAGACGATCAGCACATATCACCCCTATTCTCCACCAACTCCACTGGCTACCGGTTCCGTCCCGGATCAAATACAAAGTGTTACTACTCACCTTCAAAGCACTCCACAACCTTGCTCCCCCCTACATCCGTGACCTCCTGATCCCTTACACTCCTTCCCGCTCACTCAGATCCTCTGACCAAAATCTCTTGGCTATCCCCCGCTCCAGACTCTCCACCCTGGGTGGCAGGTCCTTCAGTGCCTTGGCCCCCAAACTCTGGAACCGCCTCCCACAACCTCTTCGTGACTGTCCTTCTCTTCCCTTCTTTAAAGCACATCTCAAGACCTTTTTGTTTAACGATCACTTCTCCACACCTAACTCATAGCTTCATACAGATAACTTGTCTTGTTGTATTGTTTTGGTTGTTGTTGTTGTGTTTCCTTGCCTTCCTACTATGTAAAGCGACCTTGGGTTTGAGAAAGGCGCTATATAAAATAAACTTATTATTATTATTATTATTAAGTTAGGTTTAAGGAAGTGTACATGTTAAATCAACCCGTTGTGTGTTATCAAGGCCAAATCAGCCCAAAACAGAAAGTTTGTCGTAAATTTGCGCCTTTGCTGACGGTCTTTAGCTGGTGATTGGATATATTAAAATCCCCTTTGCTTAAATAAAGTCTTTATCGAGATGGTAGTCCAGATAACGTTGATCAAACATACCTCTGTATACAGGATGTATGAAACCACGGAAAGTACGTCACTCTGCGCTGTCACATCTTTAGGTTGCGCGCTTCAGGTTTTCAATTATGAAATCCTTGGCCTGTTTTGGGTCTTTAAAGCTTTTGCGCACACCATCTGACGTCGTTATCCTCAGCTCCGCTGGGTACCACAGGCCGTAGCGGATTCCCTCACAACTCCTTAACAGGCCCCGCACTTCATTGAACTCTGCCCGCTGCTTTGACACTGCTTGTGTGTAGTCTGGTTGGATGCGGATCTTATCACCGTCCCCCGTGATCAGTTGCTTCATCTGCCCAGCTTTCCTTAGTATTTCCTCCTTCTCCTGGTAATAATGGCATCTGATGACGAAGCCTCTCGGCGGGTCACTGTTAACAGGTCTCACACGCAGCGTACGGTGTGCCCGATCCAGTAAAGGGGGCTTATCGAGACCAAGCGTCTCCTTCAGGCAATGAGATATAAAATCCGTTGCGCGCTTCCCGTCCTCCCGTCCTTCCTTTATCCCGGTAATACGCAGGTTATTACGGCGCGACCGTGCCTCCAAGTCCTCATTTCGTGCTTTCTGGGTCGCGAGCTCCCTCCGCACGTTAGCCATATCCCGCTCCAGAGCAGCAATCAGATCGGAGTGGCTGTCAGCTGCCGACTCGAGGGCGACTACCCGTTTATCTAGGGCTTCACTCTTGGCGTTAGCATTATCATTGGCTAGTTTAATTTCTGCTCTTAGCTGGTCAACCTGATTTCGAATTTCAGCGGATTGTGCCTCTGCTTTGGTGAGCAATTCAGTCCTCAGCTCGGCGATTGCTAGGAGGATGGCCTCATGTCCGGGTCCGCGATCAAGTACGGCGTTAGGTAACGTTACACCATCTTGTGCAGCGTTAGCCTCTGGGCTAGCCTTGGAGCTAACCCTTGTATCAGGCGCTTTTCAGGGGTTTTTAGACATTTTCAACGAGCGTTTGTTCAAATTGTCCAGCCTGTTATGACGTATTGGCTTCAATAATGAGCGTGACTAAAGGTATTTACATTAAATTGCTGCTTCTGTATTTCTTAATAGTGTTGGCGAGGAGCTCGGTAAAAACACGTCCTCACATGGCACCGCTCAGACCGGAAGCCTTACGGTGATTTTCTCGCAGCAAAGAAAGCTAAAGTGAAATGAGATCAGGTGATGATG
Organism: Abramis brama; assembly: GCF_963993115.1. Classification (NCBI taxonomy): domain Eukaryota; kingdom Metazoa; phylum Chordata; class Actinopteri; order Cypriniformes; family Leuciscidae; genus Abramis; species Abramis brama. Next base: position 20,878,482 of record NC_139964.1, on the reverse strand, counting down.
GTTTTATAATCATCATGAAATAGACTGTTTCACTGAGGTAATTTGAATCTAATAATTGTGTTGTACCATTAATATATTCTCATCACAAACCCTGTGTTACTGCAGCGTGAGGTCCAGCAATATTATAACAATCAGTTAGAAGATTTTAACAAACATGAGCACGAAAAATTACTGTTCAATGACAAACACAGACATCAATAATCAACGTATGAATCTCAACAATGGTGACAATCTAAAGTACCTTGCTGCAATGCATGCTGGGTACCATCATTGTACAAAACTCCCAGCATGCATTGCAACATGAATAAATTATGCATCTGTTCTCTTCTTTCTTTCAGTGATTCTTTTTGTTAACAGGCTGAGATGACTTCATATTTAATATACACAGATTTTGTGGCTCAGATAAGGTCCAGTTCTGGTTTATTTCTTTGCTCTTGGCTGAGATGTGGCATTGCTATGGCCTGCTTGTGGCCCAGATCTGGCAAACAGGAGTGGCCCACCCAAGTGCCGTAATTCCACGCTGCATGTGGGCCAGATCATCTTTCCACGTGTGCCAGATGTGGGCCGACACAATGTTGCTATGTGGGTCTGTTCTTTTCGGACTGTGACACCAAGCAAATGGTGTCATGTGATTAAATTACTAGAGTCTGATTCTGGATACACAGCTCTTTTCGTCGCTGAAGAAACAAAGGAGCATCCCGTGTTATTTAGCTATGAGACATGTGACGAGCAAACGGCGTCTACCATTTGCATAAATCATTGATTGCCGATCTGAGAACACAGATCTCTTCTTCCTGAATAAACAAAAACCATTCTGTTTTACTGCTCTGCTGGGATCTGCTGACCAGTGAGGCGCCACGCTGGCGAGACCTCGCGCAGGGCCGTTTCAAGATATTTGGGGGCCCTAGGCAAAAGAGTGAAGTGCGGTCCCAAGTCCTCCCTCAGGAAATTTTTTAAAATTCAGATGGGATTTCTTGTATTCTGGTGCATTTTAAGAGTCATGAATTATCAATTGGCACAGACAGAAATTTAAGCAAAGCACCTAATAAAGTAAAAAAAAAAAAAAAAAAAACATTTGTTGAATAGCCATACGTTTATTGTTATTCTCATAGCATATCATGAAAGTGAAGTGTGGAGGATTCGATATTTACTTTACAGGAAAAGAACTTGAATAGAAGGACAAACGCGAAGGAAAAAGGGCATTTTTCTCCAGATGAAATAGAAACACCACCAACGGAAATTGATAGCCTGCGTAAATCTAAAATGTAACCGGACTTGATGGATTATTTTGTTTGGACCTAACTGCATGGGAGTCATAGGACCAGCTCTATTTGTTTGGAATTGACAAAGTTTTTACCGTGACCGCAGCCGCGGGCAGACACAGCCGTCAAGAGAACACTTCTCTAGCTCGTGCCTTTATAAGTTACATCGCAAAAAAATCTCATGCGATCGTAATCTGGGCTCGTGCATCAAGAGGATTTAGCTCAAAGGAAGTTTTCGAACGCTGTAACGTTAGCTACAACAGTGACGTGTCGAGAAGTTGTCTAGTGTGTATTTTATGCTTAAATTCTGCAAACAGAACAAAGTTGTGTATGACTATTAGTTGAACTTTTTCACCCTCTAACAACGCTCACATCTACCGTTGTGTTTGGTCACTGATGTCAAGGTTATGTTCGCAGAGATGTGAAAACACGTCAGACAGCTGTATTTGGAGATGATAATGGTTTACTTGCCGCTGTGTCTTTGGCGTTTTTCCTCTTCTTCTTTCTTTCTCTGTGTTTTGAAAAATCGTGAAGGGTATGAACGCTTCATGATGACATTTTTTTATTTAAATGCCCGCGTAGCGCTGAGTGTTTCTCTTCCACTGACAGCTAGTGGGGGACCTGATGGGGGGTGCGCGACGGTGGATGTCACTTCAACATTACAGTGATTAGGGCACTCATACTGTTTGTCGTTGCATAGGGGGAATCCCTCTAGTTTGGGGGGCCCCTCTCACGGAGCAGTACTGGAAAGTGATAGCGCTGTCTCACTGTGGTTGTTTGTTTACAATGGTTGATACTGTTTGACAAGGGCAGATACACAACCTAAATGACCGTGCGGCCATCGGGGGCCCCCTTCAGCTGGGGGCCCTAGGCAGCTGCCTACCTTGCCTACCCCATTGCGACGGCTCTGACCTCGCGTACCCCCCGGGATTTCCCAACACGTATTAACACTTCAGAACAACAAAACATTGTTTAACCAGATGTTCGAACATGTGCCCACTGTAACCTCATCAGTTCAAGAGAACACGCACACACATACGCACACACATACGAACCTCGGGAGAACAAGAGTTCACACAGCAGCGTGAACTTTGCGTGACTCCTCGCACCGACACACACACACACACACACACACAGAGACACTCGAATTTGCATCTATGACCACGTGTGATCAAAGATTACCCTTTTAAAATTGTATTGAAATGTGAAAATGTATTTCTTGTTGTGTTTCATGGTCTCTGTATGACAAATCAATATAACTATAAGCTTTACGATATATAATCTTACCCTGATATGCGTATAATCATGAAAAATCATGTATCTTTGTGTTATTAACTCACAGAATTATCATTCGTGGTATTGTTTTATTCAGAAGAACCCAATGGTGTTGAATCTTTAGCACAAAGTACCAGAGGATGCATTCTTTCATTAATACCAGTTTATAAATGTTTTATGACCAAGTTTATCTCTTCGGTATACACTCTAAAAAGAGATGTGTTAAAAAACAACACACAAGATGTGTTGATGGAATTTGACACATGTTGTGTAGATTTTTAACACACAATGTGTGTTAAAATGTAACTCTGGATAGAATAGCACTGGGTGGAGGGCAGTTTGTTTTTATGAAAAAAAATATAGGTATATTTTATATGGTATCCCATAAAATGCTCTAAAATAAATAAAGCAATATATTCAAATAAATAAATTAAATCTTAATTCATGAAAACTTAAAGATTAACGGGTGTTTTTTTGCAGCCAATCACATCATGCCTCTTTTTCAATGTCCTTTTCAAATGTTGCTTTCACTTGTTATTAATAACCAGATTAACGTTATTTCTGTCAGACTCTACAGAAGCTCTTATTGAGAATTAACAGGTTTTGCTGTTGACAATTCATTGAATGTTTCATTTAAAGTCACCAGAATCGTGATTAGTGTCAGCTTTATTTGGGCTCTTGACCCTTGACTCTTTAACATTAATTTTCTCTGATTGCTGTAAATGTGTATTTAATTTGTGCATTTGAAACAGCAGAAAAAATCATGAGAAAAATATGCTCAGATGAACATATTATCATCATGGACATGTAAGATTGTTCAGCAAAAGCTCAGAAAGAGTTTAATATTTGAAAGATAAGTGTAATACATAAAAGATTAGCATAATGCAATTAGCTTAAAATTAATTAATAAATACACAGTTCGTACAGAATCTTACAGTCTAAGGTATCAAACAGATATCAAGAATCAGCGTATGAATCTCAACAATGGTGACAAACGAAATGCTTCATGCAGCAATGCATGCTGGGTGCCACCAAAGTGCAAATCTCATCCATGACTCCCAGCATGCATTGCGGCATGAAGCTTTTTGTTTGTCACCATTGTTGAGATTCATGCGCTGATTCTTGAGGTCTGTGTTTGACTAATTTCTGGTACAGATTAAAATTTTCAGAAAACATTTTTTTTTTATTCTGCATTGCTGGATAGCATGATGTTGTGTCACAAGCTTGTTATAACTAACAGCACATAAATAAACTAAATGCTCACCATCCATATACTCACAAACTTGACCAGATCAGCACTTGCTGATTATGACATCATCAAGAAACATCTGATCATATTTTCTCTCACCATAACAAATGTATATTATTAAAATACAGTTAAAGCAGCCAGAGAAAAACTGAAAGAAGAGTAAAGGGTCAAGAGCTCAAATAAAGGAGCCATTAATCACAATTCTGGTGACTTCAGATAACACATTCAATGAAACATCAACATCTAAACCTCTGTTAATTCTCAATAAGAGCTTGTCTATGTAGATTCATGATGTCTAAACCATCCAAATGTTCAAATAAACTCTTTATTAAACGTCACTGGACTCCATAAACACAAGTTAACAAAACGTTTCAGTGTTCGTCCAAACACTCAGTTGTAAAAACACAGGAAGTAACTCTGGCAAATACACACCGACTACAGTCACGTGACACATATCTGACACAAGTTGTGTAACTATAACACATTAGTGTGTAAAAGGTTTCAACACACTTCTGTGTAAGAGGAATAACACATTAGTTGTGTTAAAGGTAACACAAAATGTGTAGTCCTTATAAACACAGAGATGTGTTAAGAATCGACACAGGTTGTGTGTTAAATTTGACACAACATGTGTTGTCCCTGAGCACACTCACTACATGTGTTAAAACTGACACAACATGTGTTAAAATCTACACATCATGTGTTGTCCCTGAGCACACACACTACATGTGTTAAAATCTACACAACATGTGTCATTTTTAACATCTCTTTTTACAGGTTGTGTTGTTTTCAACTCATCATTTTGAGTGCCGACACCCACCATCACTGTGAATGGTATGCAGTGTTTGCTATGTTCTCAAACTAACAGGCCAGTGGAAATACAAGTTATTTATATACAATACTTTGTCAGTTGCTTCATTTTAATTAAATTCAAAGTGCAAACTCGGTTAACTGTTATCTCTTCATGAACTTTTGTCAAAAGCAGCATTATCAGTTAGGGGTTGAAGTGTGAATAACTGAATAATGTCCAGTACAGTGAGTCTGTCCAGTCATTGAGCTTGAAACATTGTCTTGTACTTTGTGTGCACATGCATTCTGTTCTCGACTATTGATTAAACGGTTAATATTTTTGCATCTGGCCCTTTCGCTTTATTTTTTAAAATGACACAATTTGTGTGTTAAAATGACTTACACATTTATTGTGTTGAATTTGACACAACATGTGTTGTCCCTGAGCACACTCACTACATGTGTTAAAACTGACACAACATGTGTCATTTTTAACACATCTCTTTTTAGAGTGTACATCGTCCCAAAGGGCGTGTACTTTGCAAAACAAAAGAAGGTTGCCGCAACACGTCCTCCCAAATGATTGGGTTATGCCCGTTTGGAGGCGTGACTGTATGCTCCTTCAAAACACGGCGCCACACTCTCATCTATGCTGCTGTTCGCCAGAGAGAGGTCCATTCTTCTTCACTACAACGTCATAACTCTTCGTTTACTTTCTAATTTCTTTTTAAATCTAAGTCTTTTTCTTTTATCTACCTCAGTTTGATATTTTGTCCTTCGTTCAGTGTATTCACGAACGAAACGAATGCGCGATTAGTCATCTTTGTCCGTGCTGCCACTGAGTCCATTTCATCCTCCACCTTCAAACGGAAGACGCGTTGGACACACGGCTTTTTCAAACCAGCTACACAAAAGGGGCCATATCAAAAGCAAGTAACGTTACCATTTTAATATCGTAAATCTGAAAAGAAATGCTGTTTTAAGGTTGTCTGAGAACTTCCTAAAGCCTTTGGGTCTCTTTGTGAAAGAAACTGTTTGAATTGTTTATGTCCTGAGAATCTCTCTCTCTCTCTCTCTCCAATATTTCGTATGATCATCATTTTTGTATTATTGTTTTGTTACGCATATTTACTCCTGCGTGTTTTAAGTAGTATACGTAATCTTTAGTTGTTTTATTAAATTCCATAATCTTTGAATTTAATCTGTTTCATTGTTCCATCATTTGAAGTCCCTGAAGATATGATTTAAGCTACAAAGCTCTATTTTGTTTAACTATTGTGATATCTAAGGTGCCTTAAGGTAATTACACGAAAATATCCATCCTTGTGGCCAGAGGAGGGTTATTGTCGTTGTTTACAGGCCTGTAGATTCTAATAAGGAAGCCGCATACAGTTCGCTAAATGGACAGTTTGCGCAATAACTAAATTCAAATTACATGAAATTTACCCTGACAATTGATACAATTGTACTGACCTATTTGAATAATTACTACGAGCAATCGTGTTAATTGTTCATACACAGCAAAATATCCAGTGTAGTTTAGAGTTGTTTTTATGGTGTTAATTTTTCAGAGTTAAAAAGTGTTTTGAGTCTGGTGTTGATTTGAATGGCATCAACACTTGCAGAGTAAATCAGTGGTCAGAGTCAGCGTCATTACAACGAGTTGATATAATTTACACTGGTGATGAGTTGATCCAATTTCCGGTCCTTGCACATTTCCTTTTTGTTTAATGGCGGACGACCACGAGGAGAGGAGCGTTCAAACCAGGCGGGAAGGAAGTCGACCGGAAGTTGAAGTCGGCCGGGTGCCGACATCTTGTAGCAGAACTTCACGTGCGTTAGCATCCCATTGACTCCCATTCATTTTGGCGTCACTTTGACAGCGAATAACTTTACATCTGAGGCGTTTAAAGACTCCATTTGTCCATTATTTATTTCTAAAGATACACGACAATGTATAAAATGCTCCATTACCTTGTAGCTTATGTTATGGACCCGTAGAAGCAGTTTTTGTAAAAGTAGGCTAACGATTGCGTCATAACCACGCGACTCTCTGTCGCACACTAGAGAGATTACCGTATAGACGGGAGGAGAAGCTCGCGGGCAATCGGGGGGACGTGGAGGCAAAATGACAATATAATTAATCAGAATACCTAGCAAAAGTTTCTCCTGCTCAAAGCTTATGGACAGCTCCTACTCACACTCTCCGTCTCTGCAAGATTCGGAAGGGAATGATTCAGATTTCTCTTGGCACAGCTACTAGAAGACAGACGGGTTGCTCACGTGGTCCGTGTAACGCTTTGCTCGGTTTGAGTCTGCGCATCAGGAAAGGAAGTGCTAAGAAATCGCTGAAAATGGGCTTCACTTGTCTCAATTGAGTTCCAATGGGGTCGCTGTGTCCATTTCTTTTACTGTCTATGGTTCAAACAGGTATAAAAGTTTATAACCAGTTCATTTTTTTTTAACCAATTTTCATGTTTAGTTTACATTTCTCACCATTCAGAATAATATTAGTACGTTTTTCAACATTGCCTGAGTGCTAACGTTATTTCCTTTCAGATAACACGACAGACCACCGATTGGATCTCGAGGCCGTTTTGATTGTTCGTTGGCAAACTGAGGTAAGAGTTGCATAATTTATGTTAGTTAGCTGTTTTAAGCTTAAGTTTTCTTATATTTTAGAGTCAGGGAAAGATAACAGGGTTATTTCTGTGATTTTGTTTAAAGGTAGGGTAGGTAGGAATTGTCTAAAAAACTTCTTTTCCAAATTTGTTTAAACTTTATTTATATATCAATACATAATTAAAATGTAAGTACTCTGAAAAAGAAAGTATAAAAATCGAGTGTCTGTAGACCTCTCACGACTGTTTTAAAGACAGCTCATTATTTCCATTCACTCCAACCCCTCCCTTCTGGGCTCCTTCCAAAGCCACGCCCCCAAAACACATGAACGCGCGACTCCGACCACTGAGCTGGAGACGCATTATTTACCCGAGACGAGCGGCACAGTGCATGTAGTGACATCATGTCAGAATCACATGTAATAAAAAAAATCTAACTTTATCATTATGAATATAAACAAATAAGATGTATTTTAGTACTCACTATCAAGCTAGCATATTGATATTGGTAAAGTTTAAAATATTTTTTTTTTGATTCGCTAACGAGCTAGTTATCTATAAGGCAAATCTAAACACAGGTTGCATTGATACACGTTTTTCCATTACCATCAGTTACACTGTGATGAAGATGAATTTCGTGTAAGATTCATAACATATATGGTGTTCTGCATGTAAGAGTTTCCATGATGAAAGCATTGTTGACTCTGATGAGGACTAACATTACACTCCGGTGACAAGTACCGCATCGTCAGCTCGAGGACAGGTCCGGGGTCGAGGGCGAAGCAGAGGAGGTCGTGCAAGCGGCCGTGCAACTAGGGTCCGAGGAAGTAGAGGCCGAGGACGGGGTGGTCGAAGTGCAGGGCAAGGAGCACTTCTTGGACATGAGGACCTGCATCGAGTTTTGCATTCCGTTCCTCTTGAATTCCTCAAATCAAAGGGGTGCGCGCAGCCGCGCACGTGGGCAGATCCTTAGCAAAAGGGTGGTTGCCATGGTTGCGAGAGAGAGTGACAGTCGCCTAAGCCAATCCTTTGTTTCGTCCGAATGGAAATAATGAGCTGTGTTTAATGCAGATTAAACGGTCTAGAGTCACTCGATTTTTATACTCTTTTTTTTCAGAGTACTTACATTTTAATTATGTATTGATATATATAAAAAGTTTAAACAAATTTGGAAAAAAAGTTTTTTATAACAATCCTACCTACACTACCTTTAACTGTTAAATTAACGCAAATGTACGTAGCCTGTACGAATCCACATTCCCCTTAGGGCTCACGTTATTTGTGCTGCCAAATAAGGCACTGTAATGCATTTTTAGCTCCAATATTATAGTATAACTGTTAACTGTGCATTGTTCCACAAATAATCTCTGACTGACGCGAATCTTTATTTTATTTTTTTCAAATTACGTTGACCTTGAACGCGCAGCTTTGAATGTTATAGGAAGTAAGTTACAGCGATTACTCTTGTCTGCAAGGTAAAATGCAACGGTAAATTATCAGATAAGCAAGAAGCATTTTGCTCAACTTTCTGCCAGCATATGACTGTTTGCTCTGCATGTGTGTTTGACGTGCACGCTTCATCTGTAATCGTATACATGATAGTAGATACAAATTAATTTGCCGCGATTTCACTTTAGTGTAACATTTGTGGGGTGACAAATGGAGCTTCTTACAACAGTGGCTCGCTTGAACTGCTTTAATATTAACAACGTCATAATCTGCATTTTTCTTGACCAACAGCTTTCATCATGCTGGTAAAAGTTCAGTACCATAAAGGTGTAAAGAAATTTGTGAAATTGCTCAGTGATTGTACGTTACAAGATTTTCTCAATGAAGGTAAGTTAAGAAGCTTGTGCTACTTCTTAGAAATGTACTTAGTCGTATAGCAATATTCTTGAGGTATATTAACACTTTAAAATAAGGTCTCATTTGTTAACATTAATGTGTTAACTAACATTAAAGGAGAAGTTCACTTTCAAAAAAACTTTTGCTGATAATTTACTCACCCCCATGTCATCCAAGATGTCCATGTCTTTCTTTCTTCAGTCGCAAAGAAATTAAGGTTTTTGATGAAAACATTCCAGGATTTCCCCCCATGTAATGGATTCTATTGGGACCCAAACGGTAGAAGGTCCAAATGACAGTTTAAGTGCAGCTTCAAAGGGCTTTAAACGATACCAGACGATGAATAAGGGTCTTATCTAGCGAAACGATCGGTCATTTCCAAAATAAATAAAAAAGTTTAAGTTTTATAAGCACAAACGCTCGCCTTGCTCTGTTCTGTGATGCGCGTTGAAGACGTCACGTAATACGCAATTACGTTGAAAAGGTCACGCTTGACGTGTTTACAAATGTGCGGAAGGAGGACCATATACACATTTTCAAATGTATTTGTGTCAGTTTATCGTTTAAAATGCCCATTTCGTGTGCGTATCCTGGGTGTTTTAATATTAAAAAGCCAAAAAGAACATTTTCTTCAGGACAGAAATTTTTCAAGCGTGACCTTTTCAACGTAATTGCGTATTACGTGACGTCACGAACGCGCATCACAGAACAGAGCAAGGCGAACATTTGTGCTTATAAAACTAAAACTTTTTTATTTATTTTGGAAATGACCGATCGTTTCGCTAGATAAGACCCTTATTCATCGTCTGGTATCGTTTAAAGCCCTTTGAAGCTGCACTTAAACTGTCATTTGGACCTTCTACCGTTTGGGTCCCAATAGAATCCATTACATGGGGGGAAATCCTGGAATGTTTTCATCAAAAACCTTAATTTCTTTGCGACTGAAGAAAGAAAGACATGGACATCTTGGATGACATGGGGGTGAGTAAATTATCAGCAAAAGTTTTTTTGAAAGTGAACTTCTCCTTTAACTTTAGTATTAGTTAATAAAAGTAGAACTGTTTGTTTGTTCATTTTAGTTCATAGTGCATTCGTTAACAGATACAATTTTTGATTTTTATAATGTATTAGCAAATGTTGAGATTAAAATTAACAAATGCTGTAGAAGTATTGTTCATTCTTAGTACGTTATATTTTTTTCATGCTATTGTTAAAATTACTTTTCAGTTAAGAGCATGAGAATGAGAACTTACAAGGGTGTAGGCCTATACTTATTTTTACTATTTTATTTTAAAGTGTTAGTTCACCCAAAAAATGAAAATGTCAGTAATTACTCACCCTCATGTCGTTCCAAACCCGTAAGACCTTCGTTAATCTTCAGAACACAAATGAAGACATTTTTGATGAAATCCAAGAGCTTTCTGAACCATCCATGGGCAGCAACGTAATTACCACCAAGGCCCAGATAGTAAAGTCGCTATCCACATAGTAAAGGACAGCGCAGCACTAGGCCTTGAAGTTGCAATGATGTTGCTGCCTATGAATGGTTCAGAAAGTTCTGATTTCATCAAGATATCTCAATCTGTCTTTCTGAAGATGAATGGAGGTATTATGGGTTTGGAAGTAATGAGGGTGATTAATGACATCATTTTTATTTTTGTTAAACTAACCCTTTAATTTGATTTGTGATGGAAAATTCTTGCTTCAGAAGTAAAAAACATTTAGACAAAGCCGTGTTTGATTGAATGCCTTCAGAGAAAACATTAAAATGATGTTTTGCTTTTCTCTGTCAAGAGTTTTCACCCACAAGATCCTCAACCCCCAGCACATGCACTGACACTATTTCACACTCTTCAACTGACCATGAAGAGTCAGAGAGAGCAGTGCAAAATCAAACAGCAATGGTCAGCAACAGTTTTAACATGGACGCTGTAAAGGCAAAACGGGTATGTATGCATGTTTTTCATTATAGTTAACTTGTCCATATAATAATTTTCACCATTTTAGTAGTCTTCATGTGTTCATCTGTATTGTGGTCGTTTAATCAGACTGTCCAAGATGCACTGGGAAAAAAATCTGGTGGTGAGGAAGTGCTTGACGAATACCAGACAACTAAAACTATAAAGCATCGCACCAGACGTCAGCTTGTTAAAATTTTTGATTGTCACATGACAGAGATTCATGGGTAAGACTTCAATGCACAGATGCAAGAAATACACACAGATGTATCAATTGATGTAGACCAGGGGTGCCCAACCCTACTCCTGCCGATCGACTGTCCGGCAAAGTTCATCTGCAACCCTAATCAAACACACCTGCCTTTAATTTTCAAGTGATCCTGAAGACCTTAATTGGTTGCTTCAGGTGTGTTTGATTAGGGTTGGAGATGAACTGTGCAGGACAGTCGATCGGCAGGAGCAGGATTGGGCACCCCTGATGTAGACAAAGTTAAGTTACCATTAACCATATATTTTTTTTTATATTGCAGGAGTATCCCCACCCGCAAACAGCGGGAAACTTATGCTTTGGGCATTATTTCTCTCTTTCCTAACCAGAGAGACCCGTTTTCAACAGAGGGCTATGTAAGAATCTTTTGTATAGGTGTATTTGAAACAATCATGTTTGACATGAAGTTATATACTCCTTTTTTGTGGCATGTAATAACAGTTTCTATTATTTATGTAATGACTATTCAGATTTTGCAAAAAGTGTTCTCGTCTTTTTCACAGGAGTATTTCTACGATCCGGAAAAGGGAACAGGGTTCATCTCCTGGTGCCTTAACTTGTTCGAGGAAGATCCCAAAACGTGTTTGCTTGGAGTCGCTGTCCCATTTCACTCATCTGTCCTGCTGCTGTTGTATCTCCTGCCACCGCCTCCAGAGAGGAAGACGACTAAGATCAGTCCAACAGAGGCTATTGACAGACTTGTGCATTTCCATAAGGTAAAACTCACATTACTGTTGCAAAGTCATTGTGAATATTTAAATTAAGATTTGGTTTATAAACCCTAAAATGCAGTGGTTTTCATTCATGGTCATTGGGACTGAACCCTCTGCACAATTTGTCTCTCTGACCTGACACACTTAAGGATAGTTTGCTCAAAAAATTCACCCCTCGCTTTGTACTGCTGAACACAAAGGAAGGTATTTTAAAGAAAGTTTGTAAATGGGCCGCTTTAGGCAGCCATTGACTCTAATAGTATTTTTTTTTTCCTACTATGGAAGTCAATGGCTGCCCAAAGCGGCCCGTTTTTACAGGTTTGGTACAACCTGAGTGCGTGTAAATAGCTGCGTTTACATGGACACTTATAATCGGATTGACGGCTCAATCGGACTAAAAAACCTTCATGTAAACACCTTAATCGATCCGATTGAGCTCGTTCCGAATGAAATTTCGATCGGATTGACAGGGGTGGTTTATCCCTTTTGTAATCCGATCGAGAGAACATGTAAACACTTGATTGGATTGAAAACCGAAACTGAAAGGACTGTGCATGTGCAATGACGTTCACTAGCGTAATGACGTATGACGCGCGGAACGAGCTGTTCTTCCTGTTGAATAAAGTGTCATATTAATAAGTTTCCCGTCATTCTAAAATTCTCATTTCACTCGCGCGTCTGTGAAGTGAAGCAGGACAACGTCCCACCAGTCCTTGTTTTGGATTCTCATCCACAGACGACTGGTTTTGGCCGCGGGGAGGGGCATTTTTCCTGCATGATCAATAAGCAGCACGGCAAAACGGTTTATATGCTCTAAATTATGACCAGAGACGAATTAATATTACGTCTGCTTTTTAAAACAAATAAAGAACCAATAGAGGAGAATATTTATGCGCGAAAAGCGGGAAACTCTGTATATTCGTGCAGCGTGCGCATGTCAAAACATCAGATCCGATTACTTTCATGTAAACACCTTGATGATTGATTGATTTCATTCCGATTGTGTCCATGTAAACGTAGCTAATGACAGGATTTTCATTTTTGGGTGAACTAACCCTTTAATTTAGTTATTGGAGCTCTTACATAATGAGGTGAAGATCTAAAACAGGTTTGTTGAATAAGGGATTCCTTTTTATGACATTATCCTTTCACTGTAATACACAAAGCATGATACCAACTGGTTTTGTCAGGCACATATTGGGTTAAGGTTTGTCATATAGTCTTTTTTTGTTTTGTTTTTTAAATTGATTTTAATTCTATTTTTTGTTAATTTGAATGTGATCAAGTTAAGAGCACCAGATTTAATGCATTTATCATTTCACCTTGTAATTCGTTTTTTTTTTCTTGTTTAATATTTTTTTTTTTCAGTCCTGCACCAGTATTGAAGGCCATCTCGGTGTGAGGGAGGGCCACCAGACATTTCTACTTGGATCAGGAAGGATCAAAGGGCAGGATCGACCACTTTTATATCATTGTGGACAAGTGCCTTATCCCTTGCTGTGAAACCAACTTCTTGAGTGCCTTTGAACTTTTGAAAGTTCACTATGTCTTCAACTTGTCCTACGCGGAAGCCCTGGTCAACTTTACCTTCCTGCAGACCACACATTATGGTGCATTATCCAGCCTGTGTTCGCAAAATTTGAACCGTAAGTGCACGTTTTGAACATGAGGTTCGAGGTTAAGCATAGTTTTTAAGAATACACTGACAGATTTGGGGATGTTTTTGAAATTCTGAATTTGAAAGTCATCAGTTGTCAATCTTTGGGAAACAACACCATTGAGTCAAGTTGAGTGTGGACCAATGAAAACATTTTGTTGGAATGCTGTTGACAATGGTGAAAAGTTGGCTGGAATGCTACAGAATCCCAAACAGACAAGCATTCATTTCATGGACTGGGTCCAAATAGATGGGACAGAATATAGACAAGACCTCAATGCAATGTGAGAATGAAATTCCTGTTTTCAGTCAGATTCTGAAGTTACTTTTCATTGACAGCACTGTGTATTTTATTGTCGATAAACTTTTCACAGAACATTTTTCAGAACGTCATGCATTTAAAGTACAGAGATATTGTGAGTTGGGTGAACTTGTAAAAGCCAACAGCTTGAAGTTCTACAGGCCTTTTGATCTGCAGTGTATATGGGTCAGATGATGGTGAAAATATTGTACTTTTGTGTTGGTATAATTGTTACATCTGTGTTGAAAATAAAATTTCAAACTGATACAGCCTGTTGACATTTAATTGAAGGCACAGATTTTTAGTGAAATTTAATTACCTTAATCAGGGTTTTGTATGAACACTGTATTAGTGTGGAAATAAGTCTCTTGGTGTTAAGATATTGAGACACCTAGTGTAGTTTCAACACTATCTTGGTGTAAATGAGGTAGGGGAACACTAATGGTGTTAACGGTGAACACTTACAGTGTTGTTTTTACACTAAGCAAGTGTAAAAAAAGTAACACTATTTAAAGTGTTAGTTTAACTCTATTTAGTGTGGACCTATATAAACCCCGAAAAAGTGTTAATTTTCTCACTACGAGTGTTAATTTAACACTTTCAAATTTGCTGTGTATACGGTGAGGCTTAGACTATTCCCTATTTGGGATAATTTAATTTGTGTACACAGCAAAAAGTCCAGTGTTAAATTAACTCTCCTGAGAGTTTATATGGCTCCAGAGTCAGTGTTAAATGAGTGTTAAATTAACACTCAAGAGTGTTGAAGTTAATGAGATAATTAAGTGATTGATTGACTGATGATTGAGCATTACTGAAGACACCTGATGTTAACAAGCAGAATCACCAAAGGAGAAAATCTATTTTTTTAAGACACCGTTATGGAGATCAGTGTTTGCTTTAGATCTGCAGTGTATATGGGTCAGATGATGGTGAAAATATTGTACTTTTGTGTTGGTATAATTGTTACATCTGTGTTGAAAATAAAATTTCAAACTGATACAGCCTGTTGACATTTAATTGAAGGCACAGATTTTTAGTGAAATTTAATTACCTTAATCAGGGTTTTGTATGAACACTGTATTAGTGTGGAAATAAGTCTCTTGGTGTTAAGATATTGAGACACCTAGTGTAGTTTCAACACTATCTTGGTGTAAATGAGGTAGGGGAACACTAATGGTGTTAACGGTGAACACTTACAGTGTTGTTTTTACACTAAGCAAGTGTAAAAAAAGTAACACTATTTAAAGTGTTAGTTTAACTCTATTTAGTGTGGACCTATATAAACCCCGAAAAAGTGTTAATTTTCTCACTACGAGTGTTAATTTAACACTTTCAAATTTGCTGTGTATACGGTGAGGCTTAGACTATTCCCTATTTGGGATAATTTAATTTGTGTACACAGCAAAAAGTCCAGTGTTAAATTAACTCTCCTGAGAGTTTATATGGCTCCAGAGTCAGTGTTAAATGAGTGTTAAATTAACACTCAAGAGTGTTGAAGTTAATGAGATAATTAAGTGATTGATTGACTGATGATTGAGCATTACTGAAGACACCTGATGTTAACAAGCAGAATCACCAAAGGAGAAAATCTATTTTTTTAAGACACCGTTATGGAGATCAGTGTTTGCTTTAGTTGGGCTCTTGACCCATAAACTGTAAACATTAGATTATCTTTGGCTGTTGTATCTGAGTTATAACTGCCAGATGAACAAAAAGAAAGTTGATCAGGTTTTGTTGGTTATGTTTTGACAATCATAATTTAACCTGAATCACTGATCTCATTTAGAGTCTAATCTCTGACTTAAATGTATATTGTTGATTACAGCATCACTGTGATTCTACCGCATAAGATCTTTTTTTCTAACTAGTCTAAAGGATTTCTTAAAAGTTGTTCTGATAAAACAAAATCTTTCTTTTAGGCACATACAGACATCAAGAATCAGTGTATTGAAACAGAATATTCAATTAGGAAAAGGAAATTAGTAAGACAATTCAGATCATAATTTATTCATACCGCAATGCATGATGGGAGCCATGAATGAGTTTTGATTGGTGGCACCCAGAATGCACTGCAACATGCTTTATTATTGTCACCATTGTTGAGATTCACAGGCCGATTATTGATGTCAGTGTGTCTAAATAAAGTAATTTTCTAAGTCTTTTTATCAGATACATTTTTAAGAAATATTTTGGATTATGTTGATAATGATGAAAATCATGTGCTGTAGAATCACAGGCTGCTGTAATCAACAAGGTAAATCTGACTCTCTAAATGAGAGTTGATATTCAGGTCAAATTATGATTATCAAATCATAACCAACACCACCTGATCACCTTTTCTCTTTGTTCATCTGAGAGTTATAACTCAGATACAACAGCCAAACGAAATCTAAAGTTAATGCGTTAAGGGTCAAGAGCCCAACTAAAACAAACACTGATCACCATAACGGTGTCTTAAAAAAATAGATTTTCTCCTTCAGTGATTCTGCTTGCTAACATCAGGTGTCTTCAATATTGGTCAATTATCACTCAATTAATCACTTAATGAGCTCATTAACTTTAACACTCTTGAGTGTTAATTTAACACTCATATTTTAACACTGACTCTGGAGCCATATAAACTCCCAGGAGAGTTAATTTAACACTGGACTTTTTGCTGTGTATGCGATAAATATTCATCATCTTATGAATATTCCCCTCATTTGAGTTATTAATTCCCTATAACAAAGTCATTGTCGCTACAATGTTGTTCCAGACCTCTGACTTTCTTTCTTTTTGCACAATAAAAATATAAGGTATTTCCCATTTGAAAAAGAAAAACTCCATTTGATCAGACCGCTCACTGGATGAATTGGCTCCAATGGTTCTTGAGTTAACAACTCACTTGAAGGGAATATTTACAGTGATTTAAAAGTGAAATTTAGGTCTGTTGCTCTCACAAAGTTTGCCATTTTTGGATCTTAACAGAAATTATCACTATGAAAAGTGAACACATCACATCTTTTTTGGTTAACTGGTTTATGAGCAACAGTGTGCCGACTTTTTTTTGCAAAAAATTCTGTCATTACTTACTCACCCACGTCATTACAAACCCGTAAGACTTTCGTTCATCATCGGAAGACAAATTAAGATATTTTTGATTAAATCTGAGAGCTTTCTGTCCCTCTTTTGACAGGCTACACAACTACCACTTGATGTTTAAAATTCATAAATAGATTGTAAAACTAATCCATATTAAATGAGCGGTTTAATCCAAATTTTCGGAAGAGACTCAATCACTTTATATGCTGAAAAGATCTGAGTTAGGCTTTTATTCACATATAAACATCAATCAACACACACATTGCTACTGCCAATACACTCACAGACATTCCTGTGAGCCTGTAAGACATAATGCTGCTGATGCACATGTAACATACATGAATTAACCCTCATAGTAGATCTATACAAGTGGAGCTGGGGAGGGTGAAGGGTTTCTGAAAGCGGACTCTAGACTGGTAACAGCAACACAACCGGTATTTGTTTAAATGTTGAGCCACAGTTTATTGGCTACTGATGCAACAGCAACCAATCAGCTGCGCTATGTAGATAATGATGTGATTGCTACCAAATTAGTTAAAGATCTATTAGCCTGCGCCATCTAGTGTTTAATGACGGAACTAGGTAATTTGTTATAATTAATTATACATATTTTCCTCTTGAGCTAATGTGCTACACGTAGCTGTCAATGGATGGACAAGATCTCTCAGACTTTATTACAAATATTTTCATTTGTGTTCCGAAGATGAACAAGTCTTATGTGTTTGGAACAACATGATGGAGAGTAATTAATGACAGAATTTTCATTTTTAGGTGAACTGACCCTTTAATGCAGTTGTTCACTATAAAAAGAGCAGCATGGAAAACAATTCCTTTTGAGTTCCACTGAAAAACAACCGGATCATGTTGGTTTACAACAACATGGGGGGTGTAAATAATGAATTCTTGAGTTATGAAAGTATAACAGTCATGACAATTAAATAACCTACCATAATCCAAGCCAGCTTCACAGGATTTATTCATATGAGCATTTTCATCTACTTTGTTTTTCTTCTGGAAAGTGCAGCTTTCTGCGTTCAGAGAAGTTATTAATGCACACTTGTAATCACACACACACACACATCAATAAATAGTTTTTTCATCGTTCACATACAAGAATAAAAAAACATAATGTTTAAAATTACAAGTAGACTGAAGGTAACCAAATCAAATACTACAAAAGTTCAGGATATGGTCACTTTATATTATTTGTGTGTGATTATACCTTCTGCACAAATGCACATGTCTCCCTTACACAGTCTGTATATAGCGCCATCTACCCTTTCAGGGTGGTAGAACTTCATACAGCGTGCATCTGACACACACACACACACACACACACACACACACACACACACACACACACACACACACACACACACACACACACACACACACACACACACACAGAGAGAGAGAGAGAGAGAGAGAGAGATTTAATGCAGGGAGGTCAATTAATTAAAAATGCTAATTTCAAGAAATATTATATCTGCTGAGAAAAGCTCACAAATGAGTATCATTTGAAGACATTATTTTGGCAGATGAGTAAATCATAAAAAAATAGTTTTTACCTTTCCTTTACATAAAATCAAAAAACAAACAACTATCATAAGGAACAAAACAAATACAAATAAGCATATACAAAAGACTATGGTGTTTATATGTTGTACCTAAACAATCAAACAATGGCATATTGACTTAGCCTATCTAAGCACATATGTAACTTTATACACAGTCACAAACATAAAATATAAATTATCCTACATAAAAAAAAAAAAACTAAAAAAACAACAACAACAACAAAACACTTACCCTGAATAATCCTAAAGTACTCAATGTTCAGAGGTGGAAAGTCCAGGGGTCAGAAAGTAAAAGTCCTGCCATATATTTATTCCACCCATGAACTCACACAGCAAAAACTCCAGTGTTAAATGAACTCTCCTGGGAGTTTATTTGGCTCCAGACTCAAGAGTGTTAAAGTTAATGAGATAATTTAGTGATTGATTGAGTCCCAGCCAGCACAGCCATGTGGGGCCCAAATGGGTTTGACCTGGGTTATCTAACTGGGGCCCAGTCAGTTTTGCACCCAGTTTCTATGTAGGCCCCACATGGGTTTGCCCAGATGAAATGAACACTGCTTAGTGTGCACACTACAGGCTGTTTAATGTAACACTTAATCAGTGTTGGAGGTAATGAGATAATTAAGTGATTGAATAATGATTGTGCATTATTGATGAACACCTGCTGTTAACAAGCATAATCACTGAAGGAAAGAGAAACACAAGAACTACTTCCAGCCACAACCTTGGATGAAATCAACTGAAGATAAAATACATTAAATCTCTCAAGATCTGATTAAACAACTCCACAAACAGCATTACCAGCTTCACTTATTACTAACCAGACTGACTTTATTTCTATCAGACGTCTTCTGTAAATATTACTTTCAAATAAATAATCAACATCTTAACCTCTGTTAATTCTCAATAAGAATTTCTGAAGACGTCTGACAGAAATAAAGTCAGTCTGGTTAATAATAAGTGAAGCTGGTAATGCTGTTTGTGGAGTTGTTTAATCAGATCTTGAGAGATTTGATGTATTTTATCTTCAGTTGATTTCATCCAAGGCTGTGGCTGGAAGTAGTTCTTGTGTTTCTCTTTCCTTCAGTGATTATGCTTGTTAACAGCAGGTGTTCATCAATAATGCACAATCATTATTCAATCACTTAATTATCTCATTACCTCCAACACTGATTAAGTGTTACATTAAACAGCCTGTAGTGTGCACACTAAGCAGTGTTCATTTCATCTGGGCAAACCCATCCCACATAGCAACATTGTGTCGGCCCAGATCCGGCACACGTGGAAAGATGATCTGGCCCACATGCAGCGTGGAATTACGGCACTTGGGTGGGCCACTCCTGTTTGCCAGATCTGGGCCACAAGCAGGCCATAGCAATGCCACATCTCAGCCAAGAGCAAAGAAATAAACCAGAACTGGACCTTATCTGAGCCACAAAACCTGTGTATATTAAATATGAAGTCATCTCAGCCTGTTAACAAAAAGAATCACTGAAAGAAAGAAGAGAACAGAAAAAAGAGACGAGCAGAAACACAAGAACTACAACTGACTTCAGCCACAGCCTTAGATCAAATCAGCTGAAGATAAAAGAAGACATTAAATCTGTAAAGATCTCAGCAGAGGAGGATTAAACAACTCCACAAACAGCATTACCATCTTCACTTACTAATCAGACTGACTTTATTTCTGGCAGACGTCTACAAAAGTTTTTATTGAGAATTAACAGAGGTTTAACTCTGTGTTTCATTTGAAGTCACCATAATAGTGAATAGTGTTTCCATTAGTTGGGCTCTTAACTCGTATTATATCTTTTATTTTTTTTTGGCCGCTGTGGCAGTGTGTTTGTCAAACACATTTGCAGCAGCAAAGAAAGCTAAAGTGAAACGAGATCAGATGATGATGGTTTTATAATCATCATGAAATAGACTGTTTCACTGAGGTAATTTGAATCTAACAATTGTGTTGTACCATTAATATATTCTCATCACAAACCATGTGTTACTGCAGCGTGAGGTCCAGCAATATTATAACAATCAGTTTAACAAACATCTATGCATCTCTATATCAAAATCTCAAAACAACCTTTAAGAAAGCATTTAGATTATATTGAAAAACATTATACCTTTTAAAACACGTTCCTCTAATGTCAAGAAAACTGGACATTTTTCACGTTCCCAGAACCAACACTGGATATTTGGAAAACGTTCTTATAACAAAAGTCTGTTAGCTGGGTTAGCTCACTCAGGGCGGGTCTACGCTAAAACTGCAGTGTCCATCAACAGTTGCGGGAAGAGCCTATGCAAAGTGATGTCACATTGCCCCGAATCTGAGAACGGCTTGTTCTGAGACTGTGCTTATGATTTATGGGGATTTAAAGAAAAGCACTGGGTGGATTTTTATCATTATAGGGTTGTTGTGTACACTACCAACACACATTTATTTAACGCCATGTAAAAGTGAATTTTGCATAATAGGTGTCCTTTAATATCTCACCTGGAGAGTAATATTCATATATTGTGACTGGAACAGGTTGAAGCAGACCCACATTAAACATCTTGTTCATTTTGAAGGCAATTCTTTCTGTCTCTTTATGAGAAACCTGATAAGCAAAAAAGTAAAAAAAAGAAAAGAAAATGTATATGATATTAAATGTAAAACTGTCCACATTAACATTTGCACAGGCGACAAATAATAATAACCAAATATAAAAAAATTGCAGTCAAAATGATTAATTATTATGTTTCTTATGAATTGTGGTTGGTTTCTTTCTTGCAGTCATTTAACAATGTATAGCTGTATTCCAACAGTATTCTGTTTTGGATAGCAGAAAACAAAATGCATGTAAATTGTGTAGTCATCGTCTCAATCTACAAATTCAATTAGCACATTTTCTTTTGCATAAATTTCTGCAAAATTCTAATATGCAGTCTGTAATGTTTAAACCGGTGAATATCCAGTTACACAGCAAAAACTCCAGTGTTAAATTAACTCTCCTGGGAGTTTATTTGACTCCACACTCAAGAGTATTAAATGAACACTGAAGCAGTGTTAAAGCAATGAGATAATTAAGTGATTGATTGAGTGATGATTGACCATTATTGAAGACACCAGGGCTGCGTTCAGCACCGACAAAACGTTGCACAACGTTTTTTAAACAGAAACGGTGATGCGTTGAACACACTGTTCTGATGACGCAAGAGTTGCAACTATGGCAGCTGAGAAGGCCATTCTTTGTGTTCTTTGTGAAGAATTTTCGGAGCCTGATGAAGTCGGTATAAATATGTGTTTAATTCTACAAAATATGCCTGATGTTACAGTTACTGCACTTGCCACCCAGAACAAAAGAGAACATCCCAATCGAGTGAAGGAATTGCTGAAACTGAAATGGAAGCACACATCTTACCTAATTCAGACTAAAACACATCTATTTAGCCTCACATACTGACTTTATTTGTAGTTCATACTGTTTTAATACCCTGCATTTTCTTTCTCATTTTTAGGAAAAGCACTTAATTACCATTGTTTATTTCTATACCAAATGTCATACACTTGCAATGAAGCTAAAAATATAAACAATTACATCATGTTGATATCCTATATTTTTACAATAAAACTTACGACAAACATGTCTTCTAATATACTCAGTTGTTGCGTATACCGAGCTGCATCGAACACATTTGTAAATTACTTTCCTTGAACCCATTGTGCGAGTTCACTTTAATACCGCGTGCATTATATACATGTTGCTGCTGATTGGACTGCAGTTCTGACACACCCACCAAACAAGAGAAAACGTATCTCAAACCCCGTTGCACACCGGTGCACGCCGTTTCCAGGAAACATGACGTTCAACCCGGAAACCGTAGCAAAACGTTGCGCACCGTTTTGAACTTGAACGTGCCCCTGATGTTATTGAAGACATTCATCTGTCAACCAGACATTTCATTTTGAAACATCTGTCAACCAATCAGAATAATAATAAATAAATCAACAAATGAGTGCACTAGGTTCCAGAAGTATTTTTTTCATTAATTTCTCTCATAAAAAAAAAGTATTCGTTGAAGCATTATAAGCAATGAACCAAGCCAACAAGCTACAAGGTGAATCAAACATTCATTAATAACAACTTTGATTTGAAAATCAAACAAAAATATATTTTAATATATTTTAAGTTTATTGCAAAATATGCAAATATATTTAAATATTAAAGAGATAGTTTACTCAAAAATGAAAATTAGCCTATGATTTACTCCCTCTGAAGTCATCCTAGGTGTATATGACATTCTTCTTTCAGACGAATACAATCAGAGTTGTATTAAAATATGTCCTGGCTCTTCCAAGCTTTATAATGGGAATATTTTTTTGGAAGTCCATCAAAGCGCATCCATCATAAAAGTGCTCCACACAGCTCTGGGGGTTAATAAAGGCCTTCTAAAGTGAAGCGATGCGTTTGTGTAAGAAAAATATTTAAAACTTTATCGACTAAAATAACTAGCTTCCGGCAGACGGCCGTACGCAAGTCGACTTACGCCAAAAGAGTAACACTTGGCGATGTATGACGTAGATTAGGGCTGTGCAATTAATTAAATTTCGATTTCAGAATTTTTTTTTGGCTCCTAACGATCACCAAAATAGTACAATCGAGTAAAAAATATTATTTTGCCATGTTCTGTTTTGCAAGAACACTCTTATTTTGTCTTGTGTTCTGAATGACACGCGCACGTCCGCCCCTCCCAAAGCCGTAAACTCTCTTAGCTTGAATGTTTAAACTGATAAGACTTAAAGAAGTGAAAATGATCAACTTTAGTTACGATGCAATACTGGCCCGATTGTGCAAGGGACAATTCTGTCATGTCCCGACTCCTAAACGCGAAAGTGTAGTTTCGACGCTTGCCTTGTCCAACCCATTTTGAGAGACAGAGAGAGAGAAGACACAGCACCACTGAACACTCACGCGGTTTGTGAAATTGCATCTTTGCAAATGTTTTAAAATGATAGATTTGATTTTAGAATCTGTGTGGATTAATTTAGGATACTCATACAATCTACTTGCTAAAGTGAATCAATGTTTGTGGGGGAATTTCCCACATTTTAAGTGGTAGACCTGCAGGAAAATTAAAATACTTCTTGAAGTATTATCTGTTATATTATTTATTTTAATAGTTCAAAAAGTACAATAAATGTTCAAATTTCAATTTAAGAATTGTTGAAAGGTGTCTTTTTAATAAATGCAACACATTCCCAAATTCATGTGAAATAATCGTGTTACATAATCATGATTTTAATACTGACCAAAATAATCGTGATTATGATTTTTTCCATAATCGAGCGGCCCTAACGTAGATGTAGGAGTAGTGTAAGCTTTGACGCCTCTAGCGGTTCAAACAAACAGGGCTGGGCTACAAACTCAAGCTCCTCCCACATTTCTCTTTAAAAATTGTTGTTTTAGACTTTTAATTTGTGACTGGTGTTTTGTTTTGCTCTATCTTCTGCGCTTCCACGTTCATCATTAAGTTGTGCGTCAAGGGTCACACTGTAAGCACTAGTTCCCCATATATGGAACTGTATTATGTAATATATCGCATTATATTTTGCAATAATTCCCGTATTTTTTGTTCCGTAAAGGTCGTTAGCCCTACTGTGGTGACACTAGTCACTGGTGACTAGTAGAGATTACTGGTCTGGATTGGTACAGATTACACTAATCTGATGGGCTCAGATAATCCACGGTACTGTAGTAGTGGGGGAAACCCTGATGGTCCTGATGACCAAATTTGTGCTCACCTTTTTCAATTGAGGTGAAAATTGATCGCTCTAGAGACGTCTACAGAAAACTCCCCAGTGTTAAATTAACCCCAGCTAACAAGGGACGTCCCCCGGACTTTTCGAACGTCCCCTTAGGTCCGCATTTGGTCCGCTTTGTAACGTTCACTGACGGACGTTCTGAGGACGTGCACTGACGTTCGCATTTGGTCCGCTTTGTAACGTTCACTGACGGACGTTCTGAGGACGTGCACTGACGTTCGCATTTGGTCCGCTTTGTAACGTTCACTGACGGACGTTCTGAGGACGTGCACTGACGTTCGCATTTGGTCCGCTTTGTAACGTTCGCTGACGGACATTCCGATGACGTTCGCATTTGGTCCACTTTGTAACGTTCGCTGACGGACGTTCTGAGGACATTTGTCCGGGCCAGTTTACGAACGTCCCTTTTTCGTCCCTCACCTGCCATTTCCATGACAACACTTGCAAAATCCAGTCACCCATGCGTTTGCTTTTATCATCAGACCTGACACCTTGCAACTCAGACAAAAGAATAATTAAGCTAAAATATAAATGCAAATAAACTATAGTAAACATATTATTTTAATTAATTGTAAAATTAAGTTCATGTTAAAAATGTTAGTGTTTTAATGTTAATGTTGTTAATGTTTTCAGCGTTAATTTAAACATCAAAAACATGATACTTGATTCAATTGAATATAAGCTACAATTTACATTCATGCATGAAGAAAATAAGGTTGAATCCCAGGACAGAGCTCTAAAAGAATGCATCGACTTCAGAAAACATGACGAATGGAAAAGCACATTTCTGGGAAGAAAGTGGAAAATAACACAGGTATGACAAATAAAATGATCCTGTCCTATATCCTATCCTAAATTATCAAACTGTTGGTCAGGCGAAGGTGACGGGTTTTATTCAAAAGAAGTTATTTTAGGAAAAATATTATTCCACTTATTGCACTTAAGACTGATAGCACATGCAGCTAAAATAACAAAAAAAAGTGTAATATAGCTACACTGGGAGAAACAAGCAAGTGACGATCAAGTGCACCTAAGCGAGTGACGTCATTCCTTATGTTATGGTACGCAGCATGTATCCATGGCAACGCTCAGCTGCGTAGTGACAGTTGACGGTCCTCCTCAGACGCAGCCTTGTGTTTTCTCTTTCGTCTGTCTAAAAGGTATTTTTAATTTTTAGATTAGTATACATTAGTTACCGTAACCACTGTCCATCTTTAAATTATATGAAAATGTTACCTTTTAAAGCGTTTGCTGCAGTTGTCCGCCGTGTACCGCTGCTAACCGTTATGCTAACACTACGAAGCTAACGTTATCTGTTAAGATGAGATGAGACGACTTTATATTTCACATGGATATATTATATAGACATATAAAATCATAACACTACTGAATGTGTTCATTTTGTTGTTTTAGGTAGAAAGCCAAGGGGAATTCCCATCGGACTAACCCCACAGCTGACGACAAACACACGCACAGCTGCCAGCGCATTTGAAGACACACACACACACACACACACGGAAAGAGCACAACACCTTTACAATTGTTCAAATAAAATACATTTACTTTGTTCCTTACAACGTGTCTGTTTTCTTTGGTTAGCCAG
This sequence comes from Abramis brama, assembly GCF_963993115.1. Classification (NCBI taxonomy): domain Eukaryota; kingdom Metazoa; phylum Chordata; class Actinopteri; order Cypriniformes; family Leuciscidae; genus Abramis; species Abramis brama. The sequence goes on along the minus strand of NC_139964.1, from coordinate 20,852,477 downwards.
AAGTAGAATAAAATAAAATGATATTCAGGGGACTAAACGCGAAAGTCCCCTAAACGTTCCGAATGGCCGCTGGTGGTCCTATGAATGTCCTCTTGAACGTACGGAGGACGTCTTTGCGAACGTCCGCGGGACATCAAGCGGACTCCACATGGGGACGTTCGGGGGGACGTTCGCACAGGCCATTTAGGGGACGTTCTGGGGACCTTTTTTTGTTAGCTGGGACGCTCCTCGGTGTACATATAGGTCCAACCACATGATTGGCCATTAGTGGTGACACCTAATGTTAATAAGAATCATTGAAGGAAAGAGAAACAACAAGAACAGAAAAAAGAGAAACACAAGAACTACTGACTTCGAGCCATTACACATTATTGCACTAGATAGTGGTCCGACGGGTCGCCCGCGGGACATTGGGTGTTTTGAAGAGTTAACTTTATGAAAGACAAAAAAAAAAAAAAAAAAAAAATTAACAAGTCGCATACCTATGGAAAGCTGAGATTCTTGTGATTCGAACGATATACGCCATTTTAGGATACAATAAACACAGCGGGTACAATCTGTGTCTTTGTCAGACCACCAACAGCCAAATAAACAAACAGAAAGTGGAAGACACTTGCCTAAAAAGCCTTCTGTTCGTCCACTGATCCATTACATTGCAACAACAATGGTTTAGTTACACTGTAAAGGCTCCATACAATCAATTCAGCGAAGTATTTAGTCCATAACACATTTATATCAATAAACATCCACTTACTGTGAATAGTAGCATTCCAAGTTAGCCGACAGAGCTCTCACAACTATCGAACATACTATGGTAAATCTTCAAATTACATGTCAATAATACAGCTATTTTGACTTCAAAATGGCCGCTGACCCCTGAACTTTTGAGTGACAGCGGATTTCAGCGAATCACGGAGTTTAAGGGGGGGTTTTCCTCCAGCTTGAGCCAGTCACCGCGCATTAGGGACACGGTCCATCCTTCGCTTTGACGGACATTTGGCTACTCCAATTGGAGCAATGTTAGCAAATGACTGACTTATCTGATAGCCAATGATCTCCTGAAGATATGGATATGCGGGTTTAGTGGGAGGAATCCAAACACGGTCAGCAATGACGGTGCGCAAATGTTTGTTGTGGATCAGTGCGCCCGTGCGCAAAACTGCGTAAAGCTGTAGCAAATGACATATGACTTTGGAGAAAGGCTTTTTAGATGGGAAATCGTCTCTTTCGACAAGTAAGTGTTTTATTATACTATATAACATATTTGACGTGTTTTTCTGAGTATCTTGTGTTTGTGTTTCACTGTTTTGAGATGGCCAATGCTAACTGGTGATGGCTAAAGCTCGTCCTCATTGAGCGCTCATGTTACTGTTGTGGTGTACATTTATCAGTTTGTTTATGTCCCTGTGTGTCTTTATCCACGGGTTTGTGTGTGTGTGTGTGTGTGTGTGTGTGTCTGTGTGTGTGTGTATAAAATAGTACACAATAGATGGGTTTCCGTTTCTCGAATTACCCATTATCCTCTGCGGCGCGCCGCCATGTTGTGTGTCAAAGTTGTCAGTAAGCCACTGGGAGACACGGCTCATTCACTGTGCTGCATTAATAGAAAGCCAGTTAATATAAAGTATTTTTGACTCTTTTGTGTGAGATAACGATGACAAATTCCTCCAAACCTGGCGACAAGGTTAAGGTTATTTACAGGGACACATTAGACGATGTTTGCAAGGCAAGATATGATGTGAAATTGAGTGGTCGCATTTGTGCGAGTGCATGGTCATACACTACACTTAAATTCACGCATGAATTCTCCTGCACTGAACTTGTTTTAGCGCCCGCCAAAGTGAATTTTTGTCCCGCCAAAGTCTTATTTGATCGGTGAGTAATGTAGATGAACTGGGTGCATGTTTAACTGAAAGAACGAGCAGATAGAGAGAGAGCCGGTCGCGCGCGCGCACTCTCTCTCTCTCTCTTCGGAGCCAGGCGAACATGTAAACAAGACTTCACCGTCTCCAAACTAAGCGTTGTCTTGCTCTCTCTCCCTCGTGGAAATGTTAGTCTGGAGCCCTGCATTGACGGTTCACATCGCTGTAGCCAGGCGGCTGATATCTGCACAGCCCTTATTATATGGTACATTTAGACTCAGTGTCAAGACAACACCATCTGGGTAAAAAAACAACAACAACACAACGCTCCGAACTAATTTAGTGTAACTTAGGAGAGAGATGGAGAGCAGAGGCATGGAGCGATGTGCTCCAGGTGTAGCCTCTGCCTCTGGCTCGACCAGCTGATGTGGCCACAGAGAAAGTGATGAAGGTGGACAATCGTCAGAGTGTGCTTCTGCCCAGCCAACACCTCTCAAGGGCTGTGTCGATAGTAGCCGCCTGGGTACAGCGATTTGACAGCCGATGAGAGCTAGCGCATTTAGCTAGCCCATCTTGGAAATGATTAGATAAAGTGTCACATCTCCAGAGCACAAAACCTCTAAATGTTCACAAGAGCAGCACTGAATATTAACTCCAGCCAAACGGAGAATAATCGTATGATTTTTATGTTCAGAACAATGCCGATTCAGGATATTATCATGCTCCGTAACACAAACTCTTGACCCACTTGACACACAAGATGGCGCCGTAAGGAGTTGCGGGAGAAATGTGACGTCATCGGAAATCTATCTATACATAAAAGATGTAAATTATTTCTTTCTTTGCTTTTTTATATCACAGAAAATCATCTGACATTGAACTGGATGAAGACTGGTAGTCAGCAGAAAGCTATATGATGGACATCAAGAGAGGAACCCTATCCTTCACCTTCTTAGAGAGGTTCAATAACCAAAGAAAAACTTAATCATAAATGTGTAAATAGTTTGATATATATGTAGTGTATAATATACTAATATTAAACACTTGTTTTGTATTGTTATTTGCACAAATTTCAGTTTCAAGAATTGCAAAAAAACAATATAATGTGTTTATGCTTCAGTTACTATGTGTCAATTATTTACAGTGAATCTGAATAAGGAATAGAATAGCTCTAAGTGTAACCTTTCATTAGAGCCCAAAATTATGCCTGTACAGTAAAGCATTCAAGAATAGCAGCATGTTATGTGTCTGTGGTTACAAAGTGTCATTTGGAGTCTCCAAGTGGCCTTTTTTGGGGAGCGCCTAGACATAAACTTAGATAAACCTGTGTAAAACACTCATTAGCTTAGGTATTGTTATCAACATTTAAATTGGGCTTGGTAAGGCTTCATGCTGTGATCCCACTGTGTTTTCCAGCTAATACCTCCCAGCTATAGTTATCTGCAGGCATCTTTTTACAAAAAAAAAGTTAGGCGGAAATTTTTCCCCTATTTTTTAGTGTGTTCAAAGTTCTATTACTCAATACCAGTGAGACTTACAGTGATTCTGACTGTTTGGGAACAAACCTCAAAGTGTCCCCTTTCAAAAGAGACCAATACCATGCATACTCCAAATGGTTCAAGAACAGCATGCAATTTAATTTGGGTAGGCCTTTTTTAGGCGTTTTTGGCAGAATTTGCAGGAATGCTAAGAGGTTACCAGTTGGACTTTATTTCTGTCATACATCTACACACGTTCTTATTTAGATTTAAAAGAAGTTTAGATGGTAATGTTTTATGGAATGTTTCGCTTCAGGTCACCATTATGGTGATTAGTGTTTACTTTAGTTTGGCTCTTGACCCTTTACTTTTTAACATTAGTTCTCTTACGAGAGGTCTCTCGTACTGCATAAGTATCTTACGCTAGGGGAAAACCTCTTTTCCACGAGATATTGAAGCCAAAAAATTGTCCTATAATTTTGTATTAATGCAAAACGCGTTGCAGCAGCACGACGACATGGGCGAGACAGCTCGCGCGCCCATTGGCTGCTCTGCGGCAACTGCATCAGCCTACCGAGCGAGGCCTATAGTGACGTCAGACCAATGAGGGCGCTTCGGTTCGCCGGTTCGCCCGCTTGCTTAGCCGGCTTCAGTTGAGTCGCTTCCTGATGCACAGCGGCCGCGGTCCGCCGCCGCTTCTATCAAGGATGCTGACTTGAAAGCCGCGTCTGGGGAAGATGACACCTGCTCTCTGCTGGCATCGGGCAGCGAGGATTGGGCGAGCTCTGTGGATCTTGCGCCTTCTGCTCGTAAACCAAGCAAAAGAGCTAGAATCGAGATGGAACTGATGCGTGTACTCGCGCTGGCCGCGGCGAGCCTCGGCCTCGAGTGGTCTACGCCTGAGCTTCCCTCTCACAATCGGCTGGATGGTTTCTTCCTTCCTGGGGAGCGTGCTTCGCCTGAGTCCAAACCGGCACCCTTTCTTCCTGAGTTACACAAAGAAGTTGCCAAAGCTTGGAACGCTCCTTTCTCAGCTCGAATGCGCTCGTCTGTTTCTCCAGCATTCTCCACTGTTGACGGTGCTAAGAACAGAGGATACTATTCACTTCCGCCGGTCGAAGAGGCAATAGCAGCCCACCTTTGCCCGCCCTCTGCTGGACGGCGTGCGAAATCGGTTCTGACCTCTAAAGCCTGCCGCATGAAGTCAACACTGCTCGGTCGCGCTTTCTCCGCCGCTGGGCAGGCTGCGTCAGCGCTGCACACGATGGCCACTCTGCAGATTTTCCAGGCCGATCTCCTCCGAAAACTGGACGAGATGGGACCAGATGCAATCTGCGTGGCAGACTTGAGAAGCGCTTCGGACCTCGCTCTCCGCGCTACTAAGTCCGCTGCACAGGCCATAGGACGGAACATGGCTTCTCTCACCGTTGCTGAGAGACATCTATGGCTGACGCTCTCGGAGATGTCTGAGTCTGAGCGCACCGCGTTCCTCAACGCCCTAGAAGAAAGACGGGGGTCTCAGACCCATACTAGATCTAAGACATTTGAACAAAGCATTGGCGAAACGCCGATTCAAAATGCTCACGACCAGAAAAATCCTCGCACAGATTCGCCGAGGAGCCTGGTTTATGTCGATAGATCTGAAGGACGCGTATTTTCAAATACAGATAGCGTCACGTCACAGGCGATACTTGAGATTCGCCTTCGAGGGCCAGGCTTATCAGTATACAGTCCTACCGTTCGGCTTGTCCCTAGCACTCCGTACATTTACGAAGTGCATGGACGCAGCGGTCGCGCCCCTCAGACTCCGGGGCATGCGAGTGTTGAACTATTTGGACGATTGGCTGATTCTAGCTCAATCTCACTCAGAGCTCGTAGAGCACAGGTCCGTTTTACTCTAACACCTCGAGAATCTAGGTCTAAGAGTCAAGTGGGCGAAGAGTTCTCTGATCCCCAGTCAGATGATATCTTTTCTGTGCCCAGAACTGGACTCGCAGTCTATGATAGCTCGGCTGTCATTACAGCGCGCACTAGACATTCAGCGCGCAGCGAGCTTTTTCCGCTGTGGCGCGACCGTCCCGCTCAGGAAATTTCAGAGGATGCTGGGTCTCATGGCCTCAGCATCATCAGTTCTTCAGCTGGGCTTGCTCCGCATGCGCCCCCTGCAGTTCTGGTTAAGAGCGCGGGTACCGCGCAGAGCGTGGGCATCCGGTCAGCTTCGTCTCAAGGTCGATCAGACTTGCGTTTTAGCTCTGAAACCTTGGAAAGCGAACGACTGGTACCAATCAGGTGTAAGCCTGGGGACTTCCTCGAGGGTGTCGACGGTTGCCTCCACCTCGGGATGGGGAGCGCTTCCTCGAGGGTGTCGACGGTTGCCTCCACCTCGGGATGGGGAGCGCTGCTCGAGGGCAGACCGTTCTTTGGCCAGTGGTCAGAACGGGAAAAGCTTCAACATATAAACTGCCTAGAAATGCTGGCAGTGGACAACGCGCTGACGCGCTTCTGTCCTCAGATAAAGGGCCACCACGTCTTAGTCCGCTCGGACAACATGTCGGTGGTGTCCTACATAAATCGCCAGGGCGGTCTCAGATCCCGAAACTTATACAGGCTGGCGGAACGCCTCCTGTTATGGGCTCAGCGCAACCTGCGCTCGCTGAGAGCAGTGCACGTGCCTGGGCTACAGAATTTGGGGCCAGACAGACTGTCCAGGAACAACCTTCCGGCGAGCGAATGGTCTCTACACCCACATACAGTCGAACTGTTGTAGGAGAGATTCGGCAGAGCGAAAGTGGACCTGTTTGCGTCTCACGAAAACGCTCACTGCCCGGAATTTTTCTCCAAGAGCAAGAGCGCGCTGGCCCAAGCGTGGCCGCGCTGCCCGCTCTATGCTTTTCCCCCCGTCTCTCTCCTGCCTCAGGTGATAGAACGGATCAGGGAAGTGAGATGCTCAGTGCTGCTCATAGCGGCGCTCTGGAAGAATCAACCGTGTGTAACCCTACGGTGGTAGTTCTGCTCATAGGCAGGCTAAGAATCTATTGTAGGAGTTATCTAAATCTAGATTCGATGAGGAGGCTGGTTATGTACTAGGCTTGTTGCGATAGTCGGTGTTACCGGTGATACACGGTGTTTAACCCACCTACCGGTCATAGCACTTGACCACCGGCACCGTCACCATCGTGTTGAAGTTTTAGCCTATAGTAATAAAGCACTTAATTCAGTTAGTGACTACGTGCCTTCGTAATTTAGCGTAAGCGGAACGTTCACATATCGCGCCTAAAAACGCATAGAAAACGCTAGGCGCGCCGCGTTCTCCTTTTTCCAAAGCGCTCGGGTGGTTGCGCTCCGGAGGCATCTGTCGTTGCTAAGCTTGGTTCTTGTCACGCGACCTGCGGTGCGCTTGCGGCATTCTGAAAAGTTGAGATGTTTTTATCTCGATGCGGCGCGGACGCGCTTGGAAAAAACGAGCTTCCATTATGAGCGCGCCTACATTTGAAATAACGAACTTGCGCGCGCAAAAGACGCGATATGTGATCAGGCCTTTAAGCAGCAGGTGTCCGATTTCATTTATCATTTGAGGAGAGTGAGGCGAGCTTACTGGCAAAGGATGGCGGAAGATCTGGTTTCAAAGAGAAATGCAAACGTGAGTTTAATTTTTATATTAGTTTTTTTTTTTTTTTTTTTCACTTAAGTGTCCAGTGATTATTCGGGTAGGCTACCTTATTTAACAAAGTTTTTGATGTTTGTTCGTTTCATATTCGATGGTTGTGCGGTGTTTTTTTTTTGTTTTTTTTTGTTTTTTTTTGCTGAAAAAGGCAGGCACTTTATTTAACGAATAGTGATTTTTTTTATATAATTTCTTGTTTGATACTTGCACGATGTGTGCAGTGGTTCGTTTTAATAAATGCACTTTAAAGGTGTTTCATAAGTGCTTTTGTTTAGTTTTTACATGGTGTGTTAAGTTATTATTCATTTTGCAATAAAGATGTGTGTAATACAAGCGAGTGTCTTATTGTTTTGTGTATTTTTATTAAGAATAAAATAAATTAACCCATGATTAATTCAAACAAATGCTACTGAATTGCCGCTAATTAAAGTGAAAGTAAAATTGAGACGTGTGCACGTCCGCATTTTCGGCCACCCGAAATCCCTGACACGCAACCCCGGTGACACCGGGATTACCGGTTTTTTTACACGTCGATTAACCGGTGGAAAAAATCCGTCACCGCAACATCCCTATTATGTACTAATCATATGGTCAAAGGACTCATAGATTCCACTCCAAAGGAAGCACAGGACAATAGAATAAAGTTTAAATGTAGTTCTTATTCAAATTATTTTTCTTATTTTCTTATTCAAAATTCAATATTTTAGTTCAGTTCACACAGCATTAGTACCGTTGATGTTAACAAATCGGCCACAACTTTGAGATCTCATGAAACAAAACAAAAGGAAAAATCTTTCAAAGGAAAAAAATTGTTACCCTTGAGTGCACTCAAAATATTTTAACTGTCCAACCACCCCTTCAATACTTAGCGTCCATATCAAACCACCCAATGGAACCGTTGCAGGGCTGTTAGTTGAGGCAGTGGACCAGGGAACCAGGCACCAGGGCGAACAGAGAGGAATCCAACTTCGGTGGAAAGAACACCAGGGATCCGGGACCAGAAGAAGCCTAAAAAAAAAACAGTCTGTGTGGTAACATCCACTGCTATTGTAGATAGCCAGACTGTTTTTTTTTTAATCCACTGTAATCCACGAGATAACTTTTTTTTACAACAGGTGTCATCTAATTTTCAATGTAGTTCAACCTCAAGGATATATTTCATTTTCTAAATCAGTTTCAATCCTAATATTTACTTCTGCTCTGGCTCCCGTTTTTCCAGGCTTTTTTAAGGCAAGGCGAATGGCAGAAAACAGCAGAAGAAGAACGTTTCATTGTGCACTGCCACCTAGTGGCGAACTAGATATTGAACTTTACTCTAGTTTTGAGTGTTTGCATTAAAGGTCATTTCAGGACTTTATTGGGGCAAAATTAACAGGGTTACACATGGTTCCCAGTTCTGATGCGGCTAGCGGACACTGCCCCATGGCCAGTGCTAATGAGGAGGGACCTCCTCTCTCAGGCCAGGGGTTCGATTTGGCATCCTCACCCGGAGCTGTGGTCCCTTCATGTATGGGCGCTCAACGGGTACCCGCTGACCTCCCAGAGGGAGTGTTAAATACTATCACTCAGGCTAGAGCCCCGTCTACCAGACGGCTCTATTCCTCAAAGTGGTCGGTATTTTCCGGCTGGTGCACAGCTCGGGGCTTTTCACCCTTAAACTGTGGGGTGATGGAGGTTCTCTCCTTCCTACAAGAGCTGCTGGATAAGGGCAGGGCCCCCTCCACGCTCAAAGTCTATGTGGCGGCCATAGCAGCGTTTTCTAAATCAACGCTTGGTCAGTCAATAGGAAGGAACGATTTAGTCATCCGCTTCCTCAGGGGAGCTAGGAGGCTGAATCCTCCCAGACCCCCTTCAGTCCCCTGTGTGGGACCTTTCTACGGTGTTGGAAGCCATGAAAGGTGACCCATTCGAGCCTATCCAAACGATTAACTTCAAACACTTGTCTTTCAAAACAGTGTTCTTACTGGCTCTCGCTTCAGTGAAGCGCATAGGTGACCTACATAAGCTCTCGGTGAGCGCGGCGTGCTTGGAGTTTGGGCCGAATGACTCGAGAGTCATACTCAAACCTAGGGATGGTTACGCTCCAAAATCCCTCAACACACCATTTCGGGCTCAGGTCATTTCCCTGTCCGCCCTACCGGTCTCTGACGAGGAAGGGGACGCAAGCTTTCTTTGTCCAGTTAGGGTGCTAAGAGCTTATGTGTCTCGCTCGTCTGCTTTTAGACAGACAGAGCAGCTGTTTGTTTCGTTCAGCGGGCGTTCCAAGGGACTGGCTGCTTCGAAACAGAGCCAATCCAGATGGATAGTTGACTCCATAGCGCTGGCATACACTGCCAAGGGCTTACAGTGCCCGTTGGGTGTCAGAGTGCACTCCACGAGAGGCATGGCCTCTTCGTGGGCTTGGTCTAGCGGGATTTCCTTGTAAGACATATGTATGGCGGCGGGCTGGGCCTCACCGTCTACATTTATAAGGTTTTATAACCTGGAGGTTCCCACCTTACAGGCCAAGCTGTTGTCGGTGTAAACAAATCAGTGCTGTCTGTTTCGCTGATTCAGGACACTGAGGTCGCTGAGCGCTGCGCGCTGCCGACTGTATATGCTATGGGCAAATTGCGTAACGGTGCTGATCCACTTGTCCGTGCAACACTTCTGTCGCGCCGCGCTCCACTATATTCCTATGGGTGACGTCAAGCGACTTTGTCGCACCCGCAAAGCATTCCGGGAAGGCGGCGCTTCATTTGAAAAAATGCTGCGCGTCAAAAAGCTGGCCGATGCCCATCTTTATGCAAATGAAGTCCGTTAAACGCGACGCGTCTATCCAATAGAAGTAGAGCATATGGAGACGGAGGGAAGTCTCTCGCAGGTCCTCTGTTCTAATACGCTACATTTCCCACTCGGTCAAAACCACGCCCATAGCGGTTAACGCCCATCAACGTACCAATGTGGGGAGGCGTCGCGACACCACGCGACAGTCGTGTCGGACAAGTGGATCAGCACCGTAAGACCCGCATCTTCCCACATCAGTTCAAGCCGGATCCTGCCCTGTCTGTGTGATGTCACAATAAACACTTGATGAACGCTGCTGTATATGGATAGAGTGGTTCCCCCTCCTCTTTCCAGGACTCTCTGTGAGTTCCCTTGGTGATTATGCACTGTGAATCCTGGGCTTCGCCTTCAGGTTTATTGGTGTTAGATCCCAGCACGCACAGCGTTTTGCATTGGGTCCCCTAGCATAAGATACTTGCGCAGTACGAGAGACCTCTCGTAAGAGAACGAACTCGGTTACTAACGTAACTTCGGTTCTCTCTAGAAGAGGGAACGAGTACTGCGTATCTTGCCGTGCATGCAACACACTCTGGTTCGCTTCGGCGATGAAAAACCAGGTATCAGCTGCCCCCGAGCCTCCTTTTATAGGCCTAAGCCACGTCCGTTTCGGCGGGACATGACGCAGTGGGCGCGAAGCGCCCTCATTGGTCTGACGTCACTATAGGCCTTGCTCGGTAGGCTGATGCAGTTGCCGCAGAGCAGCCAATGGCCGCGCGAGCTGTTTCGCCCATGTCTGCGTGCTGCTGCAACGCGTTTTGCATTAATACAAAATTATAGGATAATTTTTTGGCTTCAATATCTCGTGGAAAAAAGGTTTTCCCCTAGCGTAAGATACTTACGCAGTACTCCCTCCCTCTTCTAGAGAGAACCAAGGTTACGTTAGTAACCGAGTACGTTTTTCTTTGGCTGCTCCAACTCTGTGGTAATAAAACACATTTGTTGAGGCAAGAGAAACTATGACCTGGGCTGTGTTTCCCGAAAGCATCGCAAGCCTAATTTGATTGTACAGACTGTTTGTTGCAATTATTCTACGATCAAGTTAGGCTTAAGATCTTTTTGGGAAACAAAGCCCAGGTAATGATGGCTATGCTTAGATGATGAAATTACAATCCTGTAGTCTTCTGATTCACTGAACCAGCATTATTAACTTATTATACAAATGTTTTATTCATATGCATTACAGTAGTTCATTTCAGCAGTGCTTAAATTTTTTTTAAATCACACACATACATCAAGAATCTACATATGAATCTCAACAATGGTGACAATGACAATCACACAAATGCTTCATGTTGCAGTGCATGATGGGAGCCACCAATCAAAACACATCCATGGCTCACATCATGCATTGTGAGCCTGAATAAATTATGCAGCTGAATTGTCCTGTAATTTTCATTGTTTTTTCCTGTTTGCTTTTATTTTGCTATTGTATTGTTGTGTAGCTTGTTTTGTGATGGTCAGAGATGATCTGTTCGTCACTAGTTTGTTTGTCACCATTGTTGAGATTATTATGTTGATTATTGATGTCTGTGTGTTTAAACACAATAGTGTCTGTACTCAAAGTATTTTCAAAATTGTTTATATTGTTGTTGGATCTCAAACTGTAGAATCTAAGGGCTACAAATCACCAATACTGAAATGCAACATCAAGCATATAGTTAAAGCTTTAGACTATGTATGACATCAGTGAATCATGTCATTATGTGATAATGTCAACATCACAACATGTTGTGAGCAGAATTTCTCTTGGAGTAACAGACATGCTTTATAAACACAATGTTGGAACAGTCAGAGAAAAACTAGCAATAAAAAAGGAAAAGGGTCAACAACCCAACTAAAGTATACATAATGGTGACTTGAATTGAAAAATTCCAAAAAACATTACCGTCTAAACTTCTGTTGAATCTCAATAACTTTTGTAGATGTATGACAGAAATAATAATAAGGTCAAACTGGTAATAATAAGTGCAATAATGAGTAAAGGCTCGAAGTCAGTAGTAGTTCTTGTGTCTCTCTTTCCTTCAATGATTCTGCTTATTAATATGTCACCACTAATGGCCAATCATCACTTAATTAATCACTTAATTATTTCATTAACTCTAACACTGCTTCAGTGTTCATTTTTAACACTGTAGTTGGACCTATACAGTATGTACACTGAGGAGTGTTAATTTAACACTGGGGATTTTGCTGTGAGTTATAAATGAAAATCCACAGAAGAATACTGACCATCATGGGGAAATCTCAGAGTCAAAATAAGATACACCGGTGTTTTGCCAGATGAGAAGTGTATTCTATATCATCTTTTTACTATTTTAATTCATTTTATAACTGTATCATTTATCTCTTTTAAATTTCCTTTAATTTAATTTAATTTCCTTATTTTATTTTGTGGTTATTTTTATTCCTCTCTATGTAAAGCACTTAGAATTGCCATTGTGTATGAAATGTGCTATATAAATAAACTTGCCTTGCCTTAAGGTTTATTAAAAGTTATCGTTAAAATTCAGTTTCCCTATGGATAAATTGAATGGAGTTTTACTTCTGGAAGCTGACTGTTGCACTCTATACTGTGATAAGCAAAACACATGGTTTTTATGATAAAAAACAAACAAATCTGTTTTTGACATCATCAGGCAACACAGTCTGCTGAAATACCTTATCTAAGTAGAGGATGAGGGATCCTCGCTCTGACAGCACTTTATTCTTTTCATATCTCTGAATGTATCTCTCCTTTCCCGTGGACAACTGAGGGCAAGAAAATGAGAAAAACAGCTCAATACATCACATGATGACCAACATGTTTTATGGCCTATCTGCAGATGTGTGGATTCCTCTTCTAAATACCAAAGTGAGGCATCACTGCATCAGTTTATCATCATAATACCTCTTTAAGATCATTTTCCTCAACATCAAATCCTGTTGGTATGCCAATGTCCAGAATAGTCATAGTGGCATCGGTTTTATCATTTTTGTAGCTGTAAAGATGGAGATAAAGAGCAGATTTTATTAACAGCTTTAGTAGGCCTACTCAGGCTGCATTTAAGGCTGCTTTCACAAGCTTTGGTTTTGAACCAGAGTCCGTTTGATGTCAGATCTCCAATATTGTTACATAACACAGAGCTGCTTGTCTCTGGATAAACAGTCTTTGAAGAGCAAGTTACATTGTCAGATGCAGTGAAACTGCATGTGAATGCAGTCACATTGGTAACCAGCTGTCACTAGTACTTACCAGAGGTGGGTAATCCAGGGGCCAAAGAGTAAAAGTCCTGCCATGTGTTTATTCCACCCATGAACTCAGTCAGCTGATTTCACTAATTAGTTCTCTCTCCTGCTGAATTAGCAAATCCAGGTGATTGGAACAAAATACTGAGGAGGACTTTTACTTTCTGAACCTGGACTTTACACCTCTGCATAGCAATGCCACATGTCAGCCAAGAGCAAAGAAATAAACCAGAACTGGACCTTATTGTAGCCAAAAAACTGTGTATATAAAATATGGAATCATCTCAGCCTTAATAAGCCTGTTAACAAGCAGAATCACTGAAGAAAGAAGAGAACAGAAAAAGAGACGAGCAGAAACACAAGAACTACAGCTGACTTCAGACACAGCCTCAGATGAAATCAACTGAAGAGAAAAGACATTAAATCTGTGAAGATCTCAGCAGAGGAGGATTAAACAACTCCACAAACAGCATTACCAGCTTCACTTATTACTAACCAGACTGACTTCTACAAAAAAGTTTTATTGAGAATTAACAGAGGTTTAACTCTGTTTCATTTGAAGTCACCATAACATTGATTAGTGTTTCCATTAGTTGGGCTCTTAACTCTTATTATATCTTTTGTTTTGTTTTTTGGCCGCTGTGACAGTGTGTTTATCAAACACATTTGCAGCAGCAAAGAAAGCTAAAGTGAAATGAGAACAGGTGATGATGGTTACCTGTTGATGGTTTTATAATCATCATGAAATGGACTGATTCACTGAGGTATTTTAATCTAACAATTATGTTGTTCCACTAATATATTCACATCACAAATCCTGCGTTATTGCAGCATGAGATCCAGCAACATTATAACAGTCAGTTTAAATCTGTAAACAAACATGAAATAAAATAAATATTGGTCTATGCTGACACACACAGATATCAACAATCAGCGTATGAATCTCAACAATGGTAACAATGACAAATTTTTATATGAACAGATTAATTCAGAACATCACTGAAAAGCTTCTAATTCACAACAAAAAACAGCAAAAAATAAAAGCAAATACTTAGAATCAAACAAAATTATAGGACAATTCAGCTGCAGAATTTATTCATGTTGCAATGCATGCTGGGAGTTTTGTACTATGCTGGTACCCAGCATGCATTGCAGCAGGGTACTTTTGATTGTCACCATTGTTGAGATTCATACGCTGATTGTTGATGTCTGTGTGTGTCATATTAAAATGACGTTTTTGTGTTCATGTTTATTAAAGTCTTCTAACTTATTGTTATAGTATTGCTGGATCTCATGCTGTAGTAACACAGGGTTTGTGATGTGAATATATTAGTGGAACAACATAATTGTTAGATTAAAATACCTCAGTGAATCAGTCCATTTCATGATGATTATAAAACCATCAACAGGTAACCATCATCACCTGATCTCATTTCACTTTAACGTTCTTTGCTGCTGACTGGGACAGCAACTGTGGGAAAATGTGGGGTGGGATCGAACTTAAGAAAATAAACCAAGTGTGAAAACAGCCTAAATGAGCACATGTTGATTAATTACAAATAAAATGGTTTCTTGACATAAAAATAAATGAGGGTATTTGTTCACATACAAGAAATCCATAATGAAGTTGAAACTTTCAATGGCTTCTTTTTTTGCTAAAGGGAAAAAAAAGTATTTGGTGGTTTTAGTTCAGGTCAGCTCTTTCCCTTCTAAAGGGAACATAAAACATTGAATTATAGTCATTTAAATGAAAAAGTAATAAAGATTTTCACACTTGAACTAGTTAACCCTGGGTCATTCGAAACCCTGGGTAAACAGAATCCTGGGTTATCTTGTTTTATGTTTCACACTGCTCATAATTTACCTGGGGATAACAATTAATCCTGGGTATTCATTCGCTGGTGTTTTACACTGTAGCCTAAATTTATAAACCCTGGGTTAATGTTCTTATTTGCATATTTGCTGTGTCATTGTCATTGATTTGACAAATGCAGAACATGACTTCATTTTGTATATTGCCAACTACACTACAATTGTTTTTTCTAAATGGACTTTTCAGGCTATAAAGGCAATACGTTTTTTTCACTGCAAGGACATGGTTTAATGTGAATGTTTATCATTAACTGTTATGTTTTTGGTGTCATTTGAAATGTCTCAAAGTGAGTGGTACAGATATCTCATATCCAGATAGATAAAATAAAAGGAAATAAGGTTTATAGAAGTTAAGAAGAGAAAACTGGTTAAGCCATTTGAGGGTGGTCTCCCCCATCCCCCATGTCACCTGGTCAAAGAGGATAAATGAAGGTGTGCTCCCTGGCTCTAGCTCTCTTCTTTGCTGGACATGGATTGAATAGGCTCTCTCTCTCTCTCTCTCTCTCTCTCTCTCTCTCTCTCTCTCTCTCTCTCTCTCAGATTATTTGGTGTAACCAATGTATAACCATGTTCTAGATATTTGAATTGATTGTGGAATTGATCTCTGATATCTGAACTATTAAATTGTGATTATTCTAACTGATTTTGACATTGTTCATTTAGTGGTTAAAAGGAATAGTCAAACATGGAGTCAGATGAATTAACGAGTAAATATATGATTAATATATTGCATTTAATCAAAAAATACTTTGCCTCGAGAAAAGGACAGTAACACGTTAAGACCTTCCACGCTGGTCGGACGCCGGACTTTGGGCAGATTTAGCACAAGCTTACAAAGTGGTAACCTCGGCAACGTGATCTCGCAACACAGGCGAGCAACGTACATTCCAGCAAAGTATTGGGATTTTAAAATCAACACGAGGTTTGAACATCTTCTCTTTCTTCCGCCGCTATGGTAAGTAAACTTTTTCTGCCCTTTATAGAAGTGTTGAAGAAATGTTTGCATTGTTTACGGGTCGGAATTAAAGCCCTTTGTTTAGAAACGTGATGCGGCAGCCAGATGAAGAATGAAAAACCTTGTGTATTAGATTTTAAAGATCTCCTTGTTTGCCTACACAACAAGAAATTTAACCTAAATTGAATTAACCAGTAAATTATTAATTATTTTCTGGTAGCCTACTCGATGAAGAGCAGTAAATTAGAGCCGAAAGTTTTTCAAACCAGCCGCATGTTTTCTCCATTGTTGTATTGGCTTTGTTTAAACACTAGCAACACGTGATGAGAATGAGCAAACAACAGAAAGAAAAATCTAAGTTTGTAAACGATCGAAAAACACGTGATTTTATAAATAAAAAGGCAGATCAATGCATTGTTTTATGAAAAGAAAATTTTGGGAAAACAGGATGATATTATTTACAGGCTAAAACTCAAATATCAAGGCTAATGCTAAATGTTATTATCCATGTTGCTTTCAAAACGCTCAAGGCTAAAGCTAAATGCTATTGTCAATGCTAAGCCATGCTGCGCCCAGGGCTAATGCTAAATGCTATTGTCCATGTTGCTTTCAAAACGCTCAAGGCTAACGTTAATGCTAAATGCTAAAGCCATGCTGCGTCCAAAACGCTTAACCCCTGTTTTGTGTCACTGGCTGACTGGTAGGCCCAAAAGCCACATTGAAAACATTAATATCCTATACTAAACCTAAACTAATCTTGACAAACTCTATATTGCATTTAAAAGCTTAAACTTTAACACAGATGGAATTAAATTAAGTAATTCAATTTAATTTGGCTTATTTAAGTTCCTCTGAAAAGTAAACCTCTAAAGCAGTGGTTCCCAAACCTGTCCTGAAGGACCCCCAACACTGCACGTTTTCTTTGTCTCCCTAATCAAACACACTTGATTCAACTCATCAGCTCATTAACCCATGTGATAATGAGCTGATGAGTTGAATCAGGTGTGTTTGATTAGGGAGACAAAGAAAACGTGCAGTGTTGGGGGTCCTTCAGGACAGGTTTGGGAACCACTGCTCTAAAGTATTTGATATGCTATCTAGTCAAAAATTCGGGAAAATTAGCAAAGTTTTGCATGGTTATCACTGTTAGGTGGTTGGGGATATGGCGAGACTGTAAAAACGATGGCAGAGTAATCTCTAAAATATATCCAACACACGGAAAATTCGTTCTCAGAAGGAGACGAGGAAGTAAAACACAAGCGATACTTGATTGACAGGAGCGGTTAAATGTGGCGAGTCTGTAAAAACGATGGCAGAATAAACTCTAAACCATTGTAACACGCTGGAGTAATACAAGTATAAAAAGGCAGCAAGACTTGATTGACATGAGCGGTTAAATGTGGCGGGTCTGTAAAAACGATGGCAGAATAAACTCTAAAACATTGTAACACGCTGGAGTAATACAAGTATAAAAAGGTGCCGTTGTAACTAGCTATGATCGCATGCATCCTGATTTTGACCGTAAAGCTGTTCAAATATTTGAGGATACTATTCTGAGCAAACTAACAGGAAACCATCAATAATTCTGTGAATTGTGCTTAACACATTGTGCACATAGAACACAATTTGGTCGTTTGTGCTACAACATGCACATAGGCTTATTTAAAGTTTATTCTTTAAACACAGGATTACTTTACTGTAAGTGTATTTGAAACACTTAAGCAAAGGTGATATAGATGTTCTATTCTATTGCTTTGCTGTGGGTGTATTTGGAACACTTAGGTAAAGGTTGTAGATGTTGTATTCTAGGCCATGTACCCTGTGTAAACTGAATTAAACACGTGTGTCTATGCTGAATTTGGTGATTATAATGTGATTCACAATGAATTTGAAAATCAGAAACAGTGAACGCATCTCATTAATCCTGAAACAAAAACCTTTTCATATTTAAAGGCCATGTTGCAGGTTTTTTTTTTTTTTTTTTTTTTTATATAACCTTGTATGAAAATACCATATGAAAAGTAAATGCAGGATTAAAAATTGTTTTGCAAGACATAAGGGCACAAATTTAATAGAAAACGTGACCGTTTCCTTGACCATGTTGAAAAAACGCTTTTTTTCCACCAACGCGTCATTTGACGTCACATGAGGTAGTCGTTTGGCTCTGCGTTCGCGCTCAGTGCAGAGATAGGTTGGTATTCAGTTGGAGCGCAGGAGCGGTCATGATTCAGTGTGTTTTCTGTGCTTATTGTATTTCAATAAATCATCGTCGTGGTAAATGATTGTGAATTATGGCCTGTCAGGACATCGAGTCCACAGGTTTCCGAATAAGAAAAAGGACGGTGCGATCTTCCGTGCCAGTGTGCGTTTTGTGCCGGGTAAGAGACGGGACTTCACTTCTGCTTCTGCTTTGGAAAACGCGGTAGTGTGTAGCGTTCACTATAATCGAATGATTATAATCCCGGCGATATGTGCACACTGTCCCGGCTCCTTCATCGGGTCGCCCGGTCCGCCATCAGCATGTGGTTCGGCCGCCAGCGGGAAACATGACGCTCACGGATCCGTCAGAGATCACTTATTGTACATATTTTTTACAAAATGTGCCATGTCTTAATTTAATTAATTAACATATCCTACATAAACTTGTAATGTAATGCATTTATGTGTTTGTTATTAGTCTGCAGCCGACACTATTATTATTATTATTATTATAAATATAATATATTATGTTCTATAATTCATTTTCAATCTGTACAAACCGACTTTAATGTTTGTGTTGGCTGTTTCTACATATAAAGTTTTTGTACAGTAAGACAGTTGTGATTGTGATCATTTTTTTTATTTATCGTCACCAAATGGGTCAATTCAAAGCCTTTATAAAGTCCCTCTTCCTCTGGAAACTGTCTTCTAATGGCTGACACACACAACACATGCAGGTATGGGTCTAAGTACTAGCTTTGCTATTGCCTGATACATGATGATAATAATCTGTACAGTACTGTGATCTGAGCATAGTGTTGTACACAGGGCAGGACTTAGGGTGGTGGGGGCCCCTGGGCTTGAGTCACTTTCGGGCCCTACCTTCTATACATTACTTTAAATCAGGGTTTCTCAAACTCGGTCCTGGAGGGCCACTGTCCTGCACAGTTTAGCTCCAACCCTGATCAAACACACCTGAGCAAGCTGATCAATGTCTTCAGGATCACTAGAAACTCACAGCTAGGTGTGTTTGATCAGGGTTGGAGCTAAACCGTGCAGGACAGTGGCCCTCCAGGACCGAGTTTGAGAAACCCTGCTTTAAATAGAACAAAATGATACATACACAAGCTATGTATTAGAGCTACACAATTCTGGATAAACTGAGAATAAAAATAGAGATCACGATTCTGAACAAACAACTAAACAAAATAACATAATTTATGTTAATTACTGAAGTCTATTAAAAATGTTTAATTAATCTGAATTATAAAAAAATAAAAAAAACTTGGGTTTGAATGAATGATTCAATTCCTCAATCAAATGCACTTGTTTCAATAGATGAATCAGCATTTTTGAACGAATCTCCTGAATGAACGATTCAATGACAAATGTTTTTTAAAAGTCATTTGTCGTCATCTGGTGGCATAACAATATAATCGATCCAATCGTTATTTGAAGTGCAAAGCTACTTTCAAAAGGTGACTGGTACCATAGACAGTGTTACATGTTAAAAAAACGTAATAATTTATTTATATGACCACCGATTGAAGCTTGAAAAAGTTTTTTTCCAATAAATAAATAATGATTAAAAAAGTTCAAAGTGATCATAAGTTTATTGCAATGCACAAATGTCTTGGTCAGAATGAGAATAAAACACTTATTTACCTGGAAAACATATGTTTTGATCGTGGCATTTCTTTGAGATTTAGAATCCAGTATTCCTATAGGCTAATTATTGTTTCTTTTATGAATTTAATAAAGAACTCTGTCTCGTATTCTGTCCAAACGATAGGCTACTTTTGTGTCCATTCGTTTTTCCTTTTTTAACCCGTAATTGAAAAACGAAAAATGAACGGTTGTTGTCTTTTTAAAACGCAAAGTTGAACACCAACATTTTAATTTGAACTGGCTACACCAACTGCTGCGCAAAAAAGTAAATATCGACGAATTTTCAGATTTTTGTTTGACTTTTTGCCCCTTTATTAAACATTTAAAATATTCACAAATTAATATGGAAAACATGTCGATTTTACTGGTTTTCAAAGGCCAAATTAGAACCTGGAATTGATGT
Source organism: Abramis brama (assembly GCF_963993115.1). Classification (NCBI taxonomy): domain Eukaryota; kingdom Metazoa; phylum Chordata; class Actinopteri; order Cypriniformes; family Leuciscidae; genus Abramis; species Abramis brama. The sequence goes on along the minus strand of NC_139964.1, from coordinate 20,832,325 downwards.
TTTTCCCGCAGTGCTGAATGAGAAGAGCCATTAATATTATTAATAAACTATTGCTTTGGCTAAAATCGCAACTCCATCTCCGCTAAGCAGATGCGCTTTTAGAGAGAAATGCACATTTCATACGGATTAATCAGAAGGTATTAGCTTTCGATTCGAATTTGTTCGTTTTAAAGTGGACATTTCAAGCTTTAGCCTACATAGGCTATATTTTGTTTCAGTTCTCGCGCTCCAGTTTACGGAGATCATGAAAGTGCGTCTGATTGTTTTATTTTATTTTACAAAAGCACAACGTTTTCTTGTTATTGTGAGTTTACACAAATAAAAGTAGTTGGGAATAATGTATTATTATTTTCTGTATGACCAGAAATGATAGAGTATTTTAAGTTGTTTCCACTGTTGATAGGAAAATGCAAGTGTTCGCGGCCGCGCCTCCATGCCATGCAGTGCGCGCTCCACACTCAGTTCCTTTCTTGCATAAAAGCGTCTTCTAAATATAGCCTATTAAATGTTATAATTAAATAATATAAAATTATTATTATTTGCGTAGCTATACATGGACCTCAAACACACCGCGTCTTCTAACTCTGGTGACTGTAAATGCGCAAAAACTGTTTCCATTGCAGTTTTGCGAAATATTCCTTTTTCGAATTGCCTGAAAAACCACCTCATGTGAGCGTAAAACCTCAAGATGACTGACATTTAATTTAGCTAATTAAATTACATTTTTCATTGCAGGGCAAGGCCAGGTAACAATGCTAGACCAATCAACAAACTTTAAATGAAAAATTAAATGACTGACATATTATTGAAAAAATCAAACGTAAACGGGCGGGGCCCCCTATTGGGCGGGGCCCATGGGCTTGAGCCCAGTCAAGCCCAATGGTAAGTCCGGCCTTGGTTGTACATATCGTCGGCTAACGTGAATGCATCTATAAGCTAACACTGTTCTCTCGCCCTGTTCTCCTCACACCACAACTCACCGTTGTTCTGTCTAACCCTGGCCTGTCCTGCTCACTTGGCTTCATATCAGGCTCATAATTATATGATATCATCATATATCAATTATATATGAATTATATATATATCATACGAGTAAACATTTAGGCTACAATTCCCCCAGCTTTCCGATCTGTCATTGCGATCCATTGCTTTCCTATTGTTTACTTTGACCGCTCTACCTCATGTTACGTCACTTCAGGTTCGGCGGTTTAAGCGATTTTCAAATGCGGAAGTAAAAATTTCTCACAAAAACGACTCCAGAAGCCTAATTAGCGTTTTATAAGTATATGTTTATATTTAAATCTAGTTCCTACATTATTTTTCTATACATTGGCTTACTGTGTACTCTAACCTGCAACATGGGCTTTAAGGCGTCAGAGAACGCAGTAACTCTGAACTTTGAACAAAAATCATAAATTCTTACATTTGATTTTATTCTGAACGACTCTGAGATTTGTTTTTCCCAAATAGATTAACAGATCCGTATATTACCACAAGGTTGCGTCAGAGATTAGCGACTGCTAATAACTGATATCAGGAAGTGTGCGGGCTACTTGGATGAGAGGATGGGCTAGTCCGACTAGAATCAGCAAGATGCTGGTTGGTCAACCTAGCTTGGACGCTTCCGATGACTTCTGTTCTAATTTAATGTTACTTTAGATAAGTGTACGGGAACAATCACGGGCTTGGCTAATCCAAAGCTATTAAAGAGAAAGTAAAGTTGATCCACTGGCGTCTTTAATGGTGGCCAAAACCTACTAAAGTAAAACGATTGAACAGAGGTGGGAAATCCAGGGGCCAATGAGTAGAAGTCCTGCCATATGTTTATTCCACCCATGAACTCAGTCATCTGATTTCACTAATTAGTTCTCTCTCCTGCTGAATTAGCAAATCCAGGTGATTGGAACAAAATACTGAGGAGGACTTTTACTTTCTGAACCTGGACTTTACTCCTCTGCATAGCAATGCCACATGTCAGCCAAGAGCAAAGAAATAAACCAGAACTGGACCTTATCGTAGCCAAAAAATCTGTGTATATTAAATATGGAGTAATTTCAGCCACAGCCTCAGATGAAATCAACTGAAGATAAAAGAAGACATTAAATCTGTGAAGATCTCAGCAGAGGAGGATTAAACAACTCCACAAACTGCATTACCAGCTTCACTTATTACTAATCAGACTGACTTTATTTCTGTCAGACGTCTACAAAAGTTTTATTGAGAATTAACAGAGGTTTAACTCTAATGTGTTTCATTTGAAGTCACCATAACAGTGATTAGTGTTTCCATTAGTTGGGCTCTTAACTCGTATTATATCTTTTGTCTTCTTTGGCAGCTGTGGCAGTGTGTTTGTCAAACACATTTGCAGCAGCAAAGAAAGCTAAAGTGAAATGAGGGTTTCCTGTTGATGGATTTATAATCATCATGAAATGACCTGAATCACTGAGGTTTTTTAATCTAACGATTATGTTGTCACATTAATATTTTTTTCACAACACAAACCCTGTGTTACTGCAGTATGTGATCCAGCAATATTATAACAATAAGTTAGAAGACTTTATCAAACATGAACACGAAAAAGTCAGTTTAATATGACACACACAGATATCAACAATCAGCGTATGAATCTCAACAATGGTGACAATCAAAAGTACCTTGCTGCAATGCATGCTGGGTACCAGCATAGTACAACACTCCTAGCATGCATTGCAACATAAATAAAAAAGCTGAATTGTCCTATAATTTTGTTTGAGTCTAAATATTTGCTTTTATTTCTTGCCGTTGTTTTTGTTGTGAATTAGTAGCTTTTCAGTGATGTTCTGAATTAATCTGTTTATCTAAATATTTGTGATTGTCACCATTGTTGAGATTCATACGCTGATTGTTGATATCTGTGTGTGTCAACATAGACCAACTTTTAATTTCATGTTTGTTAAAAGACTTAAACCGATTTATATATTGCTGGATCTCATGCTGCAGTAACACAGGGTTTGTGATGTGAATATATTAGTGGAACAACATAATTGTTAAATTAAAATACCTCAGTGAATCAGGTTATTTCACGATGATTATAAAACCATCAACAGGTAACCATCATCACCTGATCTCATTTCACTTTAGCTTTCTTTGGTGCTGCAAATGTGTTTGACAAACACACTGTCACAACAGCCAAAAAAAACCACAATATGTAATTAAGAGTTTAGAGCCCAACTAATGGAAACACTAATCACTGATATGGTGACTTCAAATGAAACGCGTTAGAGTTAAACCTCTGTTAATTCTCAATAAGATCTTCTGTAGACGTCTGACAGAAATAAAGTCAGTCTGGTTAGTAATAAGTAAAGCTGGTAATGCTGTTTGTGGAGTTGTTTAATCCTTCTCTGCTGAGATCTTCACAGATTTAATGTCTTCTTTTCTCTTCAGTTGATTTCATCTGAGGCTGTGGCTGAAATTACTATTTTTTGTCTACGATAAGGTCCAGTTCTGGTTTATTTCTTTGCTCTTGGCTGACATGTGGCATTGCTATGCAGAGGTGTAAAGTCCAGGTTCAGAAAGTAAAAGTCCTCCTCAGTATTTTGTTCCAGTCACCTGGATTTGCTAATTCAGACAGGAGAGAGAACTAATTAGTGAAATCAGCTGACTGAGTTCATGGGTGGAATAAACACATGGCAGGACTTCTGCTCATTGGCCCCTGGATTTCCCACCTCTGCGATTGAATTAAGTTCCTGAAGGGCATCCAAGGGGGCTATTGAATATATCTTTGATTGTTGCACGTGGGAATTACGGCAAAATCCTAGATATTTAGCCAATTGCCTCAGCTTCTGATCTTCGGGGCTGACCACTTGTGCCGGAGACCTGGGTAAGGAAGTCGAAGCGATATAGTTTCCTGATCTAAGCGGGTAAAATATAAATTAAAGAGTAAATAGAATAATCAAACGTCAAAATGTCCATTTAAAAAGACTAAATGAGAAGAAAAGGTATTTGAAACCTAGCAAAGAGAAAAGAGAAACAGCAAATGTACATCTTATCAGCCCTGAGCCAAAAGCCTTTTTATATTCAAATGTATTGACATGAGAACAAGTAGAGATTTGACCATGCGTTTTGTTGTTCCAGATACTCTTCAGAGTCCAAAAACAATATAATTTGACTTGTATTGTTAAAGAATATAAGTATATTATAACTTGAATTATAAATATAGCTGCGAGCTATCAGATAAGTAATATTCTCTGTCTTGTCACTTTTTTTTAGTTCATTCCTAATTCCATAGGAATTCATTGAAAACGCTCGCTCTGCTCTGCACCATTATTCATGTCAGTGTGGACGAACATATTTTACTTTCATTTTTAAGTTAGCGATTCAAAAGCCCCCAACGGTGTCACACGTTGATTAACCGGTGTTAAAATATTCTCACCGTCACATACCTAGTATATTTTTATATAGATACAATAGGCCTACCTGATTTTGAACACAAGAGGGCAGTATAGCACTATGAATGACATAATGTATTTATTTTTGGACTAAAAAAACATTCTGGATGTTTTTAAACTTAAACAATTATTAAATTGAAAAAAAAAAAAGAATAAAATGGGTTTAGTTCTGATATTTGTATAATTTTATATAGAATTTTTAGAATATATGAGGCTTTTAGTGTTTCCTTTTTTGACATTAGTCCCTTGCCATAGCAAAACTGTTTGAGATATTTATTATCTGTTTACAATTTAGCATCTTTAATGTATTTTCATCATGTTGAAAAAGTTTGGTCAGAATAAAATAAACCACTTAAGAGGAGTGGGTAAAAATTCAGAGGCTGATTTTGCAAAGAAATCAACATTCAAACCAAAATATCTGACTTCCTGATGCTCGGAGCTAATGACTGTAAATTAGAAAACTGTCCGACTCGATGAGACCAATATGCGTACTGATTTTTGTGACTGTACATAAAATTAACCCCCCCCCCCACTTTTGTCAAAAGCATTTAGAAAGTGACACACTTCCTGCTGCCAGTTGGTGGCGCTATAACTTTGACTCACAATAGTTACATACAAGTGATCGGCCTCTTACCACGAATACACTGCTGAAGTTTCATCAAGATCAGTTAATGTATGCAGAAGTTATAACACTTCGTTTTTATCTTTTCTCGCCATAAATTCGTTTCCTCGCCACGGCCAAACCGTTCGAGATATCAAAAATCCGTCCGCAATTTAGCATCCTCACCTTTATGCTGACTGAGTTTGGTGGCAATTAAAAGAATTGCCTAGGAGGATTATTTCAAATTCCAGAGCAAGCGTTCTCCAAACAACCCATAATAGCCGACTTCCTGTTGGGCTGGCGTAAAACTTGACCGAGGGAAAGTTGTTCGGCCCGATGAGATCTATACATGTACTGAGTTTCATATTAATTCACGCAAGCGTGTTTGATCTATGGACCAAGTTTTCAGACCCTGTTCAAGGGTGAAAAATCCCCCCCACCCCTCACACACACAGAGACAGAGAGAGAGAGAGAAAATTCTCCAGAAAAATCCACATTCAAACCAAAATATCTGACTTCCTGTTGGTCGGAGCTAATGACTGAAAATTAGAAAGTTGTCCGGCTTGATGAGAACAATATACATACCAAGTTTTGTTGCTGTAGATGAATCTAACCCCCCACTTTGGTCAAAAAGTGGCGCTACTGAGCCATTCCACCACACCCGTTTCTGAAACTTTACACATGTCTACTGGCTAATAAATGTGATGTATCTGTCGAGTTTCATCCAATTTCAAGCATGCTAAGAGTCTCAAAAGCATCAAAAAAGAATATTAAAGTTCGATGCGTTGCCATGGCAACAGTATCTAAGATATCAATAATCCTTTCACAGGTCTACATCTGCCGTGTGTCTACATTATACACATAAAGTTTGAAGCAAATCGGGTAAAAATAAGAGAGTGATTTCAAAGCATTTTGAAAGTGACAAACTTCCTGCAGCCAGTTGGTGGCGCTATAACTTTGACTCACAATAGTCACATCCATGTGATCGGCCTCTTACAACGAACACACTGCGGAAGTTTCATTAAGATCAGTTAACCCTTAAAGACCGATACGGCCGCCCGCGGCATAAAATAACTATTGTTCTAAAATGTTTAATAACTTTTGAGTCGCTAATCCAATCTGTATGCTTTAAAATGCACCGTAAAGATGAGATTCTCAGCTTTATATCATGCTTGTCTCTATTAGTCATTCAGTGGCTCCGTAGTGCCGGTGATTGCGTCATCAAAATCTGAAGCAGTGATTCGTCAAGGAAACACGTGGTTTCTTTCTCTGAGCCAAACAGGAACGATTGTTGATGCTTAGTCCCACCCCCATGCCCAGATTCGTCCAAACGGTCATCAACTCAACCAATAAACATAGTGATTGGTGTTTTTAACAACCAATCTCGTTTCTTTATACATTTTAACAAACGCAATGCATTGAAAACTACGCATGAAAACTAACGTATGCAAAGTTTTTGACCATAGCGCAAAACACGAAAGAGCATAAAACACGAAAGAGCACAAAACGCGAAAGAGCATGAGTATGTCAAAAAAACAGCAGTACAAATCGGAGGATGTGTTAGAATTGATTTTTTTAAACGAGTCGTTAGATGATGACCTGGTGGTTGAACCTTCCGATTCAGAAAATTGTTTGAATCATTTGCACTGCTTATTTATCTATTTGTATTTAGTTTGTGAAGATTATTTGTACTATTTGTTCATTAGCACTCAGTATATTACCCTCAATGAACCATTTCTTCATTTGCACTGTTTATTTCTTTTTGTATTTAGTTTGTAAAGATTATTTAAACCATTTGTTCATTTACACTCTGTAGGCTATATTGTATTGTTAGTATTTATATTGCACAGTTGTCACTACTTGTTATATTGTTTGCATTTGTTGTTCATATTCAAATTATAATATAATTTTCTGAAGAAAAATGTTTGCTTCAGTGTTCTGTTGTAATATAACAACTTTTCTATTTACTTTACTTCCTGAACTTATTTGGACACATCTACATTGTCAGTAAATGTAATACACCTGTTTTTACTCAAAAACGCCTAGAATAATATTATAATAAATGGCTATAACTTGCTGAGGGATTGTTGCATGTAGACAAAATTTCATCTGGAAGTCTAAAACAACCAAGTCTAACTTTCTAAAGGAAAAAAACAAAACTTCAGGAAGTTCTGTTTGAGTTCACACTGAAAACACCACATTTTTTGCTGCCGTTTTTCTTAAAATCCTGTTAATTTCATAAATTCTCTGACAAAAGAAATGTAAAACTGTGACTTTAAATGAGCTAGATGGAAACTTTAGGCTCTCCTGTTTAAAATGATATATGGCACTTGATGCTTGCTGCTAGAATGGGCTAGAAAAACAAAGAAAAGTACAGGTGAGTCAGGTGCCCCAAAAATGTTCTAGGTCTTTAAGGGTTAATGTATGCAGAAGTTATAAGCTCTCGATTTACTGGTCAATCTACGTTCCTACCCTCACCTATGGTCATGAGCTGTGGGTCATGACCGAAAGGACAAGATCCCGGATACAAGTGGCTGAAATGAGCTTTCTCCGCAGGGTGGCTGGGCGATCCCTTAGAGATAGGGTGAGAAGCTCGGTTACTCGGGAGGGGCTCAGAGTAGAGCCGCTGCTCCTCCACATCGAGAGGGGTCAGCTGAGGTGGCTCGGGCATCTTTTCCGGATGCCTCCTGGACGCCTTCCCGGGAAGGTGTTCAGGGCATGTCCCACCGGGAGGAGACCCCGGGAAGACCTAGGACACGCTGGAGGGACTATGTCTCCCGGCTGGCCTGGGAACGCCTCGGTGTCCCCCCGGAAGAGCTGGAGGAAGTGTCTAGGGAGAGTCTGGGCATCCCTGTTTAGACTGCTGCCCCCGCGACCCGGTCCCGGATAAGCGGAAGAAGATGGATGGATGGATGAAAAAAAATATATATAAAAAAAATCCTTCCGGAAACAATAGGGCCTTCGCCCTTTCAGGGCTTGAGCCCTAATAAACATTATATTACACTCGCCGAGCAGGACAATAATTGGAGAAGTGTGACTTTCGTCATTAAAAATTGAATTTCTGAAACAGAATTTCATTTGTGTGCTACCCAGTGCCAAAAAAGGGGAGGGGTATGCCTTTATTTTTCACCGTTAGAAAACACGACTAGAATTGTGGCACAGGTAATAGCAAACCAAATTGTGCAACAACTAAAATGTAATCTAATCAGAGAAGTAAATTTATGAGGAGGGTGAAATGAAGTAAACTTATGAGGAGGGTGTGAAATGCTAAACAGCAGACAAGAAGTACCACAGTTTTTTGCACTAACTAAAATGGGTGAATGACACCATAAACAGCAATTGCTAACCAGACAACCCACAGATCTGGCTGTAATGAGAGAAAGCAATGAGCATTGCACATGCATCGGACTGAAGGCTGAACTGAAAAAGCAGCTTCAGGTGTCACAACTAGTGATGGGCATTCCGGCTCTTTTTCGTGAGCCGGCTCATTTGACTCGGCTCACTGAAAAGAGCCGGCTCTTTTTGACTCACAAACGGCTCTTTAAAAAATATATGTTTTAACTCGCTGAAAGTCCACCACACAACTGTGCAACGTGAATATTCACATTTTTAATTGTCCATAACAACCCAAAAACTAGCCTGCTTGCCTTGCACATCTAATTAATGGGCAAAGTTATGACTGACTATTTTTCTTACCTTCTTTTTTTACTTTTTAATGTGGATATTATTGAGCTTGTAGAAGTTTAGCTCTTGCGTTCTTCTGAACATCTTGGGCTGCAATTGCCCGATGTCATTTCTGAGTCATATCAGACCATAATCTGTCTCTCTTTTAAATGCATATTCCACAGTGGTAGTAGGCTACGATTGGCTGTTTTAAAATATAATTAATATCGAAAAAAAATAACAAAATAACCCAGGCGGTCTCATCTAAGATAAGTTTAGGCCTCCTCCAATAGTACTGACAGCTGGGCATAGCTTGCAGGTTTGCTTAGTGGCAAACTTTTTTCATTTGATTGGTTCAACCGCCACCCGCCCGAATTTAATTAAAATATTATTTTTCGTCACGTCATCCGCCTGATCCGCGGTTTATCCGCATCTCTAGTGTGTGTGTGTGAGTTTGCTCGGCCCTCCCTCATGCAGTTTAATTGGTTGACATCGCGTGTATGATTGACAGGAACAGAATGTGAGGCTGATCAGACAGTCGAAACAAATGTGTGTGCGCCTTTAGGCCTATATAATTATGTTTTTGTTGGTTTTTTAATTAGTCAATTATTTTAAATGCATTTAAAATCATTCAATATTTCATTATTAGCCTACATAATGATTTAATTTCTATAGGCTATATTTTTAAAAATAGAGTCGGCTCTTCAGATATGCGAGCCGGCTCCCGTCGTTCACCTACAAGAGCCGGCTCTTAGATCCGGCTCATTCGCGAACGACCCATCACTAGTCACAACACACTGAAACAACAGCAACAATTCAGACTTGGTCAGTGAAACTCGGTTTCATGTGACATCTGGAATTAAAATTGCAACTGACAATGGAACAAGTAAAAGAATTCCACACGTCTGAATTGAATGTTTTTGAAATATTGGAATTATCTGTGGTTCGCTCTCCTCTGTTTTCTGTCTCAGGCTTACTTCTGCAAATTCCTCAGAAGATGGATGCCAGGAGGGGCAGGAGCCCACCTGGAGCAAATCCAGGACAGCGGAATTGTTAGAACATAACCTGAGACTCGGGAGATGGGTGAAAAGAAATTAGAAAAGGCCTTTTCACACATCACACTATTACATTACTGCATAAATATGGCCTCCCAGTTTAGAACTGGATCGAAATTTGCAACACAATTGTTATAGATTAGATTCCACCCCTCTCCTAGACATGAACACTGAACACACACCTCCATCACTATACCCTCACAGCATCATCACCTGGAGTAGACAGAGTCTATCCAGGCTGAACACTACACATCATACGAAGATGTGTCATCTTCACACTAACAGATCCAGATAGCTTCACACACACAGGATGGAGCTGATCTCATGATCGTGGTCTAACAGAGACACAGAGAATAGCATACGCTATTCACAACAAACTGCCAACTAATGTAACGCACATGGACAACTGAATGGCTACAGTCACAAATCAAGGCAAATTCTAAGGCAGACCTGCCATTCAATTTCAAACTCTATGATTTGTTAGTGGGAGTTGGAAAATCAGAGGGCCCCTGATTTCTCAGCATACCTACTAATAACAGAAACATAATTAAAATGGATAAACCTGAAGTGTGACCGCTTCAATCAATTTACAATTCAACTCTGTCATCAACTGTGACTTAGCCAGATTAATACACACACACTCTCTCACAGACACACAAACACACACAAACACTTTCTGTCACAGACACAGATAAACACAAACACACACACACACACACACACACACACACACACACACTCTCTCTCAGACAAAAACACACTCTGACATTCTAAAAAACACTCTCACACAAACACACAAAACCATTGATTGGTTTACACCGACCTCTTGCTGCATTTCTGAAACCTATTTTGATTTCTGCATTTTTTCCTTTGAGTAATTCAGAAAACATTTCTGAAACTTATTTTGATTTTTGCATTTCCTTTGAATAATTCAGAAAAACATTTCTGAAACTTATTTTGATTTCTGCTTTTCCTTTGAATAATTTTTAATTTCTGAAACTTATTTTGATCATTTCCTTTGAGTAGTTCATAAAAAAAATTCTGAAACTTATTTTGATTTCTGCATATTTATATATTGTCCATTTTACTTGCAACAATGTTTTTGAACATCAATTCAATTGAATCTCTATGTTTGGTTACACCAAAATTTTGCTGACACTCTTCATGAAATGTTGTTGTAACCTAGCACTGGTTGTTTTGTTAGAATGCCATTTATTTAAATGTTTCTAGAAACAGGGCAAGAGCTTGTAGGATCTTCCTTTGTCCTTCCTTGACCCTCTATAGGAGTATTATTGGCGTGGTAATTAAAAATCAGGTAATTAATGAGACCAAATGTACCACTCACATTTGCTGACATGAGCATGGTATTTTACATTGAACATGACATGATTTTGCTTTATTGCATTATGCGTTCCTATGCATTTCCTTACGACTGCAATTTCATATGTGCTCAATCGTGAAGCGTATATTTAAGATGCTTTTCAGGTGTCTCACACAAAGCGGTGTGGATCAAAGGAGAATCCCTTCATCCACTGAGGTCTGCCCAGACCACCGTACCGCTGGAGGTGACAGGGTTGGTCAAGAAGGGTCAGATCATCATCGTGGAGAAGGTGCCAGGGAAGCGGAAGTTTCTCCATGAAGGAATGACACGTCAACTGGTCACAAAAGGTCCAGATTGACTCTATGAACTTTGCTCACATCACAGGATTACAGGAAGAGAACCTGAACGCATTCATCCAGCTGGACTCAGGCTACATACACCTGGTGAGAACAGGTGTTCTGCAGGTGAACACAGCCCACATTCTACAGATGCCAACATTGCAAAGACAATTTTTGTGCTACATCTTCAAGGATTATAACAAACGTCTTACTGTGACCCTGTAAGTGTTCCTCAGAATGTGACCCACGGGATCAAGGAGGGAAATCTGTAAGCCTGAAAATACTGGTTGAGGCCTGGTCTAATGAGACAAAAGGGCCCTGCTGGCTAATTAACATTTGACCTCCCCCATACAACCTCACTTCCTCTCAGAAACAACTAAGAACTCACACAAGGACATGGTTTAATGTGAATGTTTATCATTGACTGTTATGTTTTTGGTGTCATTTGAAATGTCTCAAAGTGAGTGGTACAGATATCTCATATCCAGATAGATAAAATAAGGTTTATTGAAGTTTAGAGAAAACTGGTTCAGAGATAAGGCCACCCCCCTTTTGTTTCGATAGAAGCCATTTGAGGGTGGTCTCCCTCATCCCCCATGTCACCTGGTCAAGGAGGATAAAACAAGGTGTTCGGGCTCTCTCTGGTCTCTTTTTGGCTGGACAGGAATTGAATAGGTGGTCTCTCTCTCTCTCTCTCTCTCTCTCTCTCTCTCTTTCTATCTATCTCAGGTACAAGCTGGGTAAGATTATTTTGTGTAACCAATGTATAACCATGTTCTAGATATTTGAATTGATTGTGGAATTGATCTCTGATATCTGAAATATTAAATTGTTACATGTGATTATTCTAACTGATTTTGACATTGTTCATTTAATGGTTAAAAGGAATAGTCAAACATTCGCTTACTTTTAGTGAGGCACAGATATTATTAAAACCTTTCATTTATGGAGTCAGATGAAATAACGAGAGAATACATAACTAAATGTATTGCATTTAATCAAAAAATACTTTGCCTCGAGAAAAGGACAGTAACACGTTAAGTCCTTCCGCGCTGCTCGGATGCCTGCTTTGGGCCGATTTAGCGTGAGCTTTACAACTGCAATCTGTGGTTAGCACTGCAAAAGCGGTGAGGTTTCATAACCTGTGTAAAAAGCAGTGCTAACCCCACTTCTGAAGTAATTGTAGTTCTAGTTACAAGTGTCAAACAATCCTCTACCTGGGGTTAAAAACAGGGTTTAGAGCGAAGATAACCCGGGGTTAAGCACAGTGTGAAAAGTGCTACAGAAAGGCTCTGAACTCAGTCAGTCTTACTTTCAGGGGCTTTTTCCATTTTAACAGTCAGATTAAAGAGTGTACAGTCAGACTTCTTCTCAACAGGTCTGGCGTAGTACAGCGTCAGAACCTGAAAAGAGCAGCACGTCTCATATTAGATATTCAAACGCTTTAATCTTGCTGTTGACCGTATAAACGCTCATAGACACTCACTGAGAGAGTGGCTGTTCCAGTTCCTCTAGCCGTCACATTGAAGTCCTTGTTGATCACCAACTGTTGAGTGAACGCAGATATTATCAGAATAATCAAATCCATGATAGTAGAGATACCTGAAGGTTTCATTGACCAAACACAACACTTAGACAATTAATTTGACATAGACAATTAAAAATGACATAAACAAAAAAATCTCCCATAATACAACAAAAATCTATTGAAAAATTGAGCAGGAACCATTTGAACAATCTTGATTTTCTCCTCACCTTGTCTGACCGTGTAAGATGCACATTGTCTCTTTTAATGGTCCATTTGACAGGTTTGCTTCTTCCTGCCACTGACAGCTCCACGTCCAGATTGAAGTTTTGTTGGTCCTTCACCTGTGTGCGATACTCTGCCACGGCCTGGAACACCATGATGGTCGCCTGAAAAGTGCAGAACAGCATTCAAAGACAAGTTCTGCATCTGTTTATCACAGTCAGATGATGAGAAGTTAGTGTACCTGTGTGGTACCAGATCCACCATAATGAGACCGTTGTGAACGCAGCCAGTAAACTGCCTCTCCAGCTTTATCAAAGTCTTTGGCCTTCACAAGTGCCAGCACAGCATAGGCCGTCGCCTCCATCGAGTGATGATGCTGTCCAGCGACAGTCCAGGACCTACCGGCTGATTCAAACACAAAACGGGGATAAAAAAACAGGTGTGGAGATGAAGCTGGAGTGTGAAGGGAAATCTGTTACTCTGCTGCACATATGCTGATCCAGACCATCGAGCTTGATGCTTTGGCTTATTTATGAACTATTTGTGTTGCTGTTCCCACTCTATTCATTCTACGGTTATTGACACCAACAGGCAGCGATCATTACACCACAAAACTTACTTAATTCTTTCAGAATTTCCACTCTGGTTTATTTTATTGTTCCATGTTATATGAAGCACAACACATTTGATGACTTGTTGGTGTGACTGACCTTCTCCTTGGGTGGAATGTTTCATCAAGATCTCTTTATTGAGTTTGTCAGCATTAGCCATGGCGTAGGACGTCAACGCAACAGCGTAAGGATTGGTCAGTTGTGGAAGTCGACCTTCTAAGAATGCAACAGCCTTCCTTAAACTTTCAGCCAGACTCTATAAATTGTGTGTAAGATGTTAAAATCAACAAGAAAAGTGTTTTATGTTTTTGGTAAACAAAACAGTGTAAGAGGTCAAAATAAAAAAATCAACTGTTAATTTACCATTTATAGTTTTTAAAACAGTGGAAGAGCTGTACTTACACCAACTGATCCATTACAGCTCTCTCTGGCCTCTTGCATGGCAATCACAACAAAGGCTGTCAGAGAGGCATCAGCATCTTTATTTTGTACATCACCCTGAAATAAAGCACAAATAAACAGTATTGCAGTATAAACTAGAATGTACATTTCCTGAAGAAAATGTGAAGTGGTGCTTGCAGTGGCAAAACTCGCCACTCAGTTGCTAGGGTGTTGTACATGATTGCATACGAGCCAACAACCATGTCTGTACGATGTTGTGGAGCTGAAATATGGCTTCTATATGTTGAAATATGGTTGCTAGGTGGCTCTAAACGGTTGTTAGGGTGTGAATACACAGTTACCATGGTGATATTTACAGATTATTTTCCAACCGAAACTAATGAGCCAACCCCCATCTCTATACAATATTCTGATGCAGAGATGTAGGTCTTGTAAAATGGTTGCTAGGGTACTCTGTTTGGTTGCTATGGAGTTGCTAGGAAGCTGCAAATGATGAAACTCCAAAGGCTTCTTGTCACTATGAATGATATAAACCAACTCCCATGCCTCTGTGACATAAAGAATGGAAGATATCCCTCTTTGGATTTTGGTTGCTAGGGTACTCTATTTGGTTGCTGGGGAGTGGCTTGGCAGCTGGCAATCATGAAACTCCAAGGCTTCTTGTCACTATGAATTATATATACCAACTCCCATGCCTCTGCGGCATTCAGAATGGAAGATATGCCTCTTTGGATTTTGGTTGCTAGGGTACTCTGTTTGGTTGCTAGGGGGTGGCTTGTCAGCTGTCAATGTAACTAATAAACAGTATAAACAGTATGTTGCAGTAAAAAAAAAAAAAAAAAAAAACATGCTTTCATAATAAATCTGCAAATGTAGCCCTTTCTACTAGGGTTATTAATCAGTGGTCACCAAACATGCATGAGTTTAAACTATTATAAGATAGCAATATAAATTGCATAACTAATGTATATTATTGCAATTATTACAAAAATGTTAGCAGTGTTTTATAATAAATAGTAATATTAATTATAATTTTATTTGGGGTTGGATGCAACAGTTTTCCCCCCATAAAACAAACATTTTATTAACATTAACATTTATTAACAATATATATATATATATATATATATATATATATATATATATATATATATATATATTTTTTTTTTTTTTTTTTTTTTTTTTTTTTCTGTAATGGAAAAAAAAAAATGTATGGGCAAAAAGACAAGTAAAATATGATCAGGTGATTTTGTGTAACTGTTGATCTAGTGGCCTGAACCTCTGATCTCATCCAGTGTCTATTTTTTTAATATATGGTAATGTGTTGATTTTTATTTTTGATTATAGTTGCCCTGTGATTCTACAGCATGAGATCCAGCAGTGTTATGGTAACTGGCTATTACAAAGAAATGTAAAGATTCACAAAACATTGAGCTTATGCATTATTCAGACACACAGGCATAAAGAATCAGCACATGAATCTTAACAATGATGACAATCAACAAAAATCTTCTTGCCGCAATGCATGCTGGGTTAGCCTAGAAATCTAGACGCACCCTAGCGGCAGCACATTTTATTTTGCAGCCAGTGTCGTCTGCACAGCAAAACCCCCAGTGTTAAATCAACACTGCTCAGAGCACATATGGTCCCACTCTACAGAGTGTTCAAATTAACACTGAAGCAGTGTTGAAGTTAATGAGATAATTAAGTGATTAATTAAGTGATGATTGGCCATTAGTGGTGACACCTGATGATAACAAGCAGACTCACTGAAGGAAAGAGAAACAAGAACAGAAAAAAGAGAAACACAAGAACTACTGACTTCGAGCCATTATTGCACTTATTATTTTACCAGTTTGAATTTATTTCTGTCATACATCTACACACGGTCTTATTTAGATTTAACAGAAGTTTAGATGGTAATGTTTTATGGAATGTTTAGTTTCATGTCACCATTATGGTGGTCAGTGTTTGCTTTAGTTGGGCTGCTCTTGACCCTTTACTTTTGAACATTAGTATTTTTTTGGCTGCTCCAACTCTGTGTTTATAAAGCATATGTGTTGTGGCAAAAGAAACTGTGACTTTGGCTGTGTTTCCTGAAAGCATTGCAAGCCTAATTTGATCGTACAGACCATTTGTTGCAGTTGGTCTGCAATCAAATAAGGCTTAAGATGCTTTTAGAAATGCAGCCCTGGTTATGTTTCGATGATGAAATTACTAGTGACCTGATTCAATGATGGCACCCATCATTATAAACTGATTATCCACATGTTTTATTAATTTTTCACTACAGTAGTTACTCCCAGCAATATTTTAATGATCTGAAAGTTTTAAAATCACACACAGACATCAAGAATCTACATATGAATCTCAACAATGGTGGCAATCAAACAAACGCTTAATGTTGCAGTGCATGATGGGAGCCACCAATCAGAACGCATCACATCATGCATTGCAGCATGAATAAATTATGCAGCTGAATTGTCCTGTAATTTTCATTGTTTTTTCTGTTTGCTTTTATTTTGCTATTGTTTTGTTGTGACTTTAGTAGCTTGTTTTGTGATGTTCAGAGTTGATCTGTTCGTCACTAGTTTGTTTATTGTCACCATTGTTGAGATTCATATGCTGATTCTTGATGTCTGTGTGTTTAAACACAATAACTTCTTTGCACAAAGTATTTTCAAAATTTTTCATATTGCTGTTGTATCTCAAACTGTAGAATCTCAGAGCTACAATCACCAATATTAAAATGAGACATCAAGCATATAGTCAAAGATTTAGACTCTGAATGACATCAGTGAATCAGGTCACTACATGATGATAATGTCATTATCATCAAAAACATATTGTGAGCAGGTCAAGTTTTCTCTTGCAGTAACAAATGTGCTTTATAAACACAATGATGGAACAGTCAGAGAAAAGCTAATATTAACAAAATGAAGAGTCAAGAGCCCAACTAAAGAAAACACTGACCACCATAATGGTAACTTGAAAAGAAAACTTCCATAAAACATTACCGTCTAAACTTCTGTTGAATCTCAAGAACTTTTGTCAATGTATGACAGAAATAAAGTCAAACTGGTAATAATAAATGCAACAATGTGTAATGACTCAAAGTCAGTTGTAGTTCTTGTGTTTCTCTTTTTTCTGTTATTGTTTTTTCTCTTTCCGTCAATGATTCTGCTTATTAACATCAGGTGTCACCACTAATGGCCAATCACTTAATTAATCACTTAATTATCTCATTAACTTCAACACTGCTTCAGTGTTAACTTAATTATCTCATTAACTTCAACACTGCTTCAGGGTTCATTTTAACACTCTGTAGAGTGGGACCATATGTGCTCTGAGCAGTGTTGATTTAACACTGGGGTTTTTACTGTGTAGCAACTCTCCATTGACTTTTCAAGTTGGATAAACCAAACTCTAGTCAGGCCAATCACATCGTGTATAGAGTCAGTGGGCGGGCTTAACATAATGACGTAAATTCCCTGCTACTTGAAACAAAGAAGAGCTGCTGCTGGCGAACAGCGGTCTTTCGAATCGGCTTTGGCTGCGACTCTGGAGGACTTGGAGTTAAGCTTTTCTTTAAGAAAAGAGCAAAGAACGGCACTGAAGTCATTTTAAAAAAGGAAGATGTGTTTGTAGTTTTGCCAACCAGATATGGCAAAAGTTGAATCTATCAACTAGCTCCGCTGTTGGGAAAATGCTCTGGTTGGTTGTAGCGCTGTCCTATTGCGTGCAGAGGGAATTTGAAAGACAGCCATTTATCCCGACCCTCGGATTGAGCCCTACCAATGGTGTGTTCCCAGACCTAACATCTTGATGTGGGTCTGGCTTGCCAGGCTAATGGGTGCCAGCAGAGAACAAAATACATCGATGACTCCCAGCATGCATTGTGCCATGAATAATAGCCTGTTTTGCGATGTTTAGAGTTGATCTGTTTATCTGAATATTTTATTTTTTGTCACCATTGTTGAGATTCATATGCTGATTGTTGATTTCTAAGTTATGCTTTTTTGCTTCGTCACTCAAATCATTCATAACTGATTGCTGTAATAAATATTAATAATACAACACACATTCTACATGGAATTAAACTGAATGAGATCAGTGAGTAAGGCTTGTTTCATAACTATTATCATAATTGTGTCATCATTAGTATTTATAGCCAGCATGACCTGATCATATTACTCTTAGCTTTTATTGTTATAACAAAAGTGCTTTACAATCACACAGTTAAAGCAGCCAAACAAAAACTAATGTTATAAAGTCAAGAGTCAAGAGTACAACTAAAGCGAACACTGATCTCCATCATGGTCACTGCAAATTAAAAAATACAACATCAACATCTAAACCTCAGATTATTCTTATTAAGAACCTTTGGAGTAGTCTGACAGAAATGAAATCAAACTGGTTAGTAATATTTGAAGAGGGTAATGCTGTTTGTTTTGAGTTGTCTGAGTTGTTCAATCATTGATTTTGAAGTTAATGACTTTTTGCTTCAAAACCATTTTCATTTTCATAGTCTCTGCTTGAAAGATGTCAAAACGGACTTGATTCACCGGTATATGAATAAAGTAAGATTTATTCTATTTATTTAAGATTTATTTAAGATCATGTTGTACATAAAGCAAGATTGATTTGTTGTTTCAATGTTGATTCAATGTAAAATAAGTGATTTAATTTAAGTTGAATAAATATCGATTTTATGTCCATCTTGATCTATTTTTTATCTTTGAAATAAAATTATTTTAAGGTTGCAAACCTGATGAAAAATATTAAACTTAAAGAAGTTTAAACCTTGATTAAATGTTTATTCATTGTTGGTCTGCTATCAGGGACATTCAACTTACCACCATCTCTCCATGATATACAGCAGTGTCCTCTTTAAAGGAGCCGTCTGGCAGTTGTTTGTGGAGAACCAGCCACTTGAGGGCGCTGCAGATCACATCTTCTTTTATAGCAGCAAAGTTAATGGCCATGGCGAAGACTTTGGCCACATACGCTGTCAGCCTTTAACAGACAGAATTGCAAAATATTAACAAATTATTGTTTGTTACAAATAATCATAAAAAACATATAGGATAAAATATGACAGGAGAAACTGGGCATGAAATGAAAATACCATGTGCTGCTCGGCCTGCGTACCCAGGCAGCGTAGGATCCATCTGGTTTACGGAAACCCAGCTGCCGTTGATAACCTTAATGCAAAAATTATTTGTATATTATTTGGTTTTCAATCTTTTTCTTCTTTTATTTCAAATCCTAGTCAGATTCTGTATAACTATTGTATCCTGCTGACCTGTGTTGATATGGTTAATGGCTTCATTACGCTGGTTCATGCCAACAGCCTCCCACTGATTGGTGTTGTCCAGATAATGAGTGGCAATGACAGGTAGAGTCATTTTGATCATGATCTGCTCTCCACATCCACTGGGCTGGACAATAAGGCGACCCATGAAGTCTCCACTGATGGCCTGCTCGATTGTCTGAGAGATCTCTTCACCTGGAAGGAGGAAAGAGGAAATGCGGGTGAGAATTTAGTTTTTATTATCTTTATTAGGATGAGCTGTAATTTATGCATTTATGCAACACTTTCAACACTATGCTGTGACTGGTAGGTTTTTAACTGACAGCACAAATAGTCAGTAGTCTTTTCAGACTTTAACATTCCCCGTAAATAGTGGATCTGTTCAATCCATAACAAAATATTATTTCCAAGACCTATTTTACTGTCCGGAAAATAACATATTTCTAGGTTTTCCGTGACACAAAACTGACGTCATTAAAGGAATTGAAATATAACATGATCTGACTACATTCAGTTTCATGTCTCATATGCAAATAAAGAAAAAAATAATATTAAACATGACTTAACCCTCTGGGGACCAAGGTGTTTTTGGGGCCCTTGAGATGTTCTGACATGCCCTGACATTTGTGCTTTTTTCAGTTATTTATAAACATGTTAATGGCAAAGGTGTAAATTCACTCTATATAGCACAAACAGGGCTACCATAATATGTGAGCATCATGTATGTACAGTGAGGAAAATAAGTATTTGAACACCCTGCTATTTTGCAAGTTCTCCCACTTAGAAATCATGGAGGGGTCTGAAATTGTCATCGTAGGTGCATATCCACTGTGAGAGACATAATCTAAAAAAAAAAATCCAGAAATCACAATATATGATTTTTTAACTATTTATTTGTATGATACAGCTGCAAATAAGTATTTGAACACCTGAGAAAATCAATGTTAATATTTGGTACAGTAGCCTTTGTTTGCAATTACAGAGGTCAAACGTTTCCTGTAGTTTTTCACCAGGTTTGCACACACTGCAGGAGGGATTTTGGCCCACTCCTCCACACAGATCTTCTCTAGATCAGTCAGGTTTCTGGGCTGTCGCTGAGAAACACGGAGTTTGAGCTCCCTCCAAAGATTCTCTATTGGGTTTAAGTCTGGAGACTGGCTAGGCCACGCCAGGACCTTGATATGCTTCTTACAGAGCCACTCCTTGGTTATCCTGGCTGTGTGCTTCGGGTCATTGTCATGCTGGAAGACCCAGCCTCGACCCATCTTCAGTGCTCTAACTGAGGGAAGGAGGTTGTTCCCCTAAATCTCGCATTACATGGCTCCGGTCATCCTCTCCTTAATACAGTACAGTCGCTCTGTCCCATGTGCAGAAAAACACCCCCAAAGCATGATGCTACCACCCCCATGCTTCACAGTAGGGATGGTGTTCTTGGGATGGTACTCATCATTCTTCTTCCTCCAAACACGTTTAGTGGAATTATGACCAAAAAGTTCTATTTTGGTCTCATCTGACCACATGACTTTCTCCCATGACTCCTCTGGATCATCCAAATGGTCATTGGCAAACTTAAGACGGGCCTTGACATGTGCTGGTTTAAGCAGGGGACCCTTCCGTGCCATGCATGATTTCAAACCATGACGTCTTAGTGTATTACCAACAGTAACCTTGGAAACGGTGGTCCCAGCTCTTTCCAGGTCATTGACCAGCTCCTCCCGTGTAGTTCTGGGCTGATTTCTCACCTTTCTTAGGATCATTGAGACCCCACGAGGTGAGATCTTACATGGAGCCCCAGTCCGAGGGAGATTGACAGTCATGTTTAGCTTCTTCCATTTTCTAATGATTGCTCCAACAGTGGACCTTTTTTCACCAAGCTGCGTGGCAATTTCCCCGTAGCCCTTTCCAGCCTTGTGGAGGTGTACAATTTTGTCTCTAGTGTCTTTGGACAGCTCTTTCGTCTTGGCCATGTTAGTAGTTGGATTCTTACTGATTGTATGGGGTGGACAGGTGTCTTTATGCAGCTAACGACCTCAAACAGGTGCATCTAATTTAGGATAATAAATGGAGTTGAGGTGGACATTTTAAAGGCAGACTAACAGGTCTTTGAGGGTCAGAATTCTAGCTGATAGACAGGTGTTCAAATACTTATTTGCAGCTGTATCATACAAATAAATAGTTAAAAAATCATACATTGTGATTTCTGGATTTTTTTTTTAGATTATGTCTCTCACAGTGGACATGCACCTACGATGACAATTTCAGACCCCTCCATGATTTCTAAGTGGGAGAACTTGCAAAATAGCAGGGTGTTCAAATACTTATTTTCCTCACTGTATATGTTTGTATTTTTAAGAGAATAATGTTTATGCGTGGTTATTGAAAAAAATAAAAATGAAAGTTGCTGAAATAAGACCACAAAACACATACTAAATATATGTCCACAAGACTTTTGACTAATGGATGTTGTCGCTTCGAGTTCTGGCTTCAAAATTATGTGAAAATAGTCTTGCTTTATCGTTCACATAAAACAATAGATTGATTTAAATTGTGTAATACAGGTTTTGCTTGGAAAGCCTATATGCGAGGGGGGCGTGAACGAGGAGTGGTTTACACCTGAGAATACAATGTCCCACCCACTCTGCATAATGAGCCATTCATTCAGGTGTGACACTGACTGAGCCAAGAATGAATGCAAGTACAAAAGATATATTTAGAAGAAGACTTATATTGACCATTTAAGATTTTGCTTACACCTATCTTGTAAATATGTTTTGCTATTTTATTAAAAAGGTTACAATTACAACAATAATTACAATTTCAACAATATTTCAAGTGTACTCTTTCTTTGTAAAAAAAATTATTATAGGCCTACATTTTATCATGTTTAGCTATTTTATTAAAAAGGTTACAATTACAACAATAATTACAATTTCAACAATATTTCAAGTGTACTCTTTCTTTGTAAAAAAAACCCATTTTACCATACATTTTATCATAATATGTATTCATTAGTTTGAATATAGCCAACATCGGAACATCTAACATCTTAGTTGATTACTTTATTTTTGACAAAAATAGTATATATATATATATATATATATATATACGAATATATGAAGAGTTCAGATGCAAAAGCCTCTAAGTGCCATCTGAAATTTTCTTATAGAATGATAATTTTTATCAAGCTCGTATATTTAAGTTCAGTAATTTCACTTAAATGACAATTAATAGGTAATCTTCATTGCCATTTAAGTGAAATTATTGAATTTAAATATACGAGCTTGATAAAAATTATCATTACAGAAGAATATTTCAGATGGCATTTAGAGGCTTTTGCATCTGAACTCTTCATATATATATATATATATATATATATATATATATATATATATATTTGATGTGGCAGTATATTCTACAGTAAAAACTGTACCCAAATCTAGTCAACAAAATGTTGTCTTTCATATTTCGCCTGACTATAACGTTATTTTTATGAAATATTAGGGCATATAAATGTTAATTTGCAGTTTAATATTGTTGAAAACTTTTTCTTCGTCGAAGCAAGAAACCAGGAGACGTTTGGATCACGTTCAAGAAGTTATTCTTTATTGAGGACTTCACGTTGAAGTGGCTGCAGGTCTTCCAAAATCAGTCTGACTAACGTAACTTTACATGGTTTCTTTATAGGCATTTCAGTGGGCTGTCCCTAAAGGTGCTGAACTTATACACAGCCTTTAGGGATGACTACTGCTAAAAACAATAGAGGCAATTAACCCCAACTGAGCTGATGGTACCCCCCAAATTGTATAAATAACACATGGTCACGAGAACGAAGACTTTGTAACATTCACATATAGTTCAACTCTGAGTAGGAAGATCAAAGACTTCCCCAAAAGGTATAAACAACAAATGGTCACGAGAACGAAGACTTTGTAACATTCACATATAGTTCAACTCTGAGTAGGAAGATTAAAGACTTCCCCAAAAGGTATAAACAACAAATGGTCACGAGAGCTAAGACTATGTAACCTTCACACACAGTTCAACACTTAGTTGGAAGATCAAAGACTAACAAAACCCCTGACTATTACAAGGTTTAGACAGCTGACTTAAAGCTGACTTGCATTAAAGAGTAAATTAAATTTGATATTCCACAGTCCCCTCTTAGAGAGTTCTTAAAATAACTCTCACAAAATACAAATTTAAACACTTAAAAGTTAATTCTTGTAACTTGAAAAAGTTACAGGCACATGGCATATGTTCTGTGTTGATTTTCTGTAATTGCATGTTGACACAGAAACAAACATGCACTTAGGGTCCGTGAAGTCTTACGGGTAATATTCTTTTATGGTTGGACCAGTCATTTTCTCGTGTGAGGTGTGAGTCATTTGTTGAATGAAACACTTGATACTGTGGAAGCATACGTAGAACGCCAATAAGAGAAATAACAGCAGAATTGCTATTTCTTTAATCCACAGCCAGGGTTTACCAATCAAGTTTCCGAACCATGAAGAATTGTCTCCAGTCATCTGGTGTAATTTTGAAAGATCAAGAATGTCTTGTTGGATTTTGTTCAAATTCTCTGTTGGATCCATTAACCCAGTGCAGCATTCAGGTCCGATAATGGTGCAGGCCCCTCCTTGTGTTGCAAGAATGTAATCCAAGGCCACTCTGTTCTGTAAGATCATTATCTTGTGCGAAGCGAGAGTGTTCGTAATGTTACCCAGGGCCAAAACTGTATCATTGGCCAATTTCTGTACAGAATCCGACAGGCTTCTGACTTGATCGAGAGCCTGCATGACACCATACGATGGGATTAATGGAGGAATCATACACAACTGATTTATTGCAAAAAGTTTCGGTAGGGATGGGTTCCTGGAGAGACACTCGTTTAAATCATTTTCCTGTTTCATTTCTGTAGTAGTGACATACACATGGGACTCATCTGTTCCTCTTTCAATCACAAAACTGCAACGTTCACGAGGAATTTCACCCAGTGGAGTCGATGCTGGAGCATAATTTTCTATGCACCAGTGGAACATCATTGGCAGGAGTAGATCTGTCATGATGGGAGTAGCTGAAGTAAGGTTGCAGGATGGTAGTCCAGGAATGCAACACTGAGAAGCTGGAGGAATGGTTACGTTGTGACATGTATCCTTGTTGTATAATCCACTGGTATGATGATCGAATAAGGTACATGTGTCACATTTGGAGATAGGGTGCGCTACCCATGGGATTCCTGCTCCTACTGAAGGTGCGTGTGGCATGCAAACATTCTTTCCAGCAAACAAAGTGTTTCTTGACATATTCATCAGCTCTAGGAATATGTTGTCTCTGGAGTCCGCACTTTGTGTGATGTCCATGATGGTTAGTAGTAGTACGACAATCTTGATCATGTTGGTGACTGGGATGACTGAAGGTTCCGTATGTATATCTCTGCGTTGTGTATTTTTATTTTTAGTTTGTTTGGCAGTGGGTCAAATTGTCTTTGGGATGTTGTCGCTTCATACGCAGATAAAGAGGTTGTTGCATATGGATCTCTGGACAGCCATCAAGTGATATCTGCACAGAGTAAGAAAGAGGAAAAAAAAAAAAAAAGAGAAAAAAAAACTAAACAAAACAAAACAGAGCAGTATTTCTTCAAACACTAGGGTTGTAGCAGTATTTGTCATAAAGACTGCAAACATTAGGGTTTTATCCTCTGTTCAATCTTAGTCTGCTATTGTTGTTCCGTCTTTCCCTGTTTCTTATTTTAGGCGACACCTAAAGACCAGTGAGGTAAGGATGGACTAAAAAAATGGGGACGGCCTATGAGGTTGTCTTCACCCTGGATTGGCCCCCGACGCCTGTTGCGTTCAGTTCTTTCCAGGGCCCTCACTGAACCGTGTGTCCTATCCTATCCCTGTTGGTGGAGGAACAACTTTACAGTGTGAAACATGAGTCCAGGTTTTCCTTCCCTGACACAATACTGCAGCTGCTGTAATCAACATAACTTGATGTGGTCCTTGCCACTTAGGCTCTAATGGTTTGTTTTTGAATGACTTTATCATGACCCATTGACCTGGGACGATTGTGTGTCCACCTTCTGGTGGAGTCTGCCAACAAGACTCAACTCTCGCTTTGGCACTCTGTACTGCCTTTGTGAGGTTTTCACAGTAAGCGATCAGGGTATCTGAGGCAATGTGTACATCAGCATTTCTAAGATCAATCACACCTGGCATTTGCATTGGGCGTCCAGTAATAATCTCATGAGGACTCAGTCCTACTGTTCTGTTAGGTGATGCTCTCATACTACACAGTACTGCTGGCAGCGCTTCAACCCATGGTACTCCTTCCTGATGCATTTTGCTTAACCTGATTTTGATTGTTCTGTTTGATCGTTCAACCTGTCCTGATGCTTGTGGCCTGTAGGGACAGTGCAGATTCCACTTAACCTTCAACATTCTGGACACCTCCTTGACAACCTGTCCTGTGAAGTGCGTACCCTGATCTGAGTCAATGCAATCTGGTAATCCCCATCTGGGAATGAAATCAGTGACAAGACATTTAGCAGTATGTGCAGCTGTAGCACGCCCTGTTGGATAAGCTTCTAGCCATCTTGAGAATTTGTCTATTACTACCAAAACGTCAGTTTTTCCCTTACAACGAGGCAACGATATGTAATCAACTTGCAAATGACGGAATGGTCCTGGTGGAGCTGGGGTATGTGCTGCTGGTGTAATGGCTGCTGGTACATCATTATTTTTCTGACATGTAACACACCTTTTGGCTGTTTCTGTGGCTACCTGTCTGAATTTTGGATTCCACCATTGGTTTGAGAACCTGTGATTTATCGTTGCTGGACCACTGTGACCCAAATTGTGTATTTGTTGAGCCAAATATGGCAGCAGTGATTCGGGAGCAACATACTTCCCCCCTTTGGTCCAGCAGCCAGATGAATCAACGGTGGCTCCTTTGTCTAACCATGTCCATGCTTCATATAGAGGAACATCTTTGTACAAATCAATGATAGATTCAGGAGGCAGAATTGTCTTCTGTGCTGTACTACCTGAACACACTTGTACAGTTACATAGAAACAAGCCTGTTTAGCTGCTATATCTGCAAGAGCATTACCTTTAGCTTCTGTAGTGTTAGTTGTGAGATGTGCTTTCACTTTGATTACCGCTAATTTCTTTGGAAGTTTCATGGCAAACATAAGATCTTTCACTAATTCAGCATGCTTAATGGGGGATCCAGCAGAAGTTAGAAACTGTGTGCTTTGCCAAATGACACCAAAATCATGAATAACCCCAAAAGCATACCTGGAATCTGTGTAGATATTTGCAACTGATCCTGAAGCTAGTGTGCATGCTCTAGTTAAAGCTACCAATTCTGCAGCCTGAGCTGAAAAATGATCTGGAAGACGACCTGAAGCTACCACCTCAGTGGTGGACGTTACTGCATAACCTGCTCGTCTGTTCCCTTCAATTACTTGAGCTGAACCATCAACAAACAACTCAAATTCTGCATTCTCTATGGGAGTTTCTGCTATTTCACTTGTCGCTGCGTATGTAAGCGTAACACAATCATGAGTCATTTCGCCTTCATCCTCTAACACAACTTCAGTCATTGCAGACATCATACATGTTGAGGGGTTCGTGACTGGTGCACGCTGTAAAATAATGTTCGGGGCTGTGAGAGTAGTCAACCAATTTCCCCAACGAGAGGAAGTGACAGAAGTGACTTTTGCTTGATTCATTAGTGCGGACACTGCGTGAGGGCATTTTACATTTACAGTCTGACCTAACACCATTACTGATGAAGCCTGAAGCGCTAGATGAACTGCCTGTACTGCTCTGAGGCATGGTCCCATACCTTGAGCTACTATGTCAAGTTTACCAGAATAGTAATGAATTGGACGTAAACTTCCCCCATGATCTTGCATTAGGCATGCAGTCATAAAGCCCAAGTGTTCATGGACATAAAGCACAAAGGGTCTATCAGATTGAGCAATTCCTAATGCTGGGGCTTGACATAGTGCTCTTTTCAAATCATTGAATGCTTTGAGGTGAAGTTCTTCCATACAAACAATATCTGAATCTTTACCATGGCCTTTCAACAAGTCATAGAGAGGCTGAGCAATCGAGGCATATTCTTCAATCCACGGTCTACAGTAACCTGCTGTTCCTAAAAATGAGCGTAGTGTTTTAATGATAGTAGGCGGAGGTATGGCTTTGACTGAAGCCGCTCGATCCTGTGTAATAGATCTATTTCCTGCACCAATTGTTTGACCCAAAAATGTGACTTGCTTTTTAGCAATTTGAGCTTTGTGAAAGCTGCATTTGTGTCCTTTTTTATGCAAATAGTCCAATAATGCTGCCAATTCAGTTTTATGTACCTCGTGATCTGTTGAGGCAATCAAAATATCATCGACATATTGGATCATAGTGGACTGTTTTACTGGACATTCTGGGTCACACAAATCACGTCTGACAGCCTGATGGTATATGGTCGGGGAGTTTTGAAATCCCTGGGCCAATCGGGTCCACTGATATTGTTCGTGGTCAACTGTGAAAGCTAACCATGGCTGGCTGTCAGAGTGCAATGGTACAGAAAAGAATCCATTAGACATATCAATTACTGAAAAAATCGTACAATCTAATGGTAAGCCATTACAAATTGTAGATGGATCTGCCACTAGCGGGGTGATTTTATCAATGTTTTTATTGGCTACTCTGTAGTCTATGGTGAGTCTCCATGTCCCATTGGATTTCTTGATTGGCCATATGGGTGAGTTACAGGGACTGTTGGTTTTAACTAGCACTCCTTGCGTCAGCAACTTTTCTACAATAGGTTTGATTCCCTGTATGGCTTCCTTACTGATCGGATACTGTTTGGTAACCAGGGGTGGAGTTCCTGTCAGTTTGACTGGTTCTACACCTGTCAATAAACCATAATCATCCTTGTCATTAGCCCAAATTGGATGATTCAGTAAGAAAGCATACTCTGGAGGGATTGCATTATTGGTAGAAATGTGTGCTGAGGAAATTTTAATGCTAGCAGATTCTGAGGACATGTCTAAAGTTAGATGTACTTGTCTCAGGAGATCCATGCCTAAAATTGCACCTGTATTCAATGGAGCACATAGCAATTTTGTCGTCAGAGTTTTCGGGCCAAATTGTACCTCTATGGGCGGGGTTTCATACAAAACAGAATCTTCACCTATTACGCCAGTTAAAGAAAGTTTGGTTTTCTTGTACGGGATGTCTAAACCTTTAGCCAATTTTGTAGGAATTATCGTAATCTCTGCCCCGGTATCAAGCAAAAAGTCAGTCTCTTTTTCTTTTATGCTACCTTACACAAAAATTATTTTGTCATTATGATGGATTACAGGGGAAAGGTAGCTACTCACAGCCCCAACAATTAGTTTTTTTCCTGGTCTTGTTGTGCTCTTAGAAGAGCCTGAACGAGCTGTCCTAAAGTTTCAGTGGACACTTGCGGAACTACATCAGGGTTGTAAGCCGGCTGAGAAGGAGCAGAATTATGCATTCTATTTCTTTTATTATCTTGCAACTTCTTCCTACATTCTTTCTCCCAATGCCCTAATTTTCCACAGTAGTGGCATGTGCTTTCTTTTTTAGTCCATCTATTGTCTTGTTTTGTTGGGTTAAACGTAGCTGCTGCTATTCTCACTTGGCTTTTAACATCAGCATCTCTTTCCCATGTAGCTAACCTGTCTAGGTTACTTCTGAGAGTTCCGTTAGCCCACGTAACATGTAGGAATGGCAAGGCTGATCTGTACTCAGCTATAAGACCATCTGCCCAAATACGGATTAGAGCTCCTCTATCATCTAGTACACTTTCAGAATCCTCCACTATTCCACTGTACGTGGCAGCTGCTTGACAAAATCTTTCAGTGTATTCACTTATAGTCTCTCCTTTCTTTTGTGCACATCTAGTAACTTTCGACCAATCTATTTTGGGTCCTAAGAGATTCTTTAGGATTTTCAAAACACCTTCTCTCAAATCGCCTTTACTGGCATGTTGCAGTTCGGAAGTAACAGCAGACTCAAAACTGTTGAATTCAGATTCAGTTAGAATTTGTGACATCAGCTGTGTAACTTCTGGCAACGACATGTCGTAAAGACACATTTTACTGACCAATGCCCTTCTAAATTCAGAAAATTCTGTGCGTGTTGAGGGTAAACTCTGGGATAGTCTCTCGATATCTTTGGGTCCTAGCGCTTTGGCAACAGCTTGTATTTGGACAACAGAAGAATTGGGAGGAACACTTTCAGTTACCTCAATTCCCTGAGACCTTCTCCTAGCGCCACACACCTTCACTGAATCTACTGGCTTATCAGTTACTGATTGGATGGCTACATCTTTTTCAAAGAAAGCTTTTAAGTCAGGATAAATGTTATCCGGCTGACTAAATTCTCCCTCATCAGTTTTTTCTGCATCTTTGTTGCGGTGTAATTTCTTAGTCAAAGAAGATATTCTAGCACGGAGCTCATTGTTCTGTTTCTCTAGCTCTGAGTTGCGTTTAGACTGTTCTGTAGCTATTGCTAAAACAAATTCTCTGTGGCAACAAATAATGGCTTTGACTTTGTTCTTGCGAACACTTGCTCCTAGTACCTTTTTACAATCTTCCATTGACCATGCTTTGTCTGGATGAATCTCATATTTCTTTGTCAAATCCAATCTGACGGACTTCGTCACTATAGAGTCCATTTGTTCCCCCAACAATGTTTTAAATTCGCTTTCTGACCACAATGGAGCTGCACGGCCACCTTTTTCAGTAGTGGGGATCAGTCTGGGATTTTTCCTAAACATTTTTGTGAGTTTTCTTTGTTATCACACAATCAATAACACTAAAACTTCTCTCTAGTGTCTACACAGAGGGTACACTTGTTAACACACCAGCTATTGTTAACCTTCCTTGCCCAGAGCAAAGGATAACACAAATTACTAGCACTTTACGCTAAAAAAATCTTCCCTGCCTACAAGAACAGAGGATCAACAGAAATAACTAGCACATAAAGCTAATTCTTCTCTGCCTGAAGCAAAGGATAAACCAAAATATTAGCACTAATGCTAACCGTCCCTGATAAAGCAGAAGATAAATCTTCACTAACTTTACAGAGGATAAACCTTCTCTAGCAATGTAGAGGATAATGCAATTTCATCTAAAAAAAAAAAAACTTTTTAGAGGATAAACTTAGTTAACAAAACCCTGCAGCTGTCTGTTAACTACTTCTCTGAACGGCGCAGAGGATTTCAAACTTGTACTAGTCTTTAAAGGTTCTTTTGAATAGAGTAGCACTCACCAACCCTTGGTTGTAAAAGAAGATTCAGACTGGAAATCTTTGTTCAGCTGGAAGTTTCGCTCTGCATTTCAAAAGATGCAGTCTGGAAAGCAGATCTTAGTTTGAGCTTGAAGTTTTCAATCTGGAGGAAGCTGGAAAGATTCAGTCTGGCAGTCTTTGTTTAGCTAGAGGTTTCGCTCTGGATTCCAAAAGAATCTGGATTCAGGTGAAGAAGCTGGAACTCTATCCGGGTCACAGGCACCAAATTGTTGAAAACTTTTTCTTCGTCGAAGCAAGAAACCAGGAGACGTTTGGATCATGTTCAAGAAGTTATTCTTCATTGAGGACTTCACGTTGAAGTGGCTGCAGGTCTTCCAAAATCAGTCTGACTAACGTAACTTTACATGGTTTCTTTATAGGCATTTCAGTGGGCTGTCCCTAAAGGTGCTGAACTTATACACAGCCTTTAGGGATGACTACTGCTAAAAACAATAGAGGCAATTACCCCCAACTGAGCTGATGGTACCCCCCAAATTGTATAAATAACACATGGTCACGAGAACAAAGACTTTGTAACATTCACATATAGTTCAACTCTGAGTAGGAAGATTAAAGACTTCCCCAAAAGGTATAAACAACAAATGGTCACGAGAACGAAGACTTTGTAACATTCACATATAGTTCAACTCTGAGTAGGAAGATTAAAGACTTCCCCAAAAGGTATAAACAACAAATGGTCACGAGAGCTAAGACTATGTAACCTTCACACACAGTTCAACACTTAGTTGGAAGATCAAAGACTAACAAAACCCCTGACTATTACAAGGTTTAGACAGCTGACTTAAAGCTGACTTGTAGGGGTGTGACGAGACGCTTACTCCACGAGACGAGACGAGACACGAGATTGGGTTCACGAGAACGAGACAAGACGAGATTTTTACACAATTTTTAAGAAATCCTCAATGATGAAATGTATGAATGGAAAATAGTATTTTATTCAACTGAAAATCACAAAATGCAAAACAATTTAGGTGCATTTTGAAATCAACTTGTAATGAATGTTATTTTACTTCTATTTTAATGAATTCTATGCAGTAAAGGACATGCAAACACTGCAAAATGTTTTGCTATAAACTCTACCGTCTGGCTTCTCCCCTGTACGATTTCACATGAGAAATCTAACTCCTTTCCACAAATCGAACATAAAAAAAAATAAAACAGTATAAATAAAATTAATATAAATAACTGAAATAACACTTTAAATGCAAACAGTAAGTGTGTATCCATAATCAAAGTAGCCTACTGCTCTCTCAAAACTACAAGTTCAAACAGAAAAAAAAAAATTCTTCAAGCATGAAAAAGAGATAAATTAACTACACAGAACAGACTAAGATTATGGTCATGTTCTTTTTCAAGAATATAAGCATGTCTACGATTTCTGGCAGCAGTTGAGAGTGAGACCTTTGGGCAGTAACTAGGGCTGCACGATATGAGGAAAAGCTGCGATGTGCGATAACATTGTTTAATATTGCGATGTCGATATGACTTGTGATATGTGAATGTTAGCTATACTGTTCCCATGTCTTAGTGCTTTAATAGGTTCTTTGCGCGATAGGTCAAATGTTTATTACCTGCCTGGTTCAGATTACACTATTTTAGCGCGATTTTGGCACGATCCGTTTCGTGGAGATTCGTAAAGGACAACGGGCGTCGGGACGCAAGATTCGATTCGTTTCATTTCGTATAGTGTGTCATAGTGGGCGACAACCTACGCGTCTGCGATGCTTCAGGACATCACTACAGAAAGACTAGCATGTTTAATTTTAACGGTCCTCCACGACGGGTTGAGTGTGAGCGAGAGTGTGTGTGCGCGAGTGAGTGAGAGTGCGAGCAACAGTGAGTGTGCGTGTGTGCGCGCGCGAGTGAGCGTGTGTGTGTGTGTGCGCGCGAGTGAGTGAGTGAGCGAGGGACAGTGAGTGTGTGTGTGTGCGCGGAGTGTGTGTGTGATTGGCCCGGCACACAAATGATTTAAAAGTGGCAGGGGCATCTTCAATACTAATTTCACCCTCACGCTCCATCACGCTGACATCACAACAACTCACGAGACAAAGTTTCACCTCGACGAGAAATCTCGTCGCGTTTTAATCTCGCGAGATCTCGTAACACGAGATCTCGTCACACCCCTACTGACTTGCATTAAAGAGTAAATTAAATTTGATATTCCACAATATGTTGCTTATACAGACATTTTATTTCAACATATTTCAGTCGATTTTTACTCATCTCAGTATAGCCAAGCATTTTAGTTGATTAAAGCGGTTTATTCTTTCACACACAGACACGCGATTCACATTTAGGTAAAACATTTACCCTTCATTCATCTCACAGAAACGCGATTCATCTTTTTGCGGTTTACATAGGCCTACACTAACGTTATTCCATAACGTTATTCCACATTAACACTTGAGAAAAGATAACTTAGCCTACCTCAATCCTCAGCGGGATCTATTGCTCCTCATATCAGCACTGTTCTGAGGAAAATTTTCTCCAGGATTATTAGGTAGGCTATATTATGCATCACTCGCGGCACGCTGTGTTTACAGCTGATGGGTGTTTCACAGGACTGAAATGGTTCTCAGAATTTGCGTTTGAATACCGCGCGCTCTCCGGGGCGTGGTCACATTACAATTGAATGAGCTCTAATGAGCTCGACTGGAATCGCTCTCTTTTAATACAGATTTCACAAGCTGAGAATATTTGTTTTTTATAAAAAATACTTCATTTAAAAGATGCGATCTCAAGCTTGATGCCAGTGGGTATGTTTGCCTGTTTGACTGAATTTTCGCGCAATTTCAAACGCATTTCAAATTGGAGTTCACTGACAGAGAGAGTGCAGAACTCGCATCATGTTAATTTTTCTTTATTTGGCAAAAAGCAAAACACTTTATTTTTATTGTGAGTACACAGAAAAAAAAAATAGAAACTGAACAGGATCGATTGATGTATAACACGAAAATGAAAGATCAAAATGAACAGAGCATTATTAACTTAATTTACATTGCTAAAAAAAAAAAACGAGCAAAACGTGCGGGCGTTAAGGGGGTTAAAATGGCAAATAAACAGAATAGATTACACACATCTAAAGCAGTTTTTCACTAGTGGTTGCGCAGTGGCATGAAAAATCTAAGCCCTCTTCCCCATAAGAATCTAAGCCCTCCCCCACCCAGAAACGATGGTGACGATGAGGCCTGGGGCCTAGTCCTCTGCCCTCACCACGCACCGGTCCTTTTCACGGATGCGCTGGACCTGACGCGAAATGCTCTGGTAAAAAGGAAGTAAGTCTGGTTCTTGCAGTCGAGCCGCTGCAAGGCTGCTTTGAGGAGGAGGACTCTACGTGGTAAAGTCGGGGTCTGCAATCACAATCGCCGCACGTCTAAAGGGACGAGGTGGAAGCCCACGGCTCTGTGCACATGCCTCCGTGAAGAGACTGTCGCCGTGCATCTGTGCCTGTCCGTTCGTCTCTGGGCGCGGGTCTCAGCTTGCAGTCCAAGCCGTGCAAGTTCACGGCCAGAGGTGTATAATCCAGGGGTCAGAAAGTAAAAGTCCTGCCATATGTTTATTCCACCCATGAACTCAGCCAGCTGATTTCACTAATTAGTTCTCTCTCCTGTCTGAATTAGCAAATCCAGGTGATTGGAACAAAATACTGAGGAGGACTTTTACTTTCTGAACCTGGACTTTACACCTCTGCATAGCAATGCCACATGTCAGCCAAGAGCAAAGAAATAAACCAGAACTGGACCTTATCTGAGCCACAAAATCTGTGTATATTAAATATGGAGTCATCTCAGCCTTAATAAGCCTGTTAACCCTCTGGGATCTGAGCTGTTTTCTGGCCCTGGAGGTGTTCTGACACGCTCTGACATTTGTGCTTATTTCTGTTACTTGTGACATTTTCATGGCTAAAGTCTGATTACACTGTATTTAGCACAAACTCTGCTACAATAATATATCAGCAGCATGTATGTAAAAGTTTGTAGTTTTGAGATAATGACATTTATGCGTGGTTTGTGAAAATACAAAAAGAAATTGTCACTGAAATAAGGCCATGAAACCCATACTGATTATTTCTTCACAAGACTTTTGAAAATTGTATCACGTAGCCTAGAATATTTGCTCCAAAACTATGTGAAAATCACCCTGACTGCTCATTCAGATAAGACAATATATTGATTTAAAATTTGTAAGACGTGTTTTGTGTGAGAAAGCTTTATGCGAGAGGTGTGATCACATCATCAATATGTATGGATTTCACACCTGAGAAAGACAAAGACCCTCCCCTAACGGCCCTATTAGGAGCTATAAGGCCCCAGTCATTCTGAGCAACCTTGCACAAAGAATGAGGAGATTTAAAATTGAATGGCTTTTTGATTGTTTGGATTTATTTACAACACAACATAATCCAAAGATACACAACAAATGACAAAAAAGCTCATTATTGAAAACAATGATCCAAAGACAGAGATCTTTGTGCCATTCCTAAAAACATTGTACATACCTTTCATTTTGTAGGAGGATTTGTGAATTTGAATAGGTATTTTGAACCTAAAAATACACTTCCAGACACATATGCACGCACACACATAAAGAGAAGTCCAAAGCGCAGAGGACGGAAAGGACGCAAGAATGCCCATATATGGAAAACAGAGATGTCACCAAAAACCCCATCTGAAGCAAGAGACGGTTAATGTTGCAAGGCTCAGTCATGAGACTTAGTTCCTCTGGAAAAAACCTAAGAAACTGCATTGGAACAATGTAACCCAGTTCCGTATAAATATGACTGCATATGACTGTTAGTCGCTGCATTTTTTATTTTGATGTCGATTGCATCCCTAGAGAGAAATCAAATCTCTTCTAGCTTAATCCTAGCTGAATTTCTTTTGGTTTGAACTGCTCTGCTGTATTATTGTAACTTGAAAAACCTCGGATGAGAACAAGTTCATATTTACTCCAATTGCTTGAACTGCTTACAAGGTAATTAGCCTTTGTAATATTCACTCATACAGGACTGCCCTGTTGAGATTGAATAAGCTGAAGTTTTATATCCTGTAACATTTTCTTTTGATTTGCTACGAGTTTTAATCTTTGTGTAATCAGTGTTTTAATCTTTTGTATAAATACATTTTTATTTCTAAAGACAATCACTGTTAAGTCTTACTTCAGCTATTACAAACAGTTCTAATAGCAAAAGACAGAGCAATTTATTAAATCTTTTATAACCAAAGAAAACAAGGATTCCAAGAGCGATTCTGCTGGAAGGTAAGCATGAGTTTTATTCATATGTCTAGTAAGTAATGATTATTATTGTTTCCTGGGTGTGTAGGGACTACACCTAGATTTACTGTTATAAATTATAACAAGCAAGTGAGGGAATAGTACCAATTCTGACCTGACAGCAAAAGACCACCTAGACACATTGATACTATGGGTTAATCAGGAAAGTGAGGTAATACCAGATCTCACCACAATTTCCAAGGTGTTTGATTTTCACTTTACCATGTTCATATACAGAGACTCATATGAATGCTGAAGTCAGCAGGACTCAGTGGCATCTGGGCCCTGAAAAAAAAAAAAAAACGTGAACAAACTGATATCAAGAGAAACTCTAGGCCTGCACGATTTTGGGAATACATTTTAGATTTTTCTGGTTAAAATTACTTTTTAAAATTCACAGAATACACACACACACACACACACATGTTTCCAACAATATATAATATAATAAACACCAGGTTTGTTGTGCCTTGTAGGCATAGGCTATGGGCAGTGCTGCATAAAATAATAATAACAATAACCTATAGCAACCTATAAATCTTCCAAAATATTTCAGTAACAACTACGCTAGAGAAAAATATATTGATTATCATGTTACTTCAAATGTTTCCATTCGTTATGATAATATGAAATGAGATAATAGTAAAAACATGAAGCCTAATGTTTGGTGCGTTTTGCTTTTCAAACCCACGGCGTGCTCCAAAATATGATACATTCAAACCCACAGCGTGCTCCAAAATATGAAACATTATGGTTACCATATTATACATATCTACGTTTGAGCAGATATCCACAAACACAGTATTTAACAGTAAACACGGGTCTAAATATTATAATATTCACCATATATCTAGCAACAGTTCAACTGCAATGTGAAGTTTATGCAACAATAACAAACTAATAAGTAAGAATTTCTTACCTTACATCTTTCTTGTCTTCAAATTGCGTTCTTCTTCTTCTGAGAATCCAATATAATATAAGCTCACAGCGCGTCTTTCAAACTCAACGAAAAGCAGAGACTTGTGAAGTTTTTTGGTGCTTTGTTTTTGAGGTAACGAGTGCGTTCGTGTGAGGCGTGGGCGATTTGCATGTGAATCTCTTTTGCGCGCGTGGGTGTGGTCAAATTAAAAATAATGAGCAAGCGTTTGAGATACTGGACATCTTGTTGGTTTTATACAAATTACTTAAACAGAGAATATTTTTTTTTCAGTTTGAATCTGATCATTTAAAAGTACACACTTAAATGTTTATAAAGGTATATGGCTCATAAATGTGTGACAAGTATTCGCTGAGTTTTGTTTCAGTTTATAGACGTGCTCAAGAAAAAAAAGTTCACTGCGATGGAGAAGCAGAACGCACACCCTGTTTATTTTCTTTATTTTACAAAAGCACAATGTTTTGATTTGATTGTAAGTGGACACATACAAAAGTAGAAATATCACAGATTCTTTTTTTATATTTCTTTTTTCTGTATGACCATAAATGACGGAGTAATTTAAGTTTATTGTGCTACAATGTGAAGAAAATCCAGCAAAACGCGGGGGCGCGTTTGCCGACCCCAGAGGGTTAACAAGCAGAATCACTGAAGGAAAGAAGAGAACAGAAAAAGAGACGAGCAGAAACACAAGAACTACAACTGACTTCAGCCACAGTCTTAGATGAAATCAACTGAAGAGAAAAGACATTAAATCTGTGAAGATCTCAGCAGAGGAGGATTAAACAACTCCACAAACAGCATTACCAGCTTCACTTACTAACCAGACTGACTTTATTTCTGTCAGACGTCTACAAAAGTTTTTATTGAGAATTAACAGAGTTTTAACTCTAATGTGTTTCATTTGAAGTCACCATAACAGTGATTAGTGTTTCCATTAGTTGGGCTCTTAACTCCTATTATATTTTTTGTCTCTTTTGGCCGCTGTGACAGTGTGTTTGTCAAACACATTTGCAGCAGCCAAAGCAAGCTAAAGCGAAACGAGATCAGGTGATGATGGTTACCTGTTGATGGTTTTCAACAAGTGTGATATTATATTAGATTTGTGTGATATTATATTAGATTAACTAATATTAAATGATATAAACTAAATCACACAGTGAAAGAGTGAAAATCTAAGTGTGTACCCGCACTTGTCTAATCTACAAGACTACAAAGTGTATGCGTACACTCTATGGGTGTGTGTGAGGGAACGGTTTTAAACAATCTATGTAAACGCATAGACTGTATAAAACAAGGGTAAACGTAATAATCGCTAACATAACTACATAGGTGACTACATTGGTTATCATAAAAAAATTGTCATGATTTATTAATGACGCAGCATCATCTGTATTAACTCCGCCCACGGAGAGCGTGCGCTATTCAAACGCAAATATCTGAGGACGCAAACCTGTGAAACGCCCCCACATCAGCTGGATAACACACCGCGAGTTAACAGAGTCATGTACTTTACGACGCTGTGAGGAATAATACTATCTTAATAATAATCCTGGAAAATTTACCTCAGAAGTGCTGGAAGTTTCATTTCGAGGAGGAATGGATCCCGCTGAGGAATAGGTCAGTTCTATATCTGCTTTGTTCTAATCGCAAGTGTACTTAGTTCTAACGCAAGTGTACAACTAAGGCTGGTGACACACTGGATGCGTGGCGTAAGCGTCTCAGCTGCGTGGCGTGTCCGTTTTTATTTCGGCTCCCATGTTAACAGGTTAGAGCTTGCACACTGCCTGCTTGAGCCGCGCGGAAAACGCGCGTGCATGCTAGAAATAGAACCGACGCCTATTTTTTCACATGACACGCAAGCGTCTTGGAAGCGTTTACAAGCAAAATTTAATAGGAAAAGATGTTTATATGACATTTTGACACGAACACATATTAATAAATGTCATTTTGATGTTTGAAAGTGTCTAGGGTTTGACATAAATGCAAATATAAATGCAATTTAAAAAAATATTATCGATTTTCAAATACTGCACCTGTCAATACAGAACGAAATATTCTATAGCCTATATTGCCGTCAACACTGCCGACGTTGTCTTTGCTGCTATATATTTATGTTTAACATGAAGTATAGGCCTTCCACAACTCTCTCCCCATGTGTCAAATATATCACCAATGAGGCTTATCATATGTCACCTAGCAGCAGCAGCGCCGCGTAGGACACGCTTCTGGTGTGCAAAGACATGGAAAACGCCACGCACACGCCACGCAGCTGACATGCAACAGAAACACCACGCCACGCAGCCAGTGTCTCACCGGCCTAATACTTTAGTTTGTACAAAGAAAGATTACACTGGAAATATTGTTACAATTTTAATTGTTGTTGTAATTGTATAACCTTTTTAATAAAATAGCAAATATATATATATATATATATATATATATATATATATATATATATGTATGTAGGAGCCATTTGTGACATTTATGTTTAAGTTAATTTAATGACCCCTGCTGGTGAATTATGACCTTGCGGCCTTGGAAGGCCTTAGAACAGAAAGAGTTAAAATTGCACACCTGCGCCAATTAGTGGCATAGAGGTAGACAAAGGAGGAATCCTTGAGGTGTTGGAAAGTTTGGAATTGGATGTTGGAAATGCATGGACGCCAGCAGGCATATGGTTTTCAATTTATTTACTTGTCGGTTTATTTATCAGTTTAGTGACAGTTTATCGTATTGCAAGTATTGGATGGATTACGTCGTTCGTCATCCATATTTATGTTTTCGATTTTGAGTTTATTTTTCGAGAGAATCAAATGCTATACTGGAATAAAACGAACAATCTATTGAAACCCCTGAGGCGTCCGAAGTGACTTATTGGAAGGCACTACATAGTTGAAAACCCCTCTGCTATTGGAAAGTGAAATCTGCTGCATTGGAACATTTGGAAGTCACCTGCGTTTGGAAAGTTTGATTTACGGATTCACCCTTAGGATACTTGGAAGATTGGGAGCTGCATTTTCTAAAGTATGTGGATTATACACGTTTCCCGCTGATGATGTTAACCTTTATCTCCTTGGACGTTTGTGAGTAAAACACTGAATTGGAGCGAGCCGCTGCGCTCATACAATGACTTTGAATGTGAGCCGCCGTGCTTACATCACAAACTGAATGGGCATTTTCACTTGCGTTTGTCTTCTCATTTATGTGTTGACTTTGAAATGCTATCGATTTCTTGTGTGTTGAACTTTTGAGTTAATCTTTGAAAAAATGTCAGACGAAGAGCCTGAAGAGAAGGATTTGTACGAAGAAAAAGAACTGTTTAAGTTAATTGCAACACGTAGGGGGAAGCTTGGTGTTTTAACACACAAACAAAATGAAATCAATAGTCTTATTGAAGCTGGACAGGACAAAGAAACTGTTAGGAAACAAGTTAACTCGTTTGATGGATTTTTCGCTGAGTTTATTAGTTTACAAGCAACTGTACAAAAATTGACGAAAGATGCATACGAAAAGGAGGCCGATAACTTAGACTGGTACCAACCCAAATATCACCTTTTCAAAAACTTCTTAGAAGGTGTCACGAACTGGCTCGAGGTTGATCAAGATAATGAGAAAGAAGAGGAGCAGGACGATATTGTTAAGTCCCAAGATAGCGCATCTCAAGTAGCGCACAGTGTCACGCATAGCTGCAAAGCAACAAGCGCTCTCAGTTGTGCGTCACAAGAATCTTTCATTCATCTAAAAGCGAAGCAGAATGTGCGGCTATTAGAGCAAAGGCGCAGGCTTTGAATAACAAAATTGATCTTAATATCGAAGAAGAAAATATCATTGCAAAATTAAAGGCACGAAGAGAAAAAATGGTCATAGATTCCTAACTTGCTGCTGCAGAGGCAAAGGTTAGAGTATTCAGAGAAGCTGAAAAACAATGTTCAGTGTCGGGCGTATACAAATACAGTACACCAACGGAATATGATACCCTTGCAACAGTACAAAGACCAGTGAGATCCCAGAGAGAAGGATCAGCTCCTCGTACTGACCCTAGGCAAACTGTAGGTGCACAACAAAATGCAAATCAGAGCGTCTCAGTACCAATAGGAAGCGAGATTCACCCAAATGGCAATGATACAAACGTCACTGATGTATTAAAGACAAACTGAAATTACTGAAATGTTAGTGAAACAGCAAACACTCTCTCTTCTTCCAGATAGAGAAATTCCCATATTTAATGGTGCTGCTCTTCAATATAGGACGTTCATCAAAGCATTTGAGCAATGTATTGAGAATACAACTACTAATATGGATGACCGGCTATACTACTTACAACAGTATACAAGAGATCAACCCAGAAACCTTGTCAGTAGCTTTATGCATATGGATTCCTCCATTGCTTATAAAGAAGCTAAAAAGCAACTAGCATACCATTTTGGAAACAGCTATAAAATAGCATCTGCTTACATGAATAAAGCCTTGAACTGGCCAACCATCAAACCAGAGGATGGCAATGGGTTGCGATCATATGCTCTCTTTTTACTTAGCTGCTACAATACAATGCAAGACATTGATGGCCTAAAAGAGCTTGAAAGTTCCACCAACTTAAGACTCATTGTGTCTAAACTTCCATTTAGGCTGCGAGATAAATGGCAAGCAAATGTGTGTAGCATGCAAGATAACAAACACAGAGCAACATACAAGGACTTGATAGACTTTATTGAAAGACAGTCCAGAGCGATGCTTGATCCAATTTTCGGTGACATACACAATTCAACAGAGAGCAAAGTAACGTCAATACCTAAACCACAAAAAACGTTCACCAAACTAAGTGGGAGGACCAGCTTTGCCACTACAGTTACTCAGGCACCTGAAATAAAAAAAGAATGAGTCACAATATGGACACAAACTGAATGCAAATAAGTGTGCTCTTGAAAGGCCTTGCTTATTTTGTGAAAGAAATCACACATTCGAAAATTGTGAAAAGTTTAAGTCTAAACCAAATAGTGAGAAAATGGAATTCCTGAAATTAAATGGGACAAAACAAAGGGACATGTTAGCAAAACCTGCAAAAAACAGAATGAAATGTGAAACATGTTCTCTGTCTCATCCAACCATCCTTCACATTCACACTGGCAAGGAAAAAGATGGAATTAAAGATGACTTTACTGGAAACAAACCACTGAGTAGTGCTATGGTTTCTGTAGAAGATAATGACCTAATGGGGGTCAGTTAATCAAAACAATGCACTCTTGCTATTGTGCCAGCGAAAGTAAAAGTCTCAAATTCAGATAAAGTCATAAATACTCATGCATTCTTGGATCCCGGTAGCTCAGCTACATTTTGCACAGACTCATTGAAAAGAAAGTTAAACATCACCGGTAAAAACACCACAATACTCTTGTGCACAATGGGACAGGAGAAAAATGTCCACAGCAGTATAGTGTCTGGTCTTGAAGTCAGCAGTATGGAAAGCCATCTGTATCATAAACTCCCAGAAGTCAATACTCAAACAAAATTACCAGTTTCAAAACGACACATACCAATACAAGAATCAATAGATAAATGGAAATACTTACGTGAGGTGAAGATTCCACAATTGGATGCTGACATTGAGTTGTTAATAGGCACAAATGCTGCAAAGCTTATGGAGCCTTGGAAGGTAATAAACAGTAGAGGTAATGGGCCATATGCTGTTAGAACACCCTTAGGATGGGTCGTCAATGGGCTCATGCAAGAAACAACATGTCAAACGCAAGGAAGTCACTCATGTACTGTAGTTAATCGCATATCTGTAGCAGATTTGAATGATTTGTTGATTAAACAGTATCATCAAGATTTTCCAGAACTGGCAGCTGAGGAGAAATCAGAGATGTCAGTCGAAGACTTAGTTCTTAGGAACTAAGAAATGGTCATTATTACTTACCGTTATCTTTTAAAGAAAATGATGTAATGATGCCAAACAACTACCAACAGGCACAGCAACGTGTTATGTCTCTGAAAAGAAAATTCGAAAAGAATGAACAATATCATAGAGAATATACTGCATTTCTAGAAGGAATGCTTGAAAAGGGCCACGCAGAATCTGTGCCATCTGATGAACTGGAAACACAAAGCGGAAAGGTGTGGTACATTCCACATCATGGAGTGCATCATCCAAAGAAGGACTCCCTGAAAGTTGTATTCGATTGCTCCGCATCCTTCCAGGGAATATCCTTGAATAACAAATTGATGCAAGGTCCAAATCTCACCAGCAACTTGGTAGGCGTCCTGTTGCGCTTCCGCCAGGAGCCAATTGCCCTTATGGCAGACGTGGAAAGCATGTTTCACCAGGTGAGAATTATGGAGAAGCACGTGGACTTTTTGCGCTTTCTATGGTGACCAAATGGTGACACAGGTCAACCACTGAAAGAACACAGAATGACAGTGCACTTATTTGGGGCAACGTCTTCACCAAGTTGTGCAAGTTTCGCCCTCAGACAAACTGCAGAAGATTTCAAAGATCTATTTTTGCCTGAAACAGTGGAAACAATTAAGCAAATTTTTTATGTAGATGATTGCTTGAAATCGGTGGCCACTGAAGCTGATGCTGTGACGTTGTGCAAAGAGCTTGAAAG
The DNA here is from genome assembly GCF_963993115.1 of Abramis brama. Lineage (NCBI taxonomy): Eukaryota > Metazoa > Chordata > Actinopteri > Cypriniformes > Leuciscidae > Abramis > Abramis brama. The sequence goes on along the minus strand of NC_139964.1, from coordinate 20,788,681 downwards.
AGCTTGCTTACTGGGAGGCTTTCGTTTGCACAAATGGATAAGTAACAGCAGAACAGTCCTAATGTCCATCCCACAAGCAGCCAGAGCAAAGGAGGTCAAAGACCTTAACCTGGAATCCAGTGATCTTCCTACAGAAAGAACTCTTGGCATACAATGGCACATAGAAAGAGACAAACTCACTTTTGCAGTGAGCCTGAAACATCAGCCATGTACTCGAAGGGGAATACTGTCCATCATATCCTCAGTATACGATCCTTTTGGCTTCATCTCTCCATTCGTCCTTACTGCTAATAACATTCTGCGAGATCTTTGCAAGCTGAATTATGCCTGGGACAAAGCCCTACCAGACCACTACATACAGCTGTGGCATGAATGGATGGCAGGTCTAAGTTGCATTGGGGAGCTCAGAGTCAACAGATGTCTCAAGCCAAAAAGCTTTGATCCGATAACATCTGCACAACTACACCACTTTAGTGATGCGTCTGAAAGTGGTTATGGCTGTGTCACGTACCTTCGTCTCACAAATTCAGAACATGAAGTGCACACCTCATTTATAATGGGGAAATCACGAGTTGCACCACTGAAACAAACTGCAATGTCAAGAATGGAACTCACTGCAGCAGTACTTGCAGTACGAATGGATAGACTGATCAAAGCAGAGTTACAACTTGCTCTTGAGAACTCCATTTTCTGGACAGATAGTACATCAGCATTTAAGTACATTCAGAATGAGAACAAAATATTTAAAACATTTGTGGCTAACAGAGTGAACACAATCAGAGAAATGAGCAAGGTAAAACAATGGAGATACATAAACACTAAACAAAATCCAGCAGATTGTGCATCTCGTGGTCTCAAGGCCAGTGCTCTTCTGAATTCAAAGGTTTGGCTGAATGGTCCAGAATTTCTCAAATGTCAGGAATCTGAATGGACAAATTCTGACATTTCCATACAAACACATGAAGAAGATGATGATGATGTGGAAGTGAAGAAGGATGTTCTCATCATGAACTTAATTGTAAAGGAAGAACAAAATCCTACTCACACATTCATATACTATCACTCAAATTGGAACAATCTAACCAGAGCAGTAGCATGGCTACTTAAGCTAAAAGACGTTCTCTTGCAATTAAGTCTGAAAAGAAAGGAAATACTTACCAACATGAGCATTAAGAACTCAAATGCAGAGAAACAATGTCTGATGGAAAGAAAACAGTCAAAAAATGCATGAATGTACAGCAGATTACTTTAGAAGATGTCAAAAAGGCAGAAAATGCAATTGTACGCTTTACTCAAATGCAGGCATTTCCAGAAGAAATCGAAACCTTGCAAAAAGAAAACGCTCATGTCAGTCGCCAGAGCCACATTCGTAGGCTTGATCCTATTCTGCAAGATGGATTACTTCGTACAGGAGGGAGATTAAGCAGAATGGCTATGCCAGAGGATCGAAAACATCCTATGGTACTTCCAAAACGCCATCATGTGTCCAAACTGGTGTTGAAACACATTCATGAACAACTAGGCCACTGTGGAAGGAACCATATGTTGGCCAAACTGCGACAGCAGTACTGGATTCCAGCAGCAATTTCCCTTGCTAGAAAGATACGGTCTGAGTGTGTATTCTGTAGACGCCTACATTCAAATTTAGGAGAACAAAAAATGGCAGACTTGCCAAAAGAAAGAATAACACCAGATTTACCACCATTTACCTTTGTTGGAGCAGACTTCTTTGGTCCAATTATAGTAAAAAGAGGACGCAGTGAAGTGAAAAGATATGGTGTCATTTTTACATGTTTCACAACTAGAGCAATACATTTGGAAATAGCCAATTCACTTGACACTGATTCATGTATCAACGCAATCCGCAGATTTATAAGCAGACGAGGGCAAGTACGGCAAATAAGATCTGACAATGGAACTGACCTGACTTCAGCTGATCGTGAACTAAAGAATGCCATAAAGGAATGGAACCAAAGCAACAAACTCCAAGTTGCTCTGCAACAAAAGGGCATAGAATGGACTTACAACCCACCTGCCTCTTCACACTTTGGAGGAGTATGGGAGAGGTTAATAAAACAGGTCAAACTAATACTTCTATCACTAACAAAGGATCAAATAGTAGACGACGAATCCCTTCACACTTTCATCTGTGAGGTAGAAGCCATAATGAATAGTCGCCCACTTACCTCAAACTCATATAGTCCAAATGACCTAGAACCTTTAACACCCAACCACCTTTTACTTCTCAAAGGACAACCCACATTACCGCCTGGCTTATTTCAGAAATCAGATGTGTATAGTAGACGCAGATGGAAGCAAGTACAATACTTAGCTGATATGTTTTGGAAAAGATGGGTTAGAGAGTATCTTCCAAACCTACAAGAAAGACAAAAATGGTTTAAAGAGAAAATAAACTATGCAAATGGTGACATTGTGTTAATTGCAGACCCTACTGCCCCTAGGGGATCTTGGATGTTGGGGAGAGTTATTGACACAAAGAAAGATTCAAAAGGGATTGTTCGCAGTTTGACTTTAAAAACAAAGACAAGTGTTATAGACAGACCGATTACAAAGGTTTGCTTATTGTTGGAAAATCAAATGTGAATATGAATATGAATGTCCAATGTATATGTAATGTTTACTTCACCTTGTAGGAACTGACATGTATACTGATCTTTACACGCGCACAATGTACTATGGACTATTCGAGCAAGGAATTTCTTGCAACGTGCACGTGCGTACATACACATAAACACTCACATACACACTGAAATGAACTTTTGAATGCACAATGCCTCTTGTGGCATAATGGACTGTTTACGTTATACACTGAACAAGAAGGACTCTAAAAAAGGAGCATTGATTGCATTGTTATTGCATTGATGGACTTTAATTTGAATTGAAATTAATATTGTCACGAATGAACTGAAAGAAACTTGACGTGTTTCAAATGAAACTAATGTATTCATGTTTGTATATGTGTGGACAATTCTGATTATTGATGATTTGACAGATTTATATCTTTACTGTGTATATTGTGATATGGCTCCATATTATTGTTTTTAGTTTTTGTTATTGTACCTATTTAGCCGGTAGCAATAAGAGGGACGGTGTGTAGGAGCCATTTGTGACATTTATGTCTAAGTTAATTTAATGACCCCTGCTGGTGAATTATGACCTTGCGGCCTTGGAAGGCCTTGGAACAGAAAGAGTTAAAATTGCACACCTGCGCCAATTAGTGGCATAGAGGTAGACAAAGGAGGAATCCTTGAGGTGTTGGAAAGTTTGGAATTGGATGTTGGAAATGCATGGACGCCAGCAGGCATATGGTTTTCAATTTATTTACTTGTCGGTTTATTTATCAGTTTAGTGACAGTTTATCGTATTGCAAGTATTGGATGGATTACGTCGTTCGTCATCCATATTTATGTTTTCGATTTTGAGTTTATTTTTCGAGAGAATCAAATGCTATACTGGAATAAAACGAACAATCTATTGAAACCCCTGAGGCGTCCGAAGTGACTTATTGGAAGGCACTTGCACTACTGTACAAAGAAAGATTACACTGGAAATATTGTTACAATTTTAATTGTTGTTGTAATTGTATAACCTTTTTAATAAAATAGCAAATATATATATGTATATATATATGTAGGATGTAAACAAAATCTTAAAAGGTCAATATAAGCCTTCTCTTTAAATAATTTTTATTGTATTAGTGACACATTTGGGTAGAGAATATATCCCAAAACTTTCTGAAAATACAGTATGAGAACAATTAACTGCACAATTACTAGAAATGTTTACCTTGGATATTATACAATTTGCAAGCACAATTTGTGTAAACAACAACAACTGTGTTTCCAACTGTGAATATATATATATATATATATATATATATATATATATATATATATATATATATATATTGCTCTTGCATTCTTTCTTGTGGCTCAGTGACACACCTGAATGAATGGCTCATTATGTATGCGGGCCCCATTGTTTCCTCAGCTGTGAACTACTCAATATTCATGGTGTTGGATCATTGACGCCCACTCGCATATTGCCTTTCCAAACAAAAAGTGTCTTACAAAATTTAAATCAATGTATTGTTTTATGTGAATTATTAGGCATTATTAGACAACATCTATTAGTCAAGTCTTATTGCCACATATTTAGTATGTGTTTTGTGGCCTTATTTCAGAAACTTTAGTTTTTAGTTTTTTCAATAACCATGCATAAACATTATTCTCTCAAAAATACAAACATGTACATACATGTTGCTCACATATTATGGTAGCCCTGTTTGTGCTAAATAGAGTGTAATTACACCTTTGCCATTAATATGTTTATAAGCAACTGAAAAAAGCACAAATGTCAGGGCATGTCAGAACATCTCAAGGACCCCAAAAACACCTTAGACCCCAGAGGGTTAAAGAGAGAATAATCACTTCATCCGATGTTTAAAGTGTATAAAAACAGCATTGACTTACTGGAGGTTCAGAACTACTGAAAAACCTTGTTGGTGAGGTAAAAGGGGAGCAGGCAATGGACCAAAGCACTGTGAGGCAAGGGAGGGGGACTCAAAATAATAATAAAAAAAAAATGTTGTTGCCCCATTTGCATTTGTATTATTTTACTACTTAAACAATTATTTTAAGTATATATCATCGTATTATTTACACATATACAATACACAATACACATATTTTAATTATATTTTTTAGGAGGGGAAAACCCTCAGATAGGGGGGACCCTATACCGACTAAGCTACTGAAAGAGATGCTTCCAGAGGTCATAGATCCTCTTCTTAATGGCACGTCACTATGCATTTTGGCACATCTGGTGGCACATCCGGTCTTCATTGGCATATAATAACGTACTACGAATAACACCGTTTCATGACTCGGTGTCAGTCAGGTGTCATGTCAGTGTCAGTGTGTAGCAATAATGTCAGTGACACATGCCACTATCCACTGGCACATGCCAATGAAGACCGGATGTCTTGATCTTCGATTGATCCTTTGATCGCTGTTCGATTGCTTCTGTCTGCCTCGTTGCTTCTGCTGCTGTTGCGTTGGTTTGCATCTGAAAGCTTTGTATATCTTTCTGTTTTGAATCATTATTTACTATCATTCCTTGTTGTTTATACTGCTAAATATAACTTACTCAACATCACACATTAACCTGACATCACTATCTTCAATCTAAATCGATATTGCTAGCACAACACACTAGTAATTCGCTAGCCTGTTAGCGTGCCATCCGTGCACTCTTTATTTATTTATTTCCATCAAACAACTTAGGTGAGTAGGATCAGTCAACAAACACAGTAAGTCACGTCATCTTCTCCTCTTATTGTCACTTGCACCTCATGCATCATGTTTAGCATATCCTTCTCTGTCAGCACAGGATTTACATGTGATAAATGCAGGGAGATAGTAAAGCTGACGAGGAAGATTTCAGAACTAGAGACACGCATCCAAGCTTTAATCGAGGATAGTAAGAATGCTCAACGCATTCTCATCCTAGGGCGTCATATACTAACGCTTTTGACATTTCGTCTACATCGAACGCACATGGCACCCTTTAGCGTCAATATATGAGACGCACAGAGCTTTGTTCGGTTATGGGTAGGTTTAGGTCTGGGGTAGGGTTAGGGTTAGACCGCTAGGAGGCGCCTTCTGGCCCATATCTATCTGCGTCTCATATTGACGCTAAAGGGTGCCATGTGCGTTCGATGTAGACGAAATGTCAAAAGCGTCAGTATATGACGCCTTGGGATGAGAACGGGCTGGAATGCTTTAGATACTGCTTTGGATGTGACTAGCTTAGTGAACTCTGTACATTGTTCGGTTCAGACTGTAGAGCCTGTGCAGCAGGGCAATTGGGTGACGGTGAGACGCTGTAGTCGGGGGACAAAACACAGCTCTTATGTTCCGATTACAACACTAAACAGATTCTCCCCTCTCAGTGAAACACCCACTGTGAATCCTGTTGATTGTGCCCTAGTTATTGGCGATTCTATTACACGGAACGTGAAAATAGAGACACCAGCCACCATAGTCACATGTTTGCTGGAAGCCAGAGCGCCTGACATCAAAGCAAATTTAAAAGTGCTGGCTAATGCTATATTTAAAAGGGCTGGGTGATATGGCCAAGAAAAAAATATCACGATAATTTTTTTTATATCAGTCGATATCGATAATTATTACAATAAAAGTCAAATCTTTATTTCTTTCAAGTTTAAAGACAGATTTTTGCTCCTAAGTGAAAGTTGTAGAAACCAGAGCGTTAATTGTGGTTTTAAACTACTCTTTATTGTCAGAACATATCAGGACAAACACTTGCCAAACTGGTGAACATTTCACAAATCTGAGGTAGAACATTCAAACATTTGTCATTTTTGGACAATTAATTTCTTAGTTTCTGCATGTGCTAATTTTTATTTGGTAAAATTTAATATTCTGACTGTTTGAGTTTTATTAAACTTAACCATTGGTCATCCAGTATCATGCATTTAGATCATGATAACCTCACTATCATGGCACAATGTAACTTTATGGTTTCTATGGTATTTGTATGAAAAACAGTAGCCTAAATACATTATTAGGGCCCAAGCCCTGAAAGGGCGCAGAGCCCTATTGTTTTCGGTAGGATTATTATTAGGGCCCAAGCCCTGAAAGGGCGCAGAGCCCTATTGTTTTCGGTAGGATTATTTATTATTAGGGCCCAAGCCCTGAAAGGGCGAAGGCCCTATTGTTTTTGGTAGGATTATTTATTAGGGCCCAAGCCCTGAAAGGGCGAAGCCCCTATTGTTTTCGGTAGGATTATTAGGGCCCAAGCCCTGAAAGGGCGAAGGCCCTATTGTTTTCGGTAGGATTATTATTATTAGGGCCCAAGCCCTGAAAGGGCGAAGGCCCTATTGTTTTCGGTAGGATTATTTTTTTCTATTATTAGGGCCCAAGCCCTGAAAGGGCGCAGAGCCCTATTGTTTTCGGTAGGATTATTTGTTATTATTATTATTATTTTTTTCTACTTCTCGGGCACTTTTGGGGCCCTTAACATGCTCGAAAACTCTTGAAACTTTGCACACAGGTCAGAACCCGCGGCCATCAGGACCGGGCTGAAGCTGGTACCCGGGCATGGCAGGGGGGCTCGACAGCGCCCCCTGGAATGGGGTCCGAAATCTTGGTCCATATATCAAACACGCTTGCATGTAATAATATGAAACTCAGTACACATATAGATCTCATCGGGCCAAACAACTTTCGTGCTCTAAGTTTTACAAAAGCCCAACAGGAAGTCGGTTATTATACGTTGTTTGGAAAACGCATGCAATGGAATGTGAAATACTCCTCCTAGGGAATTCAACCAATCGCCTCCAAAATCGGTCAGCATGAAGTCAAGACATTGAGGATGAAAAATTGCCAGGGGATTTTTGATATCTCGAACGGTTTGGCCGTGGCAAGGAAACGAATTTATGGCGAATAATGGAAACAGGAAGTGTGTTATAACTTCTGCATACATTAACTGATCTTGATTAAACTTCAGCAGTGTGTTCGTTGTAAGAGGCCGATCACATTGATGTGACTATTGTGAGTCAAAGTTATAGCGCCACCAACTGGCAGCAGGAAGTGTGTTACTTTAAAAATTCTTTGAAATCACCCTCTTATTTTTACCCGATTTGCTTCAAACTTTATGTGTATAATGTAAACACACGGCAGATGTAGACCTGTGAAAGGATTTTTGATATCTTTAATACTGTTGCCATGGCAACGCTTCAAACTTTAATATTCTTTTTTGATGCTTTTGAGACTCTTAACATACTTGAAATTGGATGAAACTCGACAGACACATCACATTTATTAGCCCATAGACATGTGCAAAGTTTCAGAAACGGGCGTGGTGAGGGGCTCAGTAGCGCCACCTTTAGTCATAAGTGGGGGGGTTAGTTTTATCAACAGCAACAAAACTTGGTATGTGTATTGTTCTCATCAAGACGGACAACTTTCTAATTGACATTAACTATCTCCGACCAACAGGAAGAGAGATATTTTGGTTTGAATGTGGATTTTCTGAAGAATTTTCTCTCCCTCTCTCTGTGTCTCTGTGTGTGTGAGGGGAGGGGGGGATTTAACTATTGCTTTTATATTGTTAATCAAGGTTTCAGGGGCTTTTGGGGTCCTTAACGTGCTCAAAAACTCTTGAAACTTTGCACACAAGTCAGAACCCCCTGCCATCAGGGACGGGCAGAAGCTGGTACCCGGGCGTGGCTGGGGGGCTCAACAGCGCCCCCTTGAACGGGGTTCTAAAACTTGGTCCATATATCAAACACGCTTGCATGAATTAATATGAAACTCGGTACACATATAGATCTCATCGTGCCGAACAACTTTCCCCCGGTCAAGTTTTACGCCAGCCCAACAGGAAGTCTGCTATTATGGATTGTTTGGAAAACGCTTGCTGTGGAATGTGAAATACTCCTCCTAGAAAATTCACCGTGTCCCCTCCAAACTCGGTGTGCATGTAGTCAAGACTTTGAGGATGCTAAATTGCGGACGGATTTTTGATATCTCGAACGGTTTGGCCGTGGCGAGGAATCGAATTTATGGCGAGAAAAGAGAAACACAAAGTGGAATAACTTCTGCATACATTAACTGATCTTGATGAAACTTCAGCAGTGTGTTCGTGGGAAGAGGCCGATCAGATGGATGTAACTATTGTGAGTCAAAGTTATAGCGCCACCAACTGGCAGCAGGAAGTGTGTCACTTTCAACATGCTTTTGACAAAAGTGGGGGGGTTAGTTTTAAATACAGTAAAAAAAAATTAGTTTGTATATTTTTCTCATCAAGCCGGACAACTTTCTAATTTACATTCATTAGCTCCGGCCATGAGGAAGTCAGATATTTTGGTCTGAATGTGGATTTTTTTGCAAAATCAGCCTCTGAATTTTTAGCCACTCCTCTTAAACTATTTATTTTATTCCCACCAAACTTTTTCAACATTATGAAAATACATTAAAGATGCTAAATTGTGAACGGATATTGAATATCTCAAACGGTTTTGCTATGGCGAGGGATTAAATTAATGTCAAAAAGGAAGCAGGAAACATCTCATAACTTCTAAAAATGTAATTATACACCATTTATTTTTATATAAAATTATACAAATATTAGAACTAAACCCATTTTATTCTGTTTTTGCAATTCAAGAAGTATGAAAAAGTTATGAACAGGCTATTTAGTGCTATTTGGTTCAACAAAAAAGCAAACATAGGGCTATACTGCCCTCTTGTGTCTAAAAGGATATCCAAATAGTATATAAAACGTTTTACTAGGTAGGCCTATTGTATTTAAATATAAATTTATTAGGTATATGACTGTGAGGATATTTTCCCATTGGTTAATCGATGTGTGACACGAGCGGGTGCTTTTAAATCGCTAATATAAAAGTGAAAGTAAAGACGTCCGCACAGACATTGATAATGGTGCACACACGTTGGAAAGAATGATACTTTTAAACATAACACTAAACCGCCATTAGGTGTCGCCAGGCGATCGTCTTAATGAGCGAGTCATTAATTAATTCGTTCAAACGATTCGTTCGAATGACTGAGTCATTCATGATTGAGACAGATGTTTATGGATTGGTCATTGAATCTTTGAGTCAACCGATTCGTTCAAAATGCTGAATCATTCAGAAATGAGAAAACAAGTTGCTGTGAGATGCGCGATGGTTCTGCTGTGATCTTGGTTTAACTATTTTTGCTGCTGAAACAGAACAAAAACAGTCAATATTGCATCTTAAATGTAAGTGACTTAATTGTAACTGTTTATTAACCTGTTGATGAAATCAATGTCGCAGTTTCAATCGTGATTGTATTCAGGAAACACAGCCTACTCGTCAAGTGAGGTTGCTCTTATCATATGTTATAAAATATATAAAAACTCCATATTTGTAATTTTTATAGTCAGTATGTTGTTAACTGGGTTTCTTTTTTGTGTGCTGCGCTCAGTTGTTTACGTTTCTCCTGGAGAAGCTGCACGAGCCTCAGCAGCGCAACCTTGTTACCATTGATCAGTAATACATTTATTATCAACTGTTGATTGCAACTTAAAATTAATGTAATATAATTAGAATAATCTCTCGTTTTAGTGATTCCCAAGTTATTTTTTTGTCATTGACGTTCTAATCAGGCTACTATGGTTGGGCAAGCTAAACTCTCTTTCAGGTAGGCGGCCTATACTATGTATGTGACAGTGAGAATATAATTTTACCACCGGTTAATCGACGTGTGACACCGCTGGGGGCTTTTGAATCGCTAACTTAAAAACGAAAGTAAAATATGTTCGTCCGCACTGACATTGATTATGGTTGGGAGCAGAGCGAGCTTTTTCAATGAATTCCTATGGAAGTAGGAATGAATGCCCGTGCAGCCGTGAGCATTTTATTTCAATTTTAAAGTTAGCACCATAAAGTATATTTTTATGTCTCCACTGTTAAATCACGCCCACGACACACACACACACACACACACACACACACACACACACACACACACACACACACACACACAAACACACACACCAGCATTGCAATCTTGACATCGCAGCCTGTTCGCAGCCTGTATTAGCCCTAATAAAATATAATTATAAAATAGTCAACCTAACTTATCAAAATTACACTGCTCTGTTTAAATAGTCAGTAGTACAATTTGTACCATTTTTTTGTGAAGTGACAAGACAGAGAATATTACTTGTCTGATATATATATAATGTATATATCTTTTGTTATATATATACTGTATATATATATATATATATATATATATATATATATATATATATAAATATAGCTGCGAGCAGCGATGGAGGGCCCAAGCCGGCGGCACCGCCACCCCGGTGCCTTTAGGTAACTAAAGGCATCGGGGTTGCGGTGCCACCGGCTTGGGCCCGTAATCGCTGCTCGCAGCTATATTTATTATTATTATTATTATTATTATTATTATTATTAGGGCCCAAGCCCTGAAAGGGCGAAGGCCCTATTGTTTCCGGTAGGATTATTTATTATTATTATTATTATTATTTTGTCAAACTTTCGGGCACTTTTGGGGCCCTTAACATGCTCAAAAACTCTTGAAACTTTGCACACATGTCAGAACCCGCGGCCATCAGGGCCGGACCGAAGCTGGTACCTGGGCGTGGCAGGGGGGCTCGACAGCGCCCCCTGGAACGGGATCCGAACACTTGTCCATAAATCAAACACGCTTGCATGTAATAATATGAAACTCGGTACACATATAGATCTCATCGGGCCGAACAACTTTCGTGCTCTAAGTTTTACGCCAGCCCAACAGGAAGTCGGCTATTATGGGTTGTTTGGAAACGCATGCTGTGGAATTTGATGTACTCCTCCTAGGAAATTCATCCATTCGCCTCCAAACTCGGTCAGCATGAAGTCAAGACATTGAAGATGCTAAATTGCGGACGGATTTTTGATATCTTGAACGGTTTGGCCGTGGCGAGGAAACGAATTTATGGCGAATAAGGGACACAGGAAGTGTGTTATAACTTCTGCATACATTAACTGATCTTGATGAAACTTCAGCAGTGTGTTCGTTGTAAGAGGCCGATCGCACAGATGTGACTATTGTGAGTCAAAGTTATAGCGCCACCAACAGGCAGCAGGAAGTACATCACTTTCAAAATGCTTTGAAATCACTGTCTTATTTTTACCCGATTTGCTTCAAACTTTATGTGTACAATGTAGACACACGGCAGATGTAGACCTGTGAAAGGATTATTGATATCTTAGATACTGTTGCCGTGGCAACACATCAAACTTTAATATTATTTTTTGATGCTTTTGGGACTCTTAACATACTTGAAATTGCATGAAACTCGACAGACACATCACATTTATTAGCCAGTAGACATGTGCAAAGTTTCAGAAACGGGCGTGGTGGAATGGCTCAGTAGCGCCACCTTTAGTCAAAAATGGGGGCTTAGTTTTTCCTAGAATCACAAAAATCGGTATGTATATTGTTCTCATCGAGCTGGACAACTTTCTAATTTACACTTATAAGCTCCAACCAACAGGAAGTCAGATATTTTGGTTTGAATGTGGATTTTCTGAAGAATTTTCTCTCTCTCTCTGTGTGTCTGTGTGTGTCTGTGTGTGTGTGTGGGGGGGGTTGTCTATTCCATTTAATCTTTGTTTTTCAAGGTTTTAGGGGCTTTTGGCGCACTTAACGTGCTCATAAACACTTGAAACTTTTCACACAGGTCAGTACCCACGGTCATCAGGGCTGGGCTGAAGCTGGTACACGGGCGTGGCAGGGGCGCTCAACAGCGCCCCCTTGAACACGGTCTGAAAACTTGGTCCATATATCAAACACGCTTGCATGAATTAATATGAAACTCGGTACACATATAGATCTCATCGGGCCGAACAACTTCCGCACTCTAAATTATTAGCTCCGCCCAACAGGAAGTCTGCTATTATGGGTTGTTTGAAAAACGCATGCTGTGGAATTTGAAACACTCATCCTAGAGAATTCATCCGATCCCCACCAAACTCAGTCAGCATGAAGTCAAGACATTGAGGATGCTAAATTGTGGACGGATTTTTGATATCTCGAACGGTTTGGCCGTGGCGAGGAAACGAATTTATGGCGAGAAAAGAGAAACACGAAGTGTTATAACTTCTGCATACATTAACTGATCTTGATGAAACTTCAGCAGTGTGTTCATGGTAAGAGGCCGGTCAGATGGATGTAACTATTGTGAGTCAAAGTTATAGCGCCACCAACTGGTAGCAGGAAGTGTGTCACTTTCAAAATGCTTTTGACAAAAGTGGGGGGGTTACTTTTACCCACAGTTACAAAAATCAGTACGCATATTGGTCTCATCGAGCCGGACAACTTTCTAATTTACAGTCATTAGCTCCGAGCAACAGGAAGTCAGATATTTTGGTTTGAATGTGGATTTTTTGGATATGTCAGACTCTGAGTTTTTAGTTACTCCTCCTAAGTGGTTTATTTTATTCACACCAAACTTTTTCGACATGATAAAAATACATTAAAGATATATATATATATATATATATATATATATATATATATATATATATATATATATATAAATATAAATATAGCTGCGAGCAGCGATGAAGGGCCAAAGCCGGCGGCACCGCCACCCCGGTGCCATTAGGTAACTAAAGGCATCGGGGTTGCGGTGCCACCGGCTTGGGCCCGTAATCGCTGCTCGCAGCTATATTTATTATTATTATTATTATTTTGTCAAACTTTCGGGCACTTTTGGGGCCCTTAACATGCTCGAAAACTCTTGAAATTTTGCACACAGGTCAGAACCCGCGGCCATCAGGGCCGGGCTGAAGCTGGTACCCGGGCGTGGCAGGGGGCCTCGACAGCGCCCCCTGGAACGGGATCCGAACACTTGTCCATAAATCAGACATGCTTGCATGTAATAATATGAAACTCGGTACACATATAGACCTCATAGGGCCGAACAACTTTCGTGCTCTAAGTTTTACGCCAGACCAACAGGAAGTCGGCAATTATAGGTTGTTTGGAAACGCATGCTGTGGAATTTGATGTACTCCTCCTAGGAAATTCATCCATTCGCCTCCAAACTCGGTCGGCATGAAGTCAAGACATTGAGGATGCTAAATTGCGGACGGATTTTTGATATCTCGAACGGTTTGGCCGTGGCAAGGAAACGAATTTATGGCGAATAATTCAAACAGGAAGTGTGTTATAACTTCTGCATACATTAACTGATCTTGATGAAACTTCAGCAGTGTGTTAGTTGTAAGAGGCCGATCACATGGATGTGACATTTGTGAGTCAAAGTTATAGCGCCACCAACTGGCAACAGGAAGTAAGTCACTTTCAAAATGCTTTGAAATCACCCTCTTATTTTTACCCGATTTGCTTCAAACTTTATGTGTATAATGTAAACACACGGCAGATGTAGACCTGTGAAAGGATTATTGATATCTTAGATACTGTTGCCGTGGCAACGCATCAAACTTTAATATTCTTTTCGGATGCTTTTGAGACTCTTCACATGCTTGAAAATGCATGAAACTCGACAGACACATCACATTTATTATCCAGTAGACATGTGCAAAGTTTCAGAAACGG